>NC_090646.1:485874956-486547456 GCF_040937935.1 Hyperolius riggenbachi
AGCACAGATACCTGCCCTCTGGAAACAAGAAGCAATCCCCTCAATTCAAGGCTGGCTACAAAAAGTGAGCAAAATTCAAAAAATGGAGGAATTAATCCACAGCACCCAATACTCAAGACAACTACAACCGGATTTGGGACAGCTGGACTGCATTCACGCAATCCACTGACTGGCCAACATAAAGGTGATATACGGGTACACAACATAAGGTTACAGGAGGGGCCACTGTCATATACCAACCATAGACAAGAATAACTACACTAGACCCATTTACCGATATAGTAGGTGGATATATGGATGAAGATAAATGTTCAACATGTTTACCTTGTTTTTGTTTTGGTTAAGTTAAGAACAAGTTATACTTAAAGAGGAGCTGTTAGGTATAAGGTCTCAGAGAAAATAAACACATATATCAGTAGCTAAATATAGGCTGTACTTACATTACATATGCATTTCACTGTCCACGTTTGGATTTCACAGAATTTTTATATAGTATTTGCAGAGAATGATGCTCCTGACAGCTCATGGCAGGTTCCATGTTTGTCTGTCTCCTATGAAGCCAAATGTGTCTTCATGTCCTCCCTGCTTCCTGATCACAGAAAAGCTCGTACTGAATAACACTAGTTTGCAGTGAATATTAGCCATGTGGCTAGGAACAATAGCGGACTCCTGCAGTGTACTCTGCTGGGAGATTTATCAGTGCTGTGCGCTGGACTGAGTTACATGCTATTGTTACTTGACCCTGTAACTTCTCATTAGCAGCCGAGGGGAGGGCCCCAGAATGCTTTGCAGTATGGTTTGCGGCTTGCGTCCTCTTAAGAGCTTGGGTCTAACAGCTTTGCTGATAAGCACACATCTAATGAAAGAGAGATTTTTACCTTCACTATTGCCTTTTTGGCTTCCGTCTAAACTGTTTAACACAGGAGAATAGAGGTTTAAATTAGCTTCTGCAGCCTGACAGTTACTCTTTAAGTAATAGCAACTAAAACAAATGTTGTATTCACTCTCTTTAATACACACTTTAACATCTACTGTACTAGCATTTGAAGAATGTAACATCAAGCATGTCAAATGTTTATACTCACAATACTGCTTATACTTTGTTAACATCTATTCAATAAACAATATTGAAACAGAGAATCTAGCAGGAGTACAGCAATGATGCCATTAAGCTGACTGCTAATTGACAACCAATAAACAAGTTGCTGCATGGGCTTGGGGGGTGGAGAGCTGAGAAACTATTAAAATGGCTGTATATTTAAAGACCCCCAGTGAAACATACATTAGTTAGGTAATCCTCATAGTGCCCCATAGTCACCTATGGGTAATTAACTTAACCTGTACGTTTCTGTGAAATCGCATCCCTGTCAACCCGAAGCCTTGCTGAGAAGTCTGGAGCTCTGTGGCCACTGCCACCTGTATTGCCGTGTCCCTATCAGGCCGCCGCTGGGAGTGGCCACAGTGCTCCAGACTTCTCGCTTTGGACAAAAAAAAGCACCAAGCCGGTTTTGCCAGCGTGTTGGGGGCAGGAAGGGGTTGATGTCCATTTCATGGCGGACATGTTAGTTATTTTCCTATTTAATCGCCGATCCTGTGGACTAAAAGGTTTACATTAACTATAATTCATATTCCACTGGAGGTATTCTCTTCATGCCATGAGCTGAAAGGTTCAAATGCGCATGCTCTTGCATTGCGCTCATATGTGTGCTTTAGCGTAATATTTGTACTAAAGGTGCACAAACAGGACGTTTATGAACGCTGATTTTGCAGGAAGTGGTCAAGCAGCTTTTCCACTAGTATGTTAGTTTGCCAGTATAATTGTACAGCATTAATGCTGTTTGGCAACTTCCATATAAGAGTTCATGAGGGTGGGCATGCTGGAGACCTAATGTAATGTTGCCAGATGTAATTACCAGGATGTGGGGAAAGCAGGCAGTGATAATTGGAGGCGTAAGCTAAAGTACCTTACAAATTGTGCTAAGAGGACCTGTCTTGGTATAAGAAGCTATTGAAATATGTAATTCTAAAACATAGTAAAGCATAAATGTATTGTTTTCTTACCACAGTATCTTTGTTTCATTTTCTCTTTAGGTAATATGGAAATGTCGATCTACTGACCAGTCCACATTTCTATGTGATCTGCCTCGTTGCACAGACTTGGTGTACAGATTCTTCCCAAATCTACTTTGATGGAAAAGGATGCACTTTGAAATGTCAGCCTTTCTTTTGCAAGGATTCTAGCTGGTGCCTGTCAAGGGATGTGGAACTGTTCATTGAAGACCCGAATCACTGTACTTTGGGGAAGCAGCTTTTTGTATATATGTTTATTTTCTCCCCCCTTGTATCTAATATAACAGCAGCTGAAGATGGACTATCTTAGGACTTCCCCATTGTTTTATAAACAACCACTTTGTCCCCAGAACACAGTTGTCCATCTCGGTACGCTCTGGTAGACCTTTTGTTCCTGGAAGTCACTGGAACGGTCCTGTAAATAGGTTTTTGGTGCAGTCTCTGTAAATATACTTAATACATTCTTATTTAACCTGCAGTAGAGAAAGTGACGTTCATCGGACCGGGATCGTGGCATTTTTTTGCGTTTTCTGTGAAGCACAAAATTTTTACTATCCTTCCTTGTAACTCTGTTTTTAGGCACATCTTCTCTGCTGCCATATATGTAGCAAACTGCCGTGGTAACGTTGATTTCAGTTAGTTTCTTCTTGGAATAAGATAGTTTGTATTTTGTCTGAGGGTAGCAAAACTACCTCAAGTACCAGCAGTTATTTGTCATGAAGTGCAGGAATATATGAACAGTTTGGTTAAATGTTTCCTTACTCTTATGCTTATGTACAGTAATGGGCAGGATGGTGGTTTGTTCTTACTAAATGTGAACATAGATCTCCCAACAGTCTCTATTGTCTTACAAAGGTATATTCCTCTTAGTTATAATTTACAGATATGTTTCTACGTTGCTATACCCGTAGCCTGCCTCTTCATTACATCCTGTGCCAACTCAGAATAGATCAGCTGAAAGCAGTGAAGGGTGGCAGAGACACTGAGTACAGAACTTTATATAGCTGACAAACGTGTGGATCTGTAAGCAAGCCTCTAGGACCTTGCTTTCTATGTAATCTATCTAGCGTTTTAACTTTCCCTGACTTACACACTGTATAGATTTTTTTTTTTTTATTGCACTTTGCAGAGTTTCTGAACATGTCTTTTGGGTGTCATTTTACCTTTTATGTACAAAAGTTGTTTTTGTTTTTTTTATTATTCTTTAGTAAAAAAAAAAAAAAAAAAAGAAAATAAAGGATTTATTATATCAGTTTCTGAAGCCTTCATTTGTAGGAATCCAGCCATCCTGATAAAGCTGAATATAGCGGTGAACATCATCTGAACAATGCTACCCAACAAACCTTTACATGATAACTTTAAGAATGCGATATGTGTACATTTTATCTGGAAGAGGTTGTAGTTTGAGAAAGGCACAGCTACTATTAAAATAAACCGTTAATTGCTGGATTGAGTGGTAGTAAAAGATTCTATACTATAGACTTTAAAAAGATTCTCTGACCTGACAGAACCTAAACCTTATTTTATGAACTCCGAATAGGAAGGATCTACTGTTTTTGTCACACTGCAAGAATAGCTTGAAGAGATAAAGTATCTTAAAATGGCACCCTTACTAGTAATGCAATTGATTAGCATGATTGATTTTGGTCCCATAATTGCAAAGCTCCCAGACATTCTGTTGCCACCAAATTATGCTGTTGGATATCAAGGCTTTTCGGCCTCCTGCACAGCTCAGCTAAGAAGCATGGCGATTGGACTCCCTTCCTATTTTGTCCCTAAGGGGACATGCTGCTGGAGGTGTCCAGTTGCCGCTCCCAACGGGCAGGGAACGATCGCACATGCGTGCGGCCGTTCCCTGGGAAACTGCAGCTCCAGGACTTGACGCCAATCAGCGTTAGGTGGTCCTGGGGCTGCCGTCGTGGTCACGCCCATCGGCGTGACGCGGTCGTTATGTAGTTAAACCACACCTAAACATGCAGATAAAGTTGGCCATACAACTATAGACTTGGCAGCCAATCAACCATCCAATTCAATAATTATCGAACGGGATGAAAATCGGGCCAAAATTGGTCATATGTATCGATTGGACATGCTGCAAGATGTCGGGCCGTCGTGGACAATCGGGAGTGTGTCGTAAATGGCTAAGATATGAGGATGAACGACAAAACCCCGGAACTGCTCCCCGGTACTCGGTGCAGTATACTTCACCTGTCCGTATCCACCGCTGACTCCGTCCACATATACAGCCCCGCATAGTTGCCATAGTAAGGTGGGTGTGTGTGGATGACATCACATCAAAGAGAGTTCTGTCTCTTGTTCGATCTGCCCATATATTGCCTGATGTATGGGTACTTTAGAGAGCCCGAGGTGGGCTCAAAAAATGAAAACAAAAACAGTAGGCTACCTGATCCGCTGGGCTGAGTGGATCAGGAACCTGCAAAAACCGCCGCTCCCGTGGGCTGCAGTGGCCCACTTTTTCACTTTCGTGACCCCTGGGTTACGATGCTGCACGGAAAGACTGTCTCTCTAATGCCTAGTACATACCATACAATTTTCTGCTAGATATTTCTGTTATGCTGGGGATACACGGTACGTGTCTGTACCGTGTATCGACCAGCTGATCCGGCCAGCTGATAATATTCAGCTGGCCCGATCAAGCCGCTTGACTCCCGCCTGCTCGATCCCCGCCGGCGGACAATGGCAGGAAATAAAGCGCTGATTAGGAAGCGCCGGCGGGGACGAGCGGCAATTGACGAGCGGGGACGCGGTTGGGGGCGATCCGGCGGCTAATCGAGCGGCCGGTCGACCCGTCTATTCCCACCATTAGATTTTCTGTAACTAGATTTTCTGCAAAGAGAGACTATTCATTATCTCTGGTGCATTGTCTTCTGGTTATCTCCTGCTGAGTACAACAATGCTTAATTTCTAGGCAGATAGCTGGTTAGTTAGATAATTTCCAACATGTTGGAAATTTATCTGGCAGGTAAATCTAACAGAAAATCTTACAGAGAATTGTATGGTGTGTACTAGGCATAAGTGTGCAGAGAGGCGAGGGGGCGTGGCCAGGGAGAGCTCCCCAATGGCAGCTCAGGAAACCCTGTAGGAATGCCCCTGGGGGGCGTTTTGAACAGGGAATCACTCTCCCTGTGTTTAACTCCGAGTTGGCGACAAATGTTGTCGCTAAACTCGGGAGGCAATAGCGTGGCAGTTGGGGGACACAGAGCCATTTTAATAGGCAGAGAACATGCCTCTGTGTCCCATCTGCCCCCCGAAGATCCACCTCGGATTCTCTTTAAGTTAATTTGATTCCCTCTGGGCTACAATGGGCAAATGACTATGGTAGGGATTAGATTTTGAGCTCCTCTGAGGCACAGTTAGCGACATGACTATATATACTCTCTAATGCCTGGTACACACCATGTAATTTACCGTCAGACAGGTCAGAATTTATTGATTCGACCTGTCAATCTGATGGGAAATTGCATGATGTGTACTGGCCATAAAGAGCTGCGGAAGATGTAGGCGCTACATAAAAACTAAATTATAATTTAAAAAAATGTATGCCAAAACTTACAATTTAAATGCCTGGTGGATCAGAGCACTTACATCTGAAAGTCTTAACCTTCCTGGAGGTTTTCTCTGGCCCTGCTCGGCCGATTTTCTTAATTTTTTTTTGCTGGACGCAGCTAGCACTTTGCTAGCTGCGCCAGCACACTGATCGCCGCCGCCCCGCGCCCGATCGTCGCTATCCGTTGCGGCGTGCGGGCCCCCCCAGACCCCGTGCGCTGCCTGGCCAATCAGTGCCAGGCAGCGCCGAGGGGTGGATCGGGACTCCCAATGACGTCGGTGACGTCATCTCGCTCCGTCGCCATGGCGACGGGGGAAGCCCTCCAGGAAATCCTGTTCTTTGAACGGGATTTCCTGATCGGAGATCGCCGAAGGCGATCGAAGCGGGCGGGGGGATGCCGCTGAGCAGCGGCTATCATGTAGCGAGCCCTCGCTACATGATTTAAAAAAAAACAAAAAACTGCCGCACTGCCTCCTGGCGGAATTTTTCATACCGCCAGGAGGGTTAATGCTGCTTGTCTTTTGGGTCCCTCCTGTATCCCCTTCCACAATCCTATTCCCCTGCAGCCTCCTGGAACTTTAGAGAGCAGTAAACAAGCGTCTCGGAACTGGGCATGTGTGTGTTCCGAACCACACATGCCTAGTGCAAAAAAAAAAAAAAAAGCACTTGTGCACTTCCTGCGAGGAAGGTGTTCCAGAAAACCTGAGGGACCCTGAAGACAACAAGCAGAATGAGGACATTCACATGTGCTTTAACAAATTCCATTCATTTTAAGAATTCTCTTTGTTTCAGGTATGCTTTAACCACTTGAGGACCACAGTGCTAAACCCCCCTAAAGACCAGGCATTTTTTTGAGTAATTGGCTACTGCAGCTTTAAGGCCAAGCTGCAGGGCCGTCCAACACAGCACACGAGTGATTTTTTTTTTTCCCCCCCCCCCCACCAACAGAGTTCTCTGTTGGTGGGGTCTCATCGCGCCTCCCCCCCCCCCCCCCCCCAAAGTGGTTTTTATTATATAAATATTTGCTTTTTGTTTTTTTCTTTTTTAATATTTATTCTTTTGAAAAACTCCTCCCTTCCCCCAGCCGGCCAATCAGGCGATCGGTTGTCATAGGCTTCTGCCTGTGAGAGCCGTTCGCTCTCTAATGTCCCAGGGGAACAGCTGTGTCACACGGCTGTCCCCAGTACAGCGCTGCTGCTGATCACAGCGCTGTACTACCCTAAAAGACCACGGTTTTGCCGTCTAACAGTCTCCCGAGTGGCCATCGCCGCTCAGAGACTGAAGGTGGGATGAAGCTCCGCCCCCCAGGCAGGAGATGCCTGCGCGATCTCCTGCAAACTGCAGCCCCAGGACTTGACGCCAATTGGCGTTAGGTGGTCCTGGGGCGGCCACGCCCATTGGCGTGGGGCAGTCTTCAAATAGTTAAATGCATTTTACAATATGCCTGGGGTGAAAATTTGGTGGTCCTTAGCTTATTGGCATCCTTGGTGAAACTTTGCCCACATGCTGGCACCAGCCCACATGAGCCATTAGAATGGAGGATACTCTGCAAACAAGGGGTACCAAAGCCTTTCCCATTTCAGAGCACTCTTTGGCTTCAATTCATCAAAGAGTGTTCGATAACAAAATCCCAGTCCTTAAAATACCGCATTCGGTATTTTACACTTCACTGTGCTAATTCATCAATATTTTCACACATGTGGTAGATGTTCGGTAAGTTACTGAAGAGGTCCGTGCAGTGAGGGCATTACAATAGGAAAGAGGCAGCACCGACATCCCTATACATGTGCCTTTTATATTTGTTGTGCTGCCTCTGCTCTTGCTGAATCTGTCTCATTAGTCTTAAGTTTCTATTTACTTGCCACAGCTTAGATGAACTGCTGAGAAACATTACACATTCCCTACTTAGGTCATTTTGCCACGAGCTCCCACTTGCATCCCTGCATATTTAAACAGGCACTCAAGGGGTTACACTACCGAAGGGTGCCTGGAAAATAACTTTAATTCTTTTCTCTCCCCTGGCTGCCTGAGGGGGTCTGTTCCACCCGAGAAGCCTGGCTAACTTATCAGCAGCACTTGCAGGGGACAGGGGAGGTTTCTATGGTCCTGTCACACACCGAGAAGGCATTCCAAGCTCCTTATCGACAGGGGAGAGCTGGAGATAAACACCGCACATGTTATCGAATGCTGTGAGCTTGATGAATTAACATTTGCTGACATTTTACTGACATGTGTTGAGGTAATCACTTAACAAGTCGGTAATTTATCTCTCTGCACAGGAATGTCTGTTTCTCATGCGGTAACTGCTTTGATGAATTAACATTTTACTAAGTGCTCCGTAAAGTCAGCTGTTTTCAGCATTACCGAATGCGGTAATGCTTGATGAATTTGTCTGTTATGACTCGTGGTGGTAACTACCTCCATCCATGTAGTGGTAGGCCCCTTTTTACCCCACAAAAAGTGAATGTAGAAGCCCACAACTTTGGGGGCTGAATATTCTTTAGCAAGAAATACATTCCTTCATGATCCCACATGAAAATCCTCTTGAAGTTGATGGCACCCTGCTGCACATCAGCCCTTGCACTCGCCTGTTGCATACTGTCTATAAACTGGGCATGGGTCTATTCACTGAACAATACCAGCTCACATGGTCCATAGGTTTGAAGGGCATCCTGCAAAGAGGGGGTTGAAGTATGAGGTTTAGTATAAACCAATTTTCTCACCCCAAAAATTACAATTTAAAAGTAAATTCTGCTTGCATTGTGGTTATACATTCATGAGTCACGCAGCCACCATTGCAAACCATATATGCTGATTATGCCGGGGGGATGTCTAACTTTTATAGCAGACACTGCAGCTCTTCTTCACTCAGTTGCTGCTGTATAGATATTAACTGAGCGTCATTGCAATTTTGATCTCTTGTGATTCTACCTGCTATCAATTACATTAAATAAAAGTGCAGAATTTGCGCTTAGGGCTGGTTCACACTGCAGGAGGTTTTTCTAAGCGCTTGTGAGTGGAAGCTCTTGCTAATGCAATGCTTTGTGTGTGTTCTCACTTGAGTGATGTGATTTTATAAAAATTCCCCATAGCAATGCATTAGCAAGACCTTATTAAATCACTAGTGCTTAAAAACTTCTTGCAATGTGAACCCGGCCTTATGCTGGATACACACGGTGCGTTCCCGCACTCGATGCCCCGCTCGATTCCCGGCCGCTCGATCATTTCCGAGCGCATTTCGAAGATTGTTAGGTCTATTCTCATGCAAAGTATGCCAAACCGTCCTAACGTTCCATCGAAACGGGAATCGGACATGTTGGAAATAATCGAGCAGCCGGGAATATAGTGCGGGAACGCACCTTGTGTACCCAGCATAAGGCCTGGTTCAATCATAAAGCTACACGTTTCCGGTCCAGTACCATCTTCCCTGTCCCCTCCATTGTGCTGATTACAGCAC
Organism: Hyperolius riggenbachi; assembly: GCF_040937935.1. Taxonomy (NCBI): domain Eukaryota; kingdom Metazoa; phylum Chordata; class Amphibia; order Anura; family Hyperoliidae; genus Hyperolius; species Hyperolius riggenbachi. The sequence continues at coordinate 485,884,052 of NC_090646.1, forward strand.
TTTTAGCCATAGACCCCGGACAAGCATATGCAGATCAGGAGTATTGTCAGATTTGACAAGATTAGCTGCATGCTTGTTTCTGGTGTTATTCAAATACTACTGCAGCCTAATAAACCAGCAAGGCTGCCAAGCAAATGGTATTGTTTAAAAGGAAATAAATATGGCAGCCTCGTCTACAGGATCTTATCAAAAAATTAGCATATTGTGATAAAGTTCATTATTTTCTGTAATGTACTGATAAACAGACTTTTATATATTTTAGATTCAAATACACACAACTGAAGTAGTTCAAGCCTTTTATTGTTTTAATATTGATGATTTTGGCATACAGCTCATAAAAACCCCAAATTCCTATCTCAAAAAATTAGCACATTTCATCCGACCAATAAAAGAAAAGTGTTTTTAAAACAAAAAAAAGGCAACCTTCAAATAATTATGTTCAGTTATGCACTCAATACTTGGTCGGAAATCCTTTTGCAGAAATGACTGCTTCGATGCGGCGTGGCATGGAGGCAACCAGCCTGTGGCACTGCTCAGGTGTTATGGAGGCCCAGGATGCTTCGATAGCGGCCTTAAGCTCATCCAGAGTGTTGGGTCTTGTGTCTCTCAACTTTCTCTTCACAATATCCCACAGATTCTCTATGGGGTTTAGGTCAGGAGAGTTAGCAGGCCAATTGAGCACAGTAATGCCATGGTCAGTAAACCATTTACCAGTGGTTTTGGCACTGTGAGCAGGTGCCAGGTCGTGCTGAAAAATGAAATCTTCATCTCCATAAAGCTTTTCAGCAGATGGAAGCATGAAGTGCTCCAAAATCTCCTGATAGCTAGCTGCATTGACCCTGCCCTTGATAAAACACATTGGACCAACACCAGCAGCTGACATGGCACCCCAGACCATCACTGACTGTGGGTACTTGACACTGGACTTCAGGCAGTTTGGCATTTCCCTCTCCCCAGTCTTCCTCCAGACTCTGGCACCTTGATTTTCGAATGACATGTAAAAGTTGCTTTCATACGAAAAAAGTACTTTGGACCACTGAGCAACAGTCCAGTGCTGCTTCTCTGTAGCCCAGGTCAGGCGCTTCTGCCGCTGTTTCTGGTTCAAAAGTGGGTTCATGCTTCCATCTGCTAAAAAGCTTCATGGAGATGAAGATTTCATTTTTCAGCACGACCTGGCACCTGCTCACAGTGCCAAAACCACTGGTAAATGGTTTCCTGACCATGGTATTACTGTGCTCAATTGGCCTGCCAACTCTCCTGACCTGAACCTCATAGAGAATCTGTGGGATATTGTGAAGAGAAAGTTGAGAGACGCAAGACCCAACACTCTGGATGAGCTTAAAGCCGCTATCGAAGCATTCTGGGCCTCCATAACACCTGAGCAGTGCTACAGGCTGATTGCCTCCATGCCACGCCACATTGAAGCAGTCATTTCTGCAAAAGTATTCCCGACCAAGTATTGAGTGCATAACTAAACATAATTATTTGAAGGTTGACCTTTTTTTTTTTAAAAAACACTTTTCTATTATTGGTCGGCTGAAATATGCTAATTTTTTAAGATAGGAATTATGGGTTTTTATGAGCTATATGCCAAAATCATCAATATTAAAACAATAACAGGCTTGAACTACTTCAGTTGTGTGTATTTGAATCTAAAATATATAAAAGTCTGTTTATCAGTACATTACAGAAAATAATGAACTTTATCACAATATGCTAATTTTTTGAGAAGATCCTGTATATCCTGCTCATTACAGTTGTCCTTTAAGTCAGGGCTCTCTGATGCAAGTCGCTGTAATAAACCTAGATTACCCAGGAAAACTCTCTATAAGCTTAAAGATTCAGGAGGCTTGGCTGTCTCAAACCCAAAGTTATATCAAATTGCGGTTCATTTGACTAGAATTAGAGATTGGTATGGGGGAAAAAAACAGTGGGTTTGTATTGAAGACGACTTGTCGGGGAAGGGACTGAGGTCCTTGCTATGGATTCCTAGAGGAAGTAGGAAACAACTATGCAAACAATGCTCTTATATCACTAAAGCCACACTGCTAGTGTGGGATCACTTCCTACGCCAACACAGGGTCTCTTCTTATTATGGACCCCTGATGCCGATATGGAACAATGTTTTGTTTACCCCAGGTTGTAACCCTTCCTTTACTATTAGGAAAGCCTATGGGGATGACTTGCTTTCGGGATCCCTGCTAAAAACAGAAGCCATTCACTCTAGACAGGAGCTTATGGAAAAAAAAGGCTTTAGTGTCTCTGCCTCAATTTGAATATCTTCAATTAGCACACTTTCACAAATTTTCACGTCGTCTCCAGATCAGAAAGCTTTATCTATCTACTATATGCTGGTACTCGACCTCATATATGATTCCAAACCATCCTATGTCCTTAAGTGGCAGATGGAATCAGGGGTTGAATTTTCAGAGGAGAACTGAAATAAGTTATCTATCTCCAGTAGAGGTAAAGAAAATGTGTTTAAACTTTTATCTAGGTGGTATAGAACACCTAAATTGCTTCAAAAAATCACTCCTGATATCCCCCCCCCCCCCCCCGACATGTTGGCGTCGTGAGGAAGGTGAGGGCACTTTTTTTTCTTTTCTTTTTATTGTGTTTAAACAACAAACATAAACATGTATAAAACAGTACAGAACTTATTCCATGACCGTATCGAGAGAGTATCCATACAGGAGCCAAATTCTACAGTGCATGTGCATACAGAGACGGGAACAAACACAGAAAGATAATATCCGTTTACACAGAAAAATCCTGTTAGGGGAGACTCACCAGGCATATCAAAAGGTAGAGATGCAGAGCAAAATTATTATTACAACAGTTGTATAGCAATAAGAGAGTTCTGGAGGCAGGGACAGATTACAAAAGAATTACAGCAAGTCAATGACATTAGGTGTGATATCGAGATCAGTGGAGACTGATTCAGCAGAGTCAAGCCAAGGACCCCAAATCTTGGAAAATGTAGACATAGCGCCTCGTCTTTCCCAGGTAAGTTTATAAAGAGGAAGGGCCTGATTTATTAGATGGATCCATGTTTGAACAGAAGGTTCTGCAGTATTCTTCCATTCAATAGAAATGTTTTTTTGCCAAAGAACAGAAGATATCTTAATAAAAGTTTTTTGTGTTTACTTAAAGGGAGATCCCACATCCTACCCAGAATGCAGGTTTTAAAGGAAATAATAAAGGGGAGGCTTAGTTTTTCTTGTATGAAGGTGAGAATTTTGGACCAGAAGGCCTTAACTGAGGGGCAATCACAGCACATATGTTTAACCACTTCCCGACCGCCGTATATACAATTGGCGGCCGGGAAGTGGACCCCGCAAGGACCGCCGTATTGACAAATGGCGGCGGTCCTTGTAGGGGCATGGGCGGAGCGATCGCGTCATCAGTGACGCGATCCTCCGCCGGGAGTCGGAAGCCCGGCATTTTGCCTCTGCTCGCCGGCCACTTAGCAGAGCCGGCGAGCGGAGGAATCCGCCAAATCAGCCAATCAGGTAGTATAAGGCACTGTTAGGTAAACAAAGTGCCTTATACGTGCTTCCTCCTCGCCTCGTGGTCTCATTGTTGCTGAGACCACTAGCGAGGAGGAACCACTTTGTGAGTATACACTGCACAGCGTGTTTTTGCCTAACAGCCCCCCTGATCACCCACCCCAGGCCTCATACCCCCCCTGATCACCCCAGCAGACCCCTGCTCAGCACCCTAGCACCCCTGCAAAACCCCCATCCCCCCCACCTGCCACTAACTAGCGACGCTGCCCCTTAGTTTAGGTCCCTAACTGCCTCCTAGTCACCCCTGATCCCCCCCCCCTCTACCTTTAGATCACCCCCAGACCCCATCCCAGACTACCCCCCTGTATACTGTATACATCTGTATACAGCTACCTTACCTCCTGATCCCCCTCTGATCACCTGTCTATCACTTGTCCATCACCCCTCAGCACCCCCACCCATCAGAGCAGACCCTAACTGCCCCGCGGGGGTAACCGATCACCTGCCCAGGCCCTCGATTGCCCTCATACCCCCCTCCTGATTACATTCCCTGCTCTTTGTTTACATCTGTCCTCCCCAGCGATCACTAACTGATCTGCGATCAGTAACCCCCTGTGTCTGCCTCTCATCAGATCAGGACTCAGTCTGCCCCGTGCGGGCTCCTGATCAACCCCCCACCCCCTCAAATCGCCCTCAGACCCACCCCCCCCCCCCCCAATCACCGTCCAAGTGCATTGTATTTGACTGTGCTGCGCTTGTATTCGATTGTGCTGCACTTGTATTCGATTGTGCTGCGATTGTATTTGATTGTCCCGTGATCTGCTTCGATTGTCCCGTGATTGTTTGATTGCCTCTGAGACCCCACTTCCCACCAACCCCCACCCCACCACCACCCCCACCCCCCATCACCTTCCGAGTGCATCAGATTTGATTGTGCTGCGCTTGTATTCGATTGTGCTGTGATTGTATTTGATTGTCCCGTGATCGGCTTCGATTGTCCCGTGATTGTTTGATTGCCTCTGAGACCCCACTTCCCACCAACCCCCACCCCACCACCACCCCCCATCACCTTCCGAGTGCATCAGATTTGATTGTGCTGCGCTTGTATTCGATTGTGCTGCGATTGTATTTGATTGTCCCGTGATCGGCTTCGATTGTCCCGTGATTGTTTGATTGCCTCTGAGACCCCACTTCCCACCACACCCAAGCCCACCCTCCCCCCACCACACCCAAGCCCACCCTCCCCCCAACACCCAAGCCCACCCTCCCCCCACCACACCCAACCCTACCCTCCCCCCCCACCACACCCAACCCTACTCTTCCCCCCACCACACCCAACCCTCCCCCACCACACCAACCCTACCCTCCCCCCCACCACACCCAACCACCACCTTCCGAGTGCATCAGATTTGCTTGTGCTGTGATTGGAGTCGATTGTGCTGTAATTGTATTTGATTGTCCCGTGATTGTTTGATTGCCTCTGAGACCCCACTTCCCACCAACCCCAATACCTCTCAAATACTCCCTTTTTGCTAGGTAGGTCCTCTTTTTTTCTGGGTAGTCTTGGAGGAAAACCCTATAAATTTAGCAATCCACAATGGCAAGAAGGGGGCTTTCCGATGACGAGGTATACAGGTACATGGACCAGTCGGATGAGTTCTTTTGGGAAGAATCATCCGTCGAATCTTCCGGGTCCGAATTTGAACCTGTAGAAAGCAGTGGTTCCCTGACCGAAAGTGATGACGAGGCTATGGTCCCGGCTAGAGCCAGGCGTACCAGACCCCAAGTCGTTAGACCGCAGGTGGCACAGGATCCGCCTCAAGGGCAGCAGGGTGGTGCTAGCGCTGTTGATAGTTTTCTTGGTGAGGCAGGCACCAGCAGCGCAGCATCTCCTGGACTTGGTACCAGTACTTCTGTAGACCCTGGCGAAGTGGTGAGCGTCAGCATGGAAGTTGAAACTGGTACGGTGGCAAGTGCAGTAGTACCCCCGTCGCAGCCACCAAGAAGAAGACAGGCCCGTAGTACCCATAGACTCCCAGAGGTGCTGGCACAACCAGATTGGCAATCCCCTGATTCCGCCGCACCCGTAGTGCCCCCTTTCACTGCCCAGTCTGGAGTCCAGGTGGCGACAGCTCATCTAGGAACGGCCCTAGACTTTTTGCAGCTGTTCATCACCCAGGTTCTCTTGGACTTAATTGTGGTTGAGACCAGAGCCGGGACAAGGTCCTCCAGCACCCAAGGCTGAGACACCAAAATGCGCCCCTCCATCCCTGCCACCCCAGCCGCCACACACTGATTGTCCCGTGATCTGCTTCGATTGTCCCGTGATTGTTTGATTGCCTCTGAGACCCCACTTCCCACCAACCCCCACCCCACCACCACCCCCACCCCCCATCACCTTCCGAGTGCATCAGATTTGATTGTGCTGCGCTTGTATTCGATTGTGCTGTGATTGTATTTGATTGTCCCGTGATCGGCTTCGATTGTCCCGTGATTGTTTGATTGCCTCTGAGACCCCACTTCCCACCAACCCCCACCCCACCACCACCCCCATCACCTTCCGAGTGCATCAGATTTGATTGTGCTGCGCTTGTATTCGATTGTGCTGCGATTGTATTTGATTGTCCCGTGATCGGCTTTGATTGTCCCGTGATTGTTTGATTGCCTCTGAGACCCCACTTCCCACCACACCCAAGCCCACCCTCCCCACACCCAAGCCCACCCTCCCCCCACCGCACCCAAGCCCACCCTCCCCCCACCACACCCAACCCTACCCTCCCCCCCACCACACCCAACCCTACTCTTCCCCCCACCACACCCAACCCTACTCTTCCCCCCACCACACCCAACCCTCCCCCACCACACCAACCCTACCCTCCCCCCCACCACACCCAACCACCACCTTCCGAGTGCATCAGATTTGCTTGTGCTGTGATTGGAGTCGATTGTGCTGTAATTGTATTTGATTGTCCCGTGATTGTTTGATTGCCTCTGAGACCCCACTTCCCACCAACCCCAATACCTCTCAAATACTCCCTTTTTGCTAGGTAGGTGCTCTTTTTTTCTGGGTAGTCTCGGAGGAAAACCCTATAAATTTAGCAATCCACAATGGCAAGAACGGGGCTTTCCGATGACGAGGTATACAGGTACATGGACCAGTCGGATGAGTTCTTTTGGGAAGAATCATCCGTCGAATCTTCCGGGTCCGAATTTGAACCTGTAGAAAGCAGTGGTTCCCTGACTGAAAGTGATGACGAGGCTATGGTCCCGGCTAGAGCCAGGCGTACCAGACCCAAAGTCGTTAGACCGCAGGTGGCGCAGGATCCGCCTCAAGGGCAGCAGGGTGGTGCTAGCGCTGTTGATAGTTTTCTTGGTGAGGCAGGCACCAGCAGCGCAGCATCTCCTGGACTTGGTACCAGTACTTCTGTAGACCCTGGCGAAGTGGTGAGCGTCAGCATGGAAGTTGAAACTGGTACGGTGGCAAGTGCAGTAGTACCCCTGTCGCAGCCACCAAGAAGAAGACGGGCCCGTAGTACCCATAGACTCCCAGAGGTGCTGGCACAACCAGATTGGCAATCCCCTGATTCCGCCGCACCCGTAGTGCCCCCTTTCACTGCCCAGTCTGGAGTCCAGGTGGCGACAGCTCATCTAGGAACGGCCCTAGACTTTTTGCAGCTGTTCATCACCCAGGTTCTCTTGGACTTAATTGTGGTTGAACTTGAGACCAACCGTAAAGCCACACAATTCATCACCGAGCACCCGGAGAGCATGTATGCCCAGCCTTTCGGGTGGAAACCAGTCCAAGTTTCCGACATTAAAATCTTTTTGGCCCTTATCCTTCACTTGGGACTAATGAAACAGAATGTATTGCGGGCGTATTGGTCTACGAACCCAGTACATCATGTTCCCTTGTACCCTGCTGCCATGTCCAGGACACGATTTGAGTCCATCCTGCGCTTCCTGCACTTCAACGACGACGAAACCTGTCATGAAAGGGGAGACCCTGCTTATGACCGGCTCCACAAAATTCGGCCCCTCATAGACCACCTGTCCTCAACATTTGCAGATGCTTATATCCCTGAACAGAACATCTGCGTAGACGAGTCCCTCTTACGCTTTACCGGGCGCCTTGGCATCAATCAGTACATCCCAAGCAAGCGCGCCCGGTATGGGGTGAAACTGTATAAGCTCTGTGAAAGGGCCACAGGCTATACATGTCGTTTTAGGGTCTATGAGGGAAAAGACTCAAAATTGGAGCCGGTCGGATGCCCTGACTACCTGGGGAGCAGTGGAAAGGTTGTGTGGGACTTGGTGTCACCCTTGTTCCGGAAGGGGTACCATCTTTTTGTGGACAATTATTACACAAGTGTGGCCCTCTTTCAGCACTTAAAGTTAGAAGGAATCCGATGCTGTGGCACTGCGCGGCCTAGTCGCCAGGGCTTCCCCCAACGGCTCATTACCACCAGACTTGAACGGGGGCAGAGGGCCGCCTTGCGTACTAAAGACCTGCTCGCGGTGAAATGAAGGGACAAGAGGGACGTTTACTTTCTGTCCACCATTCACACAGACACGACAGTCCAAATTCAACGGGCAACTAAGGTCATTGTAAAGCCCCTTGTCGTCCACGAATATAATGTCAACATGGGAGGGGTGGACTTCAATGACCAGAGGTTAGCACCCTATTTAATTACCCGGAAAACAAGACGCTGGTATAAGAAAGTGTCTTTTTATCTGATTCAATTGGCAGTTTACAACAGCTTTGTTCTCTACAGTAAGGCTGGGAGAACTGGATCTTTCCTCCAATTTCAGGAAGAGATCATTCTGGACATCCTGTATCCAGGAGGTGCCAGGCCCCCCCCCCCCCCCCCAAGATGCAACTAGCCGACTGCATGGTAGGCATTACGCCTATCAGATTCCGTGTGCCCCAGGTCAACGCATCCGAAGAAAACGTTGTCGTGTCTGCAGCAGGACTGGAAGAAGGAATGACACCAGTTTTTATTGTCCCCGCTGTCCTGACCAGCCTGGCCTATGCGTAGGGCCGTGTTTTGAGAGGTACCACGAGCAGGTACACTATTAGAACCTAGGGAACTCCAGACACAGGAGTAGGCACACACTCAGTGGTCTTTCGCACATTGTCGCAGGGAGAGGAGAGGTAAGCTTGAAAACCAAACGGGTAAGCATAAAAGTCGGAAGAAGGATCGGTTTCCATGCTTGATATTGCTGATCTGTCCTGGGTTGGCGATATAAGACGGCATGTTTGAATTTCCCTTGAGTGTGGACACCCCCGGTTTATATGTGATTTGGGCCTATGATGATGCTTTAATGCCACACAGAGTCATCTCTATTGGCAGGCATATTGCTGTATCCTACAGGCATAATGCTGTATACTAAAGTTCTGAGGCCCAGTCACATAAGTTGGTGGCTCACCCTGAGTGCAGGGTGGCACGGGGTGTCTCTCTCCTGAGGTTATCACTGCCATTGATGTGGAGGAAGATCTGCCATTGATGTGGAGCAAGGTATGTTTGCCGTTCATTTTTCCTTTCAGCCCAGAGTGCATTACTTGTATACCCAATATAAGGAGTATAGCAGAAACTCCTAATACTGGCCATACATGTAATGATTGCAGAGACCCTAAAATGCCAGGACAGACTCCACAAATGACCCCATTTTGGAAAGAGGACACCCTAAAGTATTATGTGAGGTGCACGGTGAGTTCATAAAAGATTTTAGTTTTTGTCACAAGTTAGCAGAATTTTTTTTTTTTTTTTTTTTTAACAAAGTGTCATTTTCCGTTTACTTGTGACAAAAAATAAAATTTTCAATGACCTTACCATTACCCTCATGGAATACCTTGTTGTGTATTCTTTCCAAAATGGGGTCATTTGTGGGGTTTGTTAACTGTCCTGGCAAGTGGGCGGGGTGCTAAATTGTGAGCACCCCTGTAAAGCCTAAAGGTACTCATTGGACTCTGGGCCCCTTAGCGCAGTTAGGGTGCAAAAAAGTGCCACACATGTGGTACCGCCGTACTCGGGAGGAGTAGTATAATGTGTTTCGGGGTGTATTTTTACACATACCCATGCTGGGTGGGAGAAATACCTCTGTAAATGACAATCTTTTGATTTTTTTACACACAATTGTCCATTTACAGAGTTATTTCTCCCACCCAGCATGGGTATGTGTAAAAATACACCCCAAAACACATTGTACTACTTCTCCCGAGTACGGCGATACCACATGTGTGGCACTTTTTTGCACCCTAACTGCGCTAAAGGGCCCAAAGTCCAATGAGTACCTTTAGGATTTCACAGGTCATTTTGCGGAATTTCGTTTCCAGACTACTCCTCACGGTTTAGGGCCCCTAAAATGCCAGGACAGTATAGGAACCCCACAAATGACCCCATTTTAGAAAGAAGACACCCCAAGGTATTCCGTTAGGAGTATGGTGAGTTCATAGAAGATTTTATTTTTTGTCACAAGTTAGTGGAAAAAACAATAAAAATCAATTTTCCGCTAACTTTTGACAAAAAAAAAATCTTCTATGAACTCACCATACTCATAACGGAATACCTTGGGGTGTCTTCTTTCTAAAATGGGGTCATTTGTGGGGTTCCTATACTGCCCTGGCATTTTAGGGGCCCTAAACCGTGAGGAGTAGTCTGGAAACGAAATTTCTCAAAATGACCTGTGAAATCCTAAAGGTACTCATTGGACTTTGGGCCCCTTAGCGCAGTTAGGGTGCACAAAAGTGCCACACATGTGGTATTGCCGTACTCGGGAGAAGTAGTACAATGTGTTTTGGGGTGTATTTTTACACATACCCATGCTGGGTGGGAGAAATACCTCTGTAAATGGACAATTGTGTGTAAAAAAAATTAAAAAATTGTCATTTACAGAGATATTTCTCCCACCCAGCATGGGTATGTGTAAAAATACACCCCAAAACACATTATACTACATATCCTGAGTACAGCAATACCACATGTGTGGCACTTTTTTGCACCCTAACTGCGCTAAGGGGTCCAAAGTCCAATGAGCACCTTTAGGCTTTACAGGGGTGCTTACAATTTAGCACCCCCCAAAATGTCAGGACAGTAAACACACCCCACAAATGACCCCATTTTGGAAAGTAGACCCTTCAAGGTATTCAGAGAGTGGCATGGTGAGTCTGTGGCAGATTTCATTTTTTTTGGGGGCAAATTAGAAGAAATGGAAATTTTTTTTTTTTTCTCACAAAGTGTCATTTTCCGCTTACTTGTGACAAAAAATAATATCTTCTATGAACTCACTATGCCTCTCAGTGAATACTTTGGGATGTCTTCTTTCCAAAATGGGGTCATTTTGGGGGTATTTATACTATCCTGGAATTCTAGCCCCTCATGAAACATGACAGGGGGTCAGAAAAGTCATAGATGCTTGAAAATGGGAAAATTCACTTTTTGCACCATAGTTTGTAAACGCCATAACTTTTAGACAAACCAATAAATATACGCTGAATGGGTTTTTTTTTATCAAAAACATGTTTGTCCACATTTTTCGCGCTGCATGTATACAGAAATTTTACTTTATTTGAAAACTGTCAGCACAGAAAGTTAAAAAAAATCATTTTTTTGCCAAAATTCATGTCTTTTTTGCTGAATATAATAAAAAGTAAAAATCGCAGGAGCAATCAAATAGCACCAAAAGAAAGCTTTATTAGTGACAAGAAAAGGAGCCAAAATTCATTTAGGTGGTAGGTTGTATGAGCGAGCAATAAACCGTGAAAGCTGCAGTGGTCTGAATGGAAAAAAAGTGGCCGGTCCTTAAGGGGTAGAAAGCCCTAGGTCCTCAAGTGGTTAAAGGAACCAGGAGCATAACCACATCTCCAACAGGCGTCAGAAACACTTGGGGAAAATGTACTCAGTCTGACCGGTGTGAAGTAGGTTTGGTGGAACCAACGCAGTTGGATTAACTTATCCCTAGAAGGGATAACTGTCCTGACATAATTTTCTTCAAAATCAGCCCAGTCATCCGAGGAAATTTCTTCACCCCAATCCAACCATTGGCCCTAATTTTATCATCCCTGTGTGAGTACTTGATTTCAATAAAATTTGAGTAAAACCTGGAGATGAGTTTAGAAGGATCATGAAGCAGGAGCCATTTTTCAACTCTACCAGGGGAAGGTTGAGCTTTAAGACCTCCAAATTGACATTGGGCAGCATGACATAATTGGAGATAACGAAAGCGAGCACAACGGGGAAGATTGTACTCTGAGGCTAATTGGGACCACGTTTTAAAGATGTCATTATGAAAGAGCTGATTAATATATTTGATGCCCCTAGAGACCCAAAATCCAGTATCTTGCAAAGTTGAGAACTCCTTTAAGTTAGCGGTGAACTAGGGGAACAGATTTGTCTGCTATCTCCTGAAATCTGTTGGGCCTTGTGGATTATTTTGAGGGAGAAGGATAGAATGTCAGAACCTTCTTTAAAAAGGGGACTGCTACGGTAAATAAGATTGCAAAGAGCTTCATAGGAAGAAGCGCAGTCAGCCTCCGCATCCAGAGCAGAGTCATTTCTAATATTATGCACCCATCTAAAGATATAGGGAAGTTGGGAAGCTAAGGAATACAGTTGGAAGTGGGGAAGAGCCAAACCTCCTTTACAAACTGGAAGGCGGAGAGTATCTAAAGCCAGTCTGGGGGATTTCCCAGCCCAGAGGAAGGTTTGTATCATAGAGTTAATCTTCGTAAAATATGACTGAGGGATCCAGCACGGAGCCATCAAAGAATATATAGGATTTTTGGAGCAATGATCATTTTAATAAGGTTAACTCTTCCCAACAGATCCAAAGGTAGGTTGTTCCATTTCCTAAGCGGCGGCGAACGGCTGACTGCAGAGCTGCGTCGAGGGACATGCTGGGAGATTGGGGCTGTACGAAGCCCCGGGTAAGTAGCACTTATTTTGCTGTAAAAAGCCTGATAACTCCTTTAAAGAGGAACTCTGTTGGCAGGTGATGTAGCTGCTGTATGGTTTTTGGCAGTTGGAAACAGCTGTAAACAGTTATTTCCCACATTGCAACAAGGTTCACAGACAGGAAACTGACAAAAGTTCGAACTTTTCTTGTCGGAGGGGTTACTTGTGGGAAAGGTTTCAACACAATATCAGTCATACAGCGCCCCCTGATGGTCTGTTTGTGAAAAGGAATAGATTTCTCATGTAAAAGGGGGTATCAGCTACTGATTGGGATAAAGTTAAATTTTTGGTCGGAGTTTCTCTTTAAGTATAACTTAAAGAGAACCTGTACTGAGTAAAAATATTTAAAATAAACACATGAGGTAACTTCAAATGAACATTACATAGTTACCATAGTTACCTTGCCATCAGTTACTCTCAGAAGCTCACCATTTTCTTCTGACAATTATCCCTTCCAGTTCTGACAATATTTTGTCAGATCTGAAATATATCAGTTGCTGTCACAGTGAACAAACAGGACACGGGAGAGGAGAAAGACACTGAGGAGTAGACTACATGGAAGGTAAGTATGACTTGTGTATGCTTATTTTGACTTTTAATTTTCAGTTCAGGTTTTCTTTAAGGCTGCATAGCCAGGCTGGACAAATTGCTGGTACAGTGTCCAGGGCTCCTTAAAAATTGTACCTGTCACGGAAGAGAGACTGCCACTCATCTACTCCAATGAGTGGCTCTGATACCTCTGTGGGCGGGACTTAGCTCTCTCCACCACTCTCCTTAGTTTTGCAGCAAGACAGCCCACTCTTATCTGCACTTCAAGTGAAAGCAGCCTGTACTGCGCTCCTCACGCTACCAGGAGCGTCATTGCTAACAAGGGAAGAGACACCCGGGAGTGCGTACAATCCCATGGGAGGGCTGTGATAATACTTTTATCAGTGATTGCAACGTGGAAGTGGTAACACTGCATCCTTTTTTATTTATGTTCACATTATTCCTCATTTTCGCCAGGCTGCTTATTTGTACAGTACTGTATATCCAGCGCAATGCCATTCTTCTAGTCTAACAAATGCTATCAGGCATCAACTCACCTGCAACCAGCCTGAAGAGAGCAGCTGGCCATGGGTTTCACATTGACATATGATGCATGCACCGCCCACTTTTTACTATATCCAGAGTCAGTGTTATGTCGGGCCAAAAAACATGTTTACTATAACAGAAGATTTAAAATATCAGGGTTTACTATACCAGGCGTTGCTCTCATAGACTGTATAATGGAGATTGGTCAGGGTCTTTTTATAACTGCCCGGAGGAAGCACTATTGTCTGTTTGCCCCATCCTATGTCTAAGTTGAAGAAAATGCATATTTACAGGGAGTGCAGAATTATTAGCCAAATGAGTATTTTGACTACATCATCCTCTTTATGCATGTTGTCTTACTCCAAGCTGTATAGGCTCGAAAGCCTACTACCAATTAAGCATATTAGGTGATGTGCATCTCTGTAATGAGAAGGGGTGTGGTCTAATAACATCAACACCCTATATCTGGTGTGCATAATTATTAGGCAACTTCCTTTCCTTTGTCAAAATGGGTCAAAAGAAGGACTTGACAGGCTCAGAACAGTCAAAAATAGTGAGATATCTTGCAGAGGGATGTAGCACTCTTAAAATTGCAAAGCTTCTGAAGCGTGATCATCGAACAATCAAGCGTTTCATTCAAAATAGTCAACAGGGTCGCAAGAAGTGTGTGGAAAAACCAAGGCGCAAAATAACTGCCCATGAACTGAGAAAAGTCAAGCGTGCAGCTGCCAAGATGCCACTTGCCACCAGTTTGGCCATATTTCAGAGCTGCAACATCATTGGAGTGCCCAAAAGCACAAGGTGTGCAATACTCCGAGACATGGCCAAGGTAAGAAAGGCTGAAAGACGACCACCACTGAACAAGACACACAAGCTGAAACCTCAAGACTGGGCCAAGAAATATCTCAAGACTGATTTTTCTAAGGTTTTATGGACTGATGAAATGAGAGTGAGTCTTGATGGGCCAGATGGATGGGCCCATGGCTGGATTGGTAAAGGGCAGAGAGCTCCAGTCCAACTCAGACGCCAGCAAGGTGCAGGTGGAGTACTGGTTTGGGCTGGTATCATCAAAGATGAGCTTGTGGGGCCTTTTCGGGTTGAGGATGGAGTCAAGCTCAACTCCCAGTCCTACTGCCAGTTTCTGGAAGACACCTTCTTCAAGCAGTGGTACAGGAAGAAGTCTGCATCCTTCAAGAAAAACACGATTTTCATGCAGGACAATGCTCCATCACACGCGTCCAAGTACTCCACAGCGTGGCTGGCAAGAAGGGGTATAAAAGAAGAAAAACTAATGACATGGCCTCCTTGTTCATCTGATCTGAACCACATTGAGAACCTGTGGTCCATCATAAAATGTGAGATTTACAAGGAGGGAAAACAGTACACCTCTCTGAACAGTGTCTGGGAGGCTGTGGTTGCTGCTGCACGCAATGTTGATGGTGAACAGATCAAAACACTGACAGAATCCATGGATGGCAGGCTTTTGAGTGTCCTTGCAAAGAAAGGTGGCTATATTGGTCACTGATTTCTTTTTGTTTTGTTTTTGAATGTCAGAAATGTATATTTGTGAATGTTGAGATGTTATATTGGTTTCACTGGTAAAAATAAATAATTGAAATGGGTATATATTTGTTTTTTGTTAAGTTGCCCAATAATTATGCACAGTAATAGTCACCTGCACACACAGATATCCCCCTAAAATAGCTAAAACTAAAAACAAACTAAAAACTACTTTCAAAAATATTCAGCTTTGATATTAATGAGTTTTTTGGGTTCATTGAGAACATGGTTGTTGTTCAATAATAAAATTATTGCTCAAAAATACAACTTGCCTAATAATTCTGCACTCCCTGTAGACATTGGGCCTGATGCTATTCAAGGTGATAAGTAGCTTGCAGATGCGAGCTACTTATCACCTTGCCATCGCACGAGGATTACCAGCAAATTCTATTGCCAGTTTCACTCGTGCGATGGCCGATCGTTAGGGAGCATTACTCCGGCGAAAGCCTGAGCGATGCTCCCATGATACGAGTGATGGGGAGCGAGGTTTTACCCTGTGGTGCTGTCTATCAGCACCACGGCCTCGCTCCACACACATGCCCACAATCTGCCGCCATCTTCTGCCGCAGCATCTGGGGGTCTCCTTTAACAAGGTGACCCCCAGAGCTCCCCGCCGGCCACCGCTCGTCTCTGCAACTCCCCACGTAGCTGCACAGATACTCTGAAGCAATTTCCCTACCACCGGTTAACACCCGCCACAAGTTCCGCCGTGCAATTACAGTGTATGAGTCACTGTAATTACTCTCTCTATAGCAGAGTTCCGGCAAAGCATCTTTGAATCAGCCGCCGGGGCTCCTCATTGTTTCACAGTCTGAGCCATTTTCATTGGTCCAGACTGTGTACTAATGGGGAGCCCCGGTGGTAGTTTCAAAGATGCTTTGCCGGGACTCTGCTGTAAAGAGAGTAATTACAGTGACTCATACACTGTAATTATACAGCGGAACTTGCGGCGGGTGTTCAGCGGCAGGAGGGAAATTGCTTCAGAGTATCTGTGCAGCTACGTTGGGGGGGGTTGCAGAGACAAGCAGCGGCCAGCGGGGGGCTCCCGGAGTCTCCTTATTAACGGAGACCCCCGGATTAAGCAGCAACGACGTTGGCATGTTTACACCTGCTTTTTGCTGGTCTAAGCTAACGCTCATGTCTGCCGTAAAGCATCGCTTCCTGCTGGAGGCATGCAAAGTGTAATAGGATAGGGTGTAAGGAACTTGCTGGGTGATATCGCCCAAGCAAGTTTTTTTAACACCCTACCTAGGGCTAAATGCAGTTGAATCAGGCTACTTTATTGTCGCATAATTATCGGACTCACCAGCGTTGAACGCTGGCGGTGAATCCGACAATTGCATCAGGCCCATTGACTTTCAACTGAAAGAACAATACGTCTCCACTGGATAACAGATGACCCCTCATCCAACCCATTGTATATCAATATACTAATGAACTAGATTTGATTTTAAGTATGGAAGAACTGATTGTAGCTCATGATAATGAAGTCAAATCCACATGGTCAGTTTGGATCAACGTCAAGAATACCAGTGGATGTAAAAGTCCTATGCAGCCAGATAGGATGAATTTCTCTTCCACACACTTTACTAGGTCTTTTAAAACATGATTATTTTTTGTGTATTTTCCACAATGTGCTCCTAAAAGGTGTTTTGATATTATACTTATACTGTGTTTAAGGGTCCCTTCCCTTCAGGGTTGTAGTTTGCCACTACTTGTGCCCTTCTGTATGGGGGTAATGGTCTGTGCAGAAAAAAACGATTTGCCCAATCGCTCAGACCACAAATCTTTTCTCAACCATGGAGTCAACCAGCCAACACCCATTCCCAGCAACAGGTATCAAAATCCAATGTGAAAAGAACAAACGACTGGGTCTCAACCTGGATTTATGCAATTATAGCTTGATTTATTAGTAGCACAGCCACTAGATAGCACGACGTTTCGGCACGCAGGCCTTTATCAAATGCTTCTGTGTTCATAATATGTATACTCCACCCTCCATAGTTTATGTTCAGTGCAGTTATTTTTAGTTGTTAATAGGTGAAGCACACTTTAAAATCTCATGTCACATTTATGTATACTGCACCTTATGCTTGTTCTAATAAAATCATTTATTTACCATTAAAAGGAAATGACTGTGACAGCCTCCCCATCGGTCTTTCTACAGGGACTCTTTAAGCAAACAGATAAAATAGTAGCTGCTCCAGCTATTAATAACAGATGAAGGCGGTGCGTAGTTGAAATAGTAATTTATTAAATGCAAAATAAAACAGATTCCACAGTACAGACTCAACAGCCAAAAATGAAGAGAGTCTGCCAATGAGAATAGAAAAGCCGTATCTGATACACTTCCACCTCATTAGAGACATACTGTAATCATCCTGAACATTACAACCACTATCAAGTGAAGCAAATAATATTGATTTATTTTGTTACAGTGGCCCCTATGAAGGGACTGGCTATAGTGAGCAGAAAGTGAACAGTAATGCCTTGTAATATACTGGACAAATAGACAAGCATGAATATTTGAACAATATTTGGATATATTGCGTCACTACCCTCCAGTTTCCTACAACTCCAGGATATGTGGATGAGGAAACCTCTCTCCATCTGACATCCCAAACAGGTGCAGGGAGTGCTGGGAAACCTCCTACTTAACCTGTATATTACCATCTGCTCAGCATTTTATAGTCTGATTCCTGAGTGTGAGATGAAATAGAAGATTTATGTGGAAAAGTCTGTAATCTTTGCCATTGGCTGTCCGTAAACATGTGTACAAGATTTTATCTCGTGCAGAAGTCCATACAAACATACTGTACGATGAATGTTGCCCAATGGGGATTGGTGCCCAACAGGGCATAACTACAAATCCCTGACCTCCTCCTCCCCCCTTTCCAAAAAAAAAGAAAATGGTAATTGGAAAGGCAGGCCAGGCCGGATATTAAAAAAAAACAACACAGTGACACTCACTCTACTTCCTGCCTAGCTTATACAGGGAAATAGGGAAACCAAAAAAAGGGGGACTAAAACCATTAATGGGGAAAGGTAGCTGCGAAAAACAGATGTATGGCTGGAGCAATGTCACTAATATAAATGGCTGAACAGATTTGAATGAAATTTGGCACACACATAGTACATTACCTGGAATAACGTATAGGATACTTTTTATCCCCATAACCAAAAAGTGGGCGGAGACAAATACAAATTTCACAGGGAAAATGTAAACTGCAGCCATTCTTACACTGTTAATGGCAGGGTTCTCAAACTTTGCACTGTTGGTCACTGGGATTAATATCCGGAAAAGGGAGTAAAGCCACAAACAGCCAATACAACTTGTTTTATTTCAATGCAAATTATTGATGCCAAAGACCACAAAGCTCACAAACTTGGTCATTGAGTAATTGTGTGTTAAAGGTAGAAAATGTGGGTGCAGCCAACAACAGCCAAATACATACCCAGGAAACTCCGGGTCATCAGTGGACAGAAACAAATACAAATTTGAATGGGATAATGTAAACTGCAGCCATTCTTACACTGTTAATGGCAGGGTTCTCAAACTTGGCACAGCTGGTCACTGGGTGACTGGGATTAATATTCAGAAAAGTGGGTGGAGCGTACAAAATTGATTTTCAAGGGGAATATTTAAGTGCTGTCATTCGTGCACTGTTAATGGCACAAGCCTCAAACCTGTTACAGTTGGTCATTGGATGACTGGGGTTCAAATTCAGAAAAGGGGGTGGAGCCACAGCCAGTTTTTTTTTTCCATTTCAATGCAAATTATTGATGCCAAAGACCGCAAAGCTCACAAACTAGGTCATTGAGTAATTGTGTGTTAGAGTTAAAAAAAAGTGGGCGGGGCCAACACCAGCCAAATACATACCAGGGCAACGCCGGGCCATCAGCTAGTACAATATAAGTAGCAGGGTATATAATACAATATGCATAAATAGTTACTGGTATACAATTAAGCAATGCAGGCAATGGAAAATGAATAAGATCCATAAAAGCAATATACTGAATCAAAAAAGCGTAAGTTTCACAAGGTGCTTAGTGCAATTAATCCATAGTATATACAAAAACCACCAATCCAGGTCGTGGCCTAAAATGACCTAAATAGCTATCTATCACAATCACTTTACAATTAGTCGATGAAAACAATCAATAAACTAGCCTCTAGAAAAGTGCAAAGTGCAATACAAGAGTTATGGTGCAATCTGGGCAAAATCAGCAGTATGTAGAATCCTGCAAAATACATATGTGCATACAAATGCGCTCCCAGTCAATAATACCCTATTAGGATCTGAGCACTACATGAAATAATATGTACACGCCGTCATAATACCTGCACGCTGCCCCGCTCCAGCTCGCCGTAACCACACTCTAGGCCTGACACGTGTGTCACTAGAGAAACCTGGCTTCCTCAGAGATCATCTGCTGGAGGGTGAGCGCTGAAGGGGAAGCCTGAGGTGAGGGAGTTGGGTCCCCCTCCCCACCGCTGTGTGTGCCCGCTGGTCCCCGTTCCTGTGCTGCACCCCCTCTTGCCCATAAAAATGGCCCTGAAGGGCCCCAGAGCCGCAGCCCCCCTTGGCTTCTCCCAGTAAGGACCTCCCTGTGACTGCATCCCTTGCAGAAGCTATTTTTACGCCCCTGGTACCCAATCACACGGGCGACATTGCAGGGCCACCACTGTACAGATGTCTTGTTAGCCTGCAGGCTAGCTACGTGTTCTGTTGCTAAGCAGGGAAAGGTAGGGGTGAGTGAGCGGAGAGAACACTTGACCGGCGTTCAGTAGAATCGATCCATCGATTCTCGGCTAATTGCTGGCCACGGCATTAGGCGAAGCTGCACACATGCTAGATTCTTAGCAGAGGCGGTCATTATCGACTGCTTTGACCCAGTTTCGACTAATTTGTGTACGAAGCTTTAGGATGTCTTGTGCAGGGTTTCCCTCCTTATTTGCATATAGAAGAGAGATTGTTGCTCATATGGGTTCTTGTCTTAGGCATACGCTTTTGACGGGAGTGAGAGTCCTAGTCGGTTCCTGTGTCTTCCCTTGGCATAGGTGAAAATGTATAATCTGGAGGGTGAAGAGAAATGCCGATAGTACCCCCCTAGTGTGACCAGAACCCCCATGATAGCCCCACTCCCCCAAAGGATATAGCTTTACCGGATGGCAAACTTTTGGCTATGGCTATGCAATAGAGCGACAAAGAATGTGTGTGCTCAGACCAGGAAGCACCAGCTTATAACGACTACAGAAATGTCAACTAATTAAAATGCAAAACACATGCAAATTGCATCTGCTTGACAGAATTTGCAGGGCCATTTTCAATGTTTTACTTAACTCTGGGGGTAATATTTTAACAAAGGGAGCTCTTTGCCCCATACTAATGTATCATTAGATGTGTTATGATTCTGGGTAAGCAATGACAGGACAGAAGATTGTTCCAATGGGTAGCAGATAACTGCAAATAATATTATTGTGGGCTCACCCCTTGATCACTGACCTGAAGTGTACTTTTACTAACAGAGAAGCCCAATTACTAAAATATTATGCAAAACAGAAATTTGCCATCTTAAATGAGAAGGTATTTGCGATTATTCAGGTTGGAGTGAGTATATGAGGTGTCCCACAATGTATCACTGCTGAATATGCAAATCATTCCTTTGATGTCCCTAAGGGCATATTCACAGTGGGACGTTGCGGTTTAATGCAACGTTAAAAGTCGCAACGTGTCTGTGTTTAGAGGTAACGCACTGCAAGCAGTGAGTTACCATAACGCAACATTTTCCAACATGACATTAACATAGCACTGTGAACGTCCCATAGGATTATCATTGCAGTGTGGTAAGCTGCATTATAAGACTTTATAACGCAGCTCCTCAACATGCCACTGTGAATGTGACCTGAAAGCTATACACGCCTCCAGAACCTCTGGAATGCAATGATATGTCAGCTTGTTAATTGTACAGAGCCACAATAATACATACAGACTAGTGTTCTCCCCAGGCTCTTTTAGCCGGCTGCTCCACCCAGCTAATTTTGGTGAGCGCCCGGCTGTTATCGGCTCACCTCCTCATCCTCCTCCTATAATGTAAGTAGAGTTGCACTGTCCCTGCATTCCCCCTGTCAGGCCCCACCCGGCTACTTTTTCATGCCACCCGGCTGGAAAAAAATTTCTGGGGAGAACACTGCAGACTGTTTCAGACTGGTTGGTCCCCATCAGTGCATGGCATGAGTTAATATGGCTCTATGGGGTAGGACTGGAAACACTCAGAGTTACAGGTTGTCCAGCAAGGGAAGTGTGGACTATGGATAAAGGCCTAATTCTCTGGAGAGGCTTCTTGGATTGAAGATACAGTACTTCCCTGCTGATACTATGGTATATAACAACAAACAAAAAGATCTCAGTGCTGCACCCTAATCAATATGCAATACCAGGGAGTAAAAAAGCCAACACCCAGATCCATCAAAGGTGTGCTTCAAACCAGTAGAAGAAAGCAAATGGGTCCCTAACAGGATTTGCTTCATATTATCCAGGTAGAGACCCAGTAGCTTTCTTCTAATATACTACAGTAAATGTCAGTATCAGAAGATCAATATAAATCTGTGGCAATCCCTCAAGGGTCAAATTTCCCTAAGGGAAAAATGTAAGCTGTGAGACACCACCAAAATAGCTGAAATTCCTACAGTTGGGAAGTCTGGTACTGAGGCACAGAATGCCAACACACCACCTGCTACCTACAATTGATAGGGGGCACTTGATCCTAAATGTATTACTACTAAAACTCCAAAAACATAACCAATCCTACTTCCCAGCTTCAGATGGTTTGCTTCTAGACTATTTGCAGCTTCAGGCAAGCTTTAAAACTACAGTATGTCTTCCCCCTCCCTCTCCACTACACACATTTAGGCTCGGTCCACACTTTTGCGGATACAGAAAAGAAACAGAACACGTTCCGTCCATTCTGCATCCGCTTTGTGCAAACACACCGTTCCACATCTGCTCAGTGTCCGCATCGTTACTACGACGGCCTGTACGCATCGCCACTCACCTGTATTGCTGACACCGCTCGTCCCGCAGCTCGGCCCCTTCCACAGCTTGGAGGCCAGCAGAAGCTTGGCTCTCCATAGGCTGCAACAGGCCAATTCTGCCTAGCAACAGTGAGAATTTTCATTGGCTCAGCATGAACTTATGTGAAATCTCTCTGTTGCTGAGGATTCACATTCATCTATTGCAGCCCAATGGAGAATCCCCATGCTTCTGTTGGCCTCCAGGCTCTTCAGAATGGACCGAGCGGCGGTGATGGACGGCGGGAGCTATGTGTATGACGTCACAATGGCAACGGGATCTGGCTGAAACGGGCGATGCGGATGCGGCGACTAACCTAGTGAGAGCGGACAGTGCCCGTTCTCATAGGCTTGCATTGGGCACGTTTTCCTGTACACTCCGGGAAAAAGTGTCAAATTTAACTGTCCGTTAAATTTTCTTTCCGTGCAACATGGATCCGTGTTTCTGCACGAGTGGAAGCGGGTCCCATTTTTAACATAGGATCCGCTTCCTGTGTTTCTGCAGAGCTTTAAAAACGCATGGATATGTTTTTAAAAATTATATGGTAGAGGAAGAAAACCCTTAAAAAATAGCACCTCCCACAGCAAAATTTGAAAAAGTATAACAACAATCTTTATTCAACATTAGGTATAATAAAAATCACAATACTGATGATTCAATAAAGAACAAAACCATTTAAAAAACAAGCAAATATTCCAACATGAATAAATATCACGTGTTTACTTTTTTAGGTTTCATTGCACAGGTGTTTGTTAGCCTTGCATCACACTAGGTTGTATACTGAACCCGGGTTCTCCACCTGTTGGGCTCAATATTGAGCCTACTGTGGGGTTTTATATCTGACAGCAGCATTGTGTCATTATACAATATATTGCATTTAGAGTGATTGTTTCATATGCAGCAGGGATCATGTTGGAATATTTGCTTGGATTTTAAATGGTTTTATTCTTTATTGAATCATCAGTATTGTGATTATTATTATACCTAATGTTGAATAAAGATTGTTGTTATACTTTTCAAATTTTGCTGTGGGAGGTGCTATTTTTTAAGGGCTTTCTTCCTCTACCATATAATTGCTCTTGTTTTGAGCCCTAGCACACACAGTTACTGTATTTGGTTGAGGTGTTGCAGACACTTTCTAGAAACTGGATATGTTTTTAAAACAAGTGTGAACCAGCCCTAACTCAGGATAGTATGAGTGAGCTCCAGGTAATCCTTAAAGTGTACAATAGAAAGATAGAACTTGTACATAGTAGAGAGGAATGACAGCACATCTAAACCAAGCTGCTCCTGGCTGCATGCAAATTATTTTGGAAGCAAACATCCTCCATTGGGTGTTTAGCACCTGTCTCAGCTGTAACGAGTGCAGTTGTGTCTTTATGAGGCCTTGCAGCTCAATCCTTACATTACCCCTGAAGTGTCTTACAGTATAACTGTAAACTATAGCCCATGGTGGGCTAGATTACCTTTTACTAAATGTTGTAGTTGGGGTCCCCAGTGCTCTTCTTCAACTGAGATTTCAGTCAAAGAAACTGTTCCCCATAGTGTTGCACAGTTCCAAATCACTCCAGTACAGCTAAATCGCTCGTTCACCAGCACTTTCTCTCACTGTGCAGGGCAGGTGCAGTACCGAACTCAAGCCTGCACAGTTCATTCATTGCTCTGCACCGCTCAGAGGACCTTCCGGAGGCTGTGGAGGAGCTGGAACAGGAAGGATCGAGGGCATGGGGGGCCCCGAAGACAACTAGCAGTGCCATCACAGTCAGTAAAAGATCATCTTGGGTTTTATTTCACATTTTTAAAACAGTTCAGGGGTACTTTAAGGCTTCTGTCTTATCCAAAACTAAAATCGTGATCTGATCAGGGAAGATATTGATTTAGAATTATTAAATATCGACCATGTTGAGATTAGTAAATGCTGAAAATGTATGTATACACCCCCAATCCACCCCCTTCACCCCTCCCCCACCCCTGAACCCCCTAGCACCTCTGATTCCTCCTGAGGCTGCTGCCTCACCTCGGCTCATAGAAAGCCAATATATTTATTTTCTTCTACATATTTATCTCTCTTGATTCTGTTTCATTCCTGAAAGAGCTGCAGGACTTTAGCTGCCACACCAGATGACAGTGTGCATTAGCCAGCAACGCAAGGCCTTGAGATGAATGCTTGCAGAGTAATTTGGTTATTTGTGTTCCTCTCACTCTTATCACAATAGCCTTCCCTGTGGTAAGGGGTGCCGTGTATCAGTCTCCATGGCAACGTCTCCCCCAGATACAGGGGGAACAGTGGAATATAGATGGTTTGTGGTCTCCATGGCAACAAAGTCTGTTCGGATGGATTTCTCCTTTTAAGGTCGGAAGACAGGGAAATTGCTTTAGGGAGGGGGTAGGAGTAAGGTATACTCAGAGGAAAGGTACTATGAAGACAGAGTGACAGAGATGTGGGTGAGGAAAAGCCTTGAATATAATTAATCGTACTCATTGTATTTTCCGCTGGTTATGCCCTGTCACATTATACAGCACCTCTGACACAGTACTTATGTAACATACATTTTTCCACACACGTGCTGATATGAAATGTGTTTATTTTTTGCTTTAACATTACATTTCCATCATTCAGCAGACATTCCAGAACAAATGTTAAGGCATCCAGCAGCACCCCTGGGTAGAGATTCCCTGCATCCCCCTGTTCACAGTACTCTGTAGTCTGAATGACACTGTAGTCTGTTAGATCCTGCAGCAGAATGTCAGTATACAAGATAAATGACAGGGCTGTCAGCTTCTGCTCTACATTCCTAACTGTATACTGCTCTGCAGAACTGCATGGGTGCCAGATTTGTCACAGAATCTCATCACCATATCCAGCCTCTGCCAGTCCACTTTCTATAGTGTTTTGCGTTATGTCTGGCGCAATGAGTGAAATGTGGGCAGAGTGCAGAAACATAACAATTAAGTATGAGCTGGTGGTTGTCGGAAAGGCATCTGTTTGAAGCCCATGGAATATGAAAGAGCCCAGAACTGGCCACATGAGCTGTATGTTGCTCTACCATTTCTGGATCTAGTGTGTGCATTGGTAACTATCCATCTAGTCAAGACAGGTCCATCAGAGGAACAGCAACCAAACTAGTCAGAGAATAGACCACATCAACGCAGATGGCTCCAGGAGATACATAATAAGGCAGACTTACCAAAACCAAAACAAGGAGCATTGGGGCAAATCAGGTGCAAAACAGGTGAAGTAGCAGCACAGTTGCTCAGAGCAACCAATCAGAATCTCCAGAACCTCCTTGTTCTGGATATCTGTTCCATTCTTGCACTAGTTCTGCTCAGTTCTCAAAACACTGGTTTTGATACATTTGTTTTCAAGGAAACCTCAGAATGCACGGTACCATTGCTTATTCTATTTTGGAAATGCTACTGGCCTGGTTGTTGAACTTAATTGACACCACAGCAAGTATGCTGATCAGGTGCTCTGACTTACTGGCTGCATACTTGTTCCATGTGAAAGTTCTGAAGTCAGAAGATCAGCATGGCAGCCACATAACTGGCAGTAGGGATGGCCCTGTCTAGAACTCATGGAGAAGCATGTGATCAGTTTGGTCAGCTGATAGATTTGTAAGGCTCTGATTTGCTGGTCATGATCATGTGTTAAACCAGGAAGTCATCACAGCAAATCAGAACCTTACAAATCTATCAGTCCTTATCGTGTGTAGTTGCCACGACTACAGCTATTTCAGGTGTACTCAACCTGATATTTTGCCGGTGCCAAGTCTCAAACTGGACCGCTCACACTGTTTTGAGGTAACCTCCAAACAAAAACAAAAACAAAAAAAAGACGGCACTCCACTGGCTGTATTTCAAATTGCTATATTCAGGAACATTTGAATTGCAGCCAGTGGAGTGCCTTACAAATCTATCAGCTGGCCAAACTGATCACATGCTTCTCAATGAGCTCTCCTAGGCAGGGCCATCCCTAACTGGTAGCAGTCTCCATGTTTATCAAAGATTATGTTTCAGGGCTTCCCTTTGACCAAAATGTCTTTAGAGTATGTACCAGTTGTGTGTTGGGAATATTAGACTGTATGATACAGAGGCCAGCGGGAACAGTTTTGTGTTTTGCATTGGTGCTATGTGAATAGGAAATAAACCCAAAGAGCAACCTACATTTCTTTCTCTTTCATATGATGCCTTATTTTTTGCCTACACTGGAAATGTCTTGAATTGTTTACAATATAATTGTGTGTGTGTGTGTGGGGGGGGGGGGGGGGGAGAGGAGGAGGGGAGGAGCAGGTGGTGTCCAGACAGATACAAAGAAAAATGGAGTGAAAGTGGAGCGGACGTCAAGGACTTCTTGTGTCTAATGAAGTCTAATGAAGAAAACAGCCCAGCACAGAGAAGCAACAATGCTTTGCCTTACAATTTAAAATAACATCCTTTTGAAGATATAGTCCATAGAGAAATTTGGAAAAGTGCATTTTGCAGTACCAGTGCAGCCCTCAGCAATTTCTGTGGTGTCAGAAGACTACACTTATAAAACTTATAAAGACGCGAAAAAGAAAAACGAGGAGTAAAAAGTCTCAAACCATAAAATGTAAGACTTTACGCATTGCAATTCCAATGACTTTTCTTCATGCTGGACAGCTATTTATAGACGGAGTTAGTTCTGCTTTCAATGTTGGAATATATTTTATCTGGTTGGGTTTGCATACATGCCAAGACCTGCCAGCATGTAACTATAGCATCTAAATATAGGAAGCTATCAGGGGCTATCTAGATCAAATAGTTGATCCCTTTTTCTGCCTATGGGCTACTGGGGTTTCCTTCAGAACAAGTTGTAATTCAGAGGCCATTCTCTGACAGTCCAGTAAATGCATGGTATGGTTTTTCATGAATGTCATATCATGTGTTTTCTATCTGCTTTGTTTGTGCTGTTGTTTCAGAAGCCCATGTTCTGTTGGTAGAGTTCCATGTATGAAGGTCACCAAAGTTCCCTCAGCTATGTGGCTGACAAGAGTTCATGTGGCCAGTCCGAACCCTTTATGGCACATGGACAGAAGAGTTCGCAAGTCACAGCACAGAGAGGTCGTGGCAAGATTTTGACCTTTGCTTGAAGAAGCCTTTGTGTTTTCCCATAAGCCCTGTTAGGAGTCGCCTTGCTCTTTTGGTGATACTTTCTCTGCGTCCCGGTGGTAGGAGGGTGGCTGTCTGAGGAGGATGTTGTACTTCATCTTTTCGTAGACGGATCTGTCTGACAACCCCCTCAAGCAGCTCCTGCGTGTTATGGTGAAGGGCAGCAGATGTCTCTGTGTACTTACAGCTTAGCATGCCTGCCAGGGAGCGTCCCTCTGAAAGAGGAAAGAGATATACAGTGTACACAAGAGCTGCACAGCCAGGCAGGCATAGGGCACAGTTAATACTGACTTCCTAATGACCATGGTGACAGATTTAGTGAGACGCTGCATTTAGCTATGCTTTCCTGTTTCTATAAGTAGCAACGCAATATGTGGAAGTGAGATATTTGTTTATCATGAGAGGAATATCAGGAACAAACCATCCACATCATTTCCTACTGCTGAATACATCTTACAGCTCAACTTATTGTCCAGCAGGTGGCACTACTGAGCTTATAAAATTTGCACCAAAATGATCAGACTTTCATATTGTATTGCCTGTGGTGTAAAACGACCTGAATCTAATCTAAAGCCCCATTTACACAATACGATTCTTTGTGTGATTCGATTACGATTCTATTTACGATCCGATTAAATCCGACATGTCCGATCGGGATTCGATTCAATTCAATTCGATTTGCCATTGTTTTGCTATGGCAAATCGAATTGAATCGAATTCCGATCGGACATGTTGTATTTATTCGGATCGTAAATAGAATCGTAATCGAATCGCACAAAGAATCGTATCATGTAGATGGGGCTTAAAGAGAATCTGTATTCTAAAATTCTTACAGCAAAAAGCATACCATTCTATTCATTATGTTCTCCTGGGCCCCTCTGTGCTGTTTCTGCCACTCTCTGCTGCAAACCTGGCTTGTAATTGCCAGTTTTAGGCAGTGTTTACAAACTAACCAGTTTGTGATAGGCTCACATAAGCAGTGTGTGTGAGTCATACAGAGCCTGCAGGGGGCCTGGAGGGGGTGTGTATAGCTTTTACCAATCACAAGCAGTCCTGCACATTCCACACATTCCAGCCTTAGCCCGACTGTGCCGACAGAAGAAAACAGATTAGATCATATAACAGAGATAACACAGCCACTGTGCAATTAGGAAAAGCTGCAGTGAGCCAGAGCACATTAGAAAAGGCAAAGGAACTTATAGGATAGAAGAACTAAGGCTGAAAATTTTGTTACAGAGTCTCTTTAAGCATTTAATTCACTGATCGATATGACTGTGATTTGTTAAGTCATGTGACGGTTTTCAAGGAACATCTACGCTGCCCCATTCAATGTACGCAACTAGGGAGTCATTTTGCTAGTGTTAAAAGAAATATAAAGGCTGACATTTTGCAGAGTTCAATTTTTCTTGCCTGGGAGTTATGCTGGTTCTATTTCTAGTAGTTTCTGACCAGCATGATAACCAGGCAATCATCACAGAGATAACTATGGCAACGTTCATATTACTCTTCTAGATTTTAATGTATATACCAATATGATAGGTCTACAAACAGTGCTGATTAGTGTTTTTTATTCTCTCATGAAATATGTGCTCTGCAATTGCCTCTGTTTATGTAAGAATGACTATTGATTCCCCTGAAATGTTTGCTCTGTTTCCAACTGTTATATTACAGAGCTGATCTGAAAATGAAAGAAAAAATATGACTGGTTTCTTTGAGTAAAAAGCTCTAATACTTGCTACACATGAGGCCCTATTCTAACAGACGAGCGATGCCTATTAGTCATGTTCGAAGAAAGAGGGCACCAGGTAATTTGGGCAACAGGTAAAGCTGCTAGCAGAGTATCAGCAATACTGTCAATACGGTATTCTACTAAGGCTTTTTCCTACATTAAATCTACGCATAGCTAATTCCTAATCTAACCCTACTGTAAACCCTACGCCTAACACTACCCATCCATTCTTAACGCAATTCAGGCTCCAGCTATTGTGAGCACCCAAATTACATACTGGGCACTGTTATTTGCAGCATTTAACATTGCGCCCAAATTACATGCCTCAAGCTAGTCATGTCACCAATATCATGATTAGAGAGGATGATAGTTGGTCAATGGGAACAGCTGAGTGGGGCAGGTAGGGGCGGGAACAATTTAGGACTGAAGCCTCAAACTTATTTCATATATCGCCATTTCACAGCAAAGAAAAAATGGCAATCATAAATGGGAAAACGTAGAATGTTTTTTATCAGTTTGGTTAAGATTTGGTCACTTAAGATTCATTGCAAAGTAGCCACACACCCCTATTATTCAATAATCCCATCCTGTCAGTAGCGTACTTGGCTGTAAAAAAAATATCAATTCAATCATGGGCAGTTTTCAATCATTTGCTTTAAATCTATTTGTTTTAATGTCAGTGTAAGAAACTATATAATCATTCCAATGAATATGTTTAAACCAGAACATTTAAGGACAACTGTAACCTCCTAAAACAAAAAAATAGATACTCTCCTATGAAGAGGGGCAGCTCTAATCCCTTAGTACGGAGCAGTTAGTCTACGGAAATGCTCTGCGACGGAGAACTTCCGTGACCTTCTGAGCAGAACCAAAGTCCTCTTCAGCATTAAAGCTGGAAGCTGGAGCAGGGGGTCCATTGGTGGAACGAGGGGACAGAGAGAGGACCGGGAAGGCTCTCCAGAGCCTTCTCTCCTCTTAGGTGAGCATCAAACTTTTTTTGGGCGGGTACACTTGTCCTTAAATTACAGCCAGATTTTCAATTGTAATTTTAGCTGAAGATACGAGGATGAATGGTAAACAGCAAGAGATATACCGTATGTGGCCATCCAAATTTTATTTCCACAACACAGATTGGATTCTGGTTAGATGATTGGGCATTGAGTAGTGTGGATTCCATTACACTGGAGGACTAACTTGGCTTTCTCAATGCAATGTGATGATAAAGGCACCTTTATAATAGTACAGATAAGGAGCTGTGCTGGTTCTGGTATGAAGTGTTGCTGTGCAAGTAGATCCTGATTATCAGGATTCCTCACTACCTCTGTCGTGAAAATCTTAAAAATTAAAATACATGTAAACATATACAAATAAGAAGTACATTTCTTTCAGAGTAAAATGAGCCATAAATTACTTTTCTCCTATGTTGCTGTCACTTACAGTAAAGTAGTAGAAATCTGACATTACAGACACATTTTGGACTAGCCCATTTTCTTATGGGGGGGTTCTCAGGGTTTTTCTTATTTTTAAAAGCACTCAGTGGATGACAGTTTCTCCGTCCATCTGCCAAAAAAAAGTGTGCGGTAAGCAGGGAGGCTGGCTAGCATCTTTGTATAAATATTTTTTAGGGAATGTCTTTATAAAGAATAAAGGCCATGCTGAGAATCCCCTATGGAGAGATGGACTAGCCCAAAATCTGTCGGTAATGTTGGATTTCTACTACCTACTGTGAGTGACAGCAACATAGGAGAAAAGTAATGCATGGCTCATTTTTTTTTACTCCGGAAGAAATGTACTTACTGTATATTCCTGTGTATAAGACTACTTTTTAACCCTTGAAAATCTTCTGAAAAGTTGGGGGTTGTCTTATACGCCGGGTGTCATTGATACGGGGTGATACGCCCTATCCTGTTACCACCTCTCAGATCTCCCTGCTCAGGGAGCGCAATCTATTCTTCTATACCACTCTGATAAACAGGTAGACAAGGAGAGCTGACCAGTCTACTTAAGGAGAGTTGACCAATGTAACAAGTCAATTGACTATATACTGTTATATACTGGGTAACACATACAGTACAGCACCAGTATCTGTTCATACACAGCACCAGTACATGATTTTTTTATTTTAATTTGGTGTGTGTTGGAAGAGGGGTAGTCTTATACGGCGAGTATATCCCAAACTCTATATTTTAACTGGAAAAGTTGGGGGGTGTCGTCTTATACGCCCAGTCGTCTTATACGCCGGAATATACGGTATTTGTATGTGTTTTAAATTTTAAGATTTTCGCGACAGTTCCTCTTTAACTCTTGCACAACAGACAAGTAAAACACAGATAAATACACCATGTATATATTTAGAAAGAACAGCCTGTCTAATTCTCCCTTATCTGCAAATAATCACAAGTGTTGTTTAAAGCGGTATTGTCACCATAAAAAATCACATTTCAACAGCAACTGGTCTGAGTGTATTAAGTGATAAAGATGCTAATCCTGCATTCAAAACTTTTTTCTGCTGTTATGGTTTGGAGTTATTACATACTATAGGAGCACTGGCCCTAGTGCCAAACAGTGCCAAAAAGTTGAATGCTGTGAATTCTTTTGAATGCTGAGAATTATTTTGAATGCTGGGAGTTCTTTTTATCTATAATATATTCCTCCTCTTCCATTTATTTCCCTGCCTAGCTGAGGTGGAATGTGAAGCAAGGCTGAGGTGACTCAGTGATTGGATGTGTAAATAAAAAAATTAAAAAAAGACTCTGGGAGGAGGGCAGCTAATGAATACACAATGAGCAAGAGAAGGGAGGGGGGAAACTAGAGTCAGGGAGGATATGATGTCAGCATTAGCTTGGCAAGATGGCCACTGCCTAGAATAGGATTTCTGCTTTTCCTTTGTAAAATTCACAGGAATCATTACATGGATAGCACAATACATCTGTTATGTAAGTAGAGGTAGTATTTATCTACTTATACATGTGGTTTTTATTTCTAGGTTAGCATGGGTGTCACTTGTTCTTTAAGCTCTCAGCTGTCTGATCTGTGCCTAGGTGTTTGCCGACTCTGTGCTAACATGTAAACACAGTTTGTTTACTTTCGGTGTTCCCAGCAAACTGGGAAGTAGACACACTGCAGATTTATTGCAGGAGTTGTATCAGCTGTAACAAGGAAATGTTTTTCTTGAAAGGCCATTATGCTGTTGCTTATCTTTTAGAGCAGAGAGGACGTTCTGGGTTTCGGTCCACTTTAAACAGATTAGGACAGATACTACTGTCTAATGCTACATGTGGAATGTGAAGCAGTGCTATATTTTTTTCTTTAATGCCATGGGATACCCACAACATTGTGATGGTGTTGTAATTCTAAAGCCACACACATATTCTAGAATTTTTTGTCTCCCAAAGTGATCACTCATGATCAAACTGGGTGGGTGAGCATCAGAGCAGGTGCCTAGGGCCTATTGGGTGGCAAGGGGCCTACCTGCCATCTTCTCTGACTTTCTCAGCTTACTAACAGGACCACAAGGGGGTGCAAAGTTGACTTCTTTTGCCAAGGGCCCCATTACATCTTAACCTCTTGACGATGACCAGCTAACGCCGATTGGCGTAAACTGGTCGTCTGCGGGTTACCATGGAAACGGCCGCTCGATCGAGCGGCCTTTCCATGTCAGTTCACGGAGGGTGTCTCCGTGAACAGCCGGAGAGCCGCCGATGGCGGCTCGCCGGCAAAATGTAAACAGGCGGGGAAGAAATCCCCGCTGTTTACATCATACGGCGCTGCTGCGCAGCAGCGCCGTAAGGCAGATCGGCGATCCCCGGCCTCTGATTGGCCGGGGATCGCCGGCATATGATAGGCTGAAGCCTATCCTTCAATGCGCAGGACGGAAATCCGTCCTGCGCAGCACACAGGGGAAGGGAGAGGGAGGGAGCTGTCGAGAGGGCTGAAAGCGCTGCGGAGGGGGGCTTTGAAGAGCCCCCCCCGCTAAGCAACTGCAGCCGGCGGCGATCAGACCCCCCCAGCAGGACATCCCCCTAGTGGGGAAAAAAGGGGGGTAGTCTGATCGCCCTGCTGCACTGCTGATCGGTGCTGCGGGCTGTAGAGCCCACGCAGCACTGATCAGTGTAACATCCCCTGGTCGGCAAGTGGGAGAATCTAACGTAAGTACAGATGTCCCCTGATGTCACTGGCCTCCTTTTCAGCGATCTGCTGAGTTATGTAATACTTCGCCAACCACTGATGAAGTTCACATTGCAAGCTACAGCAGAATGTCACCAGCTCAGATCTCCATAGGACAAAACAGCCTGCTCACCAGCAGTCACCTGAAATGATCACTAAAGATTAGAAAATGTACAAATGCCCGCAACACACCATATGTAGATAAAATCCAAAAATCTTTATTGGTATTTCCAAAAGAAAGGCTGGCAGCTGATGCGTTTCAGACACACAGGTCCTTAGCCATAGCTCACTAGCGACAAGACAGGAAATGACATATAAACAGGAAACTCCTCCCATCCAGGGCTGAACCAGAGATCTGGGCAATTATCTAAACCAGCTCCTTGAATACTACATCAAATTATCCATTTTGCTTGCCTTGAGGGTATGTTGAGTGTGTTTTTTGTTTGTTTTTGCTGCATTTTTGTTAGCGTTTTTTACCACGGGTGCTTTTTGAAGCGGTTTGCATGTGTTTTAATGCCTTTGCGGTCCGTATATACAAAACACATATGCATTTTGCATGAGTTTTTCATGTGTTTTTCTTTTGCGTTTTATACAAAACACTAGGAAGACAACAGGAAGGAGAAATACATCATAACATTTTTTTTTTTACCGAAAACCCATAGAAAAACGCATGTAAACCGCATACCATTGCGTTTCCATTGACTTTCATTATGCGCATTTTTGAAGATTATGTAACAAAACCAGCGTTTTTGAAAATGAGAGCATCAAAAACGCATATGCATTTTTGATATGCATTTTTTCCTGCAGCCCATAGACGTCCATTAGTGGCAAAAATGCAGCGTTTCCTGCAATGCTAGCGTTTGTTACGTGTGCACCTAGCCTCAAAGAATACCTGAGATGGGGGATTAAAAAGAAAATATACATAACCTGGGGCTTCCTCCAGCCCCCTCCAGGTTCATAGCTCCTACACCGTCCTCCTCCGCCTCCTGAATCAGTGAGAGGAGGGGATAATTACCATAGATTACTTGTATGTGAAGCAAAATGGATCTTTTGATTAGGTACTAGAGTACTACTGGGCACTTGAATAGTATAAAGAGCTAGACTGGGCTAAACCGTGCACATATTAAAAACAAGTACAAATTTAGTGTAAAAGGTTAATATCCCATCTACAATTCAAACTGCCCAGTTTGAATTGTAGATGGGATATTAACCTTTTACACTAAATTTGTACTTGTTTTTAATATGTGCACGGTTTAGCCCAGTCTAGCTCTTTATACTATTTAAGGAGCTGGTCTAGCTAATTACCCTTCAGGTAACAGGTTCAGCACTGAATGGGGGGAGTCTTTTGTATGTATGTCACTTCCTGACAAGTCTCTCGTGATCTGACTAATGCTAGGTACACACCATACAATTCTCTGGCAGATTTACCAGCCAGATTGACTATTTCCAACATGTCCAATCTGAATTTCAATGATTTTCTGATCGTTCTTTTAATCATTTTTTCAAACGGTTTTTTTTATCGATTTTCATAGAACTGAACAAAAATCAATCGAAAAAAATGATTAAAGAAACAATCGGAAAATCAATCGAAATTCAGATCGAACATGTGGAAATAATCGATCTGGCAGGTAAATCTGCCAGAAAATTGTATGGTGTGTACCTAGCATAAGGATCTGTGTGTTTGAAACGTATCAGCTGCCAGCCAGTCTTTTGGATCTACCAATAGGGATTTCTGGATTTTATCTGCATAGGGTGTATTGTAGGTATTTGTATATGTTCCTGCTGCCCTGAGGAGTGATTGCCTGGCACCACCAATATGTGAGGGCAGAGCCGGATTAAGGCTAAATGGGGCCCTAAGCAAAGTAACTGATTTGGGCCCCCCCATCATGTCGTAATAGAATCAGAAGATGCAGCTGCACAGCAACATGCCGCACACACCGGGGCAGCCAAGCTACTGGTTGCTATGGGCAACAGCACGCTTTCCTCTGTGGGTGCACAATGCAGGGAATAGCAGCGGCAAAATGCAGAGTGAGAGATGAATGGCTGGGACATTTGCACTCAGGGGCTGGGGCACCCCTGTGAAGAGGATGCCAGGTATTACAGCAGCAGCACTTTCCCCCTGGATCTCCAGCCTGGCAATAGCAGAAAGCTCTGGACACCGCCAAACCGGAAGCCGTTCCCCAGACAGAATTACATAACCACCCCCACCACCGAACAACCGATTTCCTCCCAAACTAGACAGCCACCATGCAGCCTACATCCCAGTGAATACGATAGTCCAGCAGAGAAGGCAGCCGCAGTGGGGGAGAATGACAGCACCAGATGAATCACATTCACCTATTGCGATCCAAGCAATAGAGGTCCCGTCATCCGGAGCCCATCTGTCTCCTCTAGAGTGCTGCCGCTCTGTTACTACTACTATTACTACTTCCTACTTCCTGTCTGATCTGAGAATCAGGAAGTTCAGAGCGAGCGGCTGCACTGTAGAAGAGACAGATGGGTTTCAGATGACGGGATCTCTATCGCTTAGATCATGGATAGGTGAGTGAGCGTTTGCCATCTGCTGCTATCATTTTTGCTGCAGCTGTGGTTCTCTGTGGGAAGGGAGGGTGGAGTGGGCAGCGGCAGAGCGCACAGTAGCAGGAGGGAGACCTAGGAGGAGAGCCTGGCTCTGAAGACAATCAGCAGCGCACGGCATCATTTGACAAGACAAGACAAATAACATTTATATCGCGCTTTTCTCCTGGTGGACTCAAAGCGCCAGAGCTGCAGCCACTAGGACGCGCCCTATAGGCAGTAGCAGTGTTAGAGAGACTTCCCTACGGTCTCCTACTGAATAGGTGCTGGCTTACTGAACAGGCAGAGCTGAGATTCGAACCCTGGTCTCCTGTGTCAGCGGCAGAGCCCTTAAAGGGACTCCAAGCAGTGCCTGTGGATATGCCTTTAAGCATACCCACAACTAATTCATTACATCCTCACACCTACCAGCACGATGTTTGTAATTATATCCCCCTGGGTTCCTTATATTTCATTGCATTGTGCTGAATCGAGCTGCCAACTTTGGAGAAAAGTCATCCTGTGGCCGTGATTTCGATCACGAAAATATCAAAAACTAAAAGGCATAGAGCAGCCGTTTATATATCATTGGAAAGAGGAGAAAGAGAGCTTTAAAATGATATGCATTTTTCCATAGTTACTGCACTGCTCAGAGTCCCTTTAACCATTATACCATCCAGCCACCGCTGACTTTGGAGAAAAGTCGTCCTGTGGCCGCGATTTCGATCGCGAGAATATCAAAAACTAAAAGGCATAGAGCAGCCGTTTATATATCATTGGAAAAGGGAGAAAGAGAGCTTTAAAATGATATGCATCTTTCCATAGTTACTGCACTGCTCAGAGTCCCTTTAACCATTATACCATCCAGCCACCGCTGACTTTGGAGAAAAGTCGTCCTGTGGCCGAGATTTCGATCGCGAAAATATCGAAAACTAAAAGGCATAGAGCAGCCGTTTATATATCATTGGAAAGAGGAGAAAGAGAGCTTTAAAATGATATGCATTTTTCCATAGTTACTGCACTGCTCAGAGTCCCTTTAACCATTATACCATCCAGCCACCGCTGACTTTGGAGAAAAGTCGTCCTGTGGCCGCGATTTCGATCGCGAGAATATCAAAAACTAAAAGGCATAGAGCAGCCGTTTATATATCATTGGAAAAGGGAGAAAGAGAGCTTTAAAATGATATGCATCTTTCCATAGTTACTGCACTGCTCAGAGTCCCTTTAACCATTATACCATCCAGCCACCGCTGACTTTGGAGAAAAGTCGTCCTGTGGGCGCAATTTCGATCGCGAAAATATCGAAAACTAAAAGGCATAGAGCAGCCGTTTATATATCATTGGAAAGAGGAGAAAGAGAGCTTTAAAATGATATGCATCTTTCCATAGTTACTGCACTGCTCAGAGTCCCTTTAACCATTATACCATCCAGCCACCGCTGACAGGATGGCAAGGGCTGGTTTATGTGCTGATGGGGCCCCTTTGACTCTGAATGGGGCCCCAAGCGACTGCTTTTGTTGCCTGGTCGGTAATCCGGCCCTGCGTGAGGGGGATTTGAAGCGGTCTGCTCCCTGTTCCGATCACTAAAGATTGTTTCTGGTGATATTAATCCAGTGTGTGGGTGTGTCTATCTTAAAGTGTACCCGAGCCGAAGCTTGGGTACAAAGAGTGATATTTAGATAAAGAGAGGGAAGCCTCAGGACCATATTTAGGCTTCCCTTGGCATTCTGCAGTCCCCCCTAGCCGGGCTGAGGCAGAGGCAAGAGAGGCTCCAGCCTCAGGGCGCAGTGTAGGAGGGGACACACAACTCACTCAGCTATCATTCCCCTACTGTGTATGAAGCAGAGAGAAATAAGAAAAGGGAATACATGGCAGTGACTGCAAGCCAAATAACTAGAGATTAAGGTGTTGGGGGCCCTGGGGCACCTCTTAGTCTAATATCAAACGTTGTGTAATGGCTAGGGTGGGAGGGATGGAGGGGCGCACTTTGGTGTCTCAGCCTTGGGTGCTGAAAGACTTTGTCCCGTCTCTTCCCCCTAAGGAGAACGCCCCCCCCCCCCCCAAAGATTGCCGACATCAGAGAGTCGCCAATCTTAGCTCTTACTGGGACCGCGTTCCTCTTCTGGCATCAGCATGCCCATGCAGCAGACACACGAGCCTGGGCGGCTGCGTGCTGCTGCAAATGCATGGCCATGCTTGCGTAGCCACTGCATGACCACACTCGTCACAGAAGAGTAGCACAACCTAGCTGTGGAGGTGTCCACGCTCGGTAGTGGGAGAGCAGACAACGCCAAGGCAAGTCTCAATAGGATTCTGTGGTTTCTCTCTCTTTCGCTAAGTATCTGTTTCAAGCAGTCACTCTAAACAAGTATTTGAAGATTAACTAAACTTTGGTATCAGACTTTTAACTTTTTCATAGTACTTTTATTTGCCAAGCATTGGAAAGAAGGTGAGAGAATAATAAAATGGCAGCATTGTGAATGATTCCAGAGCAGTGGAAAGGTCTGCAGAAGCAAGAGGAAGCATTAAACATTCTTCACAATGCAGGCAACATTGTAAAAGCGTAACCCTTCAACACCTGGCTTTCTATGCCTCTGTGTAAGCAAGCTCTGAACAAGGCCTTTTCAGCCTGCTCACACACAGGTACTAAAAACCTGCCAGATGTAAAAAGTCTTGTTCACACCTATGCTTGTAAAATGCATCAAAATGCCCGTGTAACTTTTTGCAGACTTTTTCATTACTCCATTCACTCCTTTAGATTTTCCTCTATTTTGAATCTTCACAATGCGGGCATCTTGCCTTATCTTAAAGGGAACCTTAACTGTAAACAAAAAATGAGTTTTACTTACCTGGGGCATCTACCAGCCCCCTGCAGCCATCCTGTGCCCTCGCAGTCACTCATGGCTCCTCTGGTCCTCCGCTGCCAGCTAGTTTCGTTTCGGACCATGCGTACGTTTTTACGCATCCCTGCTGGTGCAGGAAGCTATTGCAGACATCAACAAGTACAAAATTTTACACATTACAACTGTAACGCGTAAAAAATGTACTTGTTGATGTCTGCAATAGCTTCCTGCACCAGCAGGGATGCGTAAAAACGTGTGCATGGCGGCCGGCCGACTCCCAGTCGGCAAAAAACGAAACTAGCTGGCAGCGGGGGACCAGAGGAGCCATGAGTGACTGCGATGGTACAGGATGGCTGCAGGGGGCTGGTAGATGCCCCAGGTAAGTAAAACTCATTTTTTATTTACAGTTAAGGTTACCTTTAATGCCTATGTAGAACCGTTTCTATTCACAATAGGACCTCAGCAAAAAATTAACCTGCAGCATTAAAGTCCCTTGGGCAAATTCACCCTGGGCAAGGCCCCTGAGTCAGCTACCTCCGCCCTTACCCCCAGATCTCTCTCCCTCACTTTTTTTGTCTCAGAGGCCCCTGCAGACTTTTCAGCAGCACTGCAACCCACCTGTCCATTAGACTCCCATCATCTTCCTAGCAGGGATCGCCTCTTCACCGTGACCCAGCATATTATCACATAATGACAGAGGAGGGCGTCCCTGCGAGGATAAAGACAGGATCACACAGACTAATGGAGGAGCGCACCAGCCAGAACAGGTGAGTCGCAATGCTGGGTTGGCGGGAGACCTGGGGAGAAGTCCATTTGCACTTGGGGCCCTGGGGCAATTGCCCAGTTTACCCTATGGAAGTGCCGGCCCTGTCTAACCTATGTTTGAACAAGCCCTTATACAATAATAAATGTGTATATCCTCCTGATGGTAGATAAAGTTTCTTTTGAATTCTCATTGAACTTACAGTAAAAGAAGTGGAAACTAACATCCTCCAAGTGGTAGACAGGTTGTATGTGTGCTCATTGTGTATTTGTATCCCATGAGTGGGGTCTGCACTTTTTTGCAGGTAAGCATTCATCTGTTTTTAAGTAGCGCTGTTCATTTCTTTGCTATGTTTGATTTAATTCTGGTCAGCTGCTCCCACTTGTTAGTTTTTCTTTGGTGTATATGCAGAGCCTCTGTTTGGGTTCAAGGTGCGTTTGTAGTTCCTGGGGGTGCTCAGCGCATCTCTGAGCTGAGGCCATTCAGAGGCGGCCTGGTGATGCGCTGATCCCACTTTTTCTGCGCAATTCTTAATTTTACTGGTAGTGCGCCCAGGCTATGCATATGCATAGGTAGGTTTTAGTTAGTGTTAGGTCCCCTCCCATGGAGGAAAGACTTCTTCGACAGTGGGAGGGACGAGTACCTAACAAATTGCATTGCAAGCTGTTAGTGGAAACTAACATCCTCCAAGTGGTAGACAGGTTGTATGTGTGCTCATTGTGTATTTGTATCCCATGAGTGGGGTCTGCACTTTTTTGCAGGTAAGCATTCATCTGTTTTTAAGTAGCGCTGTTCATTTCTTTGTTACAGTAAAAGAGTTGTGGCTGGTGTTGGGCTTTAATGAATTGAGCAGTTTTAGCTACATGATGTGATGGAGAGATATATGTTCTGAACTAGGAGGTCATACACAGATAGAAAAGAGAAATAATAATAATAATAATGCAAGGTGTTTTCCCCCTATGATGTAATTAAGATCAGAGCTGGATCATCCACTAGGCACCATTATTTGGTAACTAGGGCCTGGTGGCTATCCAAGGGTCTGCCGCCTGCCATCTCTTTAGACCACCACCCTAACTTTACTGTACTGAAGAGGCCAAGTGGCAAGAAGTAGGAAACAATGCTGCAGCCTTATCTAGGGCTCTACTTCCTGGTAACCAAACATGATGACCAACTGCATAGAAACAACTATTGAGAACTTCCCCCGATATGCACATCCACATACAGGTATTCCATATCCTTTCCTGCACACTGAAAACAGGCAGTAAAGAATTGGCCTAAAATTCCCAACGTGGGCATTTTTCAGCCATGTATGTTATAACAATGTTATATTTTGCAATATTTTCTTAATTCAGATCTAACTTTTTATAGCTAAATATCAGAAATCCATCATCTGTGTGTGTGGAGCAAGTCAGAGCAGTTCTGAGGGAGATCCTCCAGGGATGGACAATGTTGCTGGGACTATAGAGAGGGCATGAAGGGTCATCAGACACATATCTGTACAATAGGCATTAATCACTGTCCATGGTCCTGAAAGGCCAAATAAAGGATTATTCTGATATGATACTATGTACAGTATGTACAGGTAGTCCCCTACTTACAAACAGGCACTGTTCTAGGAGATTGTAAGCCTTGTTACTAAGCCTAGTCACGTATTATATATACTGGTACGTGTGGATAAATTATCCCCTTTCCAACAACTCTGGATGTAGACATACACAAAAATATGTAATAACAAAAACTGTACAGCACGTTTTATGTAACAGCTTTTATGTATTAAGTATATTATGTATGTATGTATGTATTTAAGTATGTATGAGATGTTTGTAATTCAATTCGTCTGTAAATAGGGGACTGTCTGTTGTTGGATCATCTGGTTATCGGAAGACATACAAATCTGGTACCCTACATGGACTTGCAGCTCGATTATCAATGGTGCTTACGTGTTTTTGGAATTTAATGTTAAAAAATGATCTTTCCACTTAAAAAATGGCAGAAAGCCCAAACTGCACTTCTTTCACCT
Organism: Hyperolius riggenbachi; assembly: GCF_040937935.1. NCBI lineage: Eukaryota > Metazoa > Chordata > Amphibia > Anura > Hyperoliidae > Hyperolius > Hyperolius riggenbachi. Next base: position 485,925,427 of record NC_090646.1, read on the forward strand.
CTTTGCCCACATAGCACCTACTATGCAGGGCCAGAACATGCACAGTAGGTAGCACTGTAAGCATGCAGGGATAAGGAAGGGGAGGGAGGACTGCAGTTGTCTACTTACTTATTTTATCTGAAGGCATCTGTCTACTTGATTCCTTTCATAGGGGTCACTTGGCTAATTAATTATTTTACCGGTGGGCACATGACTATTTCATTTTTATATTTAAGGGACACCTGGCTACTTAATTATTTTATCTGGGGAACACCTGACTACTTCTTACATGTGGGAGCGCATGGTAGCTATCTCCGTATTATCTTAGAATCAAGAAAATAGTGTATTGCTGCCAACCGCAAAGCCCAGGAAGAGCCCTAAGAGGGTAAATATATTTTATGGCTTTGTGATATTTTTCACGTGCTTTTAATGTGAAATATTGAGGATTATGTTTCAGGAATAGAGGGTGGAGGAGGAAATGTTGGAGGATGAGTTATGTTGTTAGGAGATGTGGAGTTAAAATTGATGGGGAAGGGGGTCCAAATTTCATACCAGGGCCCAGTGCTCTATAACTATACTACTCTATAAAGCTTCCTTCTCCCACCTTAAACCTCATAACATATGCCTAACTAACCCAAAATGCCATTCATTGTTGTTTATTCTTTTCATTGGTTTTAGTCCTGGTGCCCGATCCCTCACCTCCTCCATTGGCTTCTTAGAAGTGTGACCACACAGTCCAGGTCATTTTGGCTTCAGGGCGGGGCAGCAGAACCACTGCCATATATAAAAAACTGGTGCTTTAACAGCGCAATGGAAGTGATGCACTGAACAATGGTACCAAAACCACCGTGGCACGTCCTCTTGAAAGGATAACTAATTTACCACAGGGCTGCAGTTATAATATAAACTCTGGATGTAGTGTTTTTTTTCCCACTCCCTTTCTTATACCCCTTTACTTATTTCCTTATGGATGAGTTAGAATATTTAACTCGGTCAATACCTTCCATGCTGACCTCTCTGGAACGAGCCAAATCCCCTTTATTTGCAACAAGGATGACTGGAATGTGTCGGTGAGGACGAGCAGTGCGGACTTTCAGAAGAAGACCAGGTAGATGCTGAAAGCTGCTCCTGTCTGTCACTGAGAAGATGAGGAGGAAGGCATCTCCCATCTGTAGACAGCTGTCCTGCATCCAGCTGTGTGAACCTGACTGGGAAGGACAAAGACCACTGTTACTGTTATAATGATAACTAACATGTGATGTCCATAGTTATATCTGTAGCACAACTGCCAGAAATCTATTCTATCTTTCTACACTGGTATGGAAAGGTCTGTGCTGTATTGCATGCCGCTGTCAGTTTAGCAGGTGTCTGTGAGGAAGCAGGTAACAGGAGAAGATGACAAGAGAACCTGAGAGTATGACCATGTTTATTTACTGTCCAATCAGCAGGCAGGTGACACCACATAGCTGCAACAAAAACAGTGGTGTCACCAGATTAGCCATGTTGTGTAGCAGAGGTGTATGAATCTCAAGAATGACTAAACAACATTTAAATGCTTTGATGGGCAAACTATGTAAGATAATATTGTTGGAAATGTTTACCTGGTCCCAAATATCATAAACCATTAATGTTGTCTTCTCTCCATCCACCATCATATCAATCTCGTGTATATCCTCTGTGTGTGACAAAAACCTGGTTAATTTTATATTGTACATATGTAGACCTAAGCCATACCCTAGAGCTGGAAATCACCTGGATGCTCGGCCTCATGAGGGAAAGTATCCTTCTGACCTCCAAAAATTCCAGCAAGAGTTGTCTTTCCCACCCCACCGTCACCAAGCAGCATGACTTTATAGACTCCAGGCTCTGAGTTGCTGTCCGAGGACCTCACAGAGTCAGATGACCCAGAGTGGACACTTGGCCAGTCAAGCTCGTCTACAGCTTGTGTACGCCTCAGCTGGTGTTTGTAAGGCAAGGGCATGCTGCCACGTCTGTGGGAGTCTGCAGGAAGGGGGAGGCTCCCCCGATGTTGCCGAAGGCCCCCCAGCTTCTCAATCTTGTTTAGCGTCATTGCAGTGACTGGAAAACAGAAGAAAATCATTGGGAAGTATATGTGACACCTTTACAGTCTTGTAGACTCATATTAGAATTAAAGTACAAAACTACGGAAACTATTTTTCCTCTTTTCACATCTGTATGTATTGTATTTCTTTCTGTACTGCTGGTTGGTAGGATTTTCCCTTTCTATTGCAGCATCACTAGCAACATGCAGAGTAAGAATATGGAACACAGACTGCAGGAATTATATTTTTAAACAGCACAGACAAAAATCCAGAACTATTGTTTGTTTGGGGTCTTTTTTTGGGGAGGGGGGGGGGGGGTCCTATTTGGACCTCATCTAAAAGATATTTTTCGCTTTACTGGGAACAGCAAAAAATGTCTTCAGTGAGAACTAAGACAGACTTCGGAGCACCTAAAGTTGCCTTCATGCTCATAGCTGCACCCAAAGACTAATTTTGATCCCATTTGCCTGAAGTCTACTGTTTACAAAGGAATTGAATGACAGCTGGTAGTGGATGAAACCCATTGTTGGGTCTTGTGGCTGAGAGCTGTTACTCTGAACATCATTGATGAGGACAGGAACATGGATACGGTGATGGCTATCACTAATTGCTGTTGAAACAGGATGGCAGCGGATTGTGCATTGTATGCATTACTCTCTACTTGTAGTATTCTCTAGTTGTTATTATTAAATCCCAATTCCTTGAGAATTGTCAGTTTTGGGTAGTGTGCAGCTTTTGGGAGGGAGGAGGGTTGTTTTTCGGGATGTGTCCTCATTGGGGTGCATTTCCCTTGCTTCCTGTCCTTGGGACCTCCATAGAACTGTGTTATTACAGGGAACCTGGAGTGAGTGGAATATGAAGGATGCCCTCTTCCCTTATAAAACAATGCCAGTTACCTGGCTGTAATGCTGAGCTTTTAGCTTTAGCTGTTGCATCATACACCTGCAACAAGCATGCAGCCAGTGGAGTCAAATAGTTGTATCTGCATGCTCATTCTGGCTCAGTCCTCAGTTGCGTTGCAGAATAATTCTGCATGTCCGCTCACTACCCATACAATTCTATGGGACTGTTCACAGTACTGCATTGTAACAGATCACATTATTCCAACTCACTGCATGCAGGCTTTTGTATTAAACTCCATGTCCAGTCTCCATTCACATTCATTAAAACGTGTTTGTTTGGCAACTGGCCACTGTGAACCCAGCCTTAAAGTATTAGAGGCAGAATATCAGCACAGAATTCAGGCAACTGGCATTGTTGAAGATGGCAGCTTCCATATCCCTCTTACTGCAGGTTCCCTTTAACATGAAAACTTGTCATCCTGGAGACAGGAAATAGGGACAGCTGGCTATTCTTGTGGACTTTATGGCTCAATAAAGAGCGTGACTTTTTGAAAAACGGTGTGCTGATATATTGGATTATCAGCAATAAAAAGTAGCCATGAATTCTAGTGCTTCCCCACTGTGCTAAAAAACAAACAAAAAACAAACAAACACTTTTTACTGTATACAGTAGGTGACTCTTAGATATATTTCCCAAATTCCTGTCCGGAAAGGAAGTGATGCAATTTTTTTTTACAATTGGAGACTCATGACAAAAATAAAACTCCAGGAGAGGTTGTAACTCCTTACTGTGCTACCCCCAAGTTTTCTTGGAGTTGGGCCTTAAAGGGAATGTGTCCCCTACTGTCATGTGTGGTGACTCCAGATTCAGAAATGCAGAAACTAGAATAAATAAAGAGTGGGCTGGAAGTGATTTAAAAGGAAGTTGGAAGGTGCCTGGATGATCCCCTCAGGTGCTCTGACACGACTCACTGACTAACTGTATGTTTGTTGCAGGTGTGTGACTCACACAAGACTGAAGCTAAAATATCATCAGTATGGTAGGCAGCTAACTGGTATAAAAAAGGGATAACAAAAGCAGTTTCCATATTCTGCTCTGTACATGTTTCCTGAAATAGCATAAGGACAGTGTCCCAAAATCCAAATTGCTTCCGGCTTAATATAACTCGAGATAATAATAGTATGTAGACCAGTGGAATTCTTAGACCTGGAGATGTATGTGGCCTACCTTACCGGAGAGTTTTGTGATCTCAATGTATAATTAGGTCACAGGAACCTTCCTGCAGCCTGTCTAATGGTATAATTAGTGGTGAAGCTGCTAATATTCTATACATCCATGATCTCTAACAAGGGGTCTCCTGAATCATTAGAACATATGGTTCTCAGCCAAGTGTGACATCACAGCGTCCTCTCACAGGTCATCTGTACCTGCCTGGGGAGAATTCTACAACAAAATACTCTAAGCATGAAGATATTCAGACGTTATAATCAAGTGTGAAGTTGTGGGAAGATGTGAGGAAGGTCAGCCTCACCGCCTCCCACAAACCCCTTGCACCACATTCCAGAATCCTCTTGGAGAGTAGCCAAGTAGCCCCCAGCTATTCATTACTAACAGGAGGAAGAGTGCTGGCCAGTTAGGCCAGGTTCACATTGCACCTGATCCGGGACGGGTCCGACAAAACGGATCTGTTCTCCGTTCCGTTCGATACGTTTTCATAAGTTTTGTTCATGTTTTAAAACCATTTCGCATATGTTCTGTTCCGGTACAGTGTGAACTACACTTCCAGCTACAAACCCAATCGCAATCTTAGATCTGCACATGATCTTCTGTTGTCCTCCTCTAGAATCACCTCCTCACATTCAAGTCTACAAGATTTTGCACGCGCTTTTGCACCTTTGTTACCTTTAAATGCTCTCTAAAAACTCATCTGTTCCGACAAGCATATGCACTACCTTAGGCCACTTCCCTTTGTCCTAAGTCCAAATTGCACTCCTACTAGGTATCCTAAAACACGCTGCCTTTATATATTTCATCATATACTACCACTTCTCTTGTTCCCCCCATTCCCTTTAGATTGTAAGCTCGCAAGCGCAGGGCTCTCTCCCCCTTTTGTGTCTTGGAAATCATTATACATTTTATTCATCATGTTACTTTTATCACTGTCATTACCAATTCTATATTTTGTATTCTGTATTTTGTATCATTTGTTTGTATTTTGTCACTAATTATGTATCTTTGTCAATAATTATGTATCTTGTATATTGGTGTACACCATTGTCTGTATTATTATGTACCCCATGTTTGTTTCTTACTTTGTATAGCACCAATATGTTGGCGCTTTATAAATCAATAATAATAATAATTCATATGAGAGTGGTGGCTGCCATAATTATTTCCTTTTAAACAATACCAGTGGCCTGGCAGACCTGCTGATCTTTCTGGTCAGTAGGGTCTAAATCACACACCTGAAACATGCATGCAGCTAACCTTGTCAGATTTGTCATAGACATTTGATCGACATGCTTGTTCAGGGTCTATGGTTTAGGATCAGCAGGATAGCCCAATTTATATAGTGACTGTTGCATTCTGGTATTTGTGTGTTCTGATAGCGTGAAGGGGTTAGACAAGACAAATAACATTTATATCGCGCTTTTCTCCTGGCGGACTCAAAGCGCCAGAGCTGCAGCCATTAGGACGCGCTCTATAGGCAGTAGCAGTGTTAGGGAGACTTGCCAAAGGTCTCCTACTAAATAGGTGCTGGCTTACTGAACAGGCAGAGCCGAGATTCGAACCCAGGTCTCCTGTGTCAGAGGCAGAGCCCTTAACCATTACACCATCCAGAAAGGTTAGACAGGATGCTGTTGATTGTAGGTGTGTGTGTGGGGGGGAGGGGGGGGCGCAATTTTAGCATTTGCCATGGGCGCTGTCTTGCCTAGATACGTGACTGTGCACCCCAGCTTCCAGCATGCCCACCATTGAGGCATCACAACTGACTATGCCTGGGGGACATCTGGGGCACCCCAGAATAGATCAGGGGCCCTTTGCATTTAGTGATAGCAACGCCCCACATATGAGCCAGAGCTATGAGGCCTGCATGTGCGATAATGGAAGTTTGCTGGTTTGTCAGGTGAGCTGTGTGCACCAACAGGTTTGCACAGTGATTCACTTTGGACAGTGCCTCAATATTTTCTTATAGCTATATTGCCTAGAACAGTGGTTCCCAACCTCTGCCAGATCATGACACATCGCCCCAAACATTCAGATCTCTGTGACACGTCACATATATATATATAAAAGGAAAATATGCATAATAATAAAATAATCATAAAAGAGGGCTCCAGAGACAGTGTGACTGCTGCTGACACAATGAGGGGGAAGGGGGGAGGCCTTCAGGGACAATATGCTGATGCTGCTGGCACAATGGGGGCTGCAGAGAAAATTAATATGCTTATGGTGTTGGCGCAATGAGGGGCCACATGGAAAATATTCTGCTACTGGCACAATGGGTGGGTGGGTGGGACTGCAGGGCTAATAAGGTGCTGCTGGCACAATAAGGTGGCTGCAGGGGCAATATGCTGCTGCTGGAACAGTGATTGATGCTGCCTAGTGCAGCGATGCTTCTCAGCGTTTTCAGATCAGTCAGTCAGATAGTCTAAAATGCCTGCTTAAAGAGAACCCGAGGTGGGTTTGAAGAATATTATCTGCATACAGAGGATCGATCTGCCTATACAGCCCAGCCTCTGTTGCTATCCCAAACCCCCCTAAGGTCCCCCTGCACTCTGCAATCCCTCATAAATCACAGCCACGCTGCTGACAAACAGCTTATCAGAGCTGGCTGTGTTTATCTCTATAGTGTCAGTCTGCTGCTCTCCCCGCCTCCTGTAGAACTCCAGTCCCCGCCTGCATCCCTTCCCTCCCTGCTGATTGGAGGGAAGGGAAGGGGGCAGGGACCGGAGCTATGCAGGAGGCGGGGGAGCAGCTGAGACTGACACTACAGATGTAAACACAGCCTCACAATACGGCTGTGATTTATGAGGGATTGCAGAGTGCAGGATGACCTTAGTGGGGTTTGGGATAGCAACAGAGGCTGGGCTGTATAGGCAGATCCAGCCTCTGTATGCAGATAACATTCTTTAAACACACCTCGGGTTCTCTTTAAGGAAGTTAAACCCTTTAATATGTAAAGGGTGTATAGTTCCTTCACTCACCATCGGCCTTTAGCACCCCCCCCCCCCTTTCGCCTTTTTTCTAGTACTTTCCCACCTTGTCTACCTCCTCGCTGCTCTGCCTCCACCCTCTGATCATAGAAAGTTAAACCCTATATGTAAAGGGTGTAAACTTCCTTCACTCTCCATCTGCCTTTAGCCCCCCCTACCCTGACCCTCCTCTGTGCCAGTAGTAGTTCCGCCACTCTGACTCCCCCCTTGCTGCTCCACTCTGCCTCCCCCCTCTACTCATAGTTAGAGCAGGGCTACAAAAATGGCTGCCGAAGTCCACAAAGGCGGACTCCGGTGGCCATTTTCTTGTAGCCCTGCTCTTACTACAGTCGGAGCAGAGTAGGAGGCAAAACGGAGAATCAGGGAGGGAGACAGTGCTGGACATGGGGGACACAACAAGCATGGCAGCACATACCCGGGGCTGCCACGACACATAAATGTGTTGTGGCACATGGGTTGGAAACCAGTGGCCTAGAGTATACCTATTAAACACCGTCCCGTGGGCCAAATCTGGCCTGCAGAGCCATAAAATTTGACACACAAGTGGTTTCCCCTCTTTGCATTATGTTTAGCCCACTCTGGACCACCAGGGGAGCTACATTGGAGTTGTCTAGTCCATCCATATGGGGGAGGCACTAGACACCAGGGAACTGTATAGGGTAGGAAGGGGGGCCATTAGACACCAGGTAACTTTATAAGGAAGGGAGGTTGCCCCCTAGACATTTAGGTTGGCCCGCGACTCGGTCCTAGTGTTCAATTTCACCCCACTCTGTATTTGTGTTTGACACCCCTGGCCTAGAGCCGCCATAATGCTTCAGATTGTACTTTGCTTACTGCAGAGGGGCAGTGCCTCCTATTGACTTACTTAAACATGTGTATCTTAGTACCAGCTTAGATGAACTAGTGCTTCATAAAAGATCTCACATAAGCCTCAGTGAGCATGTTGTTCAACTAAACAGAAAGAAGACTATGTACTAATATAATCCTATTTGATGCTTTATTTAAAGGAGAAAAGCCCCTTGCCAGCATCACTCGGATCACAATCCTGCACCCCCACAATGTAAAGCATCAGTATGAGTCATCTGCAACTTAATATAAACTGCAAATGTATTTCTGTGTTATGATCTTATGAAATATTCCAAATGCCATGAACTAAGGAAGCTTAGGTGATAAATAGTAGGGTGCCTATCTGATCTATTGGACTCCCCTTATGTACTTTTTCATCCTATATTTTGAGAGAATAATACATGGAGTATTATTGCTGCAGGTTGATGGCCACAAGAGTACACTTCAGATTCCTGCGGAATGCTGGCAATTACCATCCCGCTAATCATCAGTGGCTGCTAGACATTTCCTAACCTGATTTCCTTTGAAAACTGATTTCATTTTGCACACATTTGCTTGCACGGTAAGGCTGGTTTTGCCCACTGACCTGAGTGTGTGTGAATTCTGCATAGACAACTGATGTACGCAGGTTACAGGGTATGTCTCATATTAGCTGCGACACCCATGTTGCAGTATGTGCTGCCTTTGTGTTTGATTGCGAGCTGTCAGATGCTGGGAACCGGGGGGTACGCAGAACGGAGAGCAATGCATTCCTAACACTTTCATCCTGTCTTTGTAAAATCACTTTTTTCACAAAATTTAAGTGATAAAAATGCTGAATAATTCTACAAGCAATTATTATTTTCGGTTCTGGCAAAAACAAGCCCCGCTGTGATATTATAGGGCGACACCTTCCCCACAATTACTTTTCTCCAATTCCAGAGAATTATATAATCACACTTCTGCCTGCTTTTAATCCAGGATGATCTCCGATCAGTATCCAGGACAAACACAGATTATATATGCTCCAGGCTAGATCTATGAGTTAAAGGCTATTTAATGTAAAGCACCCTCTGGGTTAAAGAAACATTCTATAGGCACTATTATGTAAGCTCCATTGATTTTGATGCATGTCACTGGTTAAGCTGTCCCTGGGAAATCTTGCCTTCAGTGAAGCAGAAGACAGGTACAGGCAGCTATAGTTTATATTATAATGTAGGCTGTAATGGTATACTACTTCTGAGAATTAATACGTACCTAGGTATCTGTGGAGGGAGTGAATTCAGTTATGAGAAGATAAATGATATTAATGCAGATCTATATATCTATCCATAAATTCACATTGTACTTGCCACCCTTCAACACTACAATTTTTTCAACAGCTACGATCTTTCGACAAGGTTTTTACGATCAAAAGTAATTGAAAAGATAACTATCGATTGTTCCCATAAAGGGATCGATTAATGCATGTTCTCTTCTGATTCAATCATAAAATCCAACATTTAAATTGATTAAATCTTCTGTTATAATTGACCATAGAATCGTTTGACATAGATTTTCGCCATGAATCGTTGATGAGATTTTTGCGATCGAAAGGTAACTATCGATTGTTCCCATTAACGGATTGAATAGGGCATTTTATCTCTTACGTTTCAATCGTGAAATCCTACATTCGGATCAATTAAATCTTCTGTTCTAATCAACCATAGAATCGTTTTACATCGATTTTTGCCACAAAGTTTGACGGTTTCTGTACAATTCGATCACATCAAAAGATCGCATCTGATGAAAAAATTCTACCGTTAATGGGCACCTTAACTGGAACTAGTAGTGTTGGCAGTAGTATCTGCTTGTGAGGTGCAAGGGTCCATCTTTTTCACCAACCATGGAAGTTTTTTTCTTCTCTGTCATTATTCTAGAGTTGGGCACATGCCAAGGCAACGTGTCGTGCGCATGTGACAGCGATGATCTCTGCAGCAATCAGCCCTGCCATCCACACGTTGTTCCCGAAGGTGCTCATGCTCTGTGCAGCGATGTAACGAGCACACGCAGGACTCCTTCTCATAGGCTACGAAGCATCCAAAAGTTAGCAAGAGTTGGATGTGGAGCTCTGCAGCCGTGCTGGCGTCTGTAAAGCCGCCCAATCTAATTGCAGGGTCGGTGTCCTCCGGGGAATCCGCTAACTGGTGGATGAACGAGCACTTGCCAAAAGCATTTACTAAATCGATCTGATGTGGGTGGTCGGCAGCCCATGTGAAGGCTGCTTAGCAATACGCGCTCCCAACTTATATGCCAAAATCATTGATGAACTGCGCAGGCTTTGAGCAAATCATGCTATAATTGCAACCATTAACTTCTTCTCTGCCTCATCACCGCAGGCTATAAGCAGCTCCCCCTTCCCTCCATCACTTGATCAATGAGTTCCCCGCCTCGGGGATATACCGCTCCTAATCGATCGAGCATTCCTGTAGCTGTCCATCATCATCAGCCCTGCCAGTCATTCTAGTTGCTGGAAAATGCCCCATGCCACAAAAGCCAGCAAAGCTGATCAGTGATCAGCCATTATGCCCAAGGCTAATGTCTGCCTGTGTCACCCAAATCTGCTTCCCGGGGACGCATTATAGAAGGAGCATGTCGCCTATTAACCCCTTCCTGGCTTCACCCCAACACCCTGTTTCTTCAGTATTAAGCCTTACATCATCTGCACAAAAAGTATTCTTGATCATTGAATTACTCCAATCAGCATGCTGTCAGCGTCAAACTATGCATGCCTAGCATAAGCAGGTTTAATGATCACTCGCTGTGCTGGAGATCGCAGGACTATAGCCAAGCAGCAAGCTCCCTGGCGTCACCCTCCTGTGCCACCTACCTGTCTCCTCTAGTCTTCTCCCTGTGGCTCCCCTGTCTTCTGCTTGGGTCCTCTCTGTGACAGATGCTCCGCTCCATCTGTTCTGTCCCTCCCCGTTCCTTTAAATATTCCCCACTAGACACACACCATGGGCTGGGGAGACCCTCCCTCTCCTGATAATATATATGCAAATCAGGCATTGATGTCACCGGGATTCCCTTCCACAGATCACATGATGCTCCTGGTCCCCCGCCTGCCAAGTGACCAGATGTGGCATGGGGTGCAGGTGGCTCCATGGCTGTGAGTGGGAGACCCAGCTGCTCTGTCACAAAGGTTGGCCTTTTCTTTATTAACCTGAGCACTGCTGCCTGCAGTCCTGTAAATGCACACATTGCAAGTAATTGCTGCCTTCCCACACACTTTAATGCGAGTGTTAATACAGAAATCATATGCTTTATGGCTCTAGCTTCTCCAAACCAGAGCAGAGGTATTCGGCTTGTCACAGAAGAAAGCAAAGGAATGTCAATGGATTGGACAATGAACTGCTTTTTAAAACGTACACTACCTTTTAATACATTTAGAAAACTCAATTTTTTATGGTGTTTTTTTATTTATTTATTTTTTAATTGAAATTCAAGCAGTTCAGTGTCTCCTTGAAATTTGAAATGAAAGCAAAGAACACAAACAATTGAAGTTAGATCAAGAATCATGGATCTATGTATAAACCAAAATGTACTCTAAAATGTTTGCCTCATCAAAGTAGCCACCTTTGGTAATTTAACTGAGAGGGATGATCGAGAACACTAGCGTTGCAGAGTGCAGAGTGCAAGAGGTGAGAGCGGGAAATGCAGGTTAACTCACCTGACTTCCACCTGCATTCCCTTGTGTTCCATCAGCGTGGACTTTCACATTCAGAGTATGTTGTCAATAGATCCGTAGCCAGTGCAATTCTTTCCAGGCCAAGCTAGGGAGGAGTGAGGCTCACTCCTCCCTCACTGACTGACTGCCAGACCCCATGTGATCCCTGGCCGGACTGGAAAGTATCTGTGTATCTCTGCACCCTGCATGCCGTGCGCTTGATCTTCCGTGCAGACTAGTCAGGCCACCGTGAGCTAGGTCACAGCATCACTGCCAGTCAGGCCACCGCATCACCATCTGCCCAACATTACTGACAGGCCACAGCATCACCATCAGCCCAGCATCACTGCCAGTCAGGCCACCGCATCATCGCCAGCCAGGCTACAGCATCACCATCAGTCCAGCATTACTGCCAGCCAGGCCTCAGCATCACAAACAGCCAGCCTAGCATCACACCCAGCCCAGCATTACCGCCAACTCAGCATCACTTCCAGTCAAGCCTCAGCATCACAGCCAGCCAGCCAGCTCAGCATCACTGCCAGTCAAGCCACACCATCACCGCCAGGCAGGCCTCAGCATCACAGCCAGCCAGCTCAGCATCACCGCCCAGGCAGGCCTCAGCATCACAGCCAGCCAGCTCAGCATCACCGCCCAGGCAGGCCTCAGCATCACAGCCAGCCAGCTCAGCATCACCGCCAGGCAGGCCTCAGCATCACAGCCAGCCAGCTCAGCATCACTGCCAGTCAAGCAACACCATCACAGCCAGCCAGCTCAGCATCACCGCCAGCCAGGCCGCATCATCACCGCCAGCCAGGCCGCATCATCACCGCCAGCCAGGCCGCATCATCACCGCCAGCCAGGCCTCAGCATCACCGCCAGCCAGGCCTCAGCATCACCGCCAGCCAGGCCTCAGCATCACCGCCAGCCAGGCCTCAGCATCACCGCCAGCCAGGCCTCAGCATCACCGCCAGCCAGGCCTCAGCATCACCGCCAGCCAGGCCTCAGCATCACCGCCAGCCAGGCCTCAGCATCACCGCCAGCCAGGCCTCAGCATCACCGCCAGCCAGGCCTCAGCATCACCGCCAGCCAGGCCTCAGCATCACCGCCAGCCAGGCCTCAGCATCACCGCCAGCCAGGCCTCAGCATCACCGCCAGCCAGGCCTCAGCATCACCGCCAGCCAGGCCTCAGCATCACCGCCAGCCAGGCCTCAGCATCACCGCCAGCCAGGCCTCAGCATCACCGCCAGCCAGGCCTCAGCATCACCGCCAGCCAGGCCTCAGCATCACCGCCAGCCAGGCCTCAGCATCACCGTCAGCCAGGCCTCAGCATCACCGCCAGCCAGGCCTCAGCATCACCGCCAGCCAGGCCTCAGCATCACCGCCAGCCAGGCCTCAGCATCACCGCCAGCCAGGCCTCAGCATCACCGCCAATCAGGCCACATCAACACCGCCAATCAGGCCACATCAACACCGCCAGCCAGGCCTCAGCATTACTGCCAGTCAGGCCACATCATCACCGCCAGTCAGGCCACATCATCACCGCCAGTCAGGCCACATCATCACCGCCAGTCAGGCCACATCATCACCGCCAGCCAGGCCTCAGCATCACAGCCAGCCTAGCATCACCACCATCCCATCATTACTGCCATCTCAGCATCACTGCCAGTCAGGCCACTTCAACACCGCCAGCCAGGCCTCAGCATCACAGCCAGCCAGCTCAGCATCACTGCCAGTCATGCCACATTAACACCGCCAGCCAGGCCTCAGCATCACAGCCAGCCAGCCAGCCAGCTCAGCATCACTGCCAATCAGGCTACATCAACACCGCCAGCCAGGCCTCAGCATTACTGCCAGTCAGGCCACATCAACACCGCCAGCCAGGAGTCAGAATCACAGCCAGCCAAGCATCACTGCCAACCAGGCCACATCAACACTGCCAGCCAGGCCTCAGCATCACTGCCAGCCAGCCAGCTCAGTATTACTGCCAATCAGGCTACATCAACACCGCCAGCCAGGAGTCAGAATCACAGCCAGCTCAGCATCACTGCCAATCAGGCTACATCAACACCGCCAGCCAGGCCTCAGCATCACAGCCAGCCAGCTCAGCATCACTGCCAGTCAGGCCACATCAACACCGCCAGCCAGGCCTCAGCATCACTGCCAGTCAGGCCACATCAATACCGCCAGCCAGGCCTCACCATCACAGCCAGCCAGCCAGCTCAGCATCACTGCCAGTCAGGCCACATCAACACCGCCAGCCAGGCCTCAGCATCACAGCCAGCCAGCTCAGCATCACTGCCAATCAGGCTACATCAACACCGCCAGCCAGCTCAGCATCACTGCCAGTCAGGCCACATCAACACCCGAAGCCAGGCCTCAGCATCACAGCCAGCCAGCTCAGCATCACTGCCAATCAGGCTACATCAACACCGCTAGCCAGGCCTCAGCATTACTGCCAGTCAGGCCACATCAACACCGCCAGCCAGGAGTCAGAATCACAGCCAGCCAGCCAAGCATCACTGCCAACCAGGCCACATCAACACTGCCAGCCAGGCCTCAGCATCACTGCCAGCCAGCCAGCTCAGTATCACTGCCAATCAGGCTACATCAACACCGCCAGCCAGGAGTCAGAATCACAGCCAGCTCAGCATCACTGCCAATCAGGCTACATCAACACCGCCAGCAAGGCCTCAGCATCACTGCCAGTCTGGCCACATCAACACCGCCAGCCAGGCCTCAGCATCACAGCCAGCCAGCCAGCTCAGCATCACTGCCAATCAGGCCACATCAACACCGCCAGCCAGGCCTCAGCATCACAGCCAGCAAGCCAGCTCAGCATCACTGCCAGTCAGGCCACATCAACACTGCCAGCCAGGCCTCAGCATCACAGCCAGCAAGCAAGCCAGCTCAGCATCACTGCCAGTCAGGCCTCAGCATCACTGCCAGTCAGGCCACATCAACACTGCCAGCAAGGCCTCAGCATCACAGCCAGCCAGCCAGCTCAGCATCACTGCCAGTCAGGCCACATCAACACCGCCAGCCAGGCCTCAGCATCACAGCCAGCCAGCCAGCTCAGCATCACTGCCAGTCAGGCCACATCAACACCGCCAGCCAGGCCTCAGCATCACAGCCAGCCAGCTCAGCATCACTGCCAGTCAGGCCACATCAACACCGCCAGCCAGGCCTCAGCATCACTGCCAGTCAGGCCACATCAACACCGCCAGCCAGGCCTCAGCATTACAGCCAGCCTAGCATCACCACCAGCCCAGCATTACCGCCAGTCAAGCCACATCATCACCGCCAGCGGGCCTCAGCATCACAGCCAGCCTAGCATCACCACCATCCCATCATTACTGCCATCTCAGCATCACTGCCAGTCAGGCCACATCAACACCGCCAGCCAGGCCTCAGCATCACTGCCAGTCAGGCCACAACACCACCAGCCAGGCCTCAGCATTACAGCCAGCCAGCCTAGCATCACCACCAGCCCAGCATTACTGCCAGCTCAGCATCACTGCCAGCCAGGCCACCGCATCACCACCAGCACAGAGACCAGCCAGCCGTGGACAAGACAGTAGCTAGGTCAGGGGACTCCTGCATGCTGTACACCTTGTCTTACCTGCATATTGCCACAGCCAAGGCAACAGTGGGGACACTGCTCCGGCGTCTCCCAACATTTTGGGGCACTGCCATTGGGTACACACCGGGACCCCTGCATGCCAGGCTACCACAAGCCCAGCATCACTGCCAGCTAGCCCAGCACCACCACTAGCTCAGCATCACCATCAGCACAGCATAACTGCCAGCACAGTGCAGAAACCAGCAAGCCAAGGACATGACAGAAGCCAGGTGAAGGGACTCTGCCTATTTAAAGGAATACTATCGATTCACATATTTTTTTCAATTGACACAGGAATTGTTTGGGAAGTGCTGCTAATGTACTGGTGTATATATTTTAGTAGCAACTTCTTTGTTTACTGTTATCAAAATACTTTCAAACTTTACTGACAAAACTGAAGGCTGACTGAGCCATGAGGAAAGGGGAAATTCCCCTCACACTTGATCAGTTAACTCTATGTGTAGCTCTGTGTGTGACAGAGAGAGAGAGCTCCCAACAGCTGCAGCTCCTGTGTCCTGTGTTTCTGACTGACCTGTCTGAAGAGAGCAGAGGAAATGTAACTAATTGTCACAGCTTTTCATACTGTTTTTGCTTTCAGAGTTTGATATGTTTGATATTTGCTTTCTGTGGTCTGATATGCAACTCTGGTTGTGCATTGAAGCAGACACCCCTTCTGAAATTGATTTGTCCCAATGTAGCTAAATCCTACCCTTAATACATTGCAGCTTTTGCCTCTGATATTTAACATGAAAAGTAGGAAAATGTTTACACAGCTACTTAAGACGTTATTTGCTCACTGTCATTTTAGAACACTTGGGTATCGATAGTATTCCTTTAAGTGAAATGCTAATTTTTCTATGTGGGGGCACTCTGTCTACTTATGAATTTTGTGTGGCAAAAACACTGCCTGATTGTGGTTTTAGTTTATTTTTTTCTTGTTAGGGACCTTTGACTGATTATTTTTGGGGAGGAATTGCTAGGCACAGTGTCATGTTGCTGAACAGATTTCAGCAACATGTACAGCACAGTCTGATGGGAACACTAGTGCACTGCGCAGCACTGCGTTCTGACAAAGCACTGCTCCATGTATTTTGTGTGCAAGGCAGAGCTGTCCCATTTTGTATATTTAAATGAGGTTAGCTCTGCAACAGAAAGCAAGGTAGGTGGTAAGAATTTGTGTAAAACGTATGTGTTGCAGAGCAGTGTGATAGTGAGCCCAGGCTCTTATTAAGATATCTTATATTGCTGTTTGTATAACTAGACAGGCCCTCTCTCTTTAAAGTGAACCAGAGACGAAGCACCCTCATGTATTTTACCATACATATCAGTGGGAACATTAGAGAAACCACCCTGCCCTCTTTCATTCTTCACTGCTCAGCTTGCTTGTTATCAGCCCTGATAAAATCCCCGACTGAGCATTCAGTCTGGCTTTGCTCAGGAATCATTATAGCTGAGTCATTATAGTAGAGCCAGAAGGGGACAGGCTTGGGCTTGAAAATATATCAGAGAAGACAGACTCAGCTATAATGATTCATCAGCAAAGCCAGACCGAATACTCAGTCGGGGATTTTATCAGGGCTGGTAACAAGCAGGCTGAGCAGTGAAGAATGAAACAGAGAGAAGTTTAGGTGTTTTCTCTAATGTTCCCACTGATATATATATGGTAAAATACACAAGGGTGCTTTGTCTCTGGTTCACGTTAAGCTATAGTGCTGCTAGTTTCATGTACATTTAACCACACCCTTTTTTTTGCCTCACTGGGTTCCCCAGATTTCCCATAAATGCCTTTGACTTTGACCAACTAGGTAAATACCAGGGGGCATGGTGCTGCAGAATGCTGTGGTGACCACTTTGGTTTAGGGTGCTTCTCATGCTATACAGGTCACCAACCCTGGATCCAGCAAAACAGCACCAGACCACCACACTTCTGCCTCCATGTTTGGCAGTTGGTGTCACACACTGAGGACCATCCTTTTATCCTTCCTTCTCGATGGTGTACAAAAATCTTGTGTGATGAACTAAATATATCAAATTTTGATTTATCAGTCCATAACACCTTTTTTCCAGTCTTCAGGAGTCAATTGGTGGGGTTTCATGGCCAGGCAAGCCTCTTTTTCTTATTCTGACATTTTAGTAATGGCTTTCTTATTGCAACTCAAACTGTCTAACCCAGATCTCAAAGTCTTCTCTTTACAATACAATAACATTTATAAAGCGCTTTTCTCCCATTGGACTCAAAGCGCATAGATATGTCTCCGATCGATACAGGGTTACAGGCTGGACTGTGTTACAAAGAAAGCGTGTTTATAAATGCCAGACTAAACAGGTGGGTTTTCAGTTTGGATTTTAAGTGGAGCTGTCAGCCATACTATCTTAGGTAAAAAAAAAACACATATAGAAGTAGATAAATACTTGCTCTACTTACATAATATATGTATTATACTGTCCACATTTTGATTTTAGTGATTCTTCTATTGTAAAAAAAAAAAAAAGAGAGAAAATCTATTTTGTCTGTCTCAAAGCCAATCCTGACATCATTTCCTCCCTTACTCTGTCTGTATATCATTACCCACCCCCCTTCCAGTCTCCAGCCACTCCCACCCAGGTCTGCAGTAGAAAGTGCATTGAGAAATATTGGCCTTCGAGAGAGGAGAAGAGGTGTGAGAGGGGAAAACAGGAGGGAAAGAGGTTTCAGCCAATCAGGCTGCATTAGTTAAGTCTGAGGGGAAAGTAAAGAAGAAAAAATAAAACCCAGCATGCCCTGCAACTTCCTTTGTGTGGCAGGTGTACCAAATAAGAGCCAGAGAAACTGGGGAATTATGTTTTACGGAGAAGAAAAATAAGAGCGATTTTTTTAACGTTTGGATTGCCTGGTTAGCACCCTTATTACTTGTTTACCAGATACAAAAAAAGAAATGATTTTTAAATTTAAGCCCGAAAGTTACTCTTTAAATGCTTCCAGGGATAAAGATTTCCTGATTGCGAATGGCAGGGAGTTCAAAAGTGTAGGGGCAACATGACAGAAGGCTCCTTCTCCAAAGGTCTTGAGGTGGACTCTTTGAGTGACCACATTATAAGATCCTTTTGTTCTAAGATTGTGGGGGGTGATGCAGTTGTAACAAGCCCTTCAGGCATCCAGGGCCCAGATTGTGCGAGGATTCGAATGTCAATAAGCCAATCTTAAAGGGACCCTGAGCAGAGGTAAAACAAAAAAAGAGAACTGGACTTACCTGGGGCTTACTCCAGCCCACCGTAGCCCGCGAGGTCCCTGGCATCCTCTTGGCCCCTTCTGTGGTCTCGCTGGCGGCTCCAGTAATGCAGCGACTTTGGGGTAAAGTTGAGCCTGCGCTCCCCTGCCATGTGCCCGTTGCGTCATCACACCGTTGCCGTAAAAGTCCTGCGCCTTCTCCAAAGACTGAACCGCGCATGAGCATGACTCTTACGGTGACCAGTGTGATGACGCGGTGGGGGCGCACACGAAAAATGAAATCACTGCATTACCGGAGCTGCCAGCAAGACCCTGGAAGGAGCCAGGAAGATCCCGGAGGACCTCGCAGGCTATAGTGGGCTGGAGGAAGACCCACGTAAGTCCAGTTTTATTTTTTTTGCCACTATTCAGGGGCCCTTTAAACAGAATTCTCCATTTTATTGGGAGCCAGTGGAGTGATCGAAGGGTTGGTGTTATGTGGCAATGGCAGGGTTGGCTAGTCATCAGCCTTGTAGCAGCATTCTGTACTAATTGCAGGCGGTGCAGGTCTTTGGAAGGCCTGTATAGAGAACATTGCGGTAGTCGAGCCTTACAGCTGAAACTGAGACTAGGCTTAATATAACA
The DNA here is from genome assembly GCF_040937935.1 of Hyperolius riggenbachi. Classification (NCBI taxonomy): domain Eukaryota; kingdom Metazoa; phylum Chordata; class Amphibia; order Anura; family Hyperoliidae; genus Hyperolius; species Hyperolius riggenbachi. The sequence goes on from NC_090646.1 coordinate 485,944,511, forward strand.
ACTAGTACAACAACTATAAGAGACTATAAAGAAAAACATTACATGTATAGTGTTCTCCGAAAAAGTTATAATGACTTAACCAGAGTTTTTTTCTCCATCCTCCAAGTCCTGTGTGTGTGACTGCCTCTTATGGCACGTAGCCTCACTCCCTTACAGCCAAACGCCATGGTGTTCACTGTACTCAAGACAAAGAATGACATGGAAATGCCACAGCACATCTCTTAAGGCTCTTTCACACTAGAGGCTGCAGTAGAAAAGGCTAAAACACCGCCTTTTGCTGTCACCGTTTTGGTGCTTTTTGAAGGCATTTTTATGCTTTTCAGTGCCAATACATAGCTTTTCCATAGCGTTTTCAAAGCGTTTTACAGCTCTGAAAACATCTTTTTTTAATTGAATTCTGGGGATTTTTTTCAGCGGTGAAACGTTTTAAAAGCTGTAGTTTGCATTTTACATTGACTATCATTGAAACGCAAAACGCCGCGGTCGGCCCTGAAAAAGCGCCAGGGAGCTTCAAAACGCAACGTTCAAAAACGCGGCGTTAAGTGTGAAAGGTAAAATGCTAACTATGGCCATGGCGGTAAAACACCGAAAAAGGCCTCTAGTGTGAAAGAGCCCTTAAGGTGGCCACTGATGATCCAATTTCTAGTGAAATATTGTTTGAGCGATCAGAAAATTCTGATCGGAAGAAAAATCATTCACTACACCATCAACAAACCAATCTTTGCTTCTTATCTATCACAACCAACAAGAAAATCCAAATTTTGGTTTGACAAAAATCCAATTGGACTATTTTTATAATTGTTTGTAATCGATTGTGCCCATCAACAGAGATTATTTACAACCAATCCAATCAGAATTTCTGATCACTCGAACGATTTTTCGCTAGAAATTGGACAATTAGTGGCCTCCTTAATGGGGTAGGGCTCTGTGCCGGAAGTCAGAGCACATGGAGCTTGAGGGGAAAAAAAACCCTCTAGTAAAGTCATTATAACTTTTTAGGAGAACACTATACTTGCAATGTTTATTTTAGACTTTATAGTCTCTTTAAAGTAAACCAGAGATCTAAAAATAGCAAGAATCAATACTTACCCCAGGCTTCCTCCAGCCCCATAAATATGTCTTAGTCCCTTGGCGTCCTGCCATTCAGCCGTGATCAGCCCCGGGTCAGTCAGTCGCATCAGTCCGGGGCTACTAAAGATCGAGACTGAACCAGTTACCGGGGCTGATCATGGCTGAACATCAGACCGCAGGAGGACGGATGGATCATCTGATCTGCAGAGATATGCAGATGACTGTCCGTTAAACAAGGTGTGTATGAGATCTCCAGATACCATAGACTATGAATGCATTTTGCAGGAACTGATCTTTTGCATGTGTACAGGTCTTTCAAACCTCCCTGATAAACTTATGCGACAGTTTTGGTTTGTATCTGATGGGTGTACTCAGCTTAATAGAATAGACTGTGTAGGTATGCTCTAATACTACATGGAAGGTGGTCTGTGATCTTTCATTTTCCAAAGACTTTTATCTCAGGTGTGTACTTAGCTTAAAGAGAATCTGTACTTTCAAATTCTTACACTAAAAAGCATATATATATAATGTTACAGTATACTACAAGTTTTTATTACATAGTGAATTATCTGCACTCCAGTCTGAATTTCTCACAGTTCTCAGCATGTGACAGGCAGCTCCCTTCCTCCTCAGAGAGCTCTGTCTGTAAAGAGTAAACAAAGCACACAGAGCCTGCAGGGGGCGTGCATAACTTCTCCCTATCACAGCAGAGGCAGCTCCTTCCTCCCTGGGTCGACAAAGCTTGACAAAGAAAAGATGATTAGATATATTACAGAGACAGTGCAACTAGAAAAGGCTGCAGTAATCCAGACCACATTAGAACAGGTATATGAACTTTTAGGATAGAAGAAATAGGGCTGAAAATTTTGTTAGAGTCTCTTTAAGTGTTATAAAAACTTTGCCCAACAATGTACATTCATAATCAGCTAAAAATGGTGTAATATTTATTTAATCCTACTATCACATATTCAAAATTTTATAGTTCTATATAGTTCTAAATCTTAATGTTTTAAAGGGAACCTAAACTGAGAAGGATATGGGTTTTTCCTTTTAAAATAATACCAGTTTCCTGACTCCTGCTGATCCTGTGTCTCTAATACTTTTAGCCACAGCCCCTGAACAAGCATGCAGATTAGGTGCACTGACTGGAGTCAGACTAGATTAGCTGCATGCTTGTTTCCAGTGGCGGCTCCAGGAATTTTTTTTAGGGGGTGCTGTGCAGGTGCTGGACCAATTTCCAGGGGAGCTGACGACCTGCGCCGCGGCAAAAAATGGGCGTGGTCATGACCGGATAAGGGCGGGGCTAACTGTAATTTAACGTGAACCCAGGGTGAGGGTGATATGGTGGCTGCCATATTTATTTCCTTTTAAACAATTCTAGTTGCCTGGCAGCCCTGCTGATCTATTTGGCTGCAGTAGTGAACTGAATTACACCAGAAACAAGCATGCAGCTAATCTTGTCAGTTCTGACAATAATGTCAGAAACCCCTGACCTGCTGCATGCTTGTTCAGGGTCTATGGTTGAAAAAATTAGAGGCAGAGGACCAACACGGCAGCCAGGCAGCTGGTATTGCTTAAAAGGAGATATATTCTCACCTCGGGTTCCCTTTAAAAGTGCAACGCAAAGACAGAGGGCCCAAGTTTTGGTGACCGTTTCCCCAGAAAATACACGTAATGTGAGCAGATTTGAACAAAAAACACGTTCAATGACCCCAATATGCACAATCGTTATCAGATATGACCCCAATATGCACAACCGTTATCAGATATGACCCCAATATGCACAATCGTTATCAGATATGACCCCAATATGCACAATCAGTATCAGATATGACCGGAATATGCACAATCAATATCAGATCTGACCCCAATATGCACAACCGTTATCAGATCTGACCCCAATATGCACAACCGTTATCAGATCTGACCCCAATATGCACAACCGTTATCAGATATGACCCCAATATGCACAACCGTTATCAGATATGACCCCAATATGCACAACTGTTATCAGATATGACCCCAATATGCACAACCATTATCAGATATGACCCCAATATGCACAACCGTTATCAGATATGACCCCAATATGCACAACCGTTATCAGATATGACCCCAATATGCACAATCCTTATCAGATATGACCCCAATATGTACAATCCTCAGCAGATCTGACCACCACAATATGCACAATGCACAGCAGAACTGACCCCAATATGCACAATGCTCAGCAGTTCTGACCACAATATGCACAATGCTCAGCAGTTCTGACCCCAACATGCACAATGCTCAGCAGTTCTGACCCAAATATGCACAATGCTCAGCAGTTCTGACCACAATCAGCAGCACCACCTGAAAAAGAAAAACCCATTTACTCACCTAGTCAGAAGACCTCCTGTTCCGACCTCCTCCTCCTCTCCCGACTTCCCTGTGGCGCGCAGCTCCCATGATCCTCTTCCTTCAGTGACTTCCTGCCTGCATTACCCGGCGAGCAGGGCTACGAGTAAAATGGCCGCCCGAAGCCCTGCACTGCAGACTCCAAGTCTGCAGAGCAGGGCTTCGGGCGGCCATCTTACCTTAGCCCTGCCTGCTGCTCCAGGCTGCCGCTGTGAACTGACTCGGCGTCTCTTAGACGCCTGAAGTCAGTTCACGTCAGGGGGTGCTTTGGGGGTGCTTGGACAATTCTAGGGGGTGCTTGAGCACCCCCTTGCACCCCCTGGCGCCGCCACTGCTTGTTTCAGGTCTGTGATTTAGCCACTATTGCAGCCAAGAGATCAGCAGGACTGCCAGGCAACTGGTATTGTTTAAAAGGAAACATCCATATCCATCTCAGTTTAGGTTCCCTTTAAAAGCTGCTATCTCCAGCCGCCACATGTGTAGTAATCGTATCCGATTGCTAGGGTAAGAGTTGAGTGGGGGGGACGGTACAGATGCATCACTAGGCAAGGGTAGAACGATGCATGTGTACAGCATTGAGCTCTGAACTATTGCCATAGTGAACGTATCCATCAGGCTGCAGTCATTAAAGGTGTGCATTGGATCGTAAGGACAAGCAGAAGTGGCATAAGTGATTAATGGGGCTAATAAACTAGGTAAGGGTTAAAACTTCCCTACAGGACTGCCAAGCACTCTCTACTTTTGCAGGGGTGTGGGAATTGCAGGGGTGTGGGAATTGGAGACACACATGCATGTACAGGAGTAGTGCATGTACGGGAGCATGCAGAGGTGGCTCAGACAGGAACTGGTTAAATCCAATGTTTACCAATTTAAAAATAAAAAAGTCAGATACTCACCTAAGGAGAGGGAAGGCTCGGTCCTAATGAGCCTTCCCTCTCCTCTCCCGGTGCCCTCGGTGCTGCGCTGGCTCCCCCGTTCGCGTCCGCCGCCGCAGGGACTTCGGAGGTCTTCGGGAGCACTCGTGCTTCCGAAGACGGGCCGCTCCATACTACGCACGCGCGAGTGCGTCATAGAGGGCGCTCGCGCATGCGTAGTATGGAGCGGCCCGTCTTCGGGAGCCCGAGTGCTCCCTTCGGCTGCGGAAGTGGCAGTATTTGACCGAACTGGTCGAATACTGCTACGGGGGATCCTGCGTGGGACCGGGCACCGGGAGAGGAGAGGGAAGGCTCATTAGGACCGAGCCTTCCCTCTCCTTAGGTGAGTATCTGACTTTTTTTATTTTTAAATTGGTAAACATTCACTTTAAAGGCATACTTAAGTGACCCCCCCCAAAAAAAAAAAAAAGGGTTTCACTTACCTGGGGCTTCTACCAGCCTCCTGCAGCCGTTCCTGTGCCCACGCAGCCACTCACCAATGCTCCGGTCCTCTGCCGAGGATTAGTCACTGCGCCTGCGCAGCCCTGGCCATGCGTATCCTTGCACGCATTCCCGTCCGCAATCGCATCCGACGCAGGACGCCATCGCGGACAGGAACACGTGTAAGGATAGGCGTGGCAAGGGCTGTGCAGGCGCAGTGGCCCACTGACTCCAAGTCGGAAAAAAAAACTAACCCGCGGTAGGAGACCGGAGCATCGGTGAGTGGCTGCGTGGGCACAGGATGGCTGCAGCGGGCTGGTAGAAGCCCCAGATAAGTGAAGCCCTTTTTTTAGGTCACTTAAAGTGGATCCGATAGGCCGTCCTACTTACCGGTAGTAGTGTTTCGGCAAATACTCCAGGACAGCTCACCTGAGATTACCATTGAGTCCCTCCCCTATGGAAACAAATGCAAATTAAATCAATCAATCGATCCGCCCTTGGTCTCACCCTATATAGCCAGTCCCCTCCTTCCCATCATCAGTTCAATAGAAGAGTATCTAGCTCAACCCATTCTGTCTTTAATTATTTATTTCTCTGACATACGCAAAATTAGGGCTGGGTACTAAGGCAGCTGTCCTGGAGTATTCGCCGAAACACTACTACCGGTAAGTAGGACGGCCTTTCTCTCATCATACTCCAGGACAGCTCACCTGAGACCAGCGAGAACTCTTTACCTTAGGGTGGGATGACTGCCTGAAGCACCTTGCGTCCAAATGCCTGATCCTGGCTGGATAGCAACTCCACACGATAGTGCTTCACAAATGTCGAATGTCCCGACCATGTAGCTGCCTTGCATATCTGGTCTAATGTTGCTCCTGATCTTTCTGCCCAGGAGGCTGCCAAGGACCTCGTAGAGTGTGCTCTTATGTTTGTGGGTATATCGCTACCTGACTCCTTATAAGCTAAAGCTATAACTTCCCTGATCCATCTGGCTATGGAACTTCTTGAAGCCTGTAACCCCTTACGGCTACCTGAAAATAAAACAAACAGATGGCTGGACCTTCTCCACTGCCGTGTCCTCTGTAAGTAGGTAATAATCGCCTGTCTTACGTCTAGATTTGCCAACCTCCTTTCTTTATCATTCTTAGGATCTGTGGAAAAAGATGGTAAAATAATTTCCTGAGCTCTATGGAACCCTGTGACTACCTTTGGTAGGTATGTTGGGTCTGGCCGGAAGACTATTCTGTCTGGGTGGATTATCATATAAGGATCTTTTATCGATAAGGACTGTATGTCTCCCACTCTCCTTGCTGTTGTAATGGCGACTAAGAAGGCTACCTTTAATGTTAGCAGCTTAATAGGGATTGTATCTGCTGGTTGAAAAACATCTGACATCAGGAAATCAAGAACCAGTGATAGGCTCCAGGGAGGTACCACTTTTACTGGTATAGGTTGTGATCTGGCCACCGCCTTTAGAAAGTTCTTTATATGCAACTCAGTGGACAACTGCCTGTCCAAAAAAACTGATAATGCTGACACCTGGACTCTGAGGGTGCTGACTGCCAACCCCATGTCCACGCCATCCTGTAAAAATTCTAAAATAAACCTCGTGTCATTTGATCTGACACTATTTTTCTCCTTCCAAGAACAAAAAACCTTCCATACCTTGGAATAAATTCTTCGTGTGTTTTCTTTTCTACATCTTAACAGAGTGTTAATAACCCTCTGTGAAAATCCTAAACCACTCAAAGTCTGCCTTTCAGGATCCAGGCTGTGAGCTGGAAAAACCCCGGGTCTGGATGTAGCTGACTGTTCTGCATCAATAAGTCTGGCCTGGCTCCTAAGTGCCAAGGGCCCCTTATCCTTAGGGTCTGTAGAAACGGGAACCAGGCCATTCTCGGCCACCAGGGTGCTATGAATATCACCTCTGAACGTGAGTGTCTCAACTTGTTGAGGGCTCTTGGGATCAGGTTGAACGGAGGAAAGGCGTACAATAGGCCTGTCGGCCATTCTACTGTTAGTGCGTCCAACCGGTCTGTTGAAGAGGAAGGATGTAGGGAACAGAAATCTGTTGTCTTTGCGTTCTGTGGAGTGGCAAACAGATCCAATATTGGTCTGCCCCACTGGGCTACTATCTGATCGAACACTTCCTGATTCAGTTGCCACTCTGCCTCCGTCAGGGTTGACCTGCTGAGCGCATCTGCCCAACGGTTCTGGGTCCCCTGTATGTGAGTTGCCGTCAGTGACGTCACCTGTTCCTCTGCCCAGACTAAGATCTCCATGGTTAACTCTCTGAGACTCTGTACTCTGGTTCCCCCCTGCTTTCTGATATAGGAAACTGTGACCATATTGTCTGAAAACAACGTTACTTCTCTGTTGTGTAACTGAGGTTGAAACGACTGTAGTGCCAATTTGACAGCCATCAGCTCTCTGAAATTTGATGACTTCTGACTGAGCTGCGGAGACCACTGCCCCTGCACCTGATGCCCCTGACAGTGGGCTCCCCAACCCCATGCGCTGGCATCCGTATAAACTTTTACTGGATCTCTTTGCATCCAGGGACGACCCCTGGCTAGCCGGTCTGCATCCAACCACCAATGGAGTGATTGTAATACTGGCTGTGGGGGGACAAAGTGATTGTCCAAGGAGGCCTTCTGTTTGTCCCATGTCTGTAGTAGCCATGACTGTAATTCCCGCATATGAGCTTGCGCCCATTCTACCGCCGGGATTACTGCCGTCATGTGACCTAACAGGGTCATTGTCTGTCGTAAGGAAACTGTCGGGGCTAATTCGTAGTCTCTCACCATTGTCATCAACTTGTCTACATTTGACTCTGGTAGCAGAATCTTTTCCTGTCTTGAGTCCCATATTAACCCCAGGAATAGAGCTGTTTGAGTGGGTTGTAAGCATGACTTCTCTCTGCTGACTATCCATCCTAGCGTCTCCAGGGTTTGGATGCAGAGCTGTAAACTTTCTTTTAACGCTTGTTCTGTATTTGCCAGAACTAAAAAGTCGTCTAGGTATGGCAGGACCCTTACAATCTGAAGATGGAGATGACCGACGGCTTCCGCTACCACCTTCGTAAATATTCTCGGAGCGGAGGATATTCCGAATGGTAGGGCGCGATATTGATAATGGCATACCGCGTCCCCTATAATTACCGCGAATCTCAGAAACTTCTGAAATTGCGGATGGATAGGGATGTGGAGGTAAGCGTCCTCCAAATCCAAGGTGGCCATGAACGCTTCTGGCCAAATCAAATTGCGGATCGATGCGACGCTCTCCATCCGAAATCTTTTCTCCAGAATGTAAGGGTTCAGGGGTTTCAAGTTGAGGATCATTCTGTACTTCCCTGACGGTTTTTGAATTACAAATACTCGGGAATAAAACCCCTTGCAAAATTCCTGAACCGGAACCCTCTGAATTACTCTCTGTTGTAACAACTTTATCACAGAGGATTGAATAGCTACCGCCCTTTCTGGGTCCCTGGGAGTTCCTGTAATTACAAAATTTCTGGGGGGCTGGGCCCGGAATTCTATTTTGTATCCATTCCTTATTAACTCTAAAATAAAACTGTTACCTGTTATCTTCTGCCAGGCTTGAAAAAAATAAAGAAGCCTTCCCCCCACCTGTAAGTCTCTGTCATTTGTCAGGCTTTGCAGAGGCTGGCTGTGGCTTATTGAACAGGAAGGTAGACTTTCCCCTGCCTGCATTATAAGTCCATCTCCTTGTTCTTTGGTGCTGTGGTTGCTGCGAGCTCTGTCTGCCTCCATCTCGTCTGGGAAAATAACGTTTCCCCTGAAAGGACCTATTTGTACCTCTTTTCCTTTTGTCTGGGAACTTTTTGGCTTTATCTGAGGACCTCTCAAGTATGTCAGTTAAGTCCTTGCCAAACAATAACTGCCCCTCAAACTCCATAGCGCATAACCGATGTTTGGAGGATACATCGCCCTCCCACGTGTTCAACCACACTGCGCGCCTAGCGGAGTTTATGAGAGCAGTTGATTTGGCTGTGGACCTTAAAGATTCAGTGGCCCCGTCAGCCAAAAAAGCTACTGTCCTGGACATGACTGGTAGGGATTCCAAGATCTTTTCATGTGGGGTACCTGCCACTAAGTGTGCCTTTAACCCCCGCATCCACTTTTCCAAATTGCGCGTCAGGCAGATGGCTGCAATGGCGGGTTTAAACCCAAAGGCCGCTGCCTGCCATGCCCTTTTCAGAAGAATTTCTGCCTTACGATCCATTGCATCCTTTAAACTGCCCGCGTCCTCAAAGGATAAGTCTGCTGATTTAGAGTACTGGGCTAATGGTGCATCTAATTTAGGGCACTTTCCCCATACATCCTGATCCTCCTGCTTAAAGGGAAACCTTCTCTTAAACGACTTTGGTATGAATAATCTTTTTTCAGGCTGTTTCCACTGAGCTGATATCACACTTTTAATAGATTTGTGCACCGGAAACGTTCTGGTACCAGTTTCCTCCAGTCCCCTGTAAATATCATCCTGAACTGATGTGGCTGGAGTAGAGTCCTGGATATTCTCGGACTCGTATACAGCCTTTAAAAGCTCTGCTGTATCCTCCACACTAAACAGATACCTGGCCATTTTAGATGTGGAGGCTGTCTGGCCCTCTGAATCTCTAGCCTCCCCATCCTCCAACGATTCCCCCGAACCCTCCTCAAAAGATTCATTGGGAGAGTCAGGCTCAACTAGCCCAAAAACCGTAGGCAACACCTGTGACGGTTGCTGCGGACCGTGTACCAGTGGTTGCTCCTCAGCCTGTGTCCGACCCTGTATTGGTACTGAATCAGTGCTGACCACTACTGCCTGGGGTGGGGGGAGGGCCTGGGGCTGTACCTGCACCTGAGGCTGTGGCTGCGTGGGGAAAGCAGCTCTGAAGGCTGCAAATGTGGTTGTCAATTCTCTCTTCATTGACCTCATTAAATCTATCATTACCACATTAGTATCTGTGCTAGAATCCCCCTTATGCCTACACTTGTCACATGAGGATCTAGAACAAGTAGGTGGTAAAACATCTCCACATTTAGAGCACTTGTTTGTTTTCTGAGCTGACTTTGCATGCTTCTGTAAGAGAAAAAACACAAACAATCTCTGTCAGTTCCACCCTGCCAAACCATTCATTGTAACCTGTGCAGGGATCAGAACTGTCTTGTACCTGAGTCTGCTGAGTTGTCTCATCCGCAGCTGGTACTCTGCTGTCTGCGGTGGCCTCCGCTTGTTCCATGTCCGCACCGACAGCGTGTCAGCGTCCACGTGTACCCCGCAGCTTAAAAGCTGATCTCCGCTCTCAGCCCCGCCTCCCGAGGTCAAAGAAAACCTTCCGGCTGAACCACCACTCGTACTGCAGTGGGCGGAGCTTCCGCGCGTCTCATTCCGCTTTCCTTCCGGATTATGGAACGCGCCCATGTGACCTCCAGCCTCGGCCAGGAAGACGCCGCACCTAGACTTTTGAACAGGCGGCCATGAGAGAGGACACCCCCGGCTCTCCTCCAGAGCTTTCAGCGCCGACAGGTAGTGTTTTTCTGCCTCCCCAGGCGTTCCAACACCTCCATCCGTCCTGCCCACACAAGCATAGACTGCTCTCTCATGGGGAAAAAAAGCCCTATCTCCACCATAGGTGCTATAGCACGCTCCCCTACGGTGTCTAAAACAATAAAACACTGCACTAGTCCATGGGTGAGTGGAAACAAATGAAGAACTGATGATGGGAAGGAGGGGACTGGCTATATAGGGTGAGACCAAGGGCGGATCGATTGATTGATTTAATTTGCATTTGTTTCCATAGGGGAGGGACTCAATGGTAATCTCAGGTGAGCTGTGCAGGAGTATGATGAGAGAAATACATTTTTACTCATTGCATTATTGTGTTCCTTTCATGTAGTTTATAGAGCATTCCTTAAAGGGAAGGTCCAAGCAAAATAAAAAAATGAGTTTCACTTACCTGGGGCTTCTACCAGCCCCATGCAGCCATCCTGTGCCCTCGTAGTCACTCACTGCTGCTCCAGTCCCCCGCTGGCAGCTTGCCGACCTCGGAGGTCGGCGGGCCGCATTCCGTACATTTTTACGCATTCCCGCTAGTGCAGGAACATTAACACATACATTTTTATGCATTACTGGTTCAATGCATAAAAATTCACGCATTGAACCAGTAATGCATAAAAATTTATGTGTTAATGTTCCTGCACTAGCGGGAATGTGTAAAAAATGTACGCAATGCGGCCCGCCGACCTCCGAGGTCGGCAAGCTGCCAGCGGGGGACTGGAGCAGCAGTGAGTGACTACGAGAGCACAGGATGGCTGCATGGGGCTGGTAGAAGCCCCCGGTAAGTGAAACTCATTTTTTTTATTTTGCTTGAACCTTCCCTTTAAGCCAAATACTCTTTTGTTTTTGTTTTAATACTCTAATTCCCTATAAACTAAACAAGCCTCGCCCACAGCTTTTCACACTGCCTTGGCATTTTCAGACAGTAGCAAGGGCTTATGGGAGCGCAGTCTAGGCAGAAGGAGGGGGAGGTTACTAGCCAGAGATTTCAGAGGCAGAGGGGAAGAAGGGGAATTAGGTTTTCATAGGCTGAGTGCTGGAGATGCAGATCAGCTTGCCTGTGTGTAATGTTTACAAACAGAACATGGCGGCCCTCATTGTATCACAGGAACAAATAATTACATTCTGTTGTGGCTGTTTGCAGCTAGATTTGCTGTATAAACTATCTAAACTTTAGATAAGATATATAGACAAGTTACTTGTTATAGTTAGTTTTTCATCTCGGATCCACTTTAAGTATCCCTTTAAACATCATCCTAATGCATAGAAATGAACTGTATTTTCAAAATAGTTTCGGATCAAGTGTGTAGAGCTAATGCTGCCCCCTACAGTCTGCTGTCCTGAATCACGTGATTCATTCTGCCGCCCCTGATCATACCACCAAAAGCAAGAAAAATGCTCTAGTAATGAGGGGTGGTTATACTTATAAGCCCAATTATAGAATACAATAATGACTGATGCTTACTTACGGGACATTATTCTTCTCTTCTTGGCTCCACTCCCTTGTCTTCACACTGCCAAGGACGTGCCTGATCCCGGATTGTCACTCAGTTCTGCCCACTTCACCTCCTTCCAATAAAGAGTGCTGAGCGGAACTGCACCACAGCCAACAGCCTTAAAGAACATCTGAAATGAGAGGAATATGGAGGCTGCCATATTTATTTCCTTTTAAACAAAACGAATTGCCTGGCTATCCTGCTGATCCCTCTGCCTCTAATACTATTATCCATAGACCCTGAACAAGCATGCAGCAGATTAGGAGTTTCTGACAATACTGTCAGATCTGACAAGATTAGCTGCATGCTTGTTTCAGGTGTGATTCAGACACTACTGCAGCCAAATAGATCAGCAGGGCTGCCAGGCAACTGGTAATTGTTTAGGCGAAAATAAATATGGCAGCCTCCATATCTCTCTCTCACTTCAGTTGTCTTTTAAAGTTGTTCCATACTGGGGGTGACTGCGCTGTGCTTTCTGATTGCTGGACATCAGCAAAGCGCTAGTGCAGCGTCGCCCTATGAAGGTAGTCCCACAGCAGCGTAGCAATTTCTTTAAAATTGCAATTGTGCTGCATATAGCATTTTTCAGAGCGATGGGTAAAAATGCACATTCCTTTAAAAAACGCTCTGAAAATCAGATTGCAGAAAATGAAATCACTAAGCGATTAGCAATTTAAAAGTAAATTAATATGGCAGTCACTATGGCCTGGTGCACACCAAAAACCGCTAGCAGATCCGCAAAATGCTAGCAGATTTTGAAACGCTTTTTCTTCTTTTTCTGTAGCGTTTCAGCTAGCATTTTGCGGTTTTGTGAAGCGTTTTTGGTGTAGTAGATTTCATGTATTGTTACAGTAAAGATGTTACTGAACAGCTACTGTAACAAAAAACGCCTGGCAAACCGCTCTGAAGTGCCGTTTTTCAGAGCGGTTTGCGTTTTTTCTATACTTAACATTGAGGCAGAAACGCATCCACAATCCAAAAAATGCCTCACCCCGCTTCTGCAAAACGCCTCCCGTTTTGGTGTGCACCAGCCCATTGAAATACATTACCCAAGCGTATCCGCAGCCGCAAGCGGATCGCAAAACGCAGCCGAACCGCTCTGGTGTGCACTAGGCCTATATGCCTTTCACTTCAGGTTCCCTTTAAGAAAATCATTCCTGCAGTAACTGCAAACATACCACTGCCAATGCATTGTCATTTCAGCAAGCCTAACTACAGTCCAATATGACACAGGTGAGGAATGAAAGAGATCGCTGCCTAATGACAAACAAGGTGGCTAAGTGAGTAGTATTTTCACCCTACCACCCTCGAGTCCCAGGAGAAGGCTTGACCAGGACACTCAGGGCCGGATTTCAGCAAAGGCCACCTAGGCCATGGCCTAGGGCACCACAGGAGGAAGGGCACCAAAGCAGCAGGCTAAACTGGTGCAGCGTTTGCAAGCTTGCAAATGCTGCAATATAAGGAGATCAGGCAAGAGCCTGACTTCGGTACTGTGCTGCTAGCTGTCTGTGCAGCAGCGACCTTGCTCTATGTGCACGTTTGCATTGTGGCCAGTGGCTATGGACTTGGGCAGCATTGGAGACTGAGTTACACAAAAGGCTGCTGCGGTGTGAAGGCGAGCTGGCTACCTATACTGAAAGGGAGGGGGGGGGGGAGGCATTAAGGGAGTCATCTGACTACCTATAATGGAGGGAAAGGTGGGAGGAGTCATCTGGCTTCCTGTACTGGAGGGAAAGGGAGAGGAGTCATCTGGCTACCTATACTAGAGGGAAGGGGGGAGGGGTCATCTCACTATCTATACTGAAGGGGGGCGGCTGGTGACAGTGGCCTAGGGCGGTAAAGAGTACAAATCCGGCCCTGAGGACACTGCATGCATGTGAAGACTAGGAAGAAGTGATACCCTAATGATCACCACACCATTAATTCACTCATTCATCAGGAATACTTTGGGGAACAAGGAAGTATTGGAAGAATGTATTGATCCACGGTTACAACAACCACATTAAGTCACACAATTCCACATCATTTATTAGCATAGCATGGCTGTTGTGTTTGTGGATAAGTAAATTCATTCAATTATTCACTTTAGCCCCAAGAGCTCCTGATTAAGCCTGGTACATACGTACAAGTTTGATGGGCAAACCACTAACTAATTGCATAGCTCCCAACTGTCCCTCTTTTGGAGGGACAGTCCCTCTTTGGGAGCCCTGTCCCTCTTTCCTCCTCATTTGTCCCTCTTTCAGGACTTCGTCCCTCCTATGTAAATATAGGTATCGCATGGTGGTTTGGGGGCCCCAGTAACAGACAGACTGGGGCCCTGGGCTGTCGTGCGAACCAGTGTTTGTGATTTAAAATTTTTGTTTTGCAGCTTCCAGGATGCGGTTGACAGGTGAGTGGTTAGGGAGGGGACTGTGTGGGAGATGCCTACATGCGGCGGTCCCTGTAAAAGATGTAATCAACTATTACGTCCAACCGAGCCTCCCACCTGAATGCTAATTTATGCAGATCCTGCTAGATCGGTATGGCAGGCAAAGGGTGTATGACCGTACACCTGATTGGCTGACTGGCGCCTGCTGGCCAGATAAAGGTAGGAAATTGCCTAAACTGGTAGTGAGCAATTTTGTGTGTTGCAGTTTGCATTCAGTTTAGAGGTGATGTCCCTGGAAGTGAGAGAGCCAGGGCTCGCCCACATTTCCCTCTAGGTATCGCATGGTAGTTTGGGGGCCCCAGTAAGTGAGAGAGACTGGGGCCCCCGGCTGTCGTGCAAACCAGTGTTTGTGATTTTAAATATATATATTTCTCTACTAAAAAATGTGTTTGATTGACTCTAAACTTTATTCCCATCCTTTAAATCGATATATATTACTCATTTTAAAATGTTAATATTAAGGAAAATGAACCAGGATAGAAAGGACCAGTGTGGTTTGAATTCTAGTACAACATATTTCTCTTATAAAATCTTTATGGTATGTGTGACTAGGGGTGTGACGGGGGCATGGCCAGGGTTGTGGAAGGGGCGTGGCTTAAGTGTCCCTCTTTCTCATCTCAAAAAGTTGGGAGGTATGCAATTGTACCATCTCCACATACTATGAGAGTCCACAGATTTGATTTTAAATACTTTGAACAGGTAATCTCTCTACATACTACATGGAGGTGGTAAAATTAATCATTGATTGGCCAATCAAAATTGAAGGTGTGTACCTGGCTTTATTTCAGAACGCAAGCACAGTTCCACGTGTGTTTGGGTGGGTTTCCTCCCTTTTCAAGCAGTATCTTATTAGTAACACATTTGCAAAAACTGATATTGATAATCTCTAGCAGTCGCCATTTTAAGGTCGGTTATATCATATTAGCTGAAATAAACTATTCAGAAATGACGTCACCTGTGGAATGTACACCAAGGTTTCATACTTCTACTGTTGTTCTGTTATACGTGCGGATTTCACAAAAGTGTGAAGAAAGATTATAGACCCATCAACAAATCTGTACTAATTGCACGGGTTAATTAGACTTTAGTATCTCACAGGCGCTTAAGTACCTCACGCTCATTTGCTTAAAGGACAGTCTCCTACCACTAATTAGGAACACAAAATAAATGAGATAATTAGCAAAAACAAAAATAACACGCTCTAATAGGCATGAAATTATAGGCAAGGCAGAGCACATTGACACCACACTGTGAGCAGGAGTTACTTGCAGGGAAGACATCTCTTCCTATCACACCATCTCTGCGTATCTGTAACGGACTCCTCTGAATAATGGTAAACATACTGAACGGTTACCAGAGTTTATAAGAGTACATTGCCTTGGATACAACTGAAAATGTTATTTAACCTGAACTATCTAGCAGTATGTTCAAAACTCTGATATGGATTACCCATTTAGGGCAACATGATTATTATTAAAGTGGACCTGAACTCTTGCACTTGGCAGAGGGAGAACATAGAGAAATGCACCCAGTATGTAGATAGAGAGTTTAGCCTAATTTTCCCTCATCTGTGACTAATCACACCTGTAATTTGATCTCTCAGCTGGCTGCCTCAGCAGAGCAACTAATTTGTAAACACAGGATGTGAACCCTATGTCTGCTTCGATGAAAGCAGGAAGGAGACACTGCAGGATTTGTATCAGCTGTAACAAGGAAATGTTTATCTTTAATGGTTATTATGCTATTGCTTAAAGGGAACCTAAACTAAGAGGGAGATAGATGTTTTCTTTTAAACAATACCAGTTGCTTGTCAGCCCTGCTGATCTCTTTGGCTGAAGTAGTGGCTGAATCACACACCTGAAACAAGCATGCAGCTAATCCAGTCTGACTTCAGTCAGAGCACCTGATCTGCATGCTTGTTGAGGGGCTGTGGCTAAAAGTATTAGAGACACAGGATCATTTGGAGAGACAGGAAACTGGTATTTTTTTAATAGGAAAAATCCATATGCTTCTCAGTTTAGGTTCCCTTTAAGTTCTGAGTTCAGGTCCACTTTAATAATGATTTACAATATATAGCACCTTTATGAGAAAGTAATCTAGCATGTACAGCAATTACGAGAACTAATAATGAATACACATACTTCTATTGTACACCGTATATTCCCTGCGTATGATGACTGGGCGTATAAGACGACCCCCCACCTTTTCCAGTTAAAACTTGGGTTCGGGATATACTCGCTGTATAAGACTACCCCTCTTCTGACGCACACCAAATAAAAATTAAAAAAACATCAAATACTGGTGCTATGTATGAACAGATACTGGTGCTGTACTGTATATGGAACCCAGTATATAACAGTATATAGGCGATTGACTGGTTGGATTGGTCAACTTTCCCTCTCCGTAAGTGGATTGGTCAGCTCTCCTTGTCTACCTGTTCATCAGAGCGGTATGGAAGAATAGATTGCGCTGTGCCCATAAAACACGACTGTCACGCTTCTGGCCCACCCGGTGGCGTAGCTAAGGAACTGTGTGGGCCCCGATGCAAGTTTTATATTGGGGCCCCCCTAGCACTCTATACGTAATTGATACAGCGCACCAAAACCTGCCAATGGCAACTACAGTGTCAGAGGTGCAAGAAGGGGATGGGGACCAGAGACACTGAAGCGAAAAAAAAATTATGGTATTATGATTTGTATGTGTAGTACAGCTAAGAAATAAAACATTAAGATCAGATACATCAGTCTAATTGTTTCCAGTACAGGAAGATTTAAGAAACTCCTGTTGTTATCTCTATACAAAAAAGCCATTAAGCTCTACGACTTTCAAAGTCGTGGAGAGGGCTGTTTTCTGACTTTTGTTATCTCAACTGTTAGTTAATTTTTTACTTTTCCTCTGCCAGAGGAGAGGTCATTAGTTCACAGACTGCTCTGAAAGAATCATTTTGAATGCTGAGTGTTGTGTAATCTGCACATATTAGAGAATGATGCAATGTTAGAAAAAAACACTATATACCTGAAAATAAAAATGAGAATATTTTCTTTGCTGCTAATCTTCTAGTAATTATTCATAGTACTCAACCAATTCATTATATCATATATTTTTTTTCGCTTCAGTGTCTCTTTAATGATTACCACTATTCAAAATATCTATAGAAGTGATTATTATGAGCACAGGACCAATAGAGAGCTAATACTGTAGTTGAGGGAGGGCCTCTCGGGGCTCCATTGGCCCAGATGCAGTCGCAACCTTTGCACCCCCTATTGCTACGCCCCTGGGCCCACCCTTATATCCTATTTACCTCCTCCTCTGCCTCTTAGATCTCGCACATGTGCGCCTGCACCGCTTCACTACAGTCCTCAGCAGCGAGATCTGAGAGTCAGTAAAGGTGGCCATACACTGGTCGATTTGCCATCAGATCGACCAACAGATCCCTCTCTGATCGAATCTGATCAGAGAGGGATCGTATGGCTGCCTTTACTGCAAACCGATTGTGAATCTGCCGGTGCCGCCCCCCCCCCCCCCCCCCCTGCATACATTCCCTGATCCGGCCGGTGCGAGTCCCCCGGTCTCCGCTGTCTTCTTCTCCGCTCTGGGCTCCAGCTTCACTTTACTTCCTGTCCGGGGAAGTTTAAACAGTAGAGGGCGCTCTACTGTTTAAACTTCCTGTCGGGACTGGAGGAAGTGAAGCCTGCCTGAGCCCAGCAGAGTAGGAGCAGCGGGAACAGAGGAGATACGCGCTGGCCGGATCAGGTAATGTATTGCCGCTAGCGTCGGTCGTCGGACATTCGAACGCCGCTATCAACGCACTCCCGACCCGCTGGCGACCGAGCGAAATCTTCCGCGCGGACAGATCGACAGGAACGATCGATTTCAGATGAAAATCGATCGTACGGTCGGCGTTTCCACAACCATTTCACAGCTGATTCGATCACAGTGATTGAATCTGCTGTATATCGGCGGGAAATAGTATAAGTGTATGGGCCCCTTAACAGGATAGGGCATATCACCTGGCATCAATGACGACCCCTGACTTTTCAGAAGATTTTCAAGGGTTAAAAAGTATTCTTATATGCCAGAATATACAGTACTTATCTATTACAGCTTACAGTACAAGGATATGTTGTTTGGCTACCATGTGGTGTGCACATCATCTGTCCTCCCAATAGCTAGTTGCAGGTTCATTTGGGCTTCAGTATTAGGAGAGGAGACTATAGTTGGTTTTAAGGCCCTCTGAGATCCCCCAACCCCAGGGGAAATGAGTGAATACTCTTAGATCACGTGGGATGGTGGGAAGCTGTAATGAGTATGGTACCAACTCTACTGAATGCTCTATTCCAGTGTTTCTCACCCAGGCCATGTATATATCTTGGTAATTTTTTTTCACTGTATGAGATAAAAATCGCAAACGCTGAATGAGATAAAAATGGCAAACACATAAATGGTATTAGTTTTTTGGTGCCCACACTTTTCCAACTCTGTCATGTCAACAAAATCTGTTTCACCATCCTAGTAATGCCCAACAGGGTCTCCCCGCCATGTATACATAAAAAAGGCGCCTGGAAAAAAAGGGCGCAGGGGATTGCCACTTGCTATAATTAGCAATATGCTACTGCTGGATTCTGATAGGAAAGTATCAGTAATGTCTACTGATATTTTACTATGGCTAAACCTAACCCTAGTCTCACACAGAACCCACCCTCGACCGACGCCTAACCCTAAGACTCCCCCTCAGTGCCTAACCCTAACCGCTCCCACCTCTCCTGAACCTCAACCTTCCTCCCCCCCCCATTCTGTGCCCTCTATGCAATACTGCAGAAGCCCCGGTGCCCATCGATGCTATCGGGTCCCAAAACTGTGTATTTCTGCTGCTAATCAGGCACCTCCCGGTGCCAAATTTTACCTTTCTAGCTGCTTATTGTGGGCATTGTAAAAACCGTGATTTGCGGCCAAGAAGGTACCATATATTTCTACGCCAGGAGGCGCCTGATAGCGGGCGCCACCATGCGCCCAAATTTCCCTCCTTTGCAACAAATCTCAGTTTTTACAATAGGGGCCTATAGTGGCACCGTTTTTCCAGAAGGGCTTCTGTGCCTTTTTTCCGGTTTCGCTCTCCACCTTCCCTTAGCAGCTCCCTCACCACTGTGCAGAGTGCCACACGTGGAGCAGCATTATAGATGGCAATTCTCAAAAGTCCATGTACCCTGCCTCCTTCTTCAGTCACGCACACAGCCATCAGTCTTCTGAGTCACAGGATTGTCAGATCACGTATAAAATCCCAATGGAGATGTTTAGAGAGCTCTTGAAATGCCTGAGCTTTTTTTCCTCTTAATTCTCCTCCTTCTACTGTTAGCATTTATTACTACATATATTTATTGGCCATCCTGACTTCATTAGCATGTCACTTAATCATCTGTTTATATGCCTTATCTCTCCGAACATCAGTTGCAGCTGTAATTGCCACATTGTACTTCGTAGGATCATTTGCGATGATCAGATTTCTTCATTTGCTTTAATTGTCTATAAAAAGTGGTCTAACAGAACTTTGAGGTAAAAAAATGTGACAGAAAAGTACACTCTATCTTCAGAAAATAATGATTATGACAGCTGAAATGAAATCTACGCTGGAATAGAAAGAACCTTATGCTTCTGATCAGCCCTGTGTTTTGTGGAAGCTATTGCAAATTGGGCAGACTCATCTCTGTGTACTCCGGGCTCTCAGCAACAGCACACATACCATGAGGTACTTCTCACGGGCTCAGGGGCTACCAGTGCTTGGCAGACACTTTACCTTATACAATGATAAATCACCTAGGCCTCGTTTACAATTGTAAACGCAGATGGACATGCGATGGAAATGCAACGCCTGCCATCTGCGCTGCCGTGCATTGCGCTTTTGATCCCATTCACTACAGTAAATGGGTCAGCAGTGCGATTTGCCGAAAAATTCATGGAGCACTGCAATAGCGCATCGCATGTAGTCTGAACATCAGACAGTACAGTCTATGCACTTCTCATGTGTCTTGCGTGTCACACATTTGCGTTGCCAAAATGCTCATGGTAATGACTACAGTGTGAGTGAGGCGCACAGGGACAGCTGTGTTGCACTCCTTGAAAAAAAAAAAGGAATGCAATGCAAAGTGGCATTGCACTTTATGTGCGCAACGTATTGCTTACAGTGAAGCATAGTCAATTAAAAGCATGCTTCCCTGCCGCTAACGTGCACCGTATGCGGTAACACACTGCATGCTCCGCGTTGGGATACTGGAATCTGTTGGATCGCATTGCACCAGATGTACCCTGAATGTTGCATAGACTTACAGCGCAGTGTGTTACTAAACGTTACATTTCCTCCATTACATCATAACACCCCACTGTGAATGTAGCCTACAGGAGACAGTATCTCCACCTTTTTCATAAAGGTCTGTGTGTTAAAGTAAACTTGGATAAATGAAAAGAATATATACATACCTGGGGCTTCCTCCATCCCCCTTCATGCTGGTCATCGTCCTCCACCGTTCTCCTCAGAGGTCCCTTACCTCCTGGATCTTCCAATATGGGTCCTGGTAATTCTGGAAGTTGTGGTCTAGTGCGCACCCCATCGCGTTTCCATGGCCAGAAGAGTTCTGCGCCTGCGCAATACTACTGCGCAGGTGCAGAACACTCCAGGCCTCGGAAGTGCGCACAGCCAGACTGCGCCTGCACTGACTGATGGAACTACCAGGACTCATAGCGGAAGATCCAGGAGGCAGAAGAGGATGGTGAGGGATCTATCAGCCTGAAGGGGGCTGGAGGAAGCCTCAGGTTTGTATACATTTCTTCTTTTCATTAATCGCAGATACCCTCTAGGGGGTACTTGATAGATAACTCGCTCCGGGGAGAACTTGCAAAATGCTGGCTTTCACAATGTGACACATCCTGTAAAATATTTACAAACAGCATCAGATTACCACACAGTTTCCTTTTGACAAGCTGGCTCTGTAGAGCTAGGACATTGCTGGAAGCACAAATTCAACAAGTGATATCTGCTGGTGGGAGCAATTTCATCCATTATCTAAGAAGAGAAAAAGAACAGAATTACTATTACACCTATAAGCCGCTTCCTGTGGTCCTGTGATATATTGTGGTGTATATTTAAATTTTCAGTGCCATACATTTTGCCGCTGGTGGCGGGATTTAGCTCCTTGGTGGAGATGACTTTGCAATGCTATCCTCAAGAATACATTTGAAATGGCCGAAGCCTAATATCTGCACAGGGGGCAGCTGAAAGATCGTTCACCCTGTTCATTGCAAACGCTATCCCCCCCCCCCCCCCCCCCCTCTGAGTTGTTGCAACTTGGGGGCAGAAATACGCATTTTGGGCACCGGTGGTCGAATTACCTCTTTTTTCTCTAATTTGACCGGCGGCTATTGCGCCCAAATTAGTCACTGAGCGACACTGAACCCAAATGCGAAATGGTGCCCCAAGATTAGCGGATTAAAATTCAATCCTCAAGGGTAATTTGGTTCTTTCCTCCCTGCCGTTTGACGGATTCTCTGTAATGACAACCCCTTTACAGGTACCTAGAGATGGTTAGCTAGCATGCAACTTGTATGCAGCTTGGACATGAAACAGTCAACTTGATTGACCCAGTTCCTAGCTACATACAATTTTCAACAAAAATGATTAGCGACTGATTGAGCAGCTCTACTGATACCTAACCCTAACTCCCTCCCTCTAAAACGAAAACGAAAGTGCATACTTACCCCTGAAGAGGAAAGCTTCTGGATCCTATAGGGGCTTCCTGGGTCCTCCTCGGGTCCCCCATTGCCTCCGATGGTTACCGACAAGGGCTTGCCTGTAGGAACATCAGGGCCATGCTCCTTCTTCAGACACGAGCTAGAAGAGGAGGCCCCGATGTTTAGGAGGGTCACAGCGGGAGGACCCAAGAAACATCTATAGGATCCTGAGGCTTCCTTTTTCTTGGGCAAGTACTTCCTTTTTGACCAGAGCTTCGGCTCGGATTCACTTTAGGCCGGTTTTACACCTGAGGAAAGCATTGGGGTGCGATGCGCACATCGAATCGCCAAAACCTAGATTCTTATGACCCTGCGGCATAGTGCATCATCACACACACACCACAGAGAAGTAAGTCACTGGGATTCCCGGCTTCCCTATTGTATATGCAGCGTTCAGAGCATACGTGCTGCACTGCCGCAACCAACAAATGAACATTTTTTGTGTCGGCCTGTGACTACCATTCATTCCGTCACTTCGTCAGTCGCACATTAACATGTATCGCGGAGTGGCGGGATAAGTGTATTAGGCCCCATAGACTTTCTTTGCTGTAGCATTACCCTGCGTTCAGAAAGGGTAACGCAACACAAAGAAAATTGCCTAGTGTAAAAGGGGACTAATCTTACTGTTCCTAACCCTATCTTCCCCCTTAAAGTGAACCTTAGCGTTGCGGTCCGCAATAGCGCTAATTACAGTGGGGAAAGTGGAAAAAGATACGCGTGGCCATTCCTGACGGGCCTGTCAGCAAAAACGAAACTAGCTGGCAGTGGAGGACCAGAGGATTAGTGAGTGGCTGCAAGGGCACAGGACTGCTGCAGGGGGCTGGTAGAAGCCCCAGGTGAGTAAAACTCATTTTTTCTTTCTGGCTTAAGGTTCACTTTAATAACTTTTCCTTTAAAGCCCATGTACGTTTAATTCCCCCCAATCACTAAGGTGGGCTTTAAAAAACACAACTGTTATACTCACCTGGACCCTTGAACCTGCAGTGATTAAACCACACTGGGGTTTCTGTCTGGGTCTTCCCAGCTTATTGGGCAGCTGCCACATTGTCACAGCAGTACCCCACGTCCTGCAATCACTTCTGGAAGGGAGCATGGCACTCACATCCTTCACCTCCATTAACCACTGACTGGGAGAGAGACGTGGCTGTTATAGTCCCTGACCCTGATCACTTGCTGGTATGTAAGTAGGGGCTTGGCTTTGGTGTGGGACACAGCAATGTGGGATAGGCGTTTGGGAGTCATTGGACAGTACTGATCAGGTGACATGACTGAAAGACTTGAAAGATTTTTCCTCTATGGAGACCTCAGTAAGTGGGGGAGGTGTTCAGTAAAGGGAGTAGAAGTTTCCACAGTAAGTGATTTGGGGAGCCACATCATCTGACACAAAATTTTACTTCACGTTTCCCTCTGCTGATGATTTTGATTGGTTAGCAAACTTTTTCTGGACCCTTGGAGTGTACTATAAAGTCATTCTACTGTACTGTATATCACAGGAGTTTCACTTTCTGAACGGAATTACTAAAATGAATTAACTTTTCAAATGATTTCCAAATGTATGGCGTATGGGGATGCACTCATGTTTGATGAGGAACTTCTACCAAAGCAGGAACTCCAGTGAAAATAATGCAATAAAAAGGTGCTTAATTTTTACAATACTTTTGCATAAATGATTTAGTCAGTGTATGCCCATTGTAAAATCTTTCCTCTCCCTGATTTACATTCTGACATTTATCACGTGGTGACATTTTTTCTCCTGACAGGCGATTTCACTGGAAGGAGATGCTGCTTGTTTTTTCTGGGCAGTTGGAAACTGCTGTTATTTCACGCAATGCAACAAGGCTCCCACATTGTAATGTCAGTACCTCAGTGCTGTGAGGCACTGACATCACACTGTGGGAGGAGTTTCACCACAAAATCAGCCATACAGAGCCCCTTGATGATCCGTTTGTGAAAAGGAATAGATTTCTCATAGGAAAGGCGGTATCCGCTACTAATGGGGATGAAGATCAAATCTTGGTTGTGGTTTTCTTTAAGCCTTGTACACATGATAGGTGGTTCTTGCTAGGGACAAACTCTCCCACAATCCGTGGCGCTCCTGGATAGTGCTATTGCAGCATTAACTAATTCCCGCAGGGCAACCGCTTTGCGGCATTGGTTTTTGACCCTGCATAAGTTGGGATGCGAAAGCGAATGCATATTTGCATGCGCATTGCCTCATGAATATCCAATTAGGCCAAATTTGCTTAGCCAGATATGTCAGGTGTTCACTTGGTGTTTAATACACACATTCAATTCTTTGTGTAGTGTCTCCCACAATCTAGCATGTGTACAGTGGCCCTCGATCCCTCTTGGTGCATGGTCAATTGATCTGCCTGGTGGATCATCTCAACCAAGAGCTGAAGTCATTGTTCCTCTACTCACCCCACCCACTCAGTTGTGTCCCACACTCTTGGCCCGCCTCCCCCCTCCATAGCAATCAAATAGGTCTCTAGTCTGCATACTAGCAACATATCTGTACAGCCTGCGCCCAAACTCTCACCCAAGGAACCGAATCTGCGATCCCTGTCAGGTGACAGTCCTCGTATGTGTGTATGGGGCTTTAGTTTCAATGTCTTACAAAGTCATATCACTCATTATACGGATCATATGATTGCTGCATGTGTGACCAATTAAGACTAATTCTAGCATCGATTGAAACACTTGAATTACTATGTGCTGAACAATGAAACACACAAGAACTAAAAGGTAAGCTTTAGCACTTTAAAGATTTATTTTTTTTAAGTTTTTTTACAATCACAAAAAATAAATAATTTCTGCAGCACTGCATACAATCCCACACCAATTTTTATCCCAATCTCTGACACAACAGCCAGCCAAAACATCATACAGGTTTAGGACCTATTTGCCACGTTGGCTCTGATTTAAAGGAGTTAGCAGGCAAAAAAAAAAAAAAAAAAAAAAGTTTCACTTACCTGGGGCCTCTACCAGCCCCATGCAGCCATCCTGTGCCCTCTTAGTCACTCACTGCTGCTCTGGTCCCCCTCCGTCAGCTTGTTTCGTTTTTGCCGAACTCGGGGTCGGCAGGCCGCATTGCGTACATTTTTACGCAGAAACATTAAACACTTTTTTACGTGTTGAACCACTAACGCGTAAAAAAAATATGTATGTGTTAATGTTCCTGCCCAAGCGGGAATGCATAAAAATATACGCAATGCGACCCGCCGACCTCTAGGTCGGCAAAAACTAAACGAGCTGACGGAGGGGGACCAGAGCAGCAGTGAGTGACTACGAGGGCACAGGATGGCTGCATGGGGCTGGTAGAAGCCCCAGGTAAGTGAAACTCTTTTTGCCTGATAACTACTTTAAAAGAGCCCTGCATTGCATAGCTGCAATTCCTTTGTAAAAACTTGCTTCCCAGAAAGAGAATTGGTCAGATCCAGCATGTGCCTCACGCGTCTGCTTCATTGAAAATTCAACACCTTACTTCACTTTACAGTAGAAAAATAAATATTTAATCTATTTCCACACAAAGAGGAAGACCTGCTTGACGGAACTCCTACTTGAGAGTGATAAGGTTGGGATATCAAGGCAGGAATTTCCCTGGTTTGATTGTCGACACAAACTATGTTGGTAGGAATTGGCAGAATCAAAGCGAAAGTTTGTCAAGTACATTGCGGATTGCTGGCAACAAAGGTTTCCCAGGAAACGGATGCGGGATACTGAAGTGACAGCAGGATTGTATTAAGACTGAAAAGGCTTCAATGGGGAAAAACAAAACAGAAAACAGAACTATGTTGCTCACATTCACACATTGTTTGGTCACTAGCTTCCACATACAGTCCAGATACTTCTGAAAACATATTTGTAGCAATTTATCAAAGTAGTGGCACTTCTATAACAAGCTGAATTGCGGAATGCGACGTTTATCATATTTTCACCAATTTTCCCTGTGTTATTTAATTGTGGTGTTTGAAAAGAGCATTTTTCAATGACAATGATGCTTAAAGTAAACCTGAGATGAAAAATAAAAATATATATATACATACTTGGGGCTTCCTCCAGTCCCCTTTCAGGCTTGTCGGTCCCTTGTCGTCCTCCCAGACCGCCGAGAACCTCTGCTAGGCAGCCCAGTAATTTCACCGATTGGGCTCCCGTCGCCTGGGAGAGTTCTGCGCCCGCGCAGTACTACTGCACAGGTGCAGAATTCTCCTGGCAACAGGAGCGTGGCAGGGGAACATTGAGCAAGACTGCGCCTGCGCCAACTGGCTGAATTACCAGGCCGCCTTGCGGAAGATCAAAACAGTCTGGGGGGACACGAGGTACTGAAGGGGGCTGGAGGAGGCCCCAGGTATGTATAATTTGTTTTTCATCTCAGGTACTCTTTAAGATTACCCAGGAGAATGGGTGTAAAAGAGTCCAAAAGGCCCCTACTCAAAAAGTACTGGAAAGTACTCTAAAACTCTTGGTGGTCCTGGTTGTTTATAACTTAATTAGATACCTGGTAACACCACTCTCATAAGACCTACCCTTAGCATCACATCTACTTCATATTTTGCACCGATGAAGGCCAAAACAGCCTGAAACAGCTGTCTGCAAGTTGGAATATATGGTTACGTAAAATGAAGCTATAACTGCGCTTTAAACCAGTGGTTCTAGGTATAATCAAGGATTTTAAGTGCATAAAGGTGTAATTTGCTTACTCACTCACTTTTCTGAAGTCATAAATCATGGCGGTTATCGATTGCTCAGGTAAAGATTAAAATTTACAAATACCTTCTGCTTGAAGAAGGCAAACTTTTATTCCCCATTTTCTGAAATGGATTTTCACTATAAACTATTCTCGAGCCTGGCTCCTAGGATGGTCCGCCACACAATTTTCTGGGATCGCTCACACTGTAGACATTAAAAAAAATGCAACTGGGTTACACAGCATGTCCGATTTTTTTGAAATGGTTTGCTGTCAGCATTGTGAAGCACATTTTAAATGGTGTGCTTAGCAATACACGGGATCTGTGTAGAGAAACACTGAAAGACGCCTCCCAATGCCTCATGCAGCACAAGAGATGCCACTGCTGGTGGTGTAATTCTCACAACCTTATTAATGATTTATTGCACTGTAATTGTATCTGTGCACATTCAAAGGGTTGATTAAAACAAATTAAAGTTTTAACTGTATTCATCAATAACACATTTGTTTGGAACTGAATATTAATCGGTAGGTGTTCACCTCACACAGATCTGGTTAAAAAGTTTTGAGTCTCTGCAAAGTAATGAAAAACATACATTTAATTAAACTATCAGTGTATGACCTACTAAACATGGCCTCCCCCAATATACCGGAGGGGGCAGTGCATTCAACAACACAGCCTCATCCTTTATCAATCAGCATCTTTACACAAAGAGAAAGCAAAACTGCATTTTGGTGAAAACTTTTCAGTTGCCAGGAAAATGGTGTCAAAGTGAAATCTTGAATGTGCTCCAAAGGGGATCAATATACTGAAACTAGACATAAAACCTCTGACTCTTGTGGATCCAGTGTGTTCGTTGAAGAAAAGGGAGTACAGTAATTCCTCAATGTTCTTATAAACACAGCTAATGTAAGAACCTGAATCTGAATTACTATTAGCCTTATAATTTTGCTCCCACACTGGAAGGGCTGAACTGTGGGCCAATCAGATTTTACTGTATTACACAGTATAGTCTGTCTAAAGGTGGCCACTAGTGATACAATTTACTGAACAATCGATTATGAATGATTTTTTGTATGAACGATCGGAAATGATCGATTGGGACCACTAATGGACAAAAATCTAACCAATCCAATCAGATTAATGAACTCGATCCGAATTTCGGTTCGATCCTGTCAATATGATCGGATTGATTAGGACATTTTTGTCCATTAGTGGTCCCAATCGATTACGATTGTTCATACAAAGAATCGTCCGTAATCGATCGTTAAGCAAATTGTATCATTAGTGGCCACCTTAAAGGGCAGAACGATTAAGAGACAGATCTATCTCTGATTGAATCTGATGACAGAGAGATCTGTTGCTGCCCATTGATGCCGATTGATTTCAGCACGTGGAATCGGCCTCGTCATACCGCATCTGCCGCAACCCCCCAAATGCAAATGTTCTCCTCAGCGGCCGTGCAGTAAAAGCTCACCTGTCCCGGTTACCGCTGGCCTGCAGCCGCTCCTGCTTCCTCCATTAGAGGCACAGCGGTAGGGGGTTCCATCGCTCTTCCCAATATCACACGCCGTTACCGCCATGTACCTGATCCACCACGTCGGTCCAAGATTTCCCGGGATATTCCATCGATACATTCGACCCGAAATCGCTTGCATCATTGATCAGGCATGCTTATTGAGGCACCAGTTTTCATCCGATTTGATAAAATTATCGAATTGGATGGTCAATCCGGCCGTAAAATAGCTAGATGTATGGCCACCTTAGCAGTGTGAATACAAGGGAAGACTAAAATGGTGAGACTCGTGCTGCTACTGTGCACTATCCAGTCAGCAGGCTTGGGAGGTGCTTTGCTCCGGCTTTTGTGCTCTGCTCTAAAATGTTTCAGGACGGAGAAAGTGACTCAACAAACCTGCTTCCAAAGCAACATTTCCTCCAAAGAAAATGAAGCACTGAAATGCTTCTCTTTTTCATAGGTAGTATTCCTAAGCAAACTTACTACAATCACAGCCAACAGGCATACGCTATTGATGCAGTGAAATAAATGCCAGTAGCAGCCACTCCTTTCACGGTAATCCATGCACAGACTGAGGAGCAATACTTTGCATTAAAGACACGGAGCTTGTGGTGCAGAATAAGACATGGCACTGATGCACGAGCAATATAATAGACAGTGCCTCAGTCCGTGCATAGATTATAATGGGATAGGTGGCTACTGAGCATACATGTAAAAAAAAATAAATAAAAAAAATTTGGGAAATTGCTGCTAGTAGAATATCTGTAAATTTACCAATATTCTAACACTTTATTCCAATATTAAAATAATGGTAAACATTACCGATATTTTACTATGTCTTAATGTAACCCTACTCTTACACAGAACCCTCCCTTTACTCATGATTAACTCCTAAGACCTCCCTCTATCAACACCTAACCCTAAGACCTCCCTCTACTGATGCCTAACCCTAAGACCTCCCTCTACCTAACACTTAACAACCCCTTAACCTAACCCCCCCCCCCCCCCCCAACCTTAATCTACCCTTGCCGGGAAAGCCAGAATTTGTGGCAAAAAAAGAAGGAGCCCAATAGAATCGCTACAATTTGCATATCCACATGCCTCTGTGCTTGCAATTCTATTGGGCGCCTCAATTTACCTACTTTGTCGCAAATCACAAATTTTATTAAAGCCATGATTTGTGGCCAAAAAAGTAAATTTCGGCGCATGGAGGCACCTGATAACGGGTGTCACTAGGCACCCACATTTGCACAAAACGCGGCTTTTATGATATTTTTCCGGTAAGGGCTCCTGCGCCCCTTTTTCCTGATCCAGGCTATTGAAGCCATTCCTTTGACAACTTTGTACCTAGTTTAAAGTTAACTAGCACAGGGTTGTGGTAACTACTACAAAAAAGGTTTCAAGTCCTATTAGGCAAATGCACTCCACAGTCACTGCATACTGAACAGCTCAGTTGTTCTTGAGCCAGCACTGTTTCCTGAAATCTCTGTCACTTGAGTATCCCACATCTACTGCTGGTTAATGGAGCTTGGACAGTGAAATGCTATATTAACGTTAGGCAATCCTTGCTACAGGTTAGCTTTCCCCATCACTACCAGAGAGCAGCATTTACATAAATTTGATGCCTATGCCTTCATCATCACACCTTGAGTTCTCTTTTACCACTGTCTGTTCTGGTTTCGCTACGGTGTCTGTCATGTACAAGGTCTCTCAAGGACAATTGAGGATGGGGATTTTGGAAACATCCAGGAAGTATGTTAAGGAGTGCATTACTAGTGCGGGCTGAATAAAAAAGCCCTCCACCTTGTGCAAAAGTGTAAGGAAAGGACAGAGCAGAAGCTTTGCTAACATGAAATCAACCCCACGTCTCCTGATCCACTGTCAAAACCTTCTGCAAGTGGCAACAACAACATTTCATCCTCATCTTCAGGCCTATCAATCTCCACACCACAACTGCTAAGCCTGTCAGCTCTTCCTGCACCTAAGTGTTCCTCTCCTAATGGAGGTAAAATTCTTTCCCTGACAACTTGCACCATTCCCATCATAAGTCCACTTCTATCCTCAGCAGGGTAGCTTGGTGGGGCGGAAACAGAAGGTTCAGTCTGAGGAAATGCATATTCGGGAGGGTCTAATGGAGTCTTCACTGGAAGCAGTGGAGCTGTGGGAGCATCACTGCCCTCTGATCCTGGTTGAGATGAACCTGTGTTCTGATTCTGAGATGCTTCAGTCTGTGCTCCTTGTGTGCGAGGAGGAAGAAGCCCCCAACGTCTGAGTCTGCGGAGGAGGCGTCTAACAGGCCGTGGTGGACGTCTTCTTGTTGGCAGCTCATTTAGACCCCCAGCAGGGTGCGGCTGAGTCTGGTGTAGAAACTGCAAGAGGCTGCGGAGGTTTCCTATGAATGAGCCCTAAAGGAAGAGAACAAAAAATGATATACCTATAATGAATAATAACCAGAATAATGTAGCTGAGAAATTTGAGCATTCATACATAACTCTATAGCATGCTTTAGAGAAATTGAGGGTGTGGTCAAGCAGTTATGCGGATCATGCAAGTTGAACAAACAAACAGACAAACACAGAACACTTATATCGCGCTTTTCTCCTTACTCAAAGCGCCAGAGCTGCAGCCACTAGAGCGTGCTCTATAGGCGGTAGCAGTGTTAGGGAAACTGGCCCAAGGTCTCCTACTGAATAGGTGCTGGCTTACTGAACAGGCAGAGCCGAGATTCGAACCCTAGTCTCCTGTGTCAGAGGCAAAGCCCTTAACCATTACTCCATTCAGCCACTTGAAGTTGAAGTGGGTGTGCCCAATAAAAATGATTCATGGCAATAGCACAGCGACACTACTACCAATGTAAACTGGCAGGCAAATGTCAATGACATACAAACACTAATAGAAAAAGCCATACACCACCAAAGACAAGCAAATATATCATGGCATTAAAGTATTGCCACTGGCAAGTAGATATCAGAAAAGAACAGATTGCTCTGGAGCAGATACGCCAATCCACTGACCGGTATTAGCAAGTTCTACAGTGACAGGAAGATATACCCAAGTGTGGCCATTATTTCCCTACTGTCCCAAATATCCCCCTAGCCTAGTAAGCCATTTTACCCCCACAGTGTTCCATCATATCCCTCTAGTACAGCCACTGCATCCTTCCAGCGTCCCTACATAGCTTCCAGTGTGGCCATTATATCCCCCCCCACATTATTTTCCCTCAGTGTCCTAACAGGTCCCCCCACCCTTTACCCTTCAAGCATAACTTCACAGGTGAGATGCCGACAGTTACAGTTCCCAATTCTGGTGTGCAGTCTCCACTAATCCTGAAAAGGAACAAGAGGAGGGTTGCAGAATCATGTTGGGGGGGGAGGGGGGAGAGATGACTTCAAACACATCACCAGCCACAACTGGCAGGAGCGTTGCCTGGAAGCACTGTCCAGAAGCCCAGTTCCAGCAAACATGCTGCATCTCAGGACCACTGTGGTGTTTTGGGAGGTACTCTTGTATTGTACAGTAATTGTTTAGGGCTGGGGGCTCATGGCTCCATCATCCACCATTCACACAAACCCTAACCCTAATCTCAACTAGTGGTTTGAGTCCTGTGAGTGTTCTGCAGCGTTATCTAGTATGAAGTCCAGACAATGCAGATGGTAGCTCTGTTGTTTCTGCCTACATTGCTTTGCACTGTGAGGTACTTACAGGTCTACCATCAATATACTAAAGCACCACGTCTGTGACTAGCTAGGGTAGGGTTCCAAAACTAGGCTGAAGTGGTTACAGGGCCATTAAGGTCTTTAGAAAGCAGTGGTATGGGCTCTGTCATTCTACATTGTGATCAATTGATAATATTTATGGATCACTACATCACAAGATGTATACACTGGTAAAATAGCATACACAAAGCGATGATCCTTAACCCTTTAGCAGCTAATTTATTTAGAAAACCTCTCAAGTGCTCCAGGCCAATTTATTTTAGCACTTAAATTTGAAACTTAAATTTATTTTGTTAGATTTCCTAACTTCTAATTAGTACTGCTGTAAGGTGTATTTATGGCCACTTGTCACCACGGGGCAGTTTGAGAAAACATAAGAGGACTTCTGCTTTCAGTTTCTATGTTTTCTGCTTGGAGAGAGAGATCAAGCCAACCATTTACAGCACAATGAGTTGATGAAAAAAGCAGTGCATTATCTCAAAGTGAGATAACTCATTTGTGGCTGTTGA
Source organism: Hyperolius riggenbachi (assembly GCF_040937935.1). Taxonomy (NCBI): domain Eukaryota; kingdom Metazoa; phylum Chordata; class Amphibia; order Anura; family Hyperoliidae; genus Hyperolius; species Hyperolius riggenbachi. The sequence goes on from NC_090646.1 coordinate 485,977,028, forward strand.
CAGGTTAAAACATTCAATATGTAACAGCTCACATTGCCAGGTCTTACACTGTCATTCTTCCATGGGTACTCCCTTATTTAAAGCCAATGTGTACCGATTAAAAAAAAGATACTCACCTAAGGAGAGGGAAGGCTCGGTCCTAATGAGACTTCCCTCTCCTCTCCCGGTGCCCGGTCCCGCTCCCCCGTTGCAGTATTCGACCAGTTTGGTCAACTACTGCCGCTTCGGAAGTCTTCGGGAGCACTCGGGCTCCCGAAGACGGGCCGCTCCATACTGCGCATGCGCGAGTGCCCACTATGACGCACTCGCGCGTGTGCAGTATGGAGCGGCCCGTCTTCGGGAGCCCGAGTACTCCCGAAGACTTCCGAAGTCCCCCACGGCGGGGGATTTGAACGGAGGATCCACCGGGAGAGGAGAGGGAAGGCTCATTAGGACCGAGCCTTCCCTCTCCTTAGGGCTCTTTCACATTAGGGCAGATTTTCTGCGTTTCAACGCAAAGGATAAAGTTTGCGTTACCCAAGGTGAAATGAAAGTCCATAGACTTTCATTTTAGCTTTCACATATAACGCAGCCTTTTTGTGCGTTGCGTTCCACTGCACCCAGGCGCAGTTTTTTGGCCAACGCTAGCTTTATGCGTTACAATGTTAGTCAATGTAAAACGCGCACTATGCGCGTTTTTAATCCGTTAACGCAGGCAATCAGTCCCAGAATGCAACAGAGGAACAATGTAGAAAGTTGACAACTAAAAGAAAAAAAAATTACCTGCGTTTTTCTATGTGCAGTAACGCATTGAAAACGGATTAAAAACGCACACTCACTACAGTGCAACGCATATCAAAACACAACAAAACGTATGCTTTGAGCGTTCTCCAACGCAAGCTCTGATGTGAAAGAGCCCTTAGGTGAGTATCTGACTTTTCTTTTTTTTAATCGGTAACCATTCACTTTAAAAAATGAAAAACAAAACTGTGATGCTGTATAAGCAAACTAAAAAGTAAACCCTATGCCGAATTGAAAATAGCACAAAGACCACATATCAAATAATGTTGTTTGAAAAATATACACTCATTTTAAATTTGAAGCCAGTAGCACATTTCATAAACAAGTGAATGGAACAGATGAACATTTACCACTGTGTTGAATTGCCTCTTCTGTTAACTCTATAAACCTTTAGGGGACTAGTCAGTGGACAGGTCATTGGGAATAATTTAATTATGCTTCAAAATATTGTAAGAAAATTAAATTGTGCTAGGCAATTAATTAAAAACCATGATAAATGTCCACGCTATTTATTTATTGTATTTATAAAGCGCCAACATATTATGCAGCGTCGAAATGTATTAAGATGGATGTGCGGTGTGTGGCAGGGATCAGATGTTGATCAGAAAGGGATCTTTCTTTAGGTCATATCGGAGAAAAGTCTGCCAGTGTATGGCAGGCAGTCCCTCGCATTACCTCTCATGGGAAAGCTGCATCTGTATAGCAGCATCTGAACAGTGTTTCCAGCAGCCACCAGGGGGAGTGCAAGCATTTTTCTATGAGCCACTGTGCTCTGGGAAATCAGGCTTTTTTATTTCACTGCAGATGTACAGTAATTTCCAGTCATTATAAATGATTGGTAGTGTCAGTGTGGGACTGAGAGTGTGCGTGCATTATTCTTAATTGATTTCTCAAAGTCTCATCTTCTTCTCCTGTCCCATTATATACACTACCCACTCAACACTCTCTCCCACGACTTCTGAAGCTAAATAGGCTGGCCAACTGTACTCAGCCACAGTAATAAGACTCTAATACCGGAAAATATTGCTAACAAGGACGCATTTCATGTCTTAAAACATGGTCACAGTAAACAGCAATGTAGAAAAACACCAGGCGCTAGCTGAATAAAACTAATCATTTAGGGTTCGCTAAAACAATACGTTACCCTATTAAAGTGGACCTGAACTCTTGCACAGGACAGAAGGAAAACAGAGAAATGCAACCTATTTAGAGAGATAATAGTATGTCTAATTGCCCCTTGTCTGTGTCTAATCACAAGTTGTAATTTGATCACTATGCGGTGTCAGCTGACTGAAATTTGAAAGCACTGGATGTTAACAATATGTCTTCTTCCCTGAAACAAGAAGTAAATACACTGCAGATTTAGATCAGCTGTAATAAAGAAATGTTTTTCTTTAAAGGTTATTATGCTATTGCTTATCTTTTAGAGCAGAGAGGAAGTTCCGAGTTCAGGTCTTTTTAAGGCCAGAAACCCACTAGGAGCGCTTTCTAATCGCTAGTGATTTGAAAAAGCTCTTGCTAATGCAATGATATGGGGGATTTTTATAAAATCATATCGCTCAAGTGGGATCACACACATAGCATTACATTAGCAAGAGTTTTCAAATCACAAAACGTTCATAAAATCGCTCCTAGTGGGTTTCTGGCCTAAAGAAGAATAATGGGAGCTGTCCCTGTTAGATTCGTTATTAACCCCCTTAGCGGAAACCTCGAGTCAGGCTCAGGCCAGAAATCTGCAGCTCAAAGCGGTAACCCCGAGCTGGATTCATGGGAGGTGAGTCATGTGAGATGTGTATGGAGAGCCTAGGCAGTACCATACATTACTGGGATAAGGCATATAAATAACTTGTGGGAGCCCAGTTGCCTAATGATTGTTCACGAAAGGGTTGAAAATCACTTTAAAGGTAGTTTGTTACCTTTTTCTATTTTTACAACTTGTTTCTAGATATAAACCTATAATATAGATGATAACTCAGGGCTGTGGAGTCGGTACAAAAATCCACCGACTCCTCAGGTTAGGATTCCACCAACTCTGAGACTTCGTCTCCTCTGATTTGCATATTTCAATCTTGTTGATTGAAAGTATGGAACATGAAATGCATCTCTTAAAGTGGACCCAAATTAAAAATACAAGATTTCAGAAATAAAATATATTTTCTAAATTATATTAATAAATAGCAGCCTTTTTTCAGCTGCATGATGACAAATATAAAATATTTTACATTTATTGGAGGAACCCCTCCCTTCCTTTCAAATTGCCGGGATTTTTCCGGCAAACTGGTGGAGTAGATGGTGTCCGGCAATGGAGGAATTGCTAATGGCTGCCACCTGTATAACCCTAGCTATGAAAAGAGAAGGGTGAAAAGCATGCACTGAAATGCTCATAGGCTTGAAGGAGTGTTTATTTATCTTTGTATGTGTCAGAGTGCTGCAACTAAATATTTTGAATTAAAAAAATGTTTGGTTTGGGTCCGCTTTAACTGCCAACGTTTAGAGATTTTAAAAGACAACTGAAGTGAGAGGGATATGGAGGCTGCCATATTTATTCCCTTTTAAATAATACCAGTGACCTGGATATCCGGCGGACCTTCTGCCTCTAATACTTTTAGTCACAGACTAAAACTAGTCCTTGGTAAGAGTACTTGTAGAAGGTGCAGGCAGGAAGAAAGATCATCTCTCAGGCCCTAGGCAATGTAACTGTGATGTGCAGGTACTCTGCAGAGGAATGAGGGGATTCTTCCTCTATTACACATTCTTTATGCACAATCTGAACCAGGTTTATGGGTGATAGACAACACCTCTGTGTTCAATGTGCACAACATTCTCAGTGGATTCCCTGTGGGGAGTGCATATGTAGAGTATAGTACTACTGTGTAACAAAGTAAACCTAAGACAGACGAAATTAAAGTATTATACATACCTGGGGCTTCCTCCAGCCCCCTTCAGGCTAATCAGTCCCTCGCTGTCCTCCTCCTCCACCTGGATCTTCTGCTATGGGTCCAGGTACTTGAGCCAGTCGGGCGTAGTGCGCTTGCTACTCCGCCGCTACTATTTTTTGATTGATTTCATTTTTACTGTACATATAAATTATTTATGTATGACTATTATCTGAGAAATAGAACATTTTATTATATTTTCTATTTTAATTACAGTTTAAATGCATTAGGAGTTGGAGTTGGTGCATTTTTTTCAGACTCCGACTTCAGGCACCCAAAAATTGCTTCAACTCCTCGACTCCACAGCCCTGTAATAACTTCTACTGCTCCTTAGTTCAGCTGCTCAGATATAGCAGATAAATATTGCTTCAAATTATTTTTCCGACTGCTTCAAGTGACACTTTATCCCCAATCAATCAATGTACTGATGAGCTGCTAAGCTTTTTGGTGAACAGCCACTTCTGTCCAATGATAATGGGACAGCGGATACATGAGCCTTTCATGCAACAAGATCACGAGAAGTCATTTTGAGCCACAAAATGCAGTGCATGTACGTATCGGTACCTTCTCTGTGACTCACGCAGCTGAATTTGCCTTCTAATGACAACATGCTGCAAAGCAGGGGGGCTCTGTTGCTTTCTCTCTTTCAGTTCAACTAATATAAGTGTAGCCATAGACATGAACCTTTGATCTGCACACTGCAAGCCTGTAAACCCTTACAGCCAGACTAGTCCCAATGGATATTGCTAAGTAAACTTGGCCTGGTGGTGTGGTGATACAGCAATGAGTGAGGTATCCCTGCTGAACAAGTTGCCAAGGTTACACAATGCTCCCCTGTTACCAGGCTTAAAAGAAAACAGTCTACTGGATCATGTTTTTGGCTGAGAAAATCTCTCTCTCTCAGATTATGAAAGATTTTTCATGCTGCAGATGTCCAGCCAAAGTAGCCAACATTGGTCATTTTAGTAAACCAAACGATCATGCTTATAGGGACATTTAGGCTACGATGATCGAATCTGATGCACTGGGGACAAAGTCAATTCTTTGTGTTGCAAAGCGAGGGTGTCAGAGACAGAGCAGACATAGCAAGAAACAAGCTACTAAATGTAAAGACACAAATTAAACCAACCAGGTGAAACTCAAAATATTAGAATATCGTGCAGAAGTCATTTTTTTGCAGTAATTTAACTTAAAAGGTGAAACTATTATATGAAACAGAAACCCTTTGCACGTGTTTTAGATTAATTAGCTGATTAGAGTCTGACACTGAGCCTAGAATATTGAACCTTTTCCCAATATTCTAAGATTTTGATTAGCTGTAAGCTATAATCATCAAAATGATAACAAATACAGGCTTGAAATATCTAACTTTTCATGTAATGAGTCTATTTCTTACAGTAATGAGTCCATTTCTTATAGTAATGAGTCTATTTCATACATTATTTTCACCTTAAGGCTGGTTTCACAGTGGGACGTGTTACAGGCGCACGTTAGAGCAGCCTGTAACGCACCCCACCGCACAGCAATGAAAAATCAATAGGCTGTTCACAGTGCCCACGTTGCGTTACATAGTAACGCTGCGCCACCAGACAACGTACTGCATGCAGTACTTTCTAAGCGGCAGAGCCGCGTTAGTCTGCTTGCACATGCTCAGTAACATTGGGGAGGAGCAGAGAGCGGCCAGGCACATGGCTAATTAATATTCACTGCACTCAGTGACGTGCAGTGTTTACTTCCTGGAGCGGCCGCTCTGTGCAGCGATTGGCCGGCGGGACCACGTGATGCCGCATGCGCACAAGAGTACGCATCACGGACGCCAGAGTGAGCTGCACAACTCGGCTCACACTGACGTCCAAAGCAGGGAGCACCAGGCGTTGCGTTAGGGGCACGTTATGCGACCATAATGTCCCCTAAAACGCAACGTCCTGGTGTGAAACCAGCCTAAAGGAAACCTGTAATAAAAAAAAAACTGCCCCTGGGCGGTACTTACCTTGGGAGGGGGGAGCCTCTGCATCCTAATGAGCCTTTCCCTGTCCTCCTCCATCCCGTCGATCCAGTGCTGGAAAGCCCCGAACATCTGGGAGGTAAATATTTACCTACTGCGATCCAACACCGGCGCAGTAGCAGCTTTCCATTCAGGCGGAAGTAGCCGAGCCAGATCGGGTCCGCTCTGATGCACAGGCAACTCGTGCCTACGCAGTAGAGCAGACCCAATCGGGCTCAGCTATTACCGCTAGAGCCAATCGGAAAACCTCTACTGCGCCTGCACTAAATACTGCTATGCGCTGCTGCGCCTGCGTAGTGCTTGTTGGGGGAATTTTCAGGGGAGCCAACACTGGATCCCTGAGGCTACAGAGGATGGGGAAGCCTCAATAGGATCAGGAGGCTTCCCCCTCCCAAGGTAAGTATCCCATCAGGGCTGTTTTTTTGTTACAGGTGTACTTTAAAGAACAAGCGACACCCATGCTAACCTAGAAATAAAAAACACATATATAAGTAGATAAATACTACTTCTACTTACATAACAGATGTATTGTGCTATCCATGTCATGATTCCTGTGAATTTTATAAAGGAAAATCAGAAAATCCTATTCTAGGCAGTGGCCATCTTGCCAAGCTAATGCTGACATCATATCCTCCCTGACTCTTGTTTTCCCCCCTCCCTTCTCTTGCTCATTGTGTATTCATTAGCTGCCCTCCTCCCAGAGTCTTCAGACACTCCCACTGAGGTGTATACTAGGAAGTGCACTGTCTTTTTTTTTATTTACACATCCAATCGCTGAGTCACCTCAGCCTTGCTTGTAAACACAAGTGATCAGAGGGAGTTTCTGATAAGCAGCTAGGCAGGGAAATAAATGGAAGAGGAGGAATATATTATAGATAAAAAGAACTCCCAGCATTCAACTCTTTGGCACTGTTTGCCACTAGGGCCAGTGCTAAAGTATGTGATAACTCCAAACCATAACAGCAGAAAACGTTTTGCAAGTTTTTAATGCAGGATTAGCATCTTTATCACTTAATACAGTCAGACCAGTTGCTGTTGAAATTTGATTTTTATGGTGACAATCCTGCTTTAAGTTGAATTACTGAAATAAATTGACTTTTTGCACTATATATTACAAATGCACACAAGGAAAACACTACCAATCTGTAAGCAACACTCACATCACTTGGGCTCTCTGTTGGGAAGTCCTCTACAGGTGGGATAGCACCTTGTGCAATCAGTTGTCCATAGGAGGGGGGAGCCTGCTGCTGGACCAGCTCTGCATCACTCCGAGACAAAGGAGCAAATATGCTGTGGAAACAATATATAGTAAGATTAGTGGTTGGCTTTTACTTTCAATATTCACAGCTTTCCATAAAATCTGCATACTACTCACCTGTATTCACGTGCTCGTGACGTATACAGACGGCATGTACATCCAAGAGCTACCACTAATAATGTGGCACAAATCAAGCTCCCAATTACAGCTGCTGCAATCACTTTCCGTGGCAAGGTATACCCACAGTTTTTCTCATCACTTCCATCCCGACAGTCTGGTTGGCCATCACACACCCAGGCTTCATAAACACAGCGTTCCATATCACAGTGGAAGCCACCAGGCTGACATCCACGGCATCCTCTTTCATCTGTCCCATCTTGGCAAGAGGTTTGATAATTACATCTTTCAGAGAGAGGGTAACAAGCCCGGCTCATAGCACACGGATAGTGGCCTTCAGCACAACCAGTGCAATTAGTCTCATCTCTACCATTGGCACAGTCCCAAACGCCATCACAACGCTGGTTATCTGCAAAACAGCCACCTCCTATCTCTACTCCATCCTCCCATAATAGACCTGGGCTGGAGCCACAAGGCTGGTCCCAAGGAAGGCAGTAGCCATGTACACGGTAAGTGGCATTAAACCCTCGGGGAACGTAAGATGGAAGCCAAGAACTGCGAATATTATAGCCAGGAACATGAGAACGAGATGAGCCCATCTGATCGAAGAAACGGGAGCCTGGCTCACGAGCCACAGGGTTGGGAAACCTAAATCCTTTGTCATAGGTCACAGAAGACTCAATATCTGGGCTGCGAGATAAAAATGTGCTGAATTGGTAAATAACCAAGACTCTACCCCCAGAAGACTCAACAGTGACAGATTTCCCATTACTTAGTTGGTCTAATGCACGAAGAAGGCGTGGAAACTCTCCAGCACCATTCTCATAAACTAAAAGGCCATCCAGTTCAGACAGACGGAGGTTAGAAAACTGCAGAACAAGGCCTCGGCTATCCTCAGAATCAATCAGCCAACGGCAATAAGATGATGATGAGGAAGGTGAAGGTAATGGATACCCAGGAGAGAAGACGCCATAGAAGTCCTTTAATGTAAAATTGCAGTTTGGCGAGCAAGCAAACTCATCAGACTGGTCCTCACAGTCAAAGGAGCCATCGCAGAGGGAATAGAATGGAAGGCAGCCAGAGTTGCACTGAAAATAGCCTGGGAAGCAGGAAGAAGATTCTGGAAGAGATAGAAACAGAGAAAAAGACAGGATCTTATTGTAACAATGCTTTCTTTATATTGTTGCAAGATTTTTGTACAGCAGTTTGCATAAATCATACTAAAATAGCACACACGCGGGACTGAGTTATTGAAAAAAAAAAGCAAAGCATCATAGAAAAGACATTAGTTTAAAGCAACACATACCCAAACAATATTTATCTAGCCATGCACAACACTAATGCTGGGTACACACGTAATGATTTTCCACTCGATTTTCCAACCCAATCGTTTTTTCCGCTCGATTCTGCGCTAGATTCTGTGCTCGATTCTCTTATCTTCACTCGTTTTTCTTATTTTTCCATTCACTTCTATGAGAAATCAAGCGCCGAATCAATCGGGAGTAATATCGGACATGAGGGATTTTATCAATCGGATGCATCTATCATACGGAAAATTGTAACGTGTGTACCCAGCATAAAGCCTGGTACATACTATCAATTATGATTGGCCAATCACAGACCATTTTTACCACCTTGATGTAGTATGAGGGTTTACCTACACAATCTGCTCATACTATTCAATATCTGTCCCTCATACTACATGGTGGTGGTAAAATTGGTCAGTGACTGGCCATTCATAATTGAAAAATGTGTACCAGGCTTAACCTCTGTAGCCTAAGTCTAACACTACACTTTACTCTTTCTCAACCACGACCCCCTGAATATACACTAACTCAGTGGTCGGAATCTGCTGCTCTTGAGCCGCACGGGGCTCTTTAGCCGCTTGTGTGCGTTTCTTTTTCTCCCTGGGCTTCCCCAATCTCATTTCCCATGTGTGGGCTGGCTCTCCTAATCTCTGCGGGCTATCTGCTAAGTCCACGCTGTGTCCACTGTAATACAGATTTCCTCTGTACACCTCGCCGTGTCTCCATGGCTATTGATGTCACATCAGCGGAGACGTGGCTGCCAGGTGGGGCATAGTGCATGCAAGCAGGAGGTGTAGTGATCGTGCAGCCAATGGGACACAGGACCAACCGGGCCTGCAACTCTATTTTGGAGACTTGTGAGTTGCCTGACAGGAGAACCAACTGCGACTCCATTGAGGGAACCTTGGAAGTTGCCCGATGGGGAAACGGGTGGGTGGGAGGATGGACGCCACATCGGAATTTTTTTTGGGGGTGGGGGGTTGGGGTTTGCATGGCAGTGGTTTGCATGGCAGATCAAGGCCACATGTTGAGGTATTGGAATGGGAGGCGACGCGCGCGCGTGTTCAAAAGAGCCAAATATCAGCATTACAACGCTGAAAATCTCTTTTGAGAGCCAGTTTTTTTATTTTTTTTTTGAGGATTTGGTTTCAAGGACACCAGAGCTCCGTGAAATAAAAAGCTTTTATGCATACCTAGGGCTTCCTCCAGCCCCATCCGCTCGGATCGCTACCATGCCGCCGTCCTCCGCTGCCCGCAGCTTCAGAAACCGGGTCCCGTCACTTCTGTCAGTCGGAGCCAGTCTACGCAGGAGGAAGTGTGCCCTCTACATATCTCTCCAGCAGCTGCTGGAGAGATATGTAGAGGGCGCACTTCTTACGCCAGACTGGCTCCGACTGACGGAAGTGCGGGGACCCGGTTCCCGAAGCTGCGGGCAGCGGAGGACGGCACTTATGCCGCCAGGACATAGGAGCTACATCTGAGAGAACCCCCGCCAAGAGAATGCATGTGTTAGCATCGACTGGTAAAAAGGGACCATGTGGTCCTTCTACCTGATCAGTGCCCCATTAAGCCACGATTGCTGTTACAACAAGTAACAGCAATCTTAAACTGTGCACAGGAAGTACATTAGTGTACAAAAAGTGTTTACAGTGGCTTGCAAAAGTATTCGGCCCCCTTGAAGGTTTTCCACATTTTGTCACATTACTACCACAAACGCGAATCAATTTTATTGTAATTCCATGTGAAAGACCAATACAAAGTGGTGTACACGTGAGAAGTGGAACGAAAATTATACATGATTCCAAACATTTTTAAAAAATAAATAACTGCAAAGTGGGGTGTGCATAATTATTCAGCCCCTAAGTCAATACTTTCTAGAAACACTTTTTGCTGCAATTACAGCTGCCAGTCTTTTAGGGTATGTCTCTACTAGCTTTGTACATCTAGAGACTGAAATCCAGCTCAGTCAGATAAGATAGACAGCGTTTGTGAACAGCAGTTTTCAGATCTTGCCACAGATTCTCAATTGGATTTAGATCTGGACTTTGACTGGGCCATTCTAGCACATGGATAGGTTTTGTTTTAAACCATTCCATTGTTGCCCTGGCTTTATGTTTAGGGTCGTTGTCCGGCTGGAAGGTGAACCTCCGACCCAGTTTCAAGTCTTTTGCAGACTCCAAGAGGTTTTCTTCCAAGATTGCCCTGTATTTGGCTCCATCCATCTTCCCATCAACTCTGACCAGCTTCCCTGTCCCTGCTGAAGAGAAGCACCCCAGAGCATGATGCTGCCACCACCATATTTGACAGTGGGGAGGGTGTGTTCAGAGTGATATGTAGTGATCTCATCTGATCAGAGCACCTTCTTACACATGTTTGCTGTGTCCCCCACATGGCTTGTGGCAAACTGCAAACGGGACTTCTTATGCTTTTCTGTCAACAATGGCTTTCTTCTTGCCACTCTTCCATAAAGGCCAACTTTGTGCAGTGCATGACTAAAAGTTGTCCTATGGACAGATTCCCCCACCTAAGTTGTAGATCTCTGCAGCTCGTCCAGAGTCACCATGGGCCTCTTGACTGCTTTTCTGATCAGCGCTCTCCTTGTTTGGCCTGTGAGTTTAGGTGGACGGCCTTGTCTTGGTAGGTTTACAGTTGTGCCATACTCCTTCCATTTCTGAATGATCACTGAACAGTGCTCCGTGGGATGTTCAAGGCTTAGGAAATCTTTTTGTAGTGTAAGCCTGCTTTAAATTTCTCAATAACTTTATCCCTGACCTGTCTGGTGTGTTCTTTGGACTTCACGGTGTTGTTGCTCCCAAGATTCTCTTAGACAACCTCTGAGGCCGTCACAGAGCAGCTGTATTTCTACCGACATTAGATTACACCCAGGTGTACTTTATTTTGTCATTCGCACTCATCAGGCAATGTCTATGGGCAACTGACTGCACTCAGACCAAAGGGGGCTGAATAATTACGCACACCCCACTTTGCAGTTATTTGTAAAAAAAATGTTTGGAATCATGTATGATTTTCGATCCACTTCTCACGTGTACACCAATTTGTATTGGCCTTTCACGTGGAATTCCAGTAAAATTGATTCAGGTTTGTGGCAGTAATGTGACAAAATGTGGAAAACTTCAAGGGGGCCGAATATTTTTGCAAGCCACTGTATGTTCCCCCAAGGCAGCAATGATTGGTGTAAGGAATCATGTGGCCCCTGAACCAATCATTATGCCTGAAAGTCTGTACCCATGACATGATGCTTGCCGCAACATTTTTTTTTTTGCAGCGGGCAACTTTTTTGTGATGAGCGATTGTTTTTTGATATGGTGTTATATTTCACTAAAATTAGTTGAGCAATGTTTAGCGCCATGCAGCTATCGCGACTGCCATGACAGATCACTGAGCGACGACCGCTCAGATCCCCATTGCCGGCAGTAATAATCTTACCACCATTATTCGAGCCTTGATACCATGGTCGTAAAGATGGAACAGGGAATGGTCACCGCCAATCCCAGATCCATCTTCACGTGGGTACTCATATAGCTAATAACAGTCATCATTCATTTGTTTGTTTTCTGCCTGCGATTCACTTATCATTTTGTCAGATCTGACAAAAATATAAGAAACACCTGATCTGCTGCATGCTTGTTCAGGGGCTATGGCTAAAAGTATTAGAGGTAGAGGACCAGCAGGACAGAGAGAGAACTGGTAGTGCTTAAAGGATACCCGAAATGACATGTAACATGATGAGATAGACATGTGTATGTACAGTGCCTAGCACACAAATAACGATGCTGTGTTCCTTTTTTTCTTTCTCTGCCTGAAGTATAAATATCAGGTATGCAAGTGGCTGACTCAGTCCTGACTCAGACAGGAAGTGACTACAGTACAGTGTGACCCTTACTGATAAGAAATTCCAACTATAAAACACTTTCCTAGCAGAAAATGGCTTCTGAGAGCAAGAAAGAAGTAAAAAGGTCAGTGAGGGTCACACTGTAGTCCCTTCCTGTCTGAGTCAGGATTGAGTCAGCCTCTTACATACCTGATATTTAACTCTTTCAGGCAGAGAAAGAAAAAAAGGAACACAGTAGTTATTTGTGTGCTTGGCACTATACATACAAATGTCTATCTCATCATGTCACTTCGGGTATCCTTTAAAAGGAAATCAATATGGCAGTCTCCACACACCTCTCGCTACAGTTGTCCTTTCATGAACCTTTTTATGGGCTTCGTAAACATTCCTAAGTCTCAGTAAGTACCGTATTTCCCAACGTATAAGACGCTCCGGAATATAAGACGCACCAAGGTTTAGAGGGGAAAAAAAAAAATATAATAAACCTGGTGCGTCCATGTTCCAGGAACGTCTTGTACATGTTCTTCCCCAAATAGTCACCTCCATGTCTCCCCATGTGTCCTCCTGTATCCTTCAAGTGTCCTGTGTGCCTCATCTCTCCTCCTGTATCCCCCATGTCTTCTCCATGTCCCCCATGTGTCCTCCTGTGTCCTTCTGTGAAGAAAGCTGTCTGCAATCTCCGCGGGCATGGCGGATAGGTAAGGCAGGTACAGGCCCCGCGTTACTATGGGAGCACTCGTTAGCTTTTCCCCGCAGCTCCCCCTGCGGCTATGCAATGCGGGCGATTGGAATTGAAAAACTTTACCGGAGGAGGGGGCCGGGAGCGGAGGGGAAGGCCAGGATCAAAGTATGTAACAGCAGCCAGTGGCGGGGGGGTTAATGTGCCTATACACAGGGAGGGGGATCTGCCTATACACAGGGAGGGGGATCTGCCTATACACAGGGAGGGGGATCTGCCTATACACATGGAGGGGGATCTGCCTATACACAGGGAGGGGGATCTGCCTATACACAGGGAGGGGGATCTGCCTATACACAGGGAGAGGGATCTGCCTATACACAGGGAGAGGGATCTGCCTATACACAGGGAGAGGGATCTGCCTATACACAGGGAGAGGGATCTGCCTATACACAGGGAGAGGGATCTGCCTATACACAGGGAGAGGGATCTGCCTATACACAGGGAGAGGGATCTGCCTATACACAGGGAGAGGGATCTGCCTATACACAGGGAGAGGGATCTGCCTATACACAGGGAGAGGGATCTGCCTATACACAGGGAGAGGGATCTGCCTATACACAGGGAGAGGGATCTGCCTATACACAGGGAGAGGGATCTGCCTATACACAGGGAGAGGGATCTGCCTATACACAGGGAGAGGGATCTGCCTATACACAGGGAGAGGGATCTGCCTATACACAGGGAGAGGGATCTGCCTATACACAGGGAGAGGGATCTGCCTATACACAGGGAGAGGGGTCTGCCTATACACAGGGAGAGGGGTCTGCCTATACACAGGGAGAGGGATCTGCCTATACACAGGGAGAGGGATCTGCCTATACACAGGGAGAGGGATCTGCCTATACACAGGGAGAGGGATCTGCCTATACACAGGGGGAGGGATCTGCCTATACACAGGGAGAGGGATCTGCCTATACACAGGGAGAGGGATCTGCCTATACACAGGGAGAGGGATCTGCCTATACACAGGGAGAGGGATCTGCCTATACACAGGGAGGGAAGGTGGATTTGGATGGCTAACCTGTACTGCGGCACCTATACACTGGCTAACCTGTACTACAGCACCTATACACTCGCTAACCTGTACTACGGCACCTATACACTCGCTAACCTGTACTACAGCACCTATACACTGGCTAACCTGTACTACGGCACCTATCCACTGGCTAACCTGTACTATGGCACCTATCCACTGGCTAACCTGTACTGCTGCACCTATACTGGCTAACCTGTAGTGCTGCACCCATACTGGCTAACTTATACTGCGGCATATTTCACAAGCCTGATTTTAATTTTATACACACAATTGATCCTTACAGAAGTATATTAAAATATAACTTTTATTATTTAAAATTTTTGTTCATTTTCATTTTCTCATAGTACATAAAACCAGGTTGGGACCTTCAGTACTATATAGAGCACTTGCACGATTTGGAGCAGTTTTCGTGACCGTGCTTCTGGACCCAAAACCTGGACTACTTTAGCTTTTGCTTTCTACATATAATTAAAAAAAAAAAAAAAAAAAAAAAAAACACTAATCCGACATGTTTCGACTCCTTATGTGGAGTCGTCGTCAGGGAAAAGAAAGTGCTTAGTGCAAAGAGTTGCTAGTGCATTTAGAAAGAAAAAGCATTATATATACATTTAGTAAAGAAAACAACAAAAATGAGAGCGAAGTGCTCTCTTGCTCTGTCAGCATTGAAATGAGTGTTCGTCTGACCTACTTATATACTACCTATGGGGGGCGGTTTCCAGCTGAGTCTGATCCACCCATTTTTGCAGCACTCTCATTGGTCAGATTACTTATCAATCACCATTTCTGCATCATTATTGGTCCGCCTATCACTTCCCATTGTTTTCAAAACAGCTATAAAAATAAGTTCTATTACCACCAAACTTCTTGAATCAGTTAAACATATGCCCAGCAACAGTCCTTCCAATTTGTGTGCTTCTGTCCGCAGGTTAAATATAAAAACGCCATATATCGTCTTACCCTTCATAGACTAACATTGGAGAGTTGCTATTGGTAGATTTCCCCCCATGTGACTATCACATGCCACTCTCGTCCAATCACCATGTATTTATCAGCGTTTCCATGGATATACAATCACGGGGACTCTCCGTCCCGCTAGACGCTTGCGTAGGGTGGAACCTCCAGTCACTCCTTCATCCTACGTCATCATGCCATTCATGCGCTGCGCTTCGCAGCGTTGCTATAGACACGTAGCCACGTGGGCGGCATTTCCATATGGGGAGTGAGTGTAATACATTCGCTCCTCCTCCCCACTCCTTCATGTGGCATACGTCACTGCTCTCTTTGTTTACAAACTTACGGAGCTTAGATGTCATTGCCTCCAGGAAGTATGTAACCACCCTGACACGCAAGCTGTCATTTTATCCATTCTAACCATTCCTCCATCAGACTTATAGCACATCTCTTCCTCTTTATTAACCACTTCAGCACCACAGGGTTTTTTGCTTAAAAACCAGAGCAATTTTCACATTTCAGCGCTCCTCCCATTCATTCACCAATAACTTTATTGCTACTCATCAGATGTAAATGATCTACCGTATATACTCGCAAGCAAGCCGACCCGCATATAAGCCGACCCCCCCACTTTTAACTGAAAAAAACAGGAAAAAATGATTGACCCTCATGTAAGCCGGGGGTAGGAAATGCTGGCCGTGTGATTCCCTCATGTGTGTCCCAGTATAGCTAGTATAGTGTCCATTATGGGTAGGTAGTGCCCTGTATAGCTAGTAAAGTGCCCAGTATAGCTAGTATAGTGCTCAGTATAGCTAGTATAGTGCCCAGTATAGTTAGTATAGTGCCCTAGTATAGTGCTCAGTATAGGTAGGTAGTGCTCAGTATAGCTAGTATAGTGCTCAGTATAGCTAGTAAAGTGCCACAGTATAGCTAGTAAAGTGCCACAGTATAGCTAGTAAAGTGCCCCAGTATAGTGCCCCAGTATAGCTAGCATAGTGTTCAGTATAGCTAGCATAGTGTTCAGTATAGCTAGTATAGTGTTCAGTATAGCTAGTATAGTGTTCAGTATAGCTAGTATAGTGTTCAGTATAGCCAGTATAGTGTTCAGTATAGCCAGTATAGTGTTCAGTATAGCTAGTATAGTGCCCCAGTATAGCTAGAATAGTGCCCCAGTATAGCTATTATAATGCCCCGGTATAGCTAGTATAGTGCCCCAATGTAAGTAGATAGTGCCCAGTATAGCTAGTATAGTGCTCAGTATAGGTAGATAGTGTCCCGACCCCCCCCCGCCGCCGCTGCTGCTATTAGCTTACCCGGCGGCTTCCCATATCCCTCCCTCCGTCTCCTGCACTGGCTTGTAAATAGTTCGCAGCAGCTCGCCCCACGGCGGCTGCTGTGTGATGACGGAGGAAGCTGTAGGCAGAGCGGCTTCCTGTACGGGCGATGTGTATCGCCGTTGCTATGGGAACCGCTCTGCCTACAGCTTCCTCTGTCATCACACAGCAGCCGCCGTGGGGCGAGCTGCTGCGGACTATTTACAAGCCAGTGCAGGAGACGGAGGGAGGGATATGGGAAGCCGCCGGGTAAGCTAATAGCAGCGGCGGCGGCGGAGGGGGGGGGGGGGGGGGGGGGGGGGGAATGTATAAGGAGCAAACATGACTCGCAAGCAAGCCGACCCCCCAACTTTTGGCCCACTTTTGGGGGGTCAAAAATTCGGCTTGCTTGCGAGTATATACGGTATATCTTGTTTTTTTTTGCCACAAATTATGCTTTGTGAGGGTGAGATTTGCTTTTAGTAATTATGCTATTATCTGTGCATTTTAAAGGGAAAAATGAGAAAAAAAAAAAGAAAAAATACACTATTTCTCCATTTCCATGCACTATAGTTTTCAAATAAACAATGTTAGCATAGGTAAAACCCACATTGTATTTGCTAATTTGTCCTGGTTATCTCAACATTTAAATAATGTTCCTAGTACAATGTATGGCGATAATATATTAGTTTCTGGTTTGTGTTTTTTGTTTTCTCATTGTACTCTATCAGTAATTAAAAGCCCTTATCTTCATGATTAACAGTAATACACTCTCATGGCATACATATTTTAAAAGCTAAGTCCCTAGGGTAACTATGTATTCTCTTTTCAATGCTGTCACTTTTTTTTTTTTTTTTTTTTTACAAGTATTTATTTAGGGGTATAGAGTACATGAAAATAACAGTTTTATTGCTTTTTATTCAGTTTTCCGGTAAAAAAAAAAAAAAAAAAAAAAAAAAATAAATCACATGACTTAGCCCTCAGTTGTCAAACAACACAAAATCTATTCTCTCACTTGTCACGGTTAAAATGATACCCTATATACATAATCAGATAGCTTATTGGGCATACAGCACACTGTTTACCACAAGTACGCCTATCTACTCCCCTGAGCTTCAAGTAAAGTTTTGTGGGGAGTAGATAAGCGTAGCAAGGGAGGTGAAGTGGTTAACATATGTCTCCACATCCATATATCATTCACTTACATTAGTGCTTTATCCTGCTCCTTATTTATTAATATTGCTAACCTCAATTTTATTTATTAAATTTAAAGCGTCACCCATACTGGCTAACCTATAGTGAAGCACCCATACTGGCTAACCTGTACTGCGGCATCTATAGCTGGCTTACCTATACTGGTACACCTATAGCTAGCTAACCTTTCCTAAGGCACCTATAGTTGGCTAAACTATCCTGGGGGCACCTATATGTGGCTACCTATACTGGGGGAACTCATACTTACCATCGGTGTGCTGATCCATCGTTGTGTATTGAAAATCGTGAATCGCAATCACAATTTCTCACAGAAATCGTGCAATTCAATCTTTTCCTAAAATCGTTCAGGCCTAGTCTGCAGCTGCCCTGTGCCCGCGCACCGGGACAACCAATCCTCCGGTCCCCCGCAGCACCTTACTTTTGTCCTAATGTGCGGCCCTGGTCCCCAATGGATAGAAGCACTTTGCACATGCACAGTGCACGAAGATCTCTACAGTGCATGCACAGAATGTTCCAGTTGAAGGGAGCTTGATCGAGGATGCACACAGCCGCTACCGTGCATGCACAGTGGCCTGTTGACCGACCGGGACAAACTGATCCTCTGGTCCCCTGCAGCACCATACTTTTATTCTAATGTGCAGCAATGGTCTGCGTGCTTTCTAATCACGCTTCAGTGGAAGGGAGCGCTCTGCACATGCGCAGAATGAAAAGAATCTGTACTACACATGTGCAGAATCCTCCCTTTGCAGGCGCAGTGGCCTGTTGACTTGCCGGCCAGAAGAGGATTACTGTGGGACTGGAAGGACAGCGAGGGCATAGGGCGGCTTCAGGGGGGTGGTAGAAGCCCCAGGTAAGTTAAACCTGTTTTTTTTCCCCTTACTACACTTAAAGAGGAACTCCAGTGAAAATAATGTACCGTATATGCTGGCGTATAAGGCGACTGGGCGTATAAGACGACCCCCCAACTTTGCCAGTTAAAATGTAGAGGTTGGGGTATACTCGCCGTATAAGACTACCCCATAGTAGGAGTCAGGGTGCCGGGTATCAGGCAGAGCTGTAATTACCTTATGCTGCAGTCATCCGGTAATAAGAAAGATAGATCGCGTTCTCAGTTTAAAAAATAACTTGTTGTAACAGCTTCTTGTGAGCAGCCGCTCGCACGGGTAGCAGTGCAGCTTCCTGCGTCCCTTGACTGGTGACGTGTGCGCTCCAATGATGAGGCTCACTCCGGAAGAGATTGCCGGGTTGTATTGTGGAGCGCACACGTCACAAGTCAGGTGATGCCGGAAGCTGCATTGCTACCCGTGCGAGCGACTGCTCGCAAGAAGCTGTTATAACAAGTTATTTTTTTAAACGGAGAACGCGATCTATCTTTCTTATTACCGGATGACTGCAGCATAAGGTAATTACAGTTCTGCCTGACACGGCACCCTGACCAGACCTGACATTCTGGCACTCGGCGTATAAGACGACCCCCGACTTTTCAGTTCATTTTTCAGGGTTAAAAAGTCGTCTTATACGCCAGTATATACGGTAATAAAAAAAAAGTGCTTCATTTTTACAATAATTATGTATAAATGATTTAGTCAGTGTTTGCCGATTGTAAAATATTTTAAATCCCTGATTTATATTCTGACATTTATCACCTGGTGACATTTTTACTGCTGTCAAGTGATGTAGCTGCTGCTTGCTGTTTTAGCAGTTGGAAACAGCTGTAAACCGCTATTTCCCACAATGCAACAGGGTTCACAGACAGGAAACTGCCAAGAGTACGTACTCAGAATTTCTTTGTGGGAGGGGTTTCACCACAATATCAGCCATACAGCGCCCCCTGATGGTCTGTTTGTAAAAAGGAATAGATTTCTCATGTAAAAGGGGGTATCAGCTACTGATTGGGATAAAGTTACATTCTTGGTCTGAGTTTCTCTTTAAGGTTCCCGGATTTTTCCAAATGCCCGGTCGTTTGGATGTCAAATCAGGTGTGTGTACAAACGGTCGTTCAGCAGATAAGACTGGTTTTGACAGATCCGCTTGCAACAGAAGCTCTGTGCCTGCCAGAATCACACACAGATTAAATGCATTGTCATATTTTCTCCAGGATATTTACTCCTGCATACTCTCGCCCTAGGGGCAGGCACTCTCTTTTGTCAAATTTTTCAGGTTGACCCAGTTTAAATGCTGAAAACTATGACTGGCTGCCAATTATGACAAAGATCACTGCTTTGTGACAACAGTGTAAAGCAGCCCAGGTCTTAACACTGTGCACATGAAACTGAATGCTTAGCAATACACTAAAGGTGTGTACATACATCCAATGGTTGTTGTCCGAAATTTGAGGCCGAGCACTGTATAGGAGCCTCCCTCTGCTATAGCAGGGTGACTTGTCTATTAGTATGAAGAAGGGCGACACGTGGCACGCAACAACAACAAAAAAAGAATGATGAAGAGGATGGTGGCGCAAGGAATAGAACAATGCTTTCAGGGGTATCTGTGATTTAAAGATCCGGCATTTAGGATCTCTAAACAAGCTCTTGGGACACCTGTACACATGCTCAATTATCCGAGACAGCCATGAATGTCTGCCTCAGACGAGTTCCTTCTAGCAGGTGCATGCACTCCAGTCTGTTACACACAAGCCAATGTTTACTCTCAACCATAGTGATCAGATGGAGGAACTGATACTGAAAACCCACTAGAGGATCCTAATTGTCTAGGTTATTATGTTTTTATGCGATTCCAATGGAGTGACAAAATGCAACAAGTTTGCATACAGGGGAAAAATGCAAATGCATATGTGGGAATGCTACACTGGGCTTGTACAGGAAAATGCAACCGTGAGCCACAAAACACATGGGCTCTATTCTACTAGTGAACACGTTTATTCTTGGATCACAAGGCTTTTACTGATCCCATGGTCACTATGTTAACCTGGAAATCACAATGACACATTTCCACTATTGCAATTCACCTTTCCCCAAAATGCAAATGTAGTGCATGCTGCATTTCTCCTGCATTTGCAAACATGGCCGCAAAAAAAAACAAAAAAAAAAACTGTGTACCAATTTCAGCGCTATGCAGTTTTCTTGCCAACTAATCGGCAGTAAAATGCCATTATGTGATAAAGGCCTGCTGGCAAAAAATTACTCCCAGACTAGAAATCACTCTGGAAGTATTTTTTATGCTACCTTCCCTTGCTTCATCAAATGTCCACATAAATACATATATTTTAACTCATTTTTTTTAATGACGTGTTCCTTTAATGCAGCATTTTAGAGTAGGTCAGTATAGCTACTAGCATAGAGACACTATTCTATTGTGTCTGCAAGTCCTCTCATGACACTGAGCATTATGGGAATGTTTCCCACTGGCCACAACAGATTATGTAAAGGTAACAGAATATGGCAACCAATAGTAATTGCCTGATGGCAAATAACAGCTTTTAACAAGGATTTGAAACCCGGTAGGAATTCTATTAAAAGGTAGCGTAGATGACATTCCTGCATACATGGGTGGTCCAAGCTCTGAAATGCCTGCTCGGATGAGCAATGAGAAAGGCTATGTGATTGGAGACACACTCTGCCTCACACAACAGCGGAAATACAGGATATTTGCATGTCCTCCCTCTTCCCTGGGGGCTGCTTTCTAAGAGACCCGTACTGCTGCCAGTCATTGTTGCCACTAAGGAAGAGCTGAACTATAGAAGTTATATATGGGTGCCACAGCTTCCTAGTAATAGAAGAATCGGAAAAAAAAATCAGAGCAGTCAATCTGAAAAAGTGTCCTTCAAGAAACAGACTTGTAACACCCAAAATCTATCCCAGCACAGGTGCATAAATCTCCATTTCTCCAGTGCCCATCAACACAAACAAAAGGGCCTTACCAGATGTCAAGATCTATATTATAAAATCTCTATCTCAATATGCTGAAGTAAAGGATCCAGTCAGTATTTCATAGGTGTAGCCTCAGGAAAGGTCTGTTATCTGGGGTCTAAGCATCTGGCAATCCCTGCAATTTATGTGACTGAAGTAACAAAGATTTATACACATGCACTGGAGAAACATACGTTTTTTTTTCTCATTTTAACCATATACCTTGGCTCTGTATCTCTTGAAAATATTCTGCAATGTTTGATGTGAACTCACCATAAGCTGAATCCGCTTGTGCGAACACCAGCAGTCCTAGAGGAAGCAGAAGAAACTACAGGTTAGTTAAATGAAGAGTGAAACTGACAGTGTTCTGCATTATACAAGCTGAAACATTGTTTTACAGACTTCAGAAAGCCTGACAGCAACAGGAAACTATACTTGCTCCACTGGGAGATCAAAGCAAAAGACCGGGAAAAGCTGAGATAATGTAACAGTATAGTATGGCCTCAATTCACTAAACTTAACTCCTGTCTTTAATAACTCTTCAGAGTTGTTTTACAGTTATCACAATTACATCACCATGGTGATAGTATTAAAGACACAGACCTGCAACTTCCTAGAGAACTGTGTCATTTGATAAGTTACATTGGCCTCAATTCACTAAGCTTATCTCCTGTCTTTAATAACGTTAATTAACTGCGTGTGAAAATAACTACAGAGGAGGTAAATTAACTACAGAAGAGGTAATTTAAGGAATGAAGAGATAAAATAACTCTCACTGTGTGAAGGTAAGTTTTCTCTTGCCTTATCTCCAGCATGATCTTAGTGAATTGAGGCCATTGTCCTCAATTCACTAAGCTTATCTCCTGTCTTTAATAACGTTTCTAGAGTTGTTACCATGGTGATAAGGCATGTAGTATTCAGGAAACAATTTACCTCAGGCAAACCTAAAGTTAACTCTTCTGTCTTTAAGTTAACTCTCCAATCCTTAAAATAACTCCAGAATTCTAAAGTTAAAGACAGGCTGTTAATTAACTGCATGTGAAAATAAATACAGATGAGGTAAATTAACTACAGAGGAGGTAACGTAAGGAATGAAGAGATAAGATAACTCACTGTGTGGAGGTAAGTTTTCTCTTGCCTTATCTCCAGCATGATCTTAGTGAATTGAGGCCAATTTAGCACCCCTTGTCTGGGTCATACCTGAACATAGTGGAGTTGCTGAAAGGTAAGTGAATTAGCAGGTGTCTTACTGCAACTATATATGAACATCACTGCAGTCACACTAAAATCTTGCTAGACTGAACATGCATAGGTTGGGGCCATCTCCGCAGAGAGTCTAGCATGTGTACAGCTGCCCCAATGCATCGTTACCCTCCTTGGCCTGCCCGCTGGAAGCTGCTTCATCATGCGCCGCACCATCGTCCCCCCTTCATAGCAACAGAAAGCTAAGCCTTAGCTTAGCAACGTGTCTGTACAGCACTTGGCCCCGAGCTGTCGTTCAAAGGATCGAGTCCTGATCCCTATGGGCGGCAGTCATTGTGCATGCACCGTAGCACTAATTCACTATCCTTTCACCAAGCCTCACTAGTTTGTATGACCCAGGAGAGGTGGCAAAGATTTGTGACCTCATAGAAAAGTAAAAATAAAAGTGTGATGCGAACAATGGGATCAACGTCACTGGGGGTGAGCAGATCCATATAAGGGTTGATAATCAGGCGTGTGCCCGATCATCAGCTAATGCGGTCATTATTGGCCGCCTCAGCTGACTTAACCCCCTTGCCGTTACAATTCTGGCTGCAAGGGGGCAGCGCAACACTTTTTTTTAAATCATGTAGGGAGCCCAGGGCTCGCTACATGATAGCCGCTGACAAGCGGCATCCCCCTATCCACTCTGTGTAAGCAGGAAATCCAGTTCAGAACAGGATTTCCTGCTGGGCTTCCCCGGTCGCCATGGCGACTGGGCGGGATGACGTCACCGACGTCATGGACGTCAGAGGGAATCCCGATCCACCCCTCAGCGCTGCCTGGCACTGATTAAGCAGGCTGCGCAAGGGGTCTGGAGGGGGGGGCGGCGGCACGGCGGGTAGCGGCGAATCGGCGGCGATCGGAAACTGCACGCAGCTAGCAAAGTGCTAGCTGCGTGCAGGAAAATTTTTTTTTTGAAAAATCGGCCCAGCGGGTCCTGAGAAATCCTCCTACGCAGGTTACCCCGAGCTGAGCTCGGGATAACCGGCAAGGAGGTTATCCGAGATGAACTTTTACACATTGCAGAATTGTGTTCCTCTCCTATTGTTTATAGGGCATTCCCCAAGCCAAATACTTTTTTTGTTTTTGTTTTAATACTCTAATTCCCTATAAACTAAAAAAAGCCATGCCCACAGGTTTTCAGAGAGCCTTGGCAGTAGCAAGGGCTTATGGGAGCTCAGTCTGGGCAGGAGGTGTTACTAGCCATTGATTTCAGAGGCAGAGGGGAGGAGGGAGGAGGAGAGGGGATTAGACTGATGGCTTAACCACTTTACCCCCTGCGGTACGGATTTCTCCGTCCCTTTTTCCACCCTGTCACCACCAAGGGACTGAGAAATCCGTACCAGACGCCGCTCCTGCCACTGTCCGCGCTCCCACTTGCTCGTCCGCGCGCCCCAGCGCTCGTGCACGCCGCTGCCCGCTCGCCCGGAGATCAATGAACAGGAAAAACCTTTCCCGTTCGTTGATCTAAGCCCCCCGCAATGATCAGCTGCTTCTACGAGAAGCAGCGCGATCATTGTGAAAAAAAGTTGCCCAGCCTCCCTGAACTTCCTGCAAGCGTACTTCGTGTACGCTTGCAGGTCCCATAAACAAAAACTCACTGTAGCCATCTTGTGGCCAAATAGTAAAACTACACCCTAAAGCATTTTTCATATACAAATACATTAAACATTAAAAATTAACTCATTACCTCCCACACCCCCCAATTTTTTTTTTTTTTTGTAATTAAAAAAAAAATACAATTAAAAAAAATACATAAATAGTTACCTTAGGGATTGAACTTTTTAAATATTTATGTCAAGAGGGTATAACACTGTTACTTTATAAACTATGGGCTTGTAATTAGGGATGGACGCAAAACTGAAAAAAATGCACCTTTATTTCCAAATAAAATATTGGCACCAAACATTGTGGTAGGGACATAATTTAAATGGTTTTATAATCGGGACAAATGGGCAAATAAATTTCATGGGTTTTAATTACAGTAGCATGCATTATTTAAAACCCATAAAGGCCGAAAACTGAAAAATAAATAATTTTTTCCCCACATTTTTCCTATTTTCCCATTAAAACACATTTAGAATAAAATAATTCTTGGCATAATGTCCCACCTAAAGAAAGCCTAATTGGTGGCAAAAAAAAAAACAAGATATAGTTAATTTTATTGTGATAAGTAATGATAAAGTTATAGACGAATGAATGGAAGGAGCGCTGAAAGGTGGAAATTGCTCTGGTGCTCAAGGGGTAAAACCCCTCAGTGGTGAAGTGGTTAAGATACAGATAAGCCTGCCTCTGTGTAATGTTTACAAACAACATGGTTGCTGTCATTGTATCACAGGAATAACTAATCATATTCTATTAAAACTGTTTGCAGCTAGATTTGCTGTGTAAACCAGCTAAAACTTTAAATAAGATATATAGACAAGTTACTTGTTAGAGTTAGTTTTTCATCTTGGATCCGCTTTAAAGCCTCACCTACACGGGTAGATGAGGCTGCGATCCGGCGGCTCAATTAGCCGCTGGATCGCCTCTTCCGCGTCAGCGGCTCGATTGATAAGGACCATTGCCGCCGCATCTACGCGTGTAGATGCGGCTTAAGGACTGCAGTCTTAAAACACCTTAAAGCGGAATATAACCCTGCATTTCAACTTTGCTCTAAAACATTATTTACAGCATATTATATGCAACCAGCATTTTTTTTTACTAGACCAGCATTGGAAACACAGAGGTTTAAAGTTCCGTGGAGAGATATGCAGAAGTTCAGATAGATACATTTAACTAAATAGAATGTAACAAGTGATAAATGTTACACACTCTTTGGCTGTCCTCCAACTCCTTCTCAGTCAGAGAGAGTGAGTCACATACCACACTTAGATACATTTATGTAAACAAAATGTATCTATGTAAGCTTCGGATGTGTATGCAGTTCTCTCCAGGAACTTTAAAGCTCTGTGTAACTCTTCCAATGCTGGTCTAGTAAAAAAACTTTTTTCCCATTCAGACCACTGCAGCTTTAATGGTTTATTGCTCGGTCATACAACCTACTATCTAAATTAATTTTACCTCCTTTTCTCGTCACTAATACAGCTTTCTTTAGGTGCTATTTGATTGCTGCTGTGATTTTTAGTTTTTATTATATTCATTAAAAAAATAAAAAAAAAAAAACATGAATTTTGTCAAAAAAATGATTTTTTTTTTAACTTTCTGTGCTGACATTTTTCAAATAAAGTTACATTTCTATATAAATTTTTGTCTAAATGCATTGTGCTTCATGTCTTTGATCAATAAATAGAAACTTATTGGATTTTTTTTTTTGTCTGGGTAAAAGTTATAGCGTTTACAAACTATGGTGCAAAAAGTGAATTTCCCCAGTGTGAAGCATCTCTGACTTTTCTGAGCACCTGTCATGTTTCATGAGGTACTAGAATTCCTGGATAGTATAAATAACCCCCAAATGACCGCATTTTGGAAAGAAGACATCCCAAAGTATTCACAAAGAGGCATGGTGAGTTCATAGAAGATTATATTTTTTGTCACAAGTTAGCGGAAAATGACACTATGACAAAAAAAAAAAAACCTAAAAAAAGTTTCCATTTCTGCTAACTTGTGACCAAAAAAACAAAAACAAAAAAACCACGAAATCTGCCAGACTCACCATGCCCCTCTCTGAAAACTTTGGGGTGTCTACTTTCCAAAATGGGGTCATTTGTGGGGTGTGTTTACTGTCCCGTCATTTTGTGGGTTGCTAAATTGTAAGCACCCATGTAAAGCCTGAAGGTGCTCATAGGACTTTGGGCCCTATGGCTGCAAAAAAAAGTGTTACACATGTGGTACTGCCGTACTCAGGAGAAATAGTAGAATGTAGAATGTAGAATAGTAGAATGTGTTTTGGGGTGTATTTTTACACATACCCACGCTAGGTGGGAGAAATATCTCTGTAAATGAGAATTTTTTGATTTTTTTTTGTTACACACAATTGTCCATTTACAGAGATATTTCTCCCACTCAGCATGGGTATGTTTAAAAATACATCCCAAAACACATTATACTACTTCTCCTGAGTACATAGGTTATTTTGAGGCATTCATAGATTTATTTTTTATCACAAGTTAGTGGAAAATGACACTTTGTGAAAAAAAAACACAAAAAAACCCAATTTCCGCTAACTTGTGACAAAAAATAAAATCTTCTATGAACTCATCATATACCTAACGAATACCTTGGGGTGTCATCTTTCTAAAATGGGGTCACTTGTGGGGTTCCTATACTGCCCCAGCATTTTAGGGGCTCAAAACCGTGAGGAGTAGTCTGGAAACCAAATGCCTCAAAATGACTGTTCAGGAGTATAAGCATCTGCAAATTTTGATGACAAGTGGTCTATGAGGGGCCAAATTTTGTGGAACTAGTCATAAGCAGGGTGGCCTCTGGTTGTATTGGCACTGAAGTGCAGGAAGCGCAGGATGTTCTCAAATCGTGACCTGGACATGGCAGCAGAGAACATGGGCATGTGATGCATTGGGTGCGTAGACCAATAAGACTGCAATACATTCTTTTTGACTAGATCCATGTTAAGGAGAAGGCCTCAAAAAATGTTACGTTGGAGTGGTTTCTACCGAAAAGGCTGGGCATGGTAGCTTCTTGAATTGGCGGTTGCGTATTGTGTGGCATAACAGTTGGTCTCAGCCACAATTAAGTCGTAGAGACCAGCAGTGCTCAGGAAAAAAAATTCTGTCACTGCGGTGGGGCGGGTGAGGGTTTGGCCGGCTGATCAGAAGCCAGCAGGGGGCAGATTAGAGCCTAATCTGATGGATCGGAGTGCTAGGGGGTGACAGGTGGTGATTGATAGGGGGTGTCTCAGGGGGTGATTAGAGGGGAGAATAGATGCAATCAATGCACTGGGGAGGGGATCTGAGGGTTTGGCCAAGTGATCAGGAGCCCACACGGGGCAAATTAGGGCCTGATCTGATGGGTAGGTGTGCTAGGGGGTGACAGGAGGTGATTGATGGGTGACTCAGGGTGTGATAAGGGGGGGAATAGATGCAAGCAATGCACTGGGGAGGTGATCAGGAGGGGTCTGTGGGCGATCTGAGGGTGTGGGCGGGTGTTTGGGTGCCCGCAAGGGGCAGATTAGGTCTGATCTGATGGGTAGCAGTGACAGGTGGTGACAGGGGGTGATGGATGGGTGATCAGTGGGTGATTAGAGGGGAGAACAGATGTAAATAATGCACTGGGGAGGTGATCAGGGGGGGGGGGGGGGGTCTGAGGGTGTGCGCTGGTAATTGGGTGCACGCAAGGGGCAGATTAGGGTCTGATCTGGTGGGTAGCAGTGACAGGGGGTGGTGTGTGTGTGTGTGTGTGTGTGTGTGTGTGTGTGTGTGTGTGTGTGTGTGTGTGTGTGTGTGTGTGTGTGTGTGTGTGTGTGTGTGTGTGTGTGTGTGTACACAGCTGCCTCCTCCCCTGGTGGTCCCTCGATCACTTGGACCACCAGGGGAGGAGGCAGCCTGTATAATGCTCTTTGTATACATTACAAGGTGTATTATACACTTTGTATGCGGCGATCGCAGGGTTAACAACCCGTCGGCGCTGCTAAATGGCCGACGGGTTGACGTCGCGGGTGGGCGGAGCCTAATGCCGGCGGATGCTGCACGCGCTCCCCGGCTAATTAGTCCCCCAGGTGCCGCTGATCGGCGTTACGCAGTCCTGGAGGTGCCACTGTGCCGCCGCCTATTGGTAGTGGGTGGTCGGCAAGTGGTTAAAGTGAACCCGATATGGAATGATAAAGAGGAAAAAAAAAAATGTATAAATGTATATATACACAGCTTCCTTCAGCCTTATCCATCCTGATTGGCCAGCCAGGGTTTACTGCGCATGCTCGGCCCAGCAGCATACGCTTTCCCGTGGCTGGAAGCGTAATGATGGAGCACACGCAGCTGCACTGCGCATACGCCGACTGGCTGAACTTACAGGAGCCCTTACAGAGGATCCAGAAGGTGGAGGATGTGGCGAGGGATGGATCTGACTGAAGGGGGCTGGAGGAAGCCCGAGGTATGTATACATTTCTTCTATCATGTCATCTCAGGTACACTTTATAGCCTCTTTCACACTACATGCAATTCAGATTTCGATTTTTCATCGATTTTCACATGCGATTCGGATTTCTAATTGGTACTGCATGCTGCATATTTTCTGCATTTTTCTTTTGATAGCATCGCAAATCGGGATTTGCAGTGTGCAGGGAACCTTATGCTGGCAATACACGGGTCGATCCAGCAGCCGATTAGCCGCCAGATCGACCCCAGCCGCGTCTCCGCCGGTGCGGTAAGGAAATCAGCGCTCGATTCCCTGCCATTGTCCGCCGGCGGGGATTGAGCGGACGGGGGTCGAGCGGCTTGATCGGGCCAGCTGAATATTATCAGCTGGCCGGATCAGCTGGTCGATACACGGTACAGACACGTACCGTGTATCCCCAGCATTAGTCAGGTGTGTACGCAGTATAGTTTTGTCTGAGAGAGACCGAGGCCCATATGCAATTAACTTTTTAACCTAAGTTTTCTCATAGGAGATCATTTTTCAATTTCAATTTAAAATAACTTTTTAGCACTTAGCAATGGAAAAAGTAGGTGAAAAAGTATTGTCAAAATTATTTCGAGTACGGTATTTGTTTGCTTGCTGGTAGTTTAAAAGGCATTTTATTTACAAGTTGTGAAAAAAAGGATTGCATATGACACTGAGTGTTGTAAAGTATGCCTGCTGTGTTGTAGAAACCAGTGTAAAAGCCACACCTTCTGTCTAACAGAAAGCATTCTGTTTACACAGGATATAGAAAGTGTCCTTCATTTACAGCACAGCCTTTGATTTTTGTAAAGAGTGTCTAATTAACATACTGACACAGGCCAATAAAGGACATCTGTGTGGTCAGCTGTGCGCCAGCAGGCCTGACACAGAGGAGAGGACTGGCCATGCCATTCATGGCAAACTGCTTCAGCTCTTAAAAGGACAAACACATTTTCCGTGCCAATAATGAGAATACCAACACTAGTTGTGAGCAGTGCTAGCTGTGTGAGCATTTCCTAATCCACAGAGATTGACGCGAGCAGAGGCAGAGCTACTGCACAAAGCTCTGCCTCTACCCGGAAGGAGCTCCGAATTTTGCCCCGAGGATTTCGGGGGTATTAATTGATCATTCTGCTGCAGGAATGCGGCGTTTCAGCTATGACCTTATTGCTGAACAGGACTGCCTAGTAAAAAAAAAAAAAAAAAAGGTATTTTTTTTTAGGTTTCAGACTCTCTTTAACAGATTCATTTGGTTTTCAATACCATTTATATGCTGATGACAAAGAACTGTACCTCTCAGCCTCACACCTTAAAGGGAACCTTAACTGGCGGGGAAAAAAAATTTCACTTACCTGGGGGCTTTCCCAAGCCTCCTGCAGCCGTCCTGTGCCCGCGCCGGTCC
This sequence comes from Hyperolius riggenbachi, assembly GCF_040937935.1. Classification (NCBI taxonomy): domain Eukaryota; kingdom Metazoa; phylum Chordata; class Amphibia; order Anura; family Hyperoliidae; genus Hyperolius; species Hyperolius riggenbachi. Next base: position 486,007,111 of record NC_090646.1, read on the forward strand.
TTCGGTGCCCTCCGGTCTCCCTCCGCGGCTAAGTTTCGTTTTCGGACGACTGCCAGTCGTCCTCGGGCAAAGCGTCCTCTTCTTCCGCATTCCCCGTCGTAAAGAGCCGTAAAGCGAATCCGCATGACGCCAAACGCGTCATGCGGACGCGCTTTACGACGGGGAATGTGGAAGAAGAGGACGCTTTGCCCGAGGACGACTGGCAGTCGTCCGAAAACGAAACTTAGCCGCGGAGGGAGACCGGAGGGCACCGAAGGACCGGCGCGGGCACAGGACGGCTGCAGGAGGCTTGGGAAAGCCCCCAGGTAAGTGAAAAAAATTTTCCCCGCCAGTTAAGGTTCCCTTTAAAGCGGAATATAACCCTGAATTTCAACTTTGCTCTAAAACATTATTTACAGTATATTATATGCAACCAGCATTTTTTTTTTTTTTTTTTTTACTAGACCAGCATTGGAAGGGTTACACACAGCTTTAAAGTTCCTGGAGATTTTTGCAGATGCATCCGAAGCTGACAAAGATACATTTTGTTTACATAAATGTATCTAAGTGTTGAATGTGACTCACTCTCTCAGGAGCTGGCGGACAGCCAAAGAGTGTGTAACATTTCTCAATAGATACATATAACTAAATAGAATGTAACAATGTGAACTTCTGCATATCTCTCCCGAAACCTTATGGCCCGTTTCCACTATCGCGAATCTGCATGCGTTTCCTGCATGCAGATTCGCACAGCCAATACAAGTGGATGGGCCTGTTTCCACTTGTCAGGTTTCCTGAGCGTTTTTCTGTGCAGGATTTTTCTGCACGGCAGAGCCTTCAGAATTCGCCTGCGTGTGGAATGCATGCGAATCGCCGCTAATGTATTTAATAGGGAAATCGCCTGCGGCTTTGGTATGCGAATTTTCATGCGAATTCGCATGGAAATCAATGGAAAAGCACACAGGCACTGCCATGGTTAAATTTGCATACAGTGTGATCCATGCGAATTTTCATGCGAATTCGCATACAACCGCACGCAAAATTCGCATCCGCATGCGAATTTTTACAGCGGCGATTCGCACCGCACAAGTGGAAACGGGCCCTAAACCTCTGTGTTTAACCCTTCCAATACTGGTCTAGTAAAAAAAAAAAATGCTTTTGGCATATAATATGCTGTAAATAATGTTTTAGAGCAAAGTTGAAATGCAGGGTTATATTCCGCTTTAAAGGACACATACGAGCAATTTGAAAATTAAAAAAATCCACTTACCTGGGGCTTCCTCCAACCCCTGCCAGATGTTCTGTGCCCTCGCTGCAGCTCTTCTTCCCGCTGGTGGTCCTGGGTCCCCTCCAGCGCAGGATTCCTACTGCGCCTGCGGCACTCAAGAGTCGCGCTGACGTCATCTGGACTGTACAGTGCAGGCGCAGAACTACTGCGCGTGCGCTGTACAGTCCAGATGACGTTAGTGCAACAAGTGAGCCGCATGCTGGAGCGCAGGGGACCGAGAGCCACCGGAGCTGCGGCAGGGGCACAGGACGGATGCTAGGGGCTGGAAGAAGCCCCAGGTAAGTGGTTTATTTTTAAATTCCTCTGACCTTCCCTTTAATTTCATCCCATCACAAATTTTTGTCTGCTGTTTCTTCTTTCATTACCCCCACTTCCTAAAACTTCACAGAAGTAAAACAGAACTGATCATTTTCCCACCATCTCTATCCACTTCTCTGCCTAATACGGCAGTAATAATTAAATTACTATACTCTCTCCCTCTCATTTATCTCACACATTCACTCTCTGATCAACTCCTGCCTTCTTCAACTCAAAAACATATCTCACATCCGACCCTTCCTCACTCATACTACTAAAATGCTATTGCATGCCCAAATAATATCTCGCCTTGACTACTGTGATATTCTGCTGTGTGACATACCTATTAACAGCTTAGTCACCTCCTCTTACTCACCTCTAGATTGTAAGCTCACAAGGGCAGGGACCTACCCAAGTGTTTCCTGTTTCTGTATATTTTCTTTATATGTACCAGTATTGGTGATATTTGCAAACTATACATGAGCTATAACGAAATTGCCATCAGGGGGAAGACGATCTTGAGATTGTCAAAGCTGATGTTTTCCCGTGCCACCGCTGGTACCTGCCCTGCTCCCAGCTCCTTCCTCCAGCGAGTCCCAATCCCCCTCGCTGCATTGCCTTGCGGTGGGCTGCTGTGAAGTGGTAGCGCGCGTTGCCCAGTAACGACAACCACCAGGAAGTGACGTGATGTCACTTCCTGTTACAGGCCCTGCAGTTACAGGGATCACAACTTTCTGGAGAAAGAGCCGGGAGCAGGGCAGGTTGCAGCGGTGGCGAGGGGGAAACTAGGGGGGGGGGGATCTGCCTATATACACTAAAGGGGGAATATGCCTCTATACACTAAGGGGGACAACTCCTTTAAAGTAAACCTGTGATGGCGGAATAAAAAAGCTGGAGCCCAAGCTGGATCTCCAATGCGCCCGTTGTTGTCCTGAGTGTCTCCGTTGGCCCGCAATCAGCCCTAGTAATCTGGCTCAGTCACACCAGTGGGCTCTTCTGCGCGTATGCACATTAAAGCCAACTGGTTACTCGGGAGGACAGCGAGGGACGCATCAGTGCTTATGGGGCTGGAAGTAGCCCCGGATTAGTATAAAATCTTTTTATTCCGCCATCACAGGTACTTTAGGTATGTACACACATTCTAATTTGTTTGGCCAATTTTACCACCTCCATGTAGTATGACTTACACAATATGTTTATATTATTCAAACTCTTGTTGGCCCTCATACTACATGGAAGTGGTAACATTGGACAATCAAGATTGTATGTGTGTACCAGGCTTTATGCTGGATACACACGGTGCGTTCGTGCACTCGATTTCCCGCTCGATTCGTTTATTTCCAACATGTCCGATTTGGATTTCGATGGATCGTTAGGTCGATTTGGCATACTTTGCATGCGAATCGACCTAACGATCCATCGAAATCCAAATCGGACATGTTGAAAATAAACGAATCGACGAGAATCGAGCGGGAAATCGAGTGCGCGAACGCACCGTGTGTATTCAGCATTAGCAATATGCCCTACTGGATCACTAAATGACACAAATAATTGTTTTTGTGTTCCTTCAACCTCCCCCAATAAACAAACAATCACCTGAAACAGCAATGATTGTTTTAAGTGATAACATTGTCTACATGGGACTTTATAGGTGCGTACACACGCACTACTAAAGAGAGCGACTGGTCCGTCAGACCCTCCCGCTGGGCGGTCGTTCTCCCGACAGTAGTGGGTGTGTACAGTCTGTCTGCAGACTGATAAGGCTGTTCCTGAACGATCCGCTGACGGACCCGTCGTTTTCTTTAGTAGTGTGTGTGTGTGTGTGTGTACGTACCTTAAGGCTTGTTAACGCCAGAACCCAAAGTCTGGCCACTTCGGGTTCTGGCCAGTCAAAACTAGAAGTGGCTGTCTCACTGCGGCCAATGGGGGAATATGCGTGTGTTCCCGGTTGCCAGAGCTGAAGAGGTGGGCAGGGGGAGGAGCCAGAGCCAAGGAGTTGGCTTCATTTCTCACATTGCCGCAGGTAATGTAATTCATTTCTTACATTGGCCGCAGTGAGCCAGCTACTTCTAGTTGACAGGCCTGAACCCGAAATGGGCAGACTTCAGGTTCTGGCCGTAACATACATACATACATACATACATTTTTTTTTTTTATTGTCTGGTACACACCATGCTATTTCACCTCACATCAATGGGTTGAATAAATAATTTATGACAGGTTCGTTCAGCTACCGATCGATAACGCAATAAATTGATCACTATAGCACAAAATCGATCGGAAGTTGATCAGACCTGTCAATACGACCTGCCAATCTGATAGGAAATTGCATGCTGTGTACCCCAGGCATTATTTTACAGTAACATTTACAGGTTATTTTACAGGTTTATCCCTGTACTTTATCTGCACTCTTCTCTTCTTTTTTTAACCATATACAGCCCTATAACCTAGGTTTTTCAGAGTCTGACCAGCAGCAATGACACATTTCATTTTAAAAACAGTATCAGATCATGTGACCTGTGTGGTAACAGTACAGGTCACGGTATTTCCTTATATGGAAAGCGATTTCGTGTGGCCCGACCTTCTCCACCACGATCATGAGGGCTCTCCTCGGGTGATCACCCTGAGCTGCTGGTGGGCAGTGGGGGAGGGCTGGCACTATCTTACCGTATAGGAGAAGTGAGAGGAATGGAGACATGCTGCTGGTCCAGGGATGGCCTCCTCCTCACCGGGTCATGTCAGTCAATGCGGGTGGTAGCTCCACACAGCTACTCTCTAACTTTCCAGAACCCAGAGGAATGTCTGCTCCGTATACAGCCCCCAGCAGCACTCCCTCTGTTTCTCTTCCTGTCTCTTATTTTTCTCACCACTTCCTTCTACCTCAGCAGAAGTCTCTCTTCCGTCTCTCTGGCGCCCCCTGCTGCTCCTATTGCTACTGCTGCTGCCGCTCAGATAGGATTGCTGTGTACTGTACTGTAATGTATCAGTGTATCGTAGTCACATGTCTAGACAGGCCTCAAAACCAGTATAGCAGGTAATAGAGTTTCTGTTACGTAAAAGAAATATAATCTTCTGTTATTAGATTTTATCCCAATTGTGTGACAGAAAGTAGAAGAGGCAGGGTGTGCATTTGTTGATGTTTGACATCTCCAGGCTCAGGTCTAAAAAAAGCCACCTAACAGCTTAGTGATATATTAGTGTTTTTATGGCATCAGCTAATGAAGGAGCTGCTATTATTATTATTATTTGGATTTATATAGCGCCAACATATTACGCAGCGCTGTACAATAAGGTTACAAACATGATAGTGGGGGTGACAGTCAACAGACAATAAGCAATAGGGTACACCGTGCCTGATCATACAATGGAGTAGTCTCACATTCATGTTACTCTGAGCAGAGTGCACAGATACACAAGGAGGGAGGGCTCTGCCATGCGAAGTGCGGGACGACGACGGATGGCACGATAGGAAGGGGATGAGTGTAAATTACCTTGGTGTGATGTCAAATCATGGAGAATCGCTGGTGCATTTTGGTAAGTTTGATTTAATTGCTTTACCCAAAAAGATGTCAGCTGTGAAATGACTAGAGGCTTTACCTATATAAGCTGCCACCCAGGATGGTCTACTCAGCTGAGTGAGTTAGGGTGCCCATACACTTATGGATTTGCAGCAGATTTGACCATCAGATGCATTCCTGTCAGATGCCTATCAGGTCGAATCTGACAGGAATGTATTTGATGTATGCAACACACTAGGAACAGATTTCCAATAGATTTCAGAATTAACCTTCCTGGCGGTAACCCCGAACGTAGTTCGGGGTAAGCCGCGCAGGAGGTTTTCTCAGGCCCTACTAGACCGATCGCCGCCGCCCCCCGCGCTCGATCGCCGCTATCCGTCGCGCCGCACGGCCCCTCCCCCCAGACCCCGTGCGCTGCCTGGCCAATCAGTGCCAGGCAGCGCCGAGGGGTGGATCGGGACTCCCAATGACGTTGGAGACGTCATCCCGCCCCGTCGCCATGGCGACGGGGGAAGCCCTCCAGGAAATCCCGTTCTTTGAACGGGATTTCCTGATCGGAGATCGCCGAAGGCGATCGAAGCGGGCGGGGGGATGCCGCTGAGCAGTGGCTATCATGTAGCGAGCCCTAGGCTCGCTACATGATTTGAAAAAAAAAAAAAAAAAAACTGCTGCGCTGCCTCCTGGCGGAAATAATTAAACCGCCAGGAGGGTTAAAGGGAACCAGAGGCGCCAGAAAGAAGATTTTATACATACCTGGGGCTTCCTCCAGCCCCATACGCACGGATCGCTCCCACGCCGCCCTCCTCCGCTTCCTGTATCCGGCGGTACCGGGTCCCGTAGTTTCGGCCAGTCGGCGGCAGCACGCGGACAATTGTCCACATCACAGGGGCTCCCGGCATACCCGTACGCGTGCAGCTGCATACTGCGCAGCTGCACGCGTAAGGGTATGGAGGGAGCCCCTGCTCATGCGGACATTTGGCCGCGTCCGCCGGAAGTGACGGGACCCGGTACCGGCGATCCAGGAAGTGAAGGATGGCGGCGTGGGAGCGATGCAGGCTTATGGGGCTGGAAGAAGCCCCAGGTATGTATAAAATCTTTTTTTCTTTTTACGATTCCGTTGTCTCTGGTTCCCTTCAAATCTATTGAAATTCGATCAAAATGCAGTGTTGCACTATTCAATCCAATGCAACTCTATGGGCCATCGATCTCTATGGGCCATTGATCTCTTTGGGCCAATGGACCTTGATTTTCCGTCCCGACCGATGAGGAAATCGATCAGAAATCGATCGATGGGCTGATCGATCATGCTTCCTGCTGCATCGATTTCTAGCTGATTCGATCGGAGTGATCGAATCGGCCATATTTCAGTGGCAGAAATCAACCAGTGTATGGGCTCCCTTAGCATATCAGCAGTGGGGGGTAATCTCTACAAGGCTCATGCATATCAATCAGGATTGTAGGGCTAACAGACTGTTGGAAGTTACAGATAAACCACTAGGTAATAAGTGTCTAGGTAATAAGTGTGAAGCTAGTGAATACCAGAATTACGATGCCAGAATTATTGCTACACAGACAGAGGCTTCCCACATCCTTCTCCAGATCACCACTGCACTGGACTTCCTGGAAGGTCGCGGCCGCGCTCCCCTACATGAAGGAACAAGGCCATGCTGCACAGACAAAGCTTTTTCCTCTGAGCTCAAGCAGTTCTATGCTACTGCGCAGGTGTAAGGTATTCTGCACAGTGTGGCCACGTTCCTTTACAGACGGGAGCGTGTCCACGCATACTCTTAAACAAGCTCTAGTCATAGAGGTTCAGAGGGTCTCAGTGCTGGATCGGTGAGGTGAGGGGGACGGGGAAATTTCCCTCTACTGAGGTTTGGTACATATCAACCGGTATTTACGGCACTTTTGTCCCTTCAAATTTCCTTTGGGCTGCTTCCACACAGGGACGTTACAGGCGCACGTTAGTGCAGCCTGTAACGCTCCCCCAACGCACAGCAATGTAACACAAGTGGGCTGTTCACGCTGCCAACGTTGCGTTACATGTAACGCTGCATGTTGTAGTGCAAGTGCAGCATGCTGTGCGTTCTAGCGGCTTTAGCCGCGTTAGACTGTTTGCTAGAGATGGGAAGTTCGGATCTTTTCAATGATTCGGATGATTCGAATCGGATCATTGAAAAGATCCGGATCTTTGATCCGAATCTCGGATCATTTTACTAGGGAAGCATTCGGGGGGTAAAATGACTAGCAGGACAGGACTTTTTCTGCAGTGGACAGACAGAGAAGGGGAGGGGGGGTGGACAGACAAGAGAAGGGGAGGGGGGGGGGTGGACGGACGGAGAAGGGGAGGGGGGTGGACAGATAGAGAAGGGGGGATGGTGGACAGAGACGGGCAGGGAGTGAACAGAAGGGGGGAGGTGAACGAAGAGGGGTGAGCAGAGAGCAGAAATGTTTTTGTGCACACAATACCCAATTGCAATCATATGCTTTATATATATTTCATCTATATGTTCATCTGTATACTCTGAATGCAAACGTCTCACAGTGAAAGAAAGCATTCTCCTTTTCTCACCTCGAACACATCATAAATTTAGGGAGAAGATAAGTGCAGCTGTTTAGAGCAGTGTGCAGGAGGATCATATTGCACAGCAATCACAGTGCCTGTCCTGTCATTCATTTAGCCCAGCACTCTGTCTGCAGAGTTACTGAGCTGTGCTTCTCAGCCAAAAGTTTCCCATTTGCTCACAACTACAACAGACAGCCTATAATCAGCAGCACATTGCAGCCAGTAGTGTGCTCCACACATATCTGGCAGTGGCACCCATGTCCCCTCTCTCAACTACCTGTCCCTGCAAGGCTGGCTCCCCTCCAACTGAGCGATCCATCTCCGCTCTGCTTCCAGGACCCCAGTGCTTCCTGAGAGAGGGGGGCGTGCGGCTCCTGGCTCCACCCCTTTTGATCTGAATCTGTTCATTTTGTGGCTGGGAAGTGTAATGGTTAAGGGCTCTGCCTCTGATACATGAGACCTGGGTTTGAATCTCGGCTCTGCCTGTTCAGTAAGCCAGCACCTATTCAGTAGGAGACCTTGGGCAAGTCTCCCTAACACTACGACTGCCTATAGTGCGCGTCCCAATGGCTGCAGCTCTGGCGCTTTGAGTCCGCCAGGAGAAAAGCGCGATATAAATGTTCTGTGTTTGGTTGTTTGTCAGCGCCACCCTGGGAGACCTTATGCGGATAGAGCCGCCTAACGCGGCTCACTCTACCGTCCTCTCCCGCACCACCATGCGTTGCATTAGGGGCACGTTATGCAACCATAACGTCCCCTAAAACGCAACGTCTTGGTGTGTAAGTAGCCTTAAGTCATAACTAATACTATAACACACCACAGCGTACATAGTGACAGTGGTGTAACTAAGGAGCTTGGGGCCCCAGTGTGATTCCAAGGACAGCTGCAGTGTCAGAGAGGTGTCTTTACAGTAATAAAACAGTTTATTAAGGATTACCACTATGCAATGCACATATACAGTAGAGGTGTTCATTACCAGCATAGCACCAATGAAAAGCTAATAAGTTGGATGAAAGAAGGCCCCTGGTAGGCCTTTTCTGGTCCAGGGGCCCTGGTCCAGTTGCAACTTCTGCATCCCCTATTGCTACGCCACTGCGTACTGTGAAACCTTAAAGCTCTTCCTTTGAAAGTGACTTAGAAATTTCTAGTAAAAGTGTCTGAAAACATGCCTATTTTCTGTATTAGTAAACTGCTGGACCTTTATACTGTCCTTTACTGCTGACCCATACACGCGTGCAACTTTCTCGGGGTTCCCAATGCATGGGCCCCGTATGTAAGTTTTGTTTTTATGCTATTTTTTATGCTGTTTTTACTATGAAAACTACCATATATTAAACGGTTTACACTTCGAGTTGCCGTTTGTTTGTTTTTTATGACTACTGATATCCATTCGTGAGATGAATCATTGCTGAATTGGTGGATCCTGGACAGACTGTTGCTTCCTGATGTCCTACCAAATCGTTGATACAACCTTATAATGTGGGTTGTCACCAGCTGGTAAGCCTCTTTCCTTTTTCTGGGTATCCATGAATGCAGAGCTGTGCCATGACCCCAATATTTATTGTGGTGGAGATTTGCCTGCTCTTATTCTTTGTTGAAGACTCATCTTCTGTTTTTGGACTCTGCACAGATCATTTATAATTCTTCCTTTAAAAGTGACTTAGAAATTTCTAGTAAAAGGATTTTTTTACACACAATTGTCCATTTACAGAGATATTTCTCCCACCCAGCATGGGTATGTATAAAATACACCCCAAAACACATTATTCCGTTAGGAGTATGGTAAGTTCATAGAAGATTTTTTTTTGTCACAAGTTAGTGGAAATTGATTTTTATTGTTTTTTTTTTTTTTTTCACAAAGTGTCATTTTCCACTAACTTGTGACAAAAAATAAAATCTTCTATAACCTTACCATTCACCTAACGGAATACCTTGGGGTGTCTTCTTTCTAAAATGGGGTCACTTGTGGGGTTCCTATACTGCCCTGGCATTTTAGGGGCCCTAAACCGTGAGGAGTAGGCTAGAAACCAAATGCCTCAAAATGACCTGTGAATAGGACGTTGGGCCCCTTAGCGCGCCTAGGCTGCATAAAAGTGCCACACATGTGGTATCGCTGTACTCAAAGTGTCATTTTCCGCTAATTTATGCCAAAAAATTAAAATTTCTATGAACTCACTATGCCCCTCATGGAATACCTTGGGGTGTCTTCTTTCCAAAATGGGGTCATTTGTGGGGTTTGTTAACTGTCCTGGCATGTGGGGGGGGGGGGGGGGGTGCTAAATTGTGTGCACCCCTGTGAAGCCTAAAAGGTACTCATTGGACTTTGGGCCCCTTTGCGCAACTAGGCTGCCAAAAAAAGTGTCACACATGTGCCGTACTCAGGATAAGTAGTATAATGTGTTTTGGGGTGTATTTTTACACATACCCATGCTGGGTGGGAGAAATATCTCTGTAAATTAGAGTGTTTTGATTTTTTTACATACAATTGTCCATTTACAGAGATATTTCTCCCACCCAGCATGGGTATGTGTAAAAATACACCCCAAAACACATTATACTACTTCTCCTGAGTACGGCACATGTGTGACACTTTTTTGGCAGCCTAGTTGCGCAAAGGGGCCCAAAGTCCAATGAGTACCTTTTAGGCTTCACAGGGGTGCACACAATTTAGCACCCCCCCTCCCCCCCACATGCCAGGACAGTTAACAAACCCCACAAATGACCCCATTTTGGAAAGAAGACACCCCAAGGTATTCCATGAGGGGCATAGTGAGTTCATAGAAATTTTTATTTTTTGGCATAAATTAGCGGAAAATGACACTTTGTGGAAAAAAACAAACAAACAAACAACAATTTCTGCTAACTTGTGACAAAATAAAATCTTCTATGAACTCACCATGCACCTCACGGAATACTTTGGGGTGTCTTCGTTCCAAAATGGCGTAATTCGTGGGGTCTGTCCTGGCATTTTAGGGTCTCTGCAATCATTACATGTATGGCCAGTATTGGGAGTTTCTGCTTTACTCCTTATATTGGGCATACGGGTAATGCACTCTGGGCTGAAAGGAAAAATGAACGTCAAACAATTAATCAATCAATGTGGATGAAAAAATATCTGCCAATAAATGTAAAAAAGAGAGGGGAAGGCGTCTGCCAGGACATAGGAGCTGACACCCAAAAACGTCCAAACCCACTCAGCTCGTATGCCCTGGCAAACCCGATTTCTCCATTCACATTGATCGATGTGGATGAACAAATCATTGCCAGAGTTCTTTTTTGATACAAAGTGCTTGCCAAAGCATAGGAACTCCAACACCGCCCCTCAGCTCATATGCCTCGGCAAACGTATCTTTTTTACTGCGGAGGAGAAATCTCGTCCTGCAGCGCTGCATGCACCGACTTGTGTGTAATCTGACAGACGCACAATGCTTCTGTCAGGATGCACCATCAGTGCTGCAGCTGGTTGGTTGGTTGGTCGGTCGGTCGGTCCACCTGGAAGGGTAAAGGATGGAAAAAAGAGAGAACAAAAAAAATACAAAAAAAACAAACAAGCAGCAAAACAATAACTTCATTAACATCAACTTTTATAAACTTTGTTGAACATTTTTAACATAAACATTAACATTGGGAACCAAACATTAACTTTTTTGCTTACCTGTTTTTTTTTTTGTTTTTTTTCTTACCTTTCCGAGAACAAACCTCTCCTCCCCCATGGGACAATGTGCAAAGTGCAAATCGCACAGAGATGTGGCGAAGTACATTATGCACTTTGTCCCAAGTGAAAGGAGAGGTTTCTGGCAGCACTCTGTATTAGGGTCTCTGGAAACCTGATGTCTGGGTTCACACTGCATATTGGCGTATCCGGTGGGTTGCACGCGCCGCATCGCCCAAAACAGACCTTCAGGGAATACCGCAAGAGTATCATTCGACTTAGTAATCACATTTGGCCTAGTAATTAACTGCGTCGCCGTAGACTAACACAACTTCCGGGCCAACCCAAATTGCCGCAGATGCCACGCAGTAACGTAGGCATGCACTAGCGTTAAGAACGCATCACGCCAGTGTGAAATAGCACAGAGACCCTTGTGTGCCTACTGCTATGTCTGGAGTTCCCTACTCTCTAAAAAGTGTATCTGCTCATGATACCTCTGGTAACACTCCCCTAGGCATAGGCCAGGCTGGTCAGGACAGGTGAGACAGTAAACAGTGGTGTCAAGCCTTATTCCAGTTGCTGCTGCAGACACGACAACGTTTTCTTGGGGTGCGTTGATTTGGTGTACTCGGAATGGGAAAGGCGTAGTTCCTTTCATGTAGCCGGCTAACTACATTTTGGGGTTGGGCCACGGCACCTCCTGGATACAGGAGTTCCGTAATGATCTCTTCCTGGAATTTAAAGAGAACCCGAGGTGGGAATTACTTTTACTATTGGGGCACAGAGGCTGGTTGTGCGCACTAAGACCAGCCTCTGTTGCCCCATCGTGTGCCTCCATGTCCCCCCTGCTCGCCGCTATACCCCCCGCATTGCTGGCTGTGTCGCCAGCTCAATGTTTACCTTTCGCTGTCAGTCAGCGCCGCTCCCCCGCCTCCTCCGCATCGGCGCCACCCGCCGCGTCACTTCCCTCCTATCAGCGGGAGGGAAGGGACACGGGCGGGTGCGCCGATGCGGAGGAGGCAGGGGAGCAGCGCTGACTGACAGCGAAAGGTAAACATTGAGCTGGCGACACGCTGCGTGTCGCCAGCAATGCGGGGAGTATAGCGGCGAGCAGGGGGGACATGGAGGCACACCATGGGGCAACAGAGGCTGGTCTTAGTGCGCACAACCAGCCTCTGTGCCCCAATAGTAAAAGTAATTCCCACCTCGGGTTCTCTTTAAGGAAAGATCCAGTTCTCCCAGCCTTACTGTGGAGAACAAAGCTGTTGTAAATAGCCAATTGAATTAGATAAACAGACACTTTTTTATACCAGTGTCTGGTTTTGAGGGAAACTAAATAGGATCCTAACATCTGGTCATTGAAGTCCACCCCTCCCATGTTAGCATTATAGTCGTGGATGGCAAGGGTCTTTTCAGTGACCTCAGTTGCCCGTTGAATTTGCATGTCGTGTCCGTATGAATGGTGGACAGAAGGTAAACGTCCCTCTTGTCCTTCCATTTCACCGCAAGCAGGTCATCGGTACACAAGGCAGTCTTCTCCCCCCATGCAAGCTGGGTACTAACGAGCCGTTGGCGGAAGCCCCGGCGACTAGGCCTGCACGGTGCCACAGCAGCGGATTCCTTCTATCTTTAAATGCTGATAGAGCGCCACACTTGTGTAAAAGTTGTCCACATAAAGATGGTACCCCTTCTGGAACAAAGGTGACACCAAGTCCCACACAATCTTGCCACAGCTCCCCAGGTAGTCAGGGCATCCGACCGGCTCCAATTTTGAGTCGTTTTTCCTCATAGAGCCTAAAACCATAAGTAAAGCCTGTGGCCCTTTTACAGAGCTTATACAGTTTCACCCCATACCGGGCGCGCTTGCTTGGGATGTACTGTTTGATGCCAAGACGCCCGGTAAAATGTATGAGGGACTCGTCTACGCAGATGTTCTGTTCAGGGGTATAAGCATCTGCAAATTTTGATGACAGGTGGTCTATGAGGGACCGAATTTTGTGGAGCCGGTCATAAGCAGGGTGGTCACTTTCATGACAGGTTGTGTTGTCATTGAAGTGCAGGAAGCGCAGGATCATCTCAAATAATGCCCTGGACATGGCAGCAGAGAACATGGGGAGATGATGTATTGGGTGCGTAGACCAATAAGACCGCAATACATTCAGTTTGACTAGACCCATGTTAAGGAGAAGGCCCAAAAAAGTTTTAAGTTCGTAAACTTGGAGTGGTTTCCACCGGAAAGGCTGGGCATAGTACCTATCCGGGTTGTCGGTGATGTATTGTGTGGCATAACGGTTGGTCTCAGCCACAATTAAGTCGTAGAGATCCTCGGTGAAGAACAGATGAAAAAAGTCTAGGGCCGATCCTAGATTATCTGTCTCCACCTGGACTTCAGACTGGGCGGTGAAAGGGGGCAGTACGGGTGCGGCGGAACCAGGGGATTGCCAATTGGGATTTGCCAGCACCTCTGGAAGACTATGGGTAGTACGGGCCCGTTTTCTTGGTGGCTGCGACTCGGGTCTTAATGCACGTGCCACTGAACCAGTTTCAACTTCCATTCTGGTGCTCACCACTTCACCAGGGTCTACGGAAGTACTGGTGTTAGGTCCAGGAGATGCTGCGCTGCTGCTGCATGCCTCACCAAGAAACCTCAGACTAGCGCTAGCACCACTCTGCTGCCCTTGAGGCAGATCCTGCACCACCTGCGGTCCAGTGACATGGGTTGTGGTACGCCTGTCTCTAGCCGGAAACTCAACCTCGTCATCGTTATCGGTCAGGGAGCCACTGTTGTCTACAGGTTCTAACTCTGACCCAGAAGATTCGTCGGATGAGACGTCCCAATCGTCCTCATCCAACTAGGCCATGTACCTGTACAGCTCATCATCGGAATACCTCTTTCTTGCCATGGTGGACTGCTAAATTTAATAGGTACTCCTCTGAGACTTCCCAGGAAAAAGAGCGCCTACCGTGAAAAAGGGAGTACTTGTGGAGTAGAAAGCTGTGGTCACTGAGTTTTGATAAAAAAAAATCAAAACTGATCTTTACAGTGCCACAGCTATTGTACAGAGTTTTTTGCAGTGATCAGCAAAAGAAAAAAATTCTGTCACTGCGGTGGGGCGGGCTGAACGCAAGTGCAGGCGAACGATCAGGCCTGATCGGGCAAACACTGTGTTTTTAGTGGATCCTAGTGACCCTAATAATAGATCTGACTGCGATCAGTAATGATCACTTACAGATACTATATAGTACCAATGCTAATTAGCGACAGTGATGACACTAATCAGCGACTAATTAGTGATTGTGGTGCGGTGGGCTGAGCGCTAACTGACACTAACACAGGGGCCTAGCTAACTGGCCTAACCGTTAACACTAGTGATACTAAAAAAGTGACAGTTTTCACTAATCACTGTTTTAGATCAGTAGGATAGTGACGGGGGGGAGGGGGGGTGATCAGGGGGCAATTAGACAGCAATGAGGGCAATCAGAAACAATCAAAGACAATAACAGACAATCAAAGCCAATCAGAGGGCAATCTAGGCAATTACAACACAATTAGAGCCAATAAGAGTGATTAGAGGCAATCAGACGCCAATCAAAGCCAATCACGGGGCAATCAAAGCCAATCACGGGACAAACGAAAACCAATCAAGGGACAATCGAAAACCAATATCGGGACAATCGAAAACCAATCTCGGGACAATCAAAAACCAATCATGGGACAATCAAAGTCAATTAAGGGGCAATCAAAGCCAATCACGGTACAATCAAAAACCAATCACGGTACAATCAAAGTCAATCACAGGGAAATTGAGCCAATCGGAGCCAATCAAAGCACAATCAAGCTTTACAGATAGGAGATTAGAGGTACACAATGGCGGGGGGGGGGGGGTGATCTAAGGGCAGGGGGGTGATCAGAGGGGGATCTAAGGGTGGGGGGTGATCAGGAGCCCGCAGTGACAGGTGGTGACGGGGTGATTGATAGGTGATCAGTAGGTAATTACAGGGGAGAATACATGTAAGCAATGCACTGGCGAGGTGATCAGGGGAGGGGTCTGTGGGCGATTTGAGGTTGTGGGCAGGTGATTGGGTGCTCGCAAGGGGCAGATTAGGGTCTAATCTGATGGGTAGCAGTGACAGGTGAGAACGGGGTGATTGATAGGTGATCAGTAGGTGATTACAGAGGAGAATATATGCAAGCAATGCACTGGCGAGCGAGTTGATCAGAGGGGGTCTGAGGGTGATCTGAGGGTGTGGGCGAGTGATTGGGTGCCCGCAAGGGGCAGATTAGGGTCTGATCTGATGGGTAGCAGTGACAGGTGGTGACAGAGGGTGATCAGTGGGTGTTTAGAGGGGAGAACAGATGTAAACAATGCACTTGGGAGGTGATCTGAGGGCGGGTCTGCGGGCAATCTGAGGGTGTGGGTGGGTGATCTGATGGGTGGCAGTGACAGGTGGTGACATGGTGACAGGGGGTGATTGATGGGTGATTGACAGGTGATCAACGGGTGATTACAGGGGAGAATAGATGTATACAGTACACTGGGGGGAGGTCTGGGGGGATATGAGGGTGTGGGGGGTGATCAGGAGCCCATAGGGGGCAGTTTAGGACCTGATCTAAAGGGTAGCGTTGACAGATAGTGACAGGGAGTGATTGATGGGTGATTAGGGGGGTGATTGGGTGCAAACAGTGATGTGAGGGGGTGATCAGGGGGGGGACTGAGGGGTGCTGTGGGCGATCAGGGGGTCTGTGCACCCAAATATGTGTGTGTTAACTTACAGTGCTGCCGTCCTCTCTGGTGGTCGATCGATCACTGTGACCACCAGGGAGGAGGCAGCCTGTATAATACACTTTGTTTACCTAACAAAGTGTATTATACACTTTCTATTGGGCACTTTGAAAATGTACAACGCGCCGGTGCTGCTAATTGGCCGGTGGGTTGACGTCATAGGTGGGCGGAGCCTAACACCGCCGATTGTGTGTGCATGTGTGCGCACGATCGCCCGCAATTCCCTTCCCTTAAGTGCCGCCGCCGATCAGCGTTAGGCGATCCTGGGGGTGCCACTTTGCCGACGCCCATAGGTAGTGGGCGGTAGGCAAGTGGTTAAGCTGTAGGTGATTTTAAAAGTCAAGACTCCACTGTAGGCAAAAGCAGGAAGTTTGGGTGCCCGCTAGTGGTAGAAGTTTAGGCGCCCGTAAAAATATTGGCCATGGGGGGAAATTTGGGCACTTGCGTCCGCTATTAGCGTGCACACGCTACACATGGTCCTGTTACGTAGGGTATGCTCCTAATTAACATGCACTCCTTGTAAATGCCCCGCAATGTGATGTACGTTAGTTAATGAAGTAGCTGCTGTCCTAGTGAAGTATCGCAGTCACGCTACATCACATCATACGGCAATTACAAGGAGCGTGCGTAACTGAGGAGTGCATGCTATGTAACAGGACCGCGCGTAGCGTGCGCACACTAATTTTAACTCGTGCTGTGTGAGCGCAATAATGTTAATGAATCAAGTCCCTTGTCTGTTCTCTCAATAAAGTAAGAAAACAAACAGTTCCTACCTGCAGGAAGTTTATGTTACATAACAAAAGCACAGCTCTGTATTTATTTATGCATATAATTAAGAACTAAATTTATGTAAAACTTAGCTTATGGCTGTTAAATCTTACTGAATATGAAGATGAAGTGAAGACAAAAAAAATCATTAGAAAAAGAGTTTTAAAAGGTGTTAAGAGCACTAGAGACATTTTCAACCTCAGAATTTCAGGCTGTTTATGTTGTTTTACGCGTCTATACAAAAAATAGTAATTTCATCAATATGTTTACACAACATTCTTGCACCGCTGATAGAGGTTTATAACGAAGGAAAATAATAATTTCACGAGTCACTCATTCTACTTAGAACCGTTTTAGTTGTTTCTTGCTGCTGTGAAATCTCGCACATCGAATTTGTAATTGACACTCCTCTTTTTGAAGCTGACACAATTAGCCTAGTATTACTCAGCTTTACTGTCATGCTTCTTTTTCATATACATTTTTCATTATTTTGTCCATGCTTTGTGTACACAAATTTACGAGTCGGGTGTTTCTGTATGACACCCAGAGCTGTTGTATCTCAAGTCATGGTGAGAAGTGTGTCTTTGGCCTGCTATGCCCTCTAGGCTAGGGAACAGTGAATGAGTAGGGTAGGGTAATATGAGTAGTATATCAAAGTGTACCTGAGGTGACATGTGACGTGATGAGGTAGACATGGTTATGTACAGTGGTAAGAATACTGTATAAATAACTAGGCTGTGTTCCTTTTTTTCTTTTTTTTGCCTTAAAGGGTAACTGAAGTGAGAGAGATGTGGAGGCTGCCATATTTATTTACTTTTAAGCAATGCCAGTTACCTAGCTATCCTTCTGATCATCTGCCTCTAATACTTTTAGCCATAGCCCCTGAACAAGCATGCAGCAGATCAGGTGTTTCTGACATTATTGTCAGATCTGACAAGAATAGCTGCATGCTTGTTTCTGGTGTGATTCAGACACCACTACAGCCAAATAGACTAGCAGGACTGTCAGGCAACTGGTATTGTTTAAAAGGAGATAAATATGGCAGCCACCATATCACTCTCACTTCAGTTCCCCTTTAAAAAGTTAACTTCAGGTATGCGAGAGACAGTTTTTCACCATTCGGGACCCAATCAACTATAGCATAATTCTCACTGATAAGAAATTATACAACTCCGTGATCAGAAATTAATTTGGTAGTAATTATGGTCTAACTTACTACTCCTTGATGTGGTACAGTGTTTTGCAGCTGTGGATTCCCCACTGCCTGACAAAAATCTACACCCCTTTTCATTGATAAAGTGTCCAAAAGAAGTCTATCAATTGCCTATGTTTTAGCTCAGATTACTGGCTGATTTTACTTAAAGTGGTATCAAACTCAGAATTAAAGTTTTGCTCTAAAACATTAAACACAGCAAAAAAATGAATAGAAAACATAACAAAACTGCTCTATTGTTATTTGAAGGCACATTTACATTTCACTGAAGTTAATTAATAAGCTTGTCGGATGCAGGACAAATGATCAGATTGTATTGTAATTAAGTAATTTATGTGAAAACAAAGTCGAGAAAATTCTCCCCTTCGGCTAGATACAACATTAGTGATCAAATCTACTAGGAAAATGGACCTGTGCATGCCCACCTTAAATAGGAACTCCAGTGAAAATAATGTAATATAAAAAGTGCTTCATTTTTACAATAATTCTGTATAAATGATTTAGTCAGTGTTTTCCCATTGTAAAATCTTTCCTCTCCCTGATTTACATTCTGACATTTACCACATGGTGACATTTTTAATGCTGGCAGGTGATGTCAGTGGAAGGAGATGCTGCTTGCTTTTTTGGCAGTTGGACCCAGCTGTAAACAGCTGTTATTTCCCACAATGCAATGAGGTTCACAGACAGGAAACTGCCCCGCCGGCAGCCACCTCCGGTTTCGGCGACAGGAGCCGACAGGCCGGGAACGCAAGTGATAATTCGCGTTCCCGGCCACAATAGCGCCCTCTATGCTGCTATATAGGCCTGTTGGCTCCTGTCGCCGAAACCGGAGGTGGCTGCCGGCGGGGCCAGGAGCATCTGATGGAGTCGGCGTGGGCACGATACAGCTGCAGGGGCTGCTGGAAGCCCCGGGTGAGTAAAACTCATTTTTTTTACAGAGACTTAAGTGTCCCTTTAAAGTGAACCAGAGACAAAGCACCCTCGTATTTTACCATATACAGTATGTCAGTGGTAACATTAGAGAAAACACCTACCCTGCTCTCTGCTTCACTCTTTACTGCTCAGCCTGCTTGTTATCAGCCCTGATAAAATCCCCGACTGAGCATTCAGTCTGGCTTTGCTCAGGAATCATTATAGCTGAGTCATTATAGCAGAGCCAGAAGGGGGCAGGCTTGGGCTTGAAAAGACATCAGAGAAGACAGACTCAGCTATAATGATTCCTGAGCAAAGCCAGACTGAATGCTTAGTCTGTGATTTTATCAGGGCTGATAATGAGCAGTAAAGAATGTAACAGAGAGCAGGGTAGGTGTTTTCTCTAATGTCCACACTGATATATATGGTAAAATACATGAGGGTGCTTTGTCTCTGGTTCACTTTAAGGTCACCATTAAAATGAATCTTTCAGATGCTAAATGGACCAAGAAATTAAGGGAAGGATAATAAGGTGGAAGCTATGATTAAGGAGCCATTCCTTGCTCCGATACGCATGAGCTTTTATCTGTAACACTGACATGGATTAAAGAATAAAGATTTTTCTACTTCACACTACCATCTGGTGCAGCGGGATTTTTACCATTATTCTTGAATAAGGTGGTGAAGCGTACATGCAAAAAGGTCATGCAGAAATTTGAGCGCTGAATGCCTTGGCTTCCACTGCTATTTAACCGTCTCTATCTCCGCAGCTATTTGGAGGCTAAGGGGGCTTGCCACTCTCTCTCCCCCTCTATGAAAAGCAGTGCAGTGTACACATACTCCACTGCTGTTCTTTTCTCTCTTGTTCATTGCAGCAAGTGAGCATGCACCAGCGTTCCTCCATAAGGGCATGATGCAGGGCATGTGACATCAGGGCCTTGTATAGAAAAGCTTGTGCATGCTGCAGATTGAAGAGGACAGAGCGCGGTCGCAGTAACGTAAGGGGTGCACAGTGGTTACAGAGGCAGGTTGCTTTAACCTCCCTGGCGTTCTATTAAAATCGCCAGGGAGGCTGCGGGAGGGTTTTTTTTAAATTAAAAAAAAAACTATTTCATGCAGCCAACTGAAAGTTGGCTGCATGAAAGCCCACTAGAGGGCGCTCCGGAAGCGTACTTTCGATCGCCTCCGGCAATCGAAAGTAACAAGATAGGCCGCAATGAGCGGCCTATCTTGTTTCGCTTTCCTCGTCGCCATGGCGACGAGCGGAGTGACGTCATGGACGTCAGTCGACGTCCTGACGTCAGAGCCGCCCGATCCAGCCCCTAGCGCCGGCCGGAACTGTTTGTTCCGGCTGCACTGGGCTCGGGCGGCTGGGGGGACCCTCTTTCGCCGCTGCACGCGGCGGATCGCCGCGGAGCGGCGGCGATCGGGCAGCACACGCGGCTGGCAAAGTGCCGGCTGCGTGTGCTGCTTTTTTCAGAATCCAAATCGGCCCAGCAGGGCCTGAGCGGCGATCTCCGGCGGCATACCCCGAGCTCAGCTCGGGATTACCGCCAAGGAGGTTAAAGGGAATCTGAAGTGAAAATAAACTTATGATGATTTATATGTGTAGTACAGCTAAGAAATAGAATATTAGTAGCGTAGATATGAGTCTCATATTGTTTCCAGTACAGGAAGAGTTAAGAAACTTCAGTTGTTATCTATGTAAAAGAGCTTCTCTGAGCTCTGCTACTTGCAAAGTTGCAGAGAGATCTGTCTTCTGAAGCTTTTATCTCAACTGTCTCTCACTGTACCTTGTTTGTTTAACCCTCCTGGCGGTTTGCTAAAAAATCGCCAGGGGGCAGCAAATCTTTTTTTTTTTTTTTTTTTTCATGTAGCGAGACAAAGTCTTGCTACATGATAGCCGCTGCTCAGCGGCATCCCCCCAGCCCCTCCGATCGCCGCCGGCGATCAGCGATCAGGAGATCCCGTTCAAAGAACGGGATCTCCTGGAGGGCTTCCCCCGTCGCCATGGCGACGGGGCGGGATGACGTCACCGACGTCGTGACGTCAAAGGGGATTCCTATCCACCCCATAGAGCTGCCTGGCACTGATTGGCCAGGCAGCGCACGGGGTCTGGGGGGGGGGGGCGGCTGCGGCGCGACGGATAGCGGCGGATCGGCGGGTAGCGGCGGCGATCGGGCACTGCATGCAGCTAGCAAAGTGCTAGCTGCGTGCAGCAAAAAAAAAAAATTATGCAAATCGGCCCAGCGGGGCCTGAGCGGTGCCTTCCGGCGGCATAGCCCGAGCTCAGCTCGGGCTTACCGCCAGGAAGGTTAAGGATTTACTACAGAGGAAAGTTGAAACGTTCATTAGCCTGCTCTGTGAAATAATTTACAATGCTGAGTGTATAAACTGCAAATATTAGAAAACGATGCAATGTTATAAAAAAGCTATATAACTGAAATTTAAACTATGATACTATTTTCTTTGCTACTAATGTTCCATTAATTATCCGTACTACACATACAATTCATTATATAATTTTTCGTTTCAGTGTCACTATAAGCATGGGGCCCCTAAAAGTGTTTGCGGGGGGGCCCATGCAACCTAGTTACCCCCCTACAAGGCTGAATGTGTTGATAATAAGTAGTGTCTAATGTCCCAATCCTTGGTTTCTAATCTGATGACTTTTCTCTCACCATATGCTGAAGTGGCAAAGTAGCTTGAAATACTACGGACAAATCTTCAAGACACTTAAAAAATGAAGGTTAAATTTGATTTATTTCCACAAGCTTTTAATATACAAAGTTATAAAGCAATATTATTGGAAATTGTTTAACTGTAACGGTGGCTAACATGCAGTGGCGTAGATAAGGAGCTTTGGGCCGCAGTGCAAGTTTTACATTGGGTCCCCAAGCACTCTATACATAACAATTCATATGTTACAAGAAAACTTGCCAAGGACATCCACAGTATGAGAGGTTTAAGCAGAGGATGGGAACAGTTTGTTAATGATTACCGCTATTCAAATCATATACAGACATCATCATTACCAGCATAGCACCATTAAAGAGCTAATACTGTGGTTGAGAGAGGGTCCCTAGTGGGCCCCTCTGATGCAAGGGCCCTGGTGCGGTTGCAACCTCTGCATCCCCTATTGCTACACCACCGCTAACATGTTAGTTTCATACAATATGAATGTCTGATTACTGACTCATTTCACATATAATATTTTGTTTAGAACTTGTAACTAACAAATAACTAATAAGCCTTGCCAGGATATTCACATCCACGCCAGTCTCCAGAACAAAAGGCTATTGCCCATTTAGAGGCAGTTTCCCCTGTCAGTGCCTCCCCCCTCCTGACTCATTAGAGTTGTGATGGTGTTTTCAGAGGCCGGGGATGAATACCTCTGCTCCCTTGTGTCGGTAGCTCCCTGTGGTGTCTGCTAGCATCTCTTAGGTGACAAATGTGCTGCTCTAAAGGGTGAAGCTATCTTGTGAAGTCAGAGGAGACATTGTGCTCTTCTCACATAAAATCTGTGACAACACATTTAAATTTATCGGCTTACGCAAACGTCTAGCTGACATTCTCCCACATTCATTGTCAAACATGAATTTCTGCTGAGAGGTCCCCTGGGAGTTTTGACGTATTAGCTTTTCATTAATGCACTTGTGAGTTTGAATCGATCAGTTGTATATACATTTTAAGAATAACTCCGAGATGCATTTTTAAAAAAGTATACTGCCCAAGTAAATGTTTATGAAAACACTGCCGTTTTTTTTTTACCTTTTTCCCTTGTAAAATAGATAAGATTTTCTGTTTCTCAGAATGGAATGATCTCAGCAAAACTCAGGCCCAGTGCACACCAAAAACCTCTAGCAGATCTGCAAGACGCTAGAGGTTTTTGAAGCAGATTTCAGAGCGATTCTAGGCATGTTTAGAGACATTTTCTAAATATGCCTGGCGTTTTTTGGAGCATTTTTGTGTAGCAGACACATATATATATATACCTGAACTATACAGGAACTTGAAAGGTGTATTATTACGAAAGAATATGATGGCCTGATATCAGTCCATGCACAAAATAACATGCGAGACGTTAAAAAGAGGATGGTGGAAATTCCAGTCGTTAATAGTGTGGTTTGGCAGAGACCTGTACAGGTGCTTAGAACAAGTTCAAAAGGATGTCCCATTGTATACTCTGCCAAGATATTTGCAATGCCAGTGCAGGCAGCCAAGTACAGCTAACAAAGAGATAGGAATTGTCTAAATGTGCAACAAACCACGGGGCTTATAAATTGCATGTATATTTCCTGTTTAGTGTTATGCTGAGTTTAGTGGTAAATAACAGGGAAAAAACGGATCCTGTAAAAATAGATCTGTTTTCCTTTTAAATGGATCAGGTTCTTACATTGTGCATCAGTTTTACATATGGTTTTCGGATCTGTTCTGTGTGCGCACATGGAAGAAGCCACATGGGGAACGTGGTCACAAGGCTGCCAAGTGCCGCCATCAGAAATTTTGTAGCCCCACACACATCTTCAGGCTTGGGCCCCCCTCACCCTGGGTCCACCCACTGGTTGCTGTGCAGTTGCTGGTTGCTGTGTACACTGAAGAAAGTGGCATGCACAGCATGATGTGGCAAAAAGTGGGCATGACCATGGCATGTTGAGGGTGGAGCCAAATACTTGCAAAATACAGGTAGTCCCCAGTTAATAAATGAGATAGGGACTTGTAGGTCTGTTCTTATCCTTTATCCGTTCTCTTTTGTCCCCCTCTTTTCTTCCTGTGCCTCTTTTGTCCCCCTCTGTCTCACCTCAGTTTGTGCCTCTTTTGTGTCCCTCTGTGTGACCTCATGTTTCCGTCTCATCTCTTTTCTCCCTGTGCCTCTTTTGTCTGCCTCTGTTCCCCCTGTGCCTCTTTTATCCCTCTGTGTTACCTCTTGTCCCCTTCTGTCTCAGCTCATCCCCCTGTCCTAGCAAGGTATAGGTGCCCCCAGTATAGTTATCCAGGCATAGGTGCCCCCAGTATAGGTAGCCAGGTATAGGTTCCCCCAGTATAAGTAGCCAGCTATAGGTGGTGCCCCAGTATAGGTAGCCTGGTGTAGATGCTCCCCAGTATAGTTAGTCTGGTATAGCTGGTGCCCCAGTATAGGCCAGCAAGATACAGGTGCCCTAGTATAGGTATTCAACTATAGGTGGTGCCCCGGTATAGGTAGCCTGGTATTGGTGGTGCACCAGTATAGGTTAGCCAGGTACAGGTGCCCCCAGTATAGGTAGCAAGCTATAGGCGCCCCAGTGTAAGTAGCCAAGTATAGGTGGTGCCCCAGTATAGGTAGCCAGGTACAGGTGGTGCCCTCAGTACAGGTAGCCAAGTATAGGTGGTGCCCCAATATAGGTAGCCAGGTATAGGTGGTGCCCCAGTATAGGTAGCTAGGTATAGGTGGTTTCAGCCCCAGCATAGATTGCCAGATATAGATGGTGGCCCAGTATAGGTAGCCTGTAGCCAGATTTAGGTGGTGCCCCAGTATAGAAAGTCCGCTGTAGCTGGGGGGCTCATCTGCTCCCCACGTTCAAGCGCTGATGTCACTCTTCTCTCAGTGCTGGAACGCGGTTTGCTGGTTAGTGAGCGACAGGCCTGCAGCCAGCACATGTGGCCCTTCCAGCGCTTGGGTGGGCCCAGGGCCCCCAGAAGCCCTGGGCCCCTCACTGCAGTCTCAGTTCCCCCCCCCCCCCGACGGCTGACCTGACTGCACGGGTGTAGCGTAGTATGTCCGCGTCACAGGGCACCAGCCGTGATGACTTACAGGAAGAAATAGGGTCTTTTACCGCTAGACTGAGGGGGACGCCGACATACAGGAAGTGTGGTAAAAATTTGCACACCTCCCCACACATATAACGTCCATTTTTAATTTACAGTTTGCTTCAGGTATCCTTTAAGTTAGTGAAAGCTTTACTTTAGTAACCTCTTCACAGCTATACCTTGTTTCTCTCATATTGACCAAAGTGGTTGTGATGCTTGTCCTGTTATGTCTGCTAGTCATGTCCCTATTTAATTAGGAATAACTTCGCCCTACGACTGACACCTAAATGATGTATATACTATATTTTTTTCTTTCTAGACAAACTAGACTTTGATTGGGTGATATTTGTTACCAAGAATAATTTTGATTTTTATGCATGTTCACACACTGATAGCTACACCGCATGAGAAATGCTAGCACAGGCTTCCAGTATCCATAGTTTTAGGTGCTGCACATCTCGTATCTTCACAGCATAGACGATTATCTTCAGAAGAACCCAAAAATAAAAGACTAAGGGTGTCAGATCGGGAGACCTTGGGGTCCATTCAACTGGCCCACGATGACCAATCCACTTTCCAAGAAGCTGTTCATTTAGGAATGCTCAGACCTGACACCCATAATATGGTGCCCCACCACTCTATGCTGTGAAGATATGTGCAGCACCGGAAACTATGGATACTGGAAGCCTGTGCTAGCATTTCTCCTGCGGTGTTGTTATCAGTGTGTGAAGAGTGGGAGAAGAGGGTTGCATTGACCATCCAACACAATGGGCAGCACATTGAACACATTTTATAAGTGGTCAGAAACTTGTAAATAACTCATGAAAGAATAAAGTTACATTAAAAACAAGAACACCATTGTTTTTCTTGTGAAATTCCCAATAAGTTTGATGTGTCACATGACCCTCTTCCTATTGTAAAAAAACAAAAGTTGGATTCAAAATGGCCGACTTCAAAATGGCCGCCATGGTCACCACCCATCTTGAAAAGTTTCCCCCCTCACATATATTAATGTGCCACAAACAGGAAGTTAATATCACCAACCATTCCCATTTTATTAAGGTGTATCCATATAAATGACCCACCCTGTATATTTCCCTGGTGTCTAGTAGATCACCCCCATATACTTCCCTGGTGTCTATTTGTCCACTGTACATTTCTCTGGATTTTGGTGGTTTCCCATATATTTCCCCTAGTGGTTTACCCTCCATCCTTATATGCAGAGATCGGCAGCAGGAAGAAAGTTGGGTGTTATACTCACCAAACTTCTGTCAGGCCTGTTGCAGTTCGGGCTTCTGCTCGCGCATGCGCGCGTAGGAAATTTGGCTATTTGATCTGTCTGTACCATGGTGTAACGCCGTACGGCGCGATGCGTACGTATTCTCGCACACGCGCATCTCTGGCCGCATCTACGCGTGCGCGGGACATTGCGGACAATAATACGCATGCGCAACATAATAGTGTTGCATGTGCGTGTGCGCATACGCATGCGTGTAGTAAGACGTACCGCTGTACGCATGCGCGATGCGTATCAATTGGCGTCAAAGGCCCTATTTAAACCCCATCTGTTTGACAGTTCAGTGCTGTCTGTTTCTGCAGCTTGTGGTACCTGTTACTTTGCTCGTCTGAATACCTGATTGACTTCCCGTTACTGAACCTTGGATTACCCTGACTACGATTGAACTCCAAAGGATGTGCAATCTTGCGCTAACACAGGTGAGAGGTCAAAGTGGACCGCAGACTGATCACACACTGGCAGCTCCTCAATCACTCGGCTGTGAGCGAACTACTGGAAAAGGAAGCAAAAGACAGGAGGAGCGCTCCGTAGTGTGATACCGTTTAATAAAATGAAAACTGCGCAATAAAAGATACACTTACTAGATGTGTATGAACAGTAGGCATTTAAAATTGGCATATAGCCCAGAATAAAAAGGACATCCCCTCTTGGAAGCGAAACCTGAAGCTGCAGTGGCCAGCGGCAGCAAGGATCCAGATGGTCAGTTAACTGACGAAGGCATGGACACGCCGAAACGCGTCTTGACGTAACCTGCACACAGTCACCCCGAAGGGACACGTGTCATCCATTTACCGTTTCGGCGTGTCCATGCCTTCGTCAGTTAACTGACCATCTGGATCCTTGCTGCCGCTGGCCACTGCAGCTTCAGGTTTCGCTTCCAAGAGGGGATGTCCTTTTTATTCTGGGCTATATGCCAATTTTAAATGCCTACTGTTCATACACATCTAGTAAGTGTATCTTTTATTGCGCAGTTTTCATTTTATTAAACGGTATCACACTACGGAGCGCTCCTCCTGTCTTTTGCTTCCTACGATTGAACTCCGCCTGTCCTGACTCCTTGGCTTGTTACCCGTGTTGCCTGAACTCTGCCGGCCTCGACCTTTGCTTGTTACCCGCTTCTGACTGAACTCCGCCTGCCCTGATCCTTGACCGTTTGACTACTCTTCTGCCTGCTGATTTTGTACCTCCCACTGGTTGCTCGCTCTACAACGCAGTATCATCTGTTCTCCGAGTCACTGTTGGACCTTCTTGAGCGCAACCAGGTGGGCACTAGGCAGCGAAGTTCCACTACCCCCTCCTGGGGTTGTGGTCCTGCTTCCTCCTCAAGGGGTCGTGGGTGAGGGGGGGGTTGGGTGCGGCAGCATGACTAGTATAGTTGCCCCAGTATAGGGAGTTTAGTTGCCCCAGTATGGCTAGTATAGTGGTATAGTTACCCAAGTATAGTGCCCCAGTATAGCTAGTATAGTGCCCAGCATGGCTAGTATAGTGCCCCAGCATGGCTAGTATAGTGCCCAGCTATAGCTAGTATAGTGCCCAGCATGGCTAGTATAGCGCCCAGCATGGCTAGTATAGTGCCCCAGCATGGCTAGTATAGTGCCCCAGCATGGCTAGTATAGTGCCCAGCATGGCTAGTATAGTGCCCAGCATGGCTAGTATAGTGCCCCAGCATGGCTAGTATAGTGCCCAGCATGGCTAGTATAGTGCGCAGCATGGCTAGTATAGTGCCCCAGCATGGCTAGTATAGTGCCCAGCATGGCTAGTATAGTGCCCCAGCATGGCTAGTATAGTGCCCCAGCATGGTAGCATGGCTAGTATAGAGCCCCAGGATGGCTAGTATAGTGCCCCAGGATGGCTAATATAGTGCCCCAGGATGGCTAGTATAGTGCCCAGCATGGCTAGTATAGTGCCCAGCATGGCTAGTATAGTGCCCAGCATGGCTAGTATAGTGCCCCAGGATGGCTAGTATAGTGCCCAGCATGGCTAGTATAGTGCCCAGCATGGCTAGTATAGTGCCCAGCATGGCTAGTATAGTGCCCCAGGATGGCTAGTATAGTGCCCAGCATGGCTAGTATAGTGCCCAGCATGGCTAGTATAGTGCCCAGCATGGCTAGTATAGTGCCCCAGTATAGCTAGTGTAGTGCCCAGCATGGCTAGTATAGTGCCCCAGCATGGCTAGTATAGTGCTCAGCATGGCTAGTATAGTGCCCAGCATGGCTAGTATAGTGCCCAGCATGGCTAGTATAGTGCCCCAGCATGGCTAGTATAGTGCCCAGCATGGCTAGTATAGTGCCCCAGGATGGCTAGTATAGTGCTCAGCATGGCTAGCATAGTGCCCCAGGATGGCTAGTATAGTGCCCAGCATGGCTAGTATAGTGCCCAGCATGGCTAGTATAGTGCCCCAGCATGGCTAGTATAGTGCCCCAGTATAGCTATTATACTGCCCAGCATGGCTAGTAAAGTGCCCAGTATAGGGAGGTGGTGCCCCCGCGGCCACCGCTTCTGTTACCTTATGAGCGGGCGGCCGCTTCCGGATTCCCCCAGGCGCCGCTCTCCTTCAGTATCTCCGATAACAGCAGCACGTCTTGTGGAGGCGGGAAGGAGGCGGGGCAGCGGCTTCCTGTAGCGGCGATATGCTACGCCGCTACCATGGCAACCGCTGCCCCGCCTCCTTCCCTCCTCCGCAAGACACGCTGCTGTTATCGGAGATACAGGGGGGGGGGGGGGGTAATGTTATACTCACCAAACTTCTGTCAGGCCTGTTGCAGTTCGGGCTTCTGCTCGCGCACGCGCGCGTAGGAATGGTGGCTATTTGACCTGTCTGTACCATGGTATAACGCCGTATGGCGTGACGCGTATATATTCTCGCGCATCTCTGGCCGCATCTACGCATGCGTGGGACATTGCGGACAATAATATGCATGCGCAATATAATAGTGTTGCATGTGCGCGTACACATGCGCGTAGTAAGACGTACCGCTGTACGCATGCGCGATGTGTATCAATTGGCGCCAAAGGCCCTATTTAAACCCCATCTGTTTGACAGTTCAGTGCTGTCTGTTTGTGCAGCTTGTGGTACCTGTTACGCTGCTCGTCTGAATACCTGATTGACTTCCCGTTACTGAACCTTGGCTTACCCTGACTACGATTGAACTCCGCCTGTCCTGACTCCTTGGCTTGTTACCCGTGTTGCCTGAACTCTGCCGGCCTCGACCTTTGCTTGTTAACCGCTTCTGACTGAACTCCGCCTGCCCTGATCCTGGACCGTTTGACTACTCTTCTGCCTGCTGATTTTGTACCTCCCACTGGTTGCTCGCTCTACAACGCAGTATCATCTGTTCTCCGAGTCACTGTTGGACCTTCTTAAGTGCAACCTGGTGGGCACTAGGCAGCGAAGTTCCACTACCCCCTCCTGGGGTTGTGGTCCTGCTTCCTCCTCAAGGGGTCGTGGGTGAAGACCCGTGGTCACTTAGATCCTGTGCTTAGAAGGTTCTACTCACAGTGGCAAGGTCAACAGCCTCCAGTAGTCGCAACATTGGGTAAGTATGACTCACCTCCCCTAGTTCCAGCCACGAGTGGCCCTCCAATGTCGGAACTCAAGCCTGCCTCGTACTGTGGTATCAACTGGTTTGGGAATTTGAGGAGGCGCCCAATATGAATATAATAGAGTCTAGCTATAGTTGCTATACAGTAATATAGAAAGAGATATCTTAACTCCAATGAAGACTCACTGAGATGGAATTAAGGAGTCTTTATAATAGAACGGTTATATCACGGGTCTCAGCCCGCTTCCTCAGGTCAATACAAACAAATAACCTTATTACTGAGCCGTGTGGGGCTGTGTGGTGCTAAAAGGCGCCCGTGCCCCACACGGCTCAGTAATAAGGTCATTTGCTTGTATTGACCTGAGGAAGCGGGCTGAGATCCATGAAACGCGTTGTCTACAATATAACTGCTCTATAATAGTCATATTGGGTACCTCTCCAAATTCTCAAACCAGTTGTTACCTTACACCCCCAAAAGGGGTGTTATACCCCACTACTTGTGCACGGAGTTCACCAGTGGAAAGGCCCACAGGAGGAGAGCAACCACCCATTTCCAGAAGGTTCCGGGATACCGAGCGGGAACGGTTATTTTCCGCATGCCTATATGGTGGTTGCAGGATTGCAACCCATTCTTGTGAGTATATTCTACCCACAATCCCCCACCGATTCATTCACTTAATGATACTACACTATTGGGCTCCCAGTCTCCCCCTCTCTACAGACCAAATGATCTCCACTCCCCTTGTGAAGGGACTTCCAGAGACCTGGACCAAAACTTGTACTGCGGTATGGATTTAATCCTCCTTTGACCCAGTACTTTCAGCAGTAGGAGGCTGGCTGCAGTGTTGCACAGAGGGGAGCCATGATCGTTGATGGAATGAGGAGAGGTGACAGATACTTACCCCTTCATCACTTGCTGATGCCAGTCTCTGCATGGGGGTGAGGTGCTCATTAGTGCAGTTGCAGTACATCTAGACCCTGGAACCCACAGAGACAACAGAAATGACCTAGACATACTGTAGCTGAGGCAGAAGTGGTGTTGAAATGGATCTCCACATTTTAAGGTACAGACTAACCAGAAAGCTCATGGTGAACCAGAACTCATTGGAGTACCCCTTACACACTCCAATGAGTTCTGGTTCACCATGAGCTTGCTGGTTAGTCTGTACCTCTGGGTGTTTCAAGCCCTACTCCATAGAGCCAAATTAATCCATGAAATGCACTGATGAGGCTCAACCAATCCGAAACAGTCTGTATGCATGTTGAATTATTATGGCTCTGTACAAATTAACAGGCTGACACATCATTGCATTCCGGCGGATCTGGAGGTGTGTTTAGCTTCTAAGGGCAACAATGGTTAATTTGCAGTGATGCACTGGGAGACATCTCGGAGCTCACTCCAACCTGAATTATCACAAAGTCTTTCTGTTTTAAGAAAGCAAACTTTTGTTTTTCCTAGAATTTTAGTAAGGGGGCTTTTAGGACCATTGTAGCCCCTTATACACTCCAATGAGTTCTGGTCCACCATGACCATGCTGGTTAGTCTGTACCTTTGGGTGTTTTAAGCCC
The DNA here is from genome assembly GCF_040937935.1 of Hyperolius riggenbachi. Classification (NCBI taxonomy): domain Eukaryota; kingdom Metazoa; phylum Chordata; class Amphibia; order Anura; family Hyperoliidae; genus Hyperolius; species Hyperolius riggenbachi. The sequence goes on from NC_090646.1 coordinate 486,038,283, forward strand.
TACTCCATAGTGCCAAATTAATCTATGCCATGCACTGATGAGGATCAACAAATTCAAAACAGTCTGTATGCATGTTGGATTATTATGGCTCTGTACAAATTAACAAGCTGACACATCATTGCATTCCAGTGGATCTGGAGGTGTGTTTAGCTTCTTAAGGCAACAATGGTTAATTTGCATATATTCAGCAGTGATGCATTGGGAGACATCTCAAGCTCACTCCAACCTGAATTATCGCAAATTCTTTCTGTTTTAAGAAAGCAAACTTTTGTCTTCCACATTTTAATAAACTGACTCTTTGTCAAACTAAAAATGTTCCGTCATATTCATCTTCTGCCACTAGGCGTCACTACAGAATAAGCATGAAATCTAACCACAGGCTGAAATTCCTGATAAATGGGCTGTTTAAACTTCAAAGTCCAAGTTCAGCATTTTTTAATCCTTTCCAATCCATTTTTGTGATAACCCACATATCCAGCACTTCATTTTTTGAAAAAAAAATTGGGGTGTGCTGAGAGGGGACGTAGGTAATCAGCGGCTGGGATCAGGAGGTCTCACCATCCTCGCACTATAGTGAGAAGTAGCTACATCCCTTGCACATGCGCTAGTGTAATTTTGCAATTATTCAGCGCAGCATGATTTTATATGGCATAAAATTGTTGGACTTTGTCCAGCAGGCTGATTCACATAGGGTGATGCTGTGCTGGGCCAGATCCAGCAGCGACATCATTACAACAAAACTAAATGCACCAACATAATATTTACATTACGTGGCGTGGCGGCAGATGGGGCCGGCAGAACTCAAAGTGTCGGACTAAGTCTGAGGCAGGGAACACACTTAGCAGATATGCTAGCATTGTGTAAATGCAGCGTGTATGTGTATAATGTTAGTAAATGGGACGCATAAAAAAGCATGTGTATGCATTTTGTAAGATGCATTTTTAAAAACGCTGGTTTTGCTGCATATTTTTCAAAAATGCACATAATGAAAATCAATGGTGATGCAGAGGTATTGCGTTTTAGTGCGTTTTGCATGCATTTTTATATGCATTTTTTTTTAAACAACATGTTTTATAATGTATATCCGCTTCCTGTTGACTTTCTAGTAATTTGCAAAAAACACATTAAAAAAAGCATACAAAACCCATATGTGTTTATGCGAACCGCAAACGCATTAAAACGCACGCAACACGCAAGAAAAACACTTGTGAAAAGATGCAAACATACAAAAGAACGCACTGAAATTGCATTAAAAACGCACATGACAGGAAAACGTGACCTTTCACTCACTGACAAGTGTGCAACCAGCCTGACACATTGAACTGGAGAGGCTGATGCTGTGCCGAAATTTAACAGGCAACAGTGCCACCTAGCAGCAGCCATTTTTCCTATGCCGGACTATGTTGGGCCTATACTAGAAAAGGCAACTGATGGACATAGTCCAACATAGGATTAAAATGGCTTACACTTACATTAATTAGAAATGCATGTCGGTACTTTTTTTTTGCAGTAATTACTGTATACTGAAAGTACTGTGGCTGGCTTCATCTAGCAGCTCCTTATTCAGAGACAGTTGCTTTTTTTTTACCCAGCACATGGCAGATTATCTTCCCCAGCACACCTCCACACTGCTGAGAGGGTTAAACCCTTTGTAGCCAGCACTACAGCTACCAGTTTTCAGTTCCTGTCTAAGTGTGTAATGCTTTCAACCTTGACCAACCCTCTCAGTGTGTTTATAAAAGTCACATGTACCTTTCACAACACTGCTTTACTTGCAATAAGAAACCATTGCTCACTGCTCTTTAGTTTAACTTTTTTTTTGTTAAAAACAAAACTCATTGAACACAATGGTCTTTTTTCAAATATGTAACACTGTGGTGGTTGTTTGAAGAGTATATGCTTTGCTATACACTGAGCAGGGAGGAACTAGGTTTGAAATGATGACACTCCTAACAGCTGCAGTGCTGCCTACAAATAGTTCACCTTTTAGCAGTGGTAGAGAGGGTGTGGACAGGGTCAGGTGTTTACTACTGAGTTCACAGCCAGGCCACACTAGCCAAAAATCGCAGGCATTTTCTGCAACACGAAAACACACACAATGTGCAATCGCAGTGCACTGGAAGTAATGTGTGGTTTTCCACAGAGGGGGAAAAAAAGCTGACTCTTGTTTTTTAGCGCATAATGCATGCGATCCCCTTTGCTGACAGTCAGCTGTTTTCATATACACTGCTGCCTTGCCTTCCCCTCTGATGCCCTATCTCTTAGCTGCATATACACTGTTGTCTCACTTTCCCCTCACATGCCCTGTGTCCTAGCTGCATACACTGCTGTCTCACTTTCCTCTTACATACCCTGTGTCCTAGAAGTGTACACTGCTATCTTACCTTCTCTATGCTGCCGTGTCCTAGCTGCATATACACTGCTGTCTTGCCTTCCTCTCTGATGCCCTCTTAGCTGCACATACACTGCTGTCTCACTTTCCCCTCTCATGCCCTGTGCATAGCTCCCAAGGGACAGTCTCTCTTTAGGATCCCAGTCTCTCTGTCCCGCTTTCTACCTCATGTGTCCCTCTTTCAGGACTCATGTACAGATCTATGTAAATATATATATTTCCCTACTACAAAATGAGTTTTCTTGACTCTAAACTTAATTCCCATCCTTTAAATTGATATATTTCCTATTTTCAAATGTTAATATAAAGGAAATGAACCAGGATAGAAATGACCAGTGTGGTCTGAATTATAAAACAACATATTTTTCTTATGAAATCTTTAAGGTATGCATAACTAGGGGTGTGGCAGGGGCGTGGTTAGGGGCGTGACAGGGATGTGGCTTAAGTGTCTCTCTTTCTTATGTCAAAAAGTTGGGAGGTATGCCTGTGTCCTAGCTGCATACACTGCTGTCTTTCACTCTCCTCACATGCCCTGTGTCCTAGCTGCATATACTGCTGTCTCACTTTCCCCTCACATGCCCTGTGTCCTAGCTGTGTACAATGCTGTCTTACCTTCCCCTCTGATGCCCTGTGTCCTAGATGCATATACACTGCTGTCTTTCACTCTCTTCACATGCCCTGTGCCCTAGCTACATACACTGCTGTCTCACTTTCCCCTCACATGCCCTGTGTCCTAACTGTGTATACTGCTGTCTTGCCTTCCCCTCTGATGTCCAATCTCTTAGCTGCATATACACTTTCCCCTCACATGCCCTGTGTCCTAGCTGCATACACTGCTGTCTTTCACTCTCCTCACATGCCCTGTGTCCTAGCTGCATACACTGCCATCTCACTTTCCCCTCACATGCCATGTGCCTTAGCTGCATACACTGCTGTCTCACATTTCCCTCACATGCCCTGTGTCCTAGCTGTGTACACTGCTGTCTTACCTTCCCCTCTGATTCCCTGTGTCTTAGCTGCATATACATTGCTCTTACCTTCCCCTCTGATGTCCTGTGTCCTAGCTGCATATACACTGCTGTCTTGCCTTCCTCTCTGATGTACTATCTCTTAGCTGCATATACACTGTTGTCTCACTTCGCCCTCACATACCGTGTCCTAGCTGCATACACTGCTGTCTTGCCTTCTCCCTGATGCCCTGTGTCCTAGCTGTGTACTCTGCTGTCTTGCCTTCTCCCTGATGTCCTGTGTCCTAACTGTGTACACTGCCGTCAGCTTCCATCCCACTTTCCCTTCACATGCCCTGTGTCCTATCTGCAAACACTGCTTTCTTGCCTTCTTCCCAGATGACTTGTGTCCTAGATGCATACACTGCTGTATTGCCCTCCCCTCAGATGCCCTTTGTCTTAGCTCCATACACTGCTGTCTTGCCTTTTCCTCTGATGCCCTGTGTCCTAGCTGCATACATTGATATCTCACTTTCCCCTCAGATGCCCAGTGTCTTAACTGCATACATCGCTGATATGCCTTCCTCTCAGATGCCCTGTGTCCTAGCTGCGTACACTGCCGTCTCACTTTCCCCTCACATACCCTGTACTGTAGCTGCATACACTGCTGTCTTGCCCTCTCCTCAGATGCCCTATATTCTAGCTGCATACACTGTTGTCTCACTTTTCCCTTGCATGTCCCATTTCCTAGTTGCACATACGCTGCTGTCTTGTCTTCCCCTCACATGCGTTGTGTACTAGCTGCATACCCTGCTGTTTCGCTCTCTCCTTAGATGCCCTGTGTCCTAGCTACATATACTACTGTCTAACCCTCCACTCAAATGTCCCATGTCCTAGCTGCATACACTGTTAGCTTGCCCTCCCCTCGGATGCCCTATCTCCTAGCTGCATATACACTGCTGTCTTGCTCACTCTCCTCAGATGCCCTGTGTCCTAGCTGCATGCACTGCTGTCTCGCTCTCCACTTTAGATGCCCTGTGTCCTAGCTACATATACTACGCCTTGTGTCCTAGCTACATATACTACTGGCTACATACACACGAGGGACAGATGTCTGCAGTTGCATGGAGACAAGCAACAGTTGAAAGTCTCCAGCAACGACAGTTGTATACAAGCAACGATTGTATACACGCGGCAACAACCTGTCTGCAACATAGCGTAAACTGTTGCTCAGCAACTTTTGTTGCAGGTTCTATGAACTGTCGGACTCACAATAGTTGCTAGAGACTAGCATACACACGACCGCACCGACTTGAGACTATCGACGGTTCCTGCAACAGCTGTTGCCGGCGATTGGCCAAGTCAATCGCCTGGCGACAGCTCTAATTAGCAACAGTTCCTTGCGCGCCTCATACACACGGAGGACCTGTCGCCGCAACATGCGCGCGCCATGTGTTTCCAGCAACAGTTGTAGCCCGTGTGTATGGGCCAACTCTCCCCTCAAATGCCCCATGTCCTAGCTGCATACACTGCTGGCTTGCCCTCCCCTCGCATGCCCCATCTCCTAGCTGCATATACACTGCTGTCTTGCTTACTCTCCTCAGATGCCCTGTGTCCTAGCTGCATGCACTGCTGTCTCACCCTCTCCTCCAATGCCCTCCCCTAGCTGCATAAACTGGACCAGAATCTTTAGTAGGTGGCTGCCATCCATCTACACATTGGAAGCCAGTCCTGATGTAGCATAATCCAAAGCATATGAACCATAAATACAATTTTATATCAAACAATGCAGTTTTCTAAGTATGCTTATTGCCATTGCTGAGGGCAAAATTCAGAGAATTAAATAATAAAACCCAAACCTTCTCTGAGTATTGCCCTCTACAGTGGTTATATTACCACTAAGCAGCAGACTTGGGAAGCTAAGATTATTAGGATGCTACTAAAATTATCATTATTTCAAGCAAATAAGTAGATTGAAATCATTATTATTTAGTACAGTATTTATGTAGCGTCTGCATCTTCCACAGCACTTTACAGAGTACTGTATATAGTCATGTTACTAATTGTCCCTCACAGTAGCTCTCAATCTAATCCCTACCATAGTCCATCGTAATCTAGGGCCAATTTAGGGGGGAAGCCAATTAACTTAAAGAGTAACTGTCAGGCTGCAGAAGCTAATTTAAACCTCTATTCTCCTGTGTTAAACAGTTTAGACGGAAGCCAAAAAGGCAATAGTGAAGATAAAAATCTCTCTTACATTTGATGTGTGCTTATCAGCAAAGCTGTTAGACCCAAGAGGACGCAAGCCGCATACCATACTGCAAAGCATTCTGGGGCCCTCCCCTCGGCTGCTAAGGAGAAGTTACAGGATCAAGTTTCAGCAGCTTGTAACTCAGTCCAGCGCACAGCACTGAAAAATCTCCGGGCAGAGTACACTGCAGGAGTCCGCTATTGTTCCTAGCCACATGGCTAATTAATATTCACTGCACACTAGTGTTATTCAGTACGAGCTTTTCTGTGATCAGGAAGCAGGCAGGACATGACGACACATTTGGCTTCATAGGAGACAGACAAACATGGAACCTGCCATGAGCTGTCAGGAGCATCAATCTCTGCATATACTATATACAAATTCTGTGAAGTACAAACGTGGACAGTGAAATGCATATGTAATGTAAGTACAGCCAATCTTTAGCTACTGATATATGTGTTTATTTTCTCTGAGACCTTATACCTAACAGCTCCTCTTTAACTATATGTATTTGGGTTGTGGGAGGAAAACTAAGTGCCCAGAGGGAACCCACGCAGACACAGGGAGAACATACTAACTACTTGCAGATAGTGCCTTGGCTGGGATTCGAACTGAGTAAGTAAGAAGTCATGAAAGAAAATACAGAAAAGGCAACTGGGGCACAAAATATAGAAGGATGGCAAGCTTTGGACCTTAAAAATATAGATTTGCATATTACCTGCATGGAATTAATAAGTACAATCCCAATTAATTTATAAACTGCATAAAACTGCTCTTCTAGATGGAAAGAAAAGTAGGGGACCAAAAACATCACCTTGAGGTACCCCAGCAGACAAAGTATGTAAAAAGGAACTAACAGTGTAAGGTCGTCTCAAGAAAAAGGAAAAAATCCTATTTTTCCCACTCCCTCCCTTTCTCTGCTCTTTTGTTTTGGGGGGGGGGGGGGGGGGGGGGTGAGCTTTATTTTTCTCTAGTACTGTTATTTCTAATGTTTTTATTATTTTCAAACCATGATGTGATACTAAGCCCAACACGAAGAGCGTGATGGTCAGATCTACATACACTGGTTGTGGTTACTGAGCGTTTAAAAAAAAAAAGAAATGGGAGGTGTAATAGATTGCGGAAAAGCCGCCGCGCGGACTGGCAGCAAGGCGGCTGCTTCCGCGTCCAGCGCGGCGGTTTGCACGTGGCGGCGTGCGTCTGATGTGGCTGGGCCTTCTAGTGCACACAGATTGAGGAATACGCACGCGCGCGCTGAGAGGCAGAACCTTTATGACAAAGGAGGAGGGATCAGCTGACCAGGTTGGTCAGCTGATCTCAGAGCGGCCGGCTATTGGTTGATCAGCGATGGGTGGCGCCGGGGAGCGCCGCTCTATATATAGTTATTGCTGGTCAGTCTCAAGTTGTCTGCGAACACTTACGCGAAAGCACTCAGACCATAGTTAGATCCCACAGTGTGTTAGAACCAGGAGGACCTGGGAATTCACACTGAGCCAGATTACTATTGTGTTATACTTCAGACTAGTTCCAGGGTGTTGAGACCACAGACCTCACACCCAAGACTAGGGATACTGTGTTACTATTGTGTTAAACTTCAGACTAGTTTCAGGGTGTTGAGACCACGGACCTCACACCCAAGACTAGGGATATTGTGTTACTATTGTGTTATACTTCAGACTAGTTCCAGGGTGTTGAGACCACGGACCTCACACCCAAGACTAGTCCTTGTTTGACATCTGTTATGACCTATTGCTTTCCTGACTCTCCTTCTGCTTTCTGATTCGGTACCTACGCATATCTGATTACCTGTTGCCAACCCTGCCTGTCCCTGGTTACCGGATCAGCCTTCTGTCTCTGTATCTTATCTGCTCGTGTGTTGCCGACCTAGCCTGCACGACCTTGCGGCCTATGCCTCTCCATTGAGAGATTAGTCTTCAGTCCTGCTTGTGACGCCCACCTTCTAGGTGTCACTTAGCCACAGGGCCTTCCTGCTCTTCAGCCTGGGGCTCCACCCCCTTGGAAGTTTCAGGCTGCTGGAAGGTCTTCGCACTTCCCTGAGGGAAGTATTCCTCATACTGCCAAGGACCACCTGCTCCTCGGGTGGTCCTACTCAAAGTCATTACTGTTGCACAAAACACTCACACTATATAGGTGTCCAGAGGTTAGTTATACTTGTATTATTGGTGATTCTGCAGATCATCAATATTCGGGTATACAAAATAAAAACAAGGAACACCAAGAGCCCCAATAGTGTAATATGTACTGGTAAATGGTTACTAGATAGAGTAAATATTAATACTCACAAACCAGGGTTACCATTAGGCAACCACTGTAAAGGCAGGTGGGGAGATTTTCCTGACCCCACTCAGGAATAAGAAGTCGCTCTCTGTAGATGAGAAAAAGGGGGTTCAACCCTCCACCCAGGGTGGACTCAATATTATGCAGGAGAACAGAGGCGCCAAAAGGATAAAAGGAAGCTAAATGAGCTTAAAAACCAAATTCTTGGTAAATAGAGGAGGTAGTGGTGGACTTACCTCCTCCAAGTAGACACACAACGACTGTAGTAAACACAGTCAATATATTTTATTTATGAACTCCAAATATGCAACGCGTTTCACAGGTTTGATCCCGCTTCATCAGGCAATAACAACGGAGCAATAGCATATGTGGTCAGTAGAAGAGCCAGGCACCTCTGTGCCTGGCTCTTCTACTGACCACATATGCTATTGCTCCGTTGTTATTGCCTGATGAAGCGGGATCAAACCTGCGAAACGCGTTGCATATTTGGAGTTCATAAATAAAATATATTGACTGTGTTTACTACAGTCGTTGTGTGTCTACTTGGAGGAGGTAAGTCCACCACTACCTCCTCTATTTACCAAGAATTTGGTTTTTAAGCTCATTTAGCTTCCTTTTATCCTTTTGGCGCCTCTGTTCTCCTGCATAATAATCGGGTATACTGTATATACAGTGGTGTAAAAAACTATTTGCCCCCTTCCTGATTTCTTATTCTTTTGCATGTTTGTCACCAGAGCCGGGACAAGGTCCTCCAGCACCCAAGGCTGAGACACCAAAGTGCGCCCCTCCATCCCTCCCACCCCAGCCGTCACACACTGATTGCTATTACACTAAGAGGGCCACAGGGCCCACAACCCTTCCCAACACCTTAATATCTAGTTATCTGGCTAGCAGTCACTGCCATGTATCCCCTTTTCTTATTTCTTTCTGCTTCAAACACAATTAGGAATGACAGCTGAATGAATTCTGCGCCCCTCCTACACTGCGCCCTGAGGCTGGAGCCTCTCCAGCCTATGCCTCGGCCCGGCCCTGTTTGTCACACTTAAATGTTTCTGCTCATCAAAAACCGTTAACCATTAGTTAAAGATAACATAATTAAACACAAAATGCAGTTTTAAATGATGGTTTTTATTATTTAGTGAGAAAAAAACTCAAAACCTACATGGCCCTGTGTGAAAAAGAAATTGCCCCCTGAACCTAATAACTGGTTGGGCCACCCTTAGCAGCAATAACTGCAATCAAGCGTTTGCAATAACTTGCAACAAGTCTTTTACAGCTCTCTGGAGGAATTTTGGCCCACTCATCTTTGCAGAATTGTTGTAATTCAGCTTTATTTGAGGGTTTTCTAGCATGAACTGCCTTTTTAAGGTCATGCCACAACATCTCAATAGGATTCAGGTCAGGGCTTTGACTAGGCCACTCCAAAGTCTTCATTTTGTTTTTCTTCAGCCATTTAGAGGTGGATTTGCCGGTGTGTTTTGGGTCATTGTCCTGCTACAGCACCCAAGATCGCTTCAGCTTGAGTTGACGAACAGATGGCCGGACATTCTCCTTCAGGATTTTTTGGTAGACAGTAGAATTCATGGTTCCATCTATCACAGCAAGCCTTCCAGGTCCTGAAGCAGCAAAACAACCCCAGACCATCACACTACCACCACCATATTTTACTGTTAGTATGATGTTCTTTTGCTGAAATGCTGTGTTACTTCTACGACAGATTTAACAGGACACGCACCTTCCAAAAAGTTCAACTTTTGTCTCGGCGGTCCACAAGGTATTTTCCCACAAGTCTTGGCAATCATTGAGATGTTTTTTTTAGCAAAATTGAGACAAGCCTTAATGTTCTTTTTGCTTAAAAGTGGTTTGTGCCTTGGATATCTGCCATGCAGGTCGTTTTCGCCCAGTCTCTTTCTTATGGTGGAGTTGTGAACACTGACCTTAATTGAGGCAAGTGAGGCCTGCAGTTCTTTAGATGTTGTCCTGGGGCCTTTTGTGGCCTCTCGGATGAGTTTTCTCTGCGCTCTTGGGGTAATTTTGGTCGGCGAGCCACTCCTGGGAAGGTTCATCACTGTTCCATGTTTTTGCCATTTGTGGATAATGGCTCTCACTGTGGTTGGCTGGAGTTCCAAAGCTTTAGAAATGGCTTTATAACCTTTACCAGACTGATAGATCTCAATTACAGTACTTTTGTTCTCATTTGTTCCTGAATTTCTTTGGATCTTGGCATGATGTCTAGCTTTTGAGGTGCTTTTGGTCTACTTTTCTGTGTCAGATAGCTCCTATTTAAGTGATTTCTTGATTGAAACAGGTGTGGCAGTAATCAGGCCTGGGGGTGACTACAGAAATTGAACTCAGGTGTGATAAACCACAGTTAAGTTATTTTTTAACAAGGGGGGCAATCACTTTTTCACACAGGGCCATGTAGGTTTTGAGTTTTTTTTCCTCACTAAATAATAAAAACCATCATTTAAAACTGCATTTTGTGTTCAATTATGTTATCTTTGACTAATAGTTAGCGGTTTTTGATGAGCAGAAACATTTAAGTGTGACAAACATGCAAAAGAATAAGAAATCAGGAAGGGGGCAAATAGTTTTTCACACCACTGTATGTATTCTTGGTGATACTGCAGATCACTAATAATCAGATTCTCTCTGTGTGCTGACACTGATCGTTACAGGAAGAAATCCAGGAAAGACCAAGACATTTTACACCTAAAGATAAGAGTGTCTAGAGGAACAAAGAGAGGTGTACAGTGTCAAATGTGGAGGTCAGCTTAAGAAGAATGAATATGAAATGGTGGCCTTCAGATTTAGCTAGTACCGTAGGAGATCACTGGCAACTTTGATTAGGGCTGTTTTAAAAGTTTATAGATACTGTATGTAATTCCTGGGATGTTAAAGAGAGCGGTAGCTAGTGAAGTCTATCAGATCTAGATAGGTTCTCAGTTTGAAACTGGGTGGACTGTGCCATGACAGTTGTATGTGCACACAAAGTTTTTGCTTAACCACTTCCTGACCGCCCAACGCACAGAGGCGGCCCGGGAAGTGGACCCCGCAAGGACCACCGCATGCACAGAGGCGGCGGTCCTTGTAGGGGCATGGGCGGCGCGATCGCGTCATTCGTGACGCGATCGTCCGCCGGGGACGGGCTCCGCCCACCTCGCGCTGTAACCCGCCGGCCGTTCGGAAGCGCTGGCGGGTTACTAGCACCCGGATCGCCGCATACAAAGTGTATAATACACTTTGTAATGTATACAAAGTGTATTATACAGGCTGCCTCCTGCCCTGGTGGTCCCAGTGTCCGAGGGACCACCAGGGCAGGCTGCAGCCACCCTAGTCTGCACCCAAGCACACTGATTCCCCCCCCCCCTGCCCCCTGATCGCCCACAGCACCCCTCAGACCCCCCCCCCTGCCCACCCCCCAGACCACTGTTTGCACCCAATCACCCCCCTAATCACCCATCAATCACTCCCTGTCACTATCTGTCAACGCTATTTTTGTATTCCCTAAACTGCCCCCTGCTCCCTCCTGATCACCCCCCCCCACCCCTCAGATTCTCCCCAGACCCCCCCCCCCTGTGTACTGTATGCATCTATCCCCCTGATCACCTGTCAATCACCTGTCAATCACCCATCAATCACCCCCTGTCACTGCCACCCATCAATCAGCCCCTAACCTGCCCCTTACGGGCAATCTGATCACCCACCCACACCAATAGATCGCCCGCAGATCCGACGTCAGATCACCTCCCAAGTGCAGTGTTTACATCTGTTCTCTACCCTAAACACCCACTAATTACCCATCAATCACCCATCAATCACCCCCTATCACCACCTGTCACTGTTACCCATCAGATCAGACCCTAATCTGCCCCTTGCGGGCACCCAATCACCCGCCTACACGCTCAGATTGCCCTCAGACCCCCCCTTATCAATTCGCCAGTGCAATATTTACATCTGTTCTTCCCTGTAATAACCCACTGATCACCTGTCAATCACCTGTCAATCACCCCCTGTCACTGCCACCCATCAATCACCCCCTATCACTGCCACCCATCAATCAGCCCCTAACTTGCCCCTTGCGGGCAATCTGATCACCCACCCACACCAATAGATCGCCCGCAGATCCGACGTCAGATCACCTCCCAAGTGCAGTGTTTACATCTGTTCTCTACCCTAAACACCCACTAATTACCCATCAATCACCCATCAATCACCCCCTATCACCACCTGTCACTGTTACCCATCAGATCAGACCCTAATCTGCCCCTTGCGGGCACCCAATCACCCGCCTACACGCTCAGATTGCCCTCAGACCCCCCCTTATCAATTCGCCAGTGCAATATTTACATCTGTTCTTCCCTGTAATAACCCACTGATCACCTGTCAATCACCCATCAATCACCCCCTATCACTGCCACCCATCAATCAGCCCCTAACCTGCCCCTTGCGGGCAATCTGATCACCCACCCACACCAATAGATCGCCCGCAGATCCGACGTCCGATCACCTCCCAAGTGCAGTGTTTACATCTGTTCTCTACCCTAAACACCCACTAATTACCCATCAATCACCCCCTGTCACTGCTACCTATCAGATTAGACCCCTATCTGCCCCTAGGGCACTCAATCACCTGCCCACACCCTCAGAACGCCCTCAGACCCCAGCCCTGATCACCTCGCCAGTGCATTGCTTTTATCTTTTCCCCCCTCTAATCACACCTTGAGACACCCATCAATCACCTCCTGTCACCCCCTAGCACACCTACCCATCAGATCAGGCCCTAATTTGCCCCGTGTGGGCTCCTGATCACTCGGCCAAACCCTCAGATCCCCCTTAGACCCCCTTCCGATCACCTCCCCAGTGCATTGATTGCATCTATTTTCCCCTCTAACCACCCCCTGAGACACCCATCAATCACCTCCTGTCACCCCCCTAGCACTCCTATCCATCAGATCAGGCCCAATACAACCTGTCATCTAAAAGGCCACCCTGCTTATGACCGGTTCCACCAAATTCTCCCCCTCATAGACCACCTGTCATCAAAATTTGCAGATGCTTATACCCCTGAACAGTCATTTTGAGACATTTGGTTTCCAGACTACTCACGGTTTTGGGCCCGTAAAATGCCAGGGCGGTATAGGAACCCCACAAGTGACCCCATTTTAGAAAAAAGACACCCCAAGGTATTCTGTTAGGTGTATGACAAGTTCAAAGAATATTTTTTTTTTTTTGTCAAAAGTTAGCGGAAATTGATTTTTATTCTTTTTTTTTCACAAAGTGTCATTTTTCACTAACTTGTGACAAAAAATAAAATCCTCTATGAACTCGCCATACACCTAACGGAATACCTTGGGGTGTCTTCTTTCTAAAATGGGGGGTTCCTATACTGCCCTGGCATTTTAGGGGCCCTAAACCGTGAGGAGTAGTCTAGAAAACAAATGCCTCAAAATGACCTGTGAATAGGACGTTGGGCCCCTTAGCGCCTAGGTTCTCAACATGTGGTACGCGTACCCCAGGGGGTACTTCTGATGGTTCCAGGGGGTACTCGGCTTGATAAACTTTACCAATAATAACAAATTTAGAGTTTAAGAAAATTATAAATCGTATTTAAACAATAACAAATTAATATTTTTGCTAATTAAACACAATAGTACATGCTTGGAAAGTGTTTAGAACCAATTTTCATGTACTATGATCAAATATATATTTGTCAAGGGGTACTTGTGATAATGTTTACAATTCCAGGGGGTACTTGGTGAGTACAGGGTTTTAAAAGAGGTACATACCAGTAAAATGTTGAGAAACATTGCTTAGCGCACCTAGGCTGCAAAAAAGTGTCACACATGTGGTACCGCCGTACTCAGGAAAAGTAGTATAATGTGTTTTGGAGTGTATTTTTACACATACCCATGCTGGGTGGGAGAAATCTCTCTGTAAATCGACAATTGTGTGTAAAAAAAAATCAAACAATTGTCATTTACAGAGATATTTCTCCCACCCAGCATGGGTATGTGTAAAAATACACCCCATAACACATTATACTACTTCTCCTGAGTACGGCGGTACCACATGTGTGGCACTTTTTTACACCCTTAGTACGCTAAGGGGCCCAAAGTCCAATGAGTACCTTTAGGATTTCACAGGTCATTTTGCGACATTTGGTTTCAAGAGTACTCCTCACGGTTTAGGGCCCCTAAAATGCCAGGGCAGTATAGGAACCCCACAAATGACCCCATTCTAGAAAGAAGACACCCAAAGGCATTCCGTTAGGAGTATGGTGAGTTCATAGAAGATTTTATTTTTTGTCACAAGTTAGCGGAAAATGACACTTTGTGAAAAAAAAACAATTAAAATCATTTTCCGCTAACTTGTGACAAAAAAAATAAAATCTTCTATGAACTCACCATACTCCTAACGGAATACCTTGGGGTGTCTTCTTTCTAAAATGGGGTCATTAGTGGGGTTCCTATACTGCCCTGGCATTTTAGGGGCCCTAAACCGTGAGGAGTAGTCTTGAAACAAAAATGACCTGTAAAATCCTAAAGGTACTCATTGGACTTTGGGCCCTTTAGCGCAGTTAGGGTGCAAAAAAGTGCCACACTTGTGGTATCACCGTACTCAGGAGAAGTAGTATAATGTGTTTTGGGGTGTATTTTTACACATACCCATGCTGAGTGGGAGAAATCTCTCTGTAAATGGACAATTGTGTGTAAAAAAAAATCAAACAATTGTCATTTACAGAGATATTTCTCCCACCCAGCATGGGTATGTGTAAAAATACACCCCAAAACACATTATACTACTTCTCCTGAGTATGGCAATACCACATGTGTGGCACTTTTTTGCAGCCTAACTGCGCTAAGGGGCCCAAAGTCCAATGAGCACCTTTAGGCTTTACAGGGGTGCTTACAATTTAGCACCCCCCAAAATGTCAGCACAGTAAACACACCCCACAAATGACCCCATTTTGGAAAGTAGACACTTCAAGGTATTCGGAGAGGGGCATAGTGAGTCCGTGGCAGATTTCATTTTTTTTTCCGCAAGTTAGAAGAAATGGAAACTTTTTTTTTTTTTTTTTTTTGTCACAAAGTGTCATTTTCCGCTTACTTGTGACAAAAAATAATATCTTCTATGAACTCACTATGCCTCTCAGTGAATACTTTGGGATGTCTTCTTTCCAAAATGGGGTCATTTGGGGGGTATTTATACTATCCTGGAATTCTAGCCCCTCATGAAACATGTCAGGTCGTCAGAAAAGGCAGAGATGCTGAAAATGGGAAAATTCACTTTTTGCACCATAGTTTGTAAACGCTATAACTTTTACCCAAACCAATAAATATAGGCTGAATGGGTTTTTTTTTTTATCAAAAACATGTTTGTCCACATTTTTCTCGCTGCATGTATACAGAAATTATACTTTATTTGAAAAATGTCAGCACAGAAAGTTAAAAAAATCATTTTTTGCCAAAATTCATGTCTTTTTTGATGAATATAATAAAAAGTAAAAATCGCAGCAGCAATCAAATAGCACCAAAAGAAAGCTTTATTAGTGACAAGAAAAGGAGCCAAAATTCTTTTAGGTGGTAGGTTGTATGAGCGAGCAATAAACCCTGAGAGCTGCAGTGGTCTGAATGGAAAAAAAGTGCCTGGTCCTTAAGGGGGGTAAAGCCCACGGTCCTCAAGTGGTTAAATGTCTTCTTTTTAAACAAACAAAAACAATAACAAAGTTGTATTCCAATAAGCCTCATAGCACAAACCAATGCTAACGGTGATGAAGAATGAAAGTACAGTGAAAGTATAGTCTAAGTGCTATAATTGCATACTAGTATGGTGCCTTGATCACATCCTTTTTTTTCCAGGGAACAAAACCTTATTGCATTTTATAAATACAGCATTCTAAAATGGTCAGTCTCCTTTTTGAAACTGGGAAAAAAAATAGTAATCTGTTTTTAAAACACTACTTTTTTATATAAATAAGCCTGTAATTTTAGGATTCACTGCCTGACACAGACCCTGCTTAATATCTGGCAAATGAAGCTCAATCAGGGCTGGATTAATGGGATGGCCAGGAAAGGTCTTGGCCTTGTGTGATAAAAGTAGAAAGGCAACAGGACTTGGAGAGATAAAAGGTTAAATGTCAAAGTAAACAATCTCTCCTGGTGCGCAGCCACCCTACATTTGCTCTGCACAAAGCACATTGATTCTAGAGTTCCCTGCATCTCCCTCACTTCCTGGGGTGTGATGACAGTAACAGAGTACTCTGCTGGATCTGCTATCTCCTTATGATCCTGTCCTCTGTATGAGGAAGGAGACATAGAAGCTGCTGTGAGTAGGAGTAGTAGTAGTAGTAGTAGTAGTAGTGGTGGTGAGTTGTACAGTAGAGAGCAGAACTCCTGAGTTAGGTGAGTTTTCATGCACACGTTCACGGACAGGGAATATGAGCTCTGTTAGTTCCCTCTTCTCTCACCTCCAGCTGTCAGGCAGTTTATTGCTGTTCAGCCACTGTTAATGACCTCAGCCCTGTTTTTGTTCTTATCTAACCATGTGCACTCTCATATTTCTCTTTAAATTTGTGACTACGGGCCTTGGGTGCTGGAAAGTACAAATCTGGCTCACTGTACAATAAGCGCCCCCACAGCAGGGGAAATCATCTCTTTCCCCCAATAACATTTTATCTAACTATTTCCTCACCAGCACTGGTCTAACTGGATAGGACAGCAGAAAAACACAATGAATCTGTGTAGGAACAGGGATGTCAAACTCCAATCCTCAAGGGCTGAGGTCCACACACCTTTTTGGCACAGCTCAAATTAATTGATGATATTGAATCATGGAAGGTGTGCTTTATCAAGTCAAACACATTTCCCAATTTCTTATTCCATCCTAAACAATAGCATGGAGTTCAAAACCCATAGTGTAGAAGAAGGAAGGTATATTTATATCCCTGGATGGAGGTCAAGGCGTCCAATAGGATGCCTACTACCATAAACATGGCTACCAGAGTCTCCTGCCCATCTCTAAATATTCACTGGGTACAGTTGTGGCCCAAAGCATTATGGGGTAGTCTGCCATGTTTTTCCATGGACATAGCAGTTTCATTTCTGAATCAAATGACCATTGTTTTTGATAAATTTCACTTTTACTTGACTTTGAACAGCAACGCTATTAGGGAAAGCCAGATAACAGTAAATTAGAGACAGGCCTCACACCCAATATGCCACCCAGGTGGTCTTGTCTATTGTGCTATACAGCAACACTCAAGACCTTTGTTGGCCACTGCTGCAGCTATGCTTGGAATACAATGCTTGATTCTGAGCCATTAAGATGGCTAGATAGATAATTTCCGACATGCCCGATCTCCCGCCCGATCGTTTCGCTGCTCAATTCCGAATTGAAGTGAATAGAAAAAGATAAGAAAAACGAGCGGAAGATAAGAGAATTGACTGCCGAATCGAGCAGCGACACGATCGAGCGGGAGAATAGAGCTGCAAAATCGCGCCGTGTATGCCCAGCATAATACCATTTACTGACACTAAATGTGTCTTAACTAATGGAGTTCCAAATCTAATTGTAACTGTACAGCACTTAGTCACCCTTAAATGTTCCAGAAGTGACATCCATTATACTATAAATTCACATAGACGCCCTCTCACACCCTCTTCTGTACACAGAAATATGTTCATTCTAACGGGGATGCTGCAAAGTCCCCCACCCAAGTGAGGAACACTGACATATATAATAAAGGATGAGAACATTAGGCATGCTTCCACAAGTCCTATAGGTATAACGTCACAGATGCTTTCACATTGTTGCTGAGCAATCGGGGGAAGAGGTTGCTCTTTTACAACACTCTAGTGCCTCAGAGACACAATTAGTGTATATGGATTGTCGTCATATGATCCCACAGCCATGAATTCCTATATCATAATGGATGCTTCTTTTATGAGATTAGGTCATCTCTGGGTCCTGGGCTGGAGGGTGGAGGTATTTTCCACTCTACAATGTAATGTCCTAGTAAGATTACTGCCAGCAAAGTGTCTTTTCCACCTACTTGAAGGAGAAGTAGAATAATTAGTAACTATATTCTGTTATAAAATAAGGCAGACATCAGATAAGTCTAAACTGGACACATATCTGTGCATCTCTGTTATGAGCTCATGCTAATTAGTAGAGGTGAGCAGGCTGGAGGAGGGTTACCATGGAGACCGCCACAGAACTGACCACATCCCCAGGATGCCATCCCACACAAGCCAAAGCAAAATAAATTAACTCTTTTACCTTTGGTCCAACTAGTGGTAATACGCTAAAAGCTTTCCCACAGAACTGAATGAGCTAATAGATAAGCTATCACAATGCACGGCTTGTGCAAGGCTGGCTGGCCAGGAAGCAGTTAATACCTTCTATGTCATGACTGCCAAAATGTTAAGGTACTTTCTAGGGACGCGCTGCTGCTTAGCTTTGACATCCAAATTCCCCAGCTGTCTGATGGACACAGAAAAGTACAAACTCAGATATTACTCATTTATTACACTGCAATATGAATCATTTTGTTGTACTGTAAAATCTGCTAAATTTCATAAAATTGAACTGAAATAGCCTGCAGGACAATAACAAGCAGAGGCTGAATCTACATGCACAAAAAGGGACAGTTTAAGGGCACGGATGATTACATCTCAAACCACATATTTCTAGGTACAAAACCATAGATCTTTCAGACCCCTGGAAGTGTGGGGCAAGAATTCAGTGGTCTCTGCAGAAGAGACAATGTTTTGTTCTCTGAGTTACTGGGAAGAGTGGTAATCACTGTACTGCATGTTGCTAGCAGAGAAGGGTTCATTCTGCTCATGACATCCTCGTTATATATTTATATACATTGTTCTGAGCACCAGAAGGACTTTCCGCAGCATTTCCTTGTTTCCAAAATACTGGCGCCTGGGGACACATCCTCTGATGTAATTTCCTTTTGCTTCGTGCTTGTCCGCCTGACACATTCTGCCCTCAAGGGATGTCTGGACTCTTTCTTAGAATAATTGGCTTCTCCTGATAGGGAAGACAGATTAACCTTGTCGGGCCATTTGTACAGAAGCTATTGATAAGGCCATGGTTCACTTAGAAGTACTAGAGGAATCATCAGTCATTTTCCTTATTCTCAAACTACATACAAATTCTAGAATGAAGTTGTCCAGAATGACCGTTTTGGATGACGGTTTAGGAACGAATGCTATGAACACACTATGCTTGGCTATCTGGTCAGTTGCCTGATTATGAAGAGGGGAAAGGATGAGTGGCAGGTGCCCCGCTGCTGGGACAACAGCAGAAGTAACATAGAGGTTAGAGGAGTGAGATCCAACACAGCAGATCACAGAAGGTTGGTCAACAACACCTTTACGCTCATTATCACATGAGACATTCCTTGTCTTGGGCAACTAAAATCTTAATCTTGTGTGTGTACCTGTACAAGGGTCGCCCATAAATAACAGCCATTTGCTTTTATCTGCCTCGCAAGGTATTCTTTCTAATTTAACTTTCATCTCTCAGGTTAATCTTGTCTCTTCCTGCACCACTTGTTAAGTGACAAGTGACTGCAGAATGCCAGTAACTTTTTCTCCAGCAGCATTATCATGAAGGCCCCTCCATCCACAATACCCCCAAATCATAGGGGTTGATACTACTACATCAAAGGGATAGAACACCTTGTAAAAAGATATAATAAATGTTTAAAGGGAAACTGAAATGAGAGGAATATTATGTAGCGCCGACATCTTCTGCAGCGATCTACAGAGTAAATTGTGTTGTCACTTAATTGTCCCTCAGAAGGACTTACAATCTAATCCCTACCATAGTCATATGTCTATATCGTGAAGTGTACATATTGTAGTCTAGGGACAATATTAGGGAAAAGCCAATTTTCTCATCAGTATGTTTTTTGGGAGGTGTGAGGAAACTGGAGTGCCCAGAGGCAACCCACACAGAAACAGAGAGAATATACAAATTCCTTGCAGATAGGCAGATAGAACTATGCCACCGTGCTGCCCACATGGAGACTGCTGTATTTATTTCCTTTTAAACAACACCAGTTGCTTGGCTGTCCTGCTGATCCTTTGCCTCTAATACTTTTAGCCACAGACCCTGAACAAGCATATGCAGATCAGATGTTTCTGACAAATATCTGAAGTAGTGTATGGCAAGCACCAATGGTGGACCAGGGAATCGTCAAGTCGTGCTATAGACTCCAGTCACCTGTGCATCTCAGGTGTCTCCTCCAGTAGCATTCCAATGAGTCAGCACCGTCTTCATTAAAAGCTCTTTTATTCAAATCTTAATAAAATTCCATGGCATGTAAGCAAGCGATCAGCAGCGACAGCTCCGCTGTTTCGGGCTATCCGCCCTTTCTCAAGCTGTGTAGCAAGTCATCCATGTTTAATCACAGTAAAATCACTCCTTAAATATTAAACAGAAAGAATCAGGTGACCAATGTGCAGCCAATCCGACGCGTGGAGCCGCCGGCGGACCTGATAGAAAACTTCAGGTATAACATGCAAAACAAAACCTACCTACACCCCCTTCCTAGCGTCATCAAGAAGCAACCTCCCTCTTAAAGCCTACCTGGCGGTATGCCCATTTCCGCCGTCCGCATCGCAGGAGCGTGGGCGCGGCCAGCCTCTCCATCCTCCTCCTATGCGTCATGACGTAATACATCACGTGTGAGGTATATGACGCTCCAACGCGTCAAGCCAATCACTGCTGCGCCTCCTCGTAGCATAGCAACCAAACGCTGTGCACACGAGAGGGGATTATGACCCCTCTATAGCGGCGAAAACATTAATAACCTCATAAACATTGCACAGAGGGAGATCAGGAGACCCAACCGCACTCACCCACCACGAAACAGACGAACGGCCACATCGGGGATGGAACAATAAAGCACCAGAAGCCACATTAGTCAGATGTGCACACATCAGTCACCTGAAAATAGAATAAGATACATATCAATGTATCTTATTCTATTTTCAGGTGACTGATGTGTGCACATCTGACTAATGTGGCTTCTGGTGCTTTATTGTTCCATCCCCGATGTGGCCGTTCGTCTGTTTCGTGGTGGGTGAGTGCGGTTGGGTCTCCTGATCTCCCTCTGTGCAATGTTTATGAGGTTATTAATGTTTTCGCCGCTATAGAGGGGTCATAATCCCCTCTCGTGTGCACAGCGTTTGGTTGCTATGCTACGAGGAGGCGCAGCAGTGATTGGCTTGACGCGTTGGAGCGTCATATACCTCACACGTGATGTATTACGTCATGACGCATAGGAGGAGGATGGAGAGGCTGGCCGCGCCCACGCTCCTGCGATGCGGACGGCGGAAATGGGCATACCGCCAGGTAGGCTTTAAGAGGGAGGTTGCTTCTTGATGACGCTAGGAAGGGGGTGTAGGTAGGTTTTGTTTTGCATGTTATACCTGAAGTTTTCTATCAGGTCCGCCGGCGGCTCCACGCGTCGGATTGGCTGCACATTGGTCACCTGATTCTTTCTGTTTAATATTTAAGGAGTGATTTTACTGTGATTAAACATGGATGACTTGCTACACAGCTTGAGAAAGGGCGGATAGCCCGAAACAGCGGAGCTGTCGCTGCTGATCGCTTGCTTACATGCCATGGAATTTTATTAAGATTTGAATAAAAGAGCTTTTAATGAAGACGGTGCTGACTCTGACAAATATCTGAACATTAGCTACATGCTTGTTTCAAATGTATATTGCAGACACTACTGAAGCCAAAGAGATCAGCAGGGCAGCCAGGCAACTGGTGTTGTTTAAAAGGAAATAAATATGGAAACCTCCATATACCTCTCGATTGAAGAACCCTGTAGCAAACCTGAAGTGAGGAAACTCTATTCACGTTAGATACAAACCTATGTAGAAGGTATGTTCCTGGTCCTTGGTCTGTCCCGTCGTTCCAACACTCCCTCCCCCAGTTCTGCAAGTGGTTGTATCTTTGGTAATTCTCAGGCAGTCTTTGGTTTATGTCCCTAATAGCTTACCGTAGTTACTTCCGAACACTGGTGCATCCATTCTGCGCATGCAAATGCCCAGAGTCGACTAACTTCCACTGGGGGTGGTGCTGGAATGACAGACCAATGACTGGGAAGACTCTACGTTATCCAGAGCCTTCCCTCTTTATAAGTAAGTATCTAACTTGAAGCGGATCAGCTGAGAGCCGAGTGCCGAAACTGGGCGCCCCATAGCAGCAATGCTATGCTGCGTGGGGCACGAAGCGGTAATTCGGGGCCCTGGCGGCTGCCAGACCCTGAATTACATCTCCCTCCGAGTGGCGACAACTCGGAGGGGGAATAGTATTTAACGCCGCCTCGGAGTTTAGCGGCAGCGGTGAGAGCCGTCATTCGGCTCTCACCACGCCGAACTGAGCGGCGCCAAATTAATATGCACCCAACTTGAAGTTATTTTGCTCAATTCAGGTTCACAAATTTGGATGTTACACGTTGACATTGGTGTAGATCCACTATTGCAACAGCACTACGATAAGCAATGTACACACACGCGCACACACATACACAAAAACAAAATAAACATTAATTTATTAGTAAAAAACAACAACAAAAACTTAAGGGTTTTATCAAAGAATTGAAGCTATTTATCTTGGCAAATTACTCCAAATGGGAAATTAACCACTTCCGGATTTCTGGTACGTATATACACGCCCCTGTACAGTTCACCTGCAGATCAGGGGCGTGTATATACGTACCGCTCTATTTTGCTTCAGTGCGGGCGATCGCGCGCGTGCACGCGCGTGCACGAGGGGCCGTCTCGTCGGCCAGCTGTTGGGAAATGGGAACTTTGTTCCCAAAAGTCTATTTGTGCCCCCACTAAAGGATGATCGCTGCCAAAGGGAGCGGCAGCGATCATCCATAAAAATAAATCCAAAACGTTTTTGTAGCGATCGCGGGCGCGATTGAGAGCGTGCATGCGTGCGCAAGCGTGGCCACAACTCCGGCAAGCCGCTGGTGGACGGGAACTGTGTTTCCTAAAGCCAGTGAAGCCCCCCCCCCCTCCAGTAAAGGATGATCACAGCCAAAGACAATGGCTGTGATCAATCAAAAATAATAAATAAGTACATTTATTGCGCGTGATCGTGCATGCGTGCGCACGTATGGGCACCCGCCGGGCTCTTCCCTCCAGCCAATCAGAGTGCCCAAAATAGTGAATGATTGCTGCCAAAGCCAATGGCAGTGATCATTCATAAAAAGTTAAGAAACAGAAAAAATACACCTTTATTTTGAAATAATATACTGTCGCCACACATTGTACTAGGAACAAAATTTAAATGTTGGGATAACCAGGACAAATAAACAAATAAAATGTGTGGGTTTTACCCATGATAGCATTGTTTAGTTTAAAACTATAATGAATGGAAATGGAGAAATAGTGTATTTTTTCATTTTTTTTCTCTTTAAAATGCATAGAAAATGAAGTAATTACTAAAAACAAAGACTACCACCAAAAAGCCTAATTGGTGGCAAAAAAAAACAAGATATAGATCATTTAGTTGTGATTAGTAGTGATAAAATTATTGGGGAATGAATGGGAGGAGTGCTGACAGGTGACAAATGCTCTGGTTTTTTAAAGGGAAAAACCTGTGGTAGGGAAGTGGTTAATACTCTGATGAGCCCTTTCAGGGATACTATGTGGTATCTTACAGAACAACTGATGGGTACACTGGGTTTGGATGTGGTTTGACTGTAATGAAGTACCTGGCAACTAGAGATGACAAAGAGGGTGGGAGGGGTGGATATGTAGGGGAGGGGTTGGTTCTAAGTTCCTGATGCAGGTGTCCAAATTTCTCTATATTGGAGTGTGGCGCAAAGATGGCGCATTGAGAATTCTCTTGTTCCTGAGGCACTTTCGCACTGTTTGTAACTCTATTTTAAAATGATAAAACCAAATAATTTTTTAGTTTCAAAATCTTTTATTAGGCACTCAAGTGCCAAAGTAGCAAAAGGAACATTACAACATAATATAACATATCTGTATTGGCCCAACATGGGCAACAGATATCAAATAATACACATAGTATGAATTTTACATTTACGTTCTAGAAAGGTCAGTTCTGGAAAGCGATAAGATGGTTGTAACAAAAACATTGAAGTTGCATATGAATCATAAAAAACATAAAAACATAAAACTATAGCACGGTCAGTTCTTTGTTATGGTTAGTTATAACTGAGAGTCTAGGAAGATTGTATATGGCCCGGGGTTCCGCAGCCCTCATTAGGTGAACCTTCTAACAGGGGAGGGGTGCGAGGTCCAGCAGTGCTTGGGTGCCTTTAGAGAGTTTATTGGTTGACCAGGGCTCCCAGACTTTTTGGAATTGGGGCATTCTATCGTTAATTATGGCATTGATACGTTCACAGGTCATTATGGAATTTATGCTACTGACTACCTGAAGGTAGGAGAGGTGTGGTGAAAGCCAGTTAGCTGCAATATGCGTTTTGGCAGCGCATGCAATGAATTGCACAAGTTTATGTTGGGCATATAACATTGCCTTTGGCTTGTATCCTAGAAGGAATATTTTGGGGTCCAGTGTGATAGGTTTAGGAATTATGTTATTGATGAGGTGGCGTAGTCTTCCCCAGAGGCGAGACACCCTGGGGCAGGAAAACCAGATGTGATATAATGTGCCCGTAACCTTGCATCCTCTGAAGCAGAGTGGGCTTTTCGTTGGGTCTATTTGATGAAGCCTATGGGGGACCAGGTATATACGATGTAGTAATCGTAGGGACACTTCCATATGTGTTGTTTGCAGACCCCCCCTAGATAAGGTCTCCAGGCATTGGGTCCACTCCTCATCTTTGAGTTGTGAGCGGAGGTCACTTTCCCATTGTTTTTGATATTGGTGTATATGATTCGTTGGAGGGGAGTTGAGGATCGAATAAATATACGTAAGTACTCCTTTTTGCATGGGGTCATGGAGACACAGGCTTTCAAAACGTGTAGGTTGGATGAA
This sequence comes from Hyperolius riggenbachi, assembly GCF_040937935.1. Taxonomy (NCBI): domain Eukaryota; kingdom Metazoa; phylum Chordata; class Amphibia; order Anura; family Hyperoliidae; genus Hyperolius; species Hyperolius riggenbachi. The sequence continues at coordinate 486,063,187 of NC_090646.1, forward strand.
AGTACCTGGTTTAGCTAGTTTAGTTAGAAAATGATATAGTTGCCTTATATTGAGCCAGGCTGAAATCCTAGACTTCGTGATATCTATTAGCTGTTTCCACGTAGGGGTCATCCCTCGGACTAAATATGCCTTAATTGTGGGTTAGGCGTCTGACGACCACCATGGGAAGGACGGTGCCTGGAGACCTTCGGGGAAGTCTGGATTAGATTTAATTTCGGTTAAGATCGATGGCTTAGATTGGAGAGAAGCTACGAATCTGGTTGATCTCCAGATTTTTAAGGTATGGTATGTTATGATAGAGTTATTCCGTATTGGAGCTGTATCCGTGGTATGTGACCACAGAATACCCTTCCATGTTAGGGGGGAGATGAGGAGGTTTTCTAGGGAGACCCATCTAGGGGCATGAGCATCGCTGTAGATGGTTGGGAGGATCGCCAATTGTGCAGCCTAATAGTATAGGGTGAGGTTGGGGACCGATAGGCCTCCCTCTTTCTTATGCCAGTAAAGTATTTTGCGGGATATTCGGGGCTTTTTCCCTGCCCAGATAAATTTAGATATTTCTTTCTGAAGAGCTAGGATATCGCGCTTTTTGATTGGGGTTGGAAGAACTCTGAAGTAGTATAATATTTTGGGAAGAAGTGTCATTTTCACACTCGTGATCCTACCCGCCCAAGAAATTTTATAGGTGTTCCACGACCTGAGCAGGGCGGTCAACTCCCGATACAGGGGCGCATAGTTTTTATGGTACAACTGGTTATCTAAATAATTTTTTAAAGCAACAACAATGGCAATTAACAATTTTGTATAAACAAAACATACATTAATAAATTAGTAACAATCCAATAATAAATGTATTGGTAATAAACATCCTTTTACAGTAGTTTTTGTCTTAGAAAAATTCATTTTTCCACAAAATTTTGCTTGTTTTGTGGAAGCAATTATTATATTTTTTTTTGTTCAATGAATAGCTTTAGACCAGTGTTTCTCAAACCTGTCCTCATGACTCCCCAACGGTGCATGTTTTGCAGGCAACCTCACCTATGCACAGGTGGGGTAATTAGTGTCTCAGCTAGATGGAATCCACCTAGCTGAGACACTAATTATCCCACCTGTGCATAGGCGAGGCTCATTGCTGGCCTTTGACCTGAGCGACCGGAGTGGTCGCTCAGGGTGCCAGCTTCAAAGGGCGCACATGTACAGCACAGTGTCGCCGCTCGCTGCCCCGCTGTTTCTCCTAGCTTCTGTAGTTCCACTCTTTCTGTAATTAGAGCAGGGCTACAAGAAAATGGCCACCAGAGTCCGCATTTGGCCATTTTCTTGTAGCCCTGCTCTAACTACGGATGGAGCGGAGGCAAGGAGAGAAGAGTGACATCAGAGCTAGAATGTGTGAAGATGGTGAGTGATCTGCCACTGCCAGCACATGCACTGTCTAAAGGGAACCTACAGCTGACTACCTATAAAAAATTTCCAAACCACTGAGCCCCCCTAGGGTGATGGCACTGACGTTGAAGGGCATGTTGGCTGGCCGTCCATAGGTGGCGATACATGGCGCAGGACACTGCCACCAGCTGTTTCTGACGACGAGCTCCCCCTGCTTCTTTCAGGAACTCGTCTCCTCCTACTCCTCTCTGACTCCCCCTCTGAACTGTCCCCTTGGTAATCTTGTCTATTAGGATCCCACGTGGCATCCATATCATCATAATCATCCTCCCCAGCTTCGCTTGCCTCAGACACCTCATAAATTGCACCAACAGCAGGTACTTCATCATCCTCCTCCTCACACCTTACGTCCATAGTGTCGCCTAACTCAGACATATGAGGTGGTGTAACTTGCTTAGCGCCTTCATCTTGTTGTAACAATAATGGCTGTGAATCAGTTAATTCCCCACCAAATAACTCCTGTGACGTGTCAAATGCAGCATATGTGGTGCTTGTAGTAGCGCTGGTGGCTGCGGAAGATGAGTTGTGTTAAATAGTCAACCACGTCCTGACAATCTTGGAAGTTGATGGGACGTGCCTTCTTCTGAGCACTATACTTTGGGCCAGGGCCGCACGAAGTCAAGTCACCATGACTTCGAACCGGCCTGCCTCTGGGTCTGCCTCTGCCTGTTGTTTTGTCCATATCGGGGGGAGGGGGGGTGAATTGAAAGGTATGCACTGACTTGACTAATACAATGTGCAGTCACACAGGTGCAGTGAAATGTATGTAGTGACTGGTATTACAATACAATGTGCAGCTGTCACACACGTGCAGTTAACAGGTATGCACAGACTGGTATATTGAACAGCGTGCGGTCACACAGGTACTGTGGACAATTATGCAATGACTAGCAGTACAAATTTGCAGCTGTCACACACACAGGTACCGTGAACAGGTGCAGTGACTGGTGGTATATAACACTGCGTGCGCTCACGTAGGTAGGTAGGTAGGTGCACTGAACAGGTGGGTATGCAGTGATCGGTATTACAAATGTGCAGCTGTCACACACACAGGTACCGTCAACAGGTGCAGGGACTGGTATATAACACTGCTTGCAGACACGTAGATAGGTAGGTGCACTGAACAGGTTGGTATGCAGTGATTGGTATTACAAATGTGCAGCTGTCACACACACAGGTAGTCACTGAATGTGCTGGGCCTGGCAGTGGCACAGTAGGAATTTCCAAGGTCCAGCAGCTGCGACTTACTAACAGGGCTGTATATGCAACACAAGTGTCTGTGGGACACACACACACAAAAAAAAAATAGATCACAAGAACAACATTAGCTCTCAAAAGAGCTGTTGAGGATGAGGAGTGCTTTTTAGCAATAAGTATCGGCAAGAAGGAGCAACCTAACAAGCCTAACACAAGAGCCTAACTAAGCTTTCCCTATGTCAGCAGCTAGGTTCTCTCCCTTCGCTAATTACTGCAGCCACACGAGTGAGTGAAAAGGCTGACGCTGCCTGCGTTTTATAAGGGGGGGGGGGGGCTCCAGGAGGGAGTTCAGCCTGATTGGCTACCCTATGTCTGCTGTCTGTGATGTACAGGGTCAAAGTTGACCCTAATGATGTAGTATAGGCGGTGGGTCGAACTCGCATATAGTTCGCGTGAATAACTTCGCGGTTGAACCATTCTGGCCATCTCTAATAATTACATCAATAATAGTCAAAATTAAAAAGATGCTTTTTCCCAAATGTTGCCTTTTTTAATGTTTGTTTGTTTTTTTTATGTATAGGGTTAACTTTTGATACAGAAAGAAACCCCTATGTGTCCTTTGACAAATAATACTAAGACTGTGTATGTCAGGTAAAATATGTACGTGTCACACCTATAAACATGAAAAATGCCCCAGTACTGAGAGGTGGTTGTACTGGCGGCAATGATGTGGTTAAGCTGACGTCACTGAGCAATTGGCTCACAAGTGAACCTTACGCTCATTTGTTGACTTAGGCAGGGAGCACACTGATTTGAATAGGGCACATTTTGCTACACTCGTCGTTGTAGTCAAAGGCCCTGGGGGCTTGGAGACCTTTTTGCGTTCGTCTGCGTGTCTTTTTTCCACATTAAAAAAATCGGATAACCATCCGCTTTTTTCCACATATTGCACGCATTTCCAATTCCAATGTATTTCCACATAAAAACAAAAAATCGCATACAAATGCAAGAAATCGCGCACATTAAACACAAATAAACACACAATAGCAGAGCACTGGATAAATAAATAAAAAAACGCTCCCGATCTTGCAAGGACAAGTGTGGTCCCTGCTTTATCAGCTGCAGTACCCCATTAATATGTGATACCTTTTCTCCTTGCTACTGTCTCTTTAAGTGGACCTGAACTCTTGCACAAGACAGAGGGAAAACATAGAGAAATGCACCCTGCATGGGTTAAGAGAGTTTAACCTGTCTAATTCCCACTTATCCGTGACTAATCACTAGTTGTAATTTGATCTCTTCAGCTGTGTCAGCTCCTGCCATGGCAGAGAGCTAATTGGTAAACACAGGATGTTAACCCTATGTCTTCTTCCATGAAAGCAGGACGTAGAGACGCTGCAGATTTATTGCAGGATTTGTATCAGCTGTAACTGACAAATGTTTTTCTTTCAAGGTTATTATGCTGTTGCGTGCGTATGTTTTAGAGCAGAGAGGAGGGGGGTTTGGACCCTACATTGAAGTACCACAGCTCCCAGCATGTTGCTATAGAGGCATTACAGCTTCCAGCATAATAAATGCCCATAAAGCTGTGGAGCCTCTATGGGTGCATGCTGGGAGCCTCTACGGTGGCATGCCGGGAGCTGTGGTTCCTCTATGGAGGCATGCTGGGAGCTGTGGTTCCTCTATGGAGGCATGCTGGGAGCTGTGATAGTTCTGGTGACTGGGACCCTCAGTCTAGAGCTAACCAGCCAGAACGGCATGTCAGTACAGCATCACTGTCAGCATAGCCCAGCATCACTGCCAGCCAGTCAGCCATGATCACCACAAGCCAGCATCACCGTCAGTCAGGCAGAATCACGGCCAGCTAGCATGATGACCAGCCAGCATCACGGCCAGCTAGCATGATGGCCAACCAGCTGGCATCACAGCTAGCCAGATAACCATTATCACAGTCAGCCAGCATCACAACCATCCAGCCATGATCACTGCCAGCCAGCATTACCGCCAGTCTACCAGCATCACCAACAGCCAGCCGTGATCACCGCCAGCCAGCCCAGCATCACTGCCAGCCAATCCAGCACACATCACTGCCAGCTGAGCACAGCACCCAGACCAACACAGAAGCCAGGTGAGGGGACTCTTTGCCTATTATTGTGAGACTAGACCTATGGCCCTTTACAATAATGGGCGCTAAGCCTCTGACCTCACAATCCCCCCTCCCGCCACCACCACATCATGTGTGAGCACTGTGCGAGCGGTGTGTGGGCATAAGCGCGTCCGTGTGCCTGCATGCGTGCTGACATGCGGGCGATGCGGTGCCGACAGGAGGGACGGGAGTGGGATTGTGAGGTCACTGTAGGTTATTGTAACGGGCCTTAGGTCTAGTTTCACAATAATAGACACGCCCGCCCCCTGGCCCTGTCCTCCTGCTGTTATTCCGCAACGCAACACACCACTGTTCACGTAGCCTAGGTTATACTGCTGCTAAGTTCATGTACATTTGGCCCCACCCATGAGCATGCCCACTTTTCCCACGTGGCCCCGCCTTTTTTTACTGTGGCGAGTACTGACATGGTGGCCAGAGTTGCCCTGGATTTCCCAGGACCCTAGCAACATCCCTGCTTCCCGCTCTGACCTTCCTGGTACCCCTGTGCATGACTGACCAAACTTCATTTTTCTTTTTTTATCTCTGTGTCTGGCTATCTGGTTTGTTAATCACAGACTGTCATCCTATTGCCAATGCAATGTGTACCACAAATAATTGCGGGTGCAACAATAAGGCTGATTCTGATATAGTGGGACAGATTTATCAACAAAGGTGAAGAAAACTGGAGCAAAAGAACTGTCCTTACTCACAGCAACCAATCGATTTTCAGCATTTAACCAGTCCGACTAAGGCTCAACACACACCATACAATCTTGGCTGTTCAATCTTACCACTTTCATGTAGTATAAGAGCTTATCCAATCAATAATTCAAGGTATTTTCAATCTGTTGGCCCTTATATTACATAGATTTGGTAAATCTGTACAACCAAGATTGTATGGTGTGTGTTGAGCTTAAGGCTTTTTATAAGCCGAAAGCTCACTGTTTATCCATCTCTAAGTTAGCCAATCAATGGTATCATCCTGATTCAAAACTCCTAGCATTTAAATAAGACTGGTTGCTCTGTGCCACTGCTGCACCTTGGCATGGTTTTCTTTGCACCTGCTCGATGAATCTCCCCCTGCATTGTGACTGCCAACATTTCCTAGTGATAAAACCTCTGCTGCCAGCATTATGTCACTTTGTGACATTGTAATGCATAATGTTATTTTTCATTTTCCAGGTGTCTGTTATCGAGGCAGTTTTAAAACATCGTGCCATTAAAATGTTTCCTTGAGTAACGGAATTTTTCTCCTGACAGCTTTATGGTTTTATTTTGGGGAATTTTTTTTACATCTTCCTGCTCGGTCCGTCATCTAACTTGCTTTTATCCAGGGCCCCTATGTTTCTGATGTTGCCCACCTGCCAATTCCACAGATTCCATAAATTACATTTCTTATGCGGAGTCTCTTTGATTTACAGAAGATCAGGAGAATAACTAGCAGCTCCCGCGGTGAGCATTTGTGTACGCAGAATGCTCGGTGGGAGAGTGGGGGTGGCACTGCTGGTGGGATCTATGTCTAGATTCATATCCTGGATGTGGTTTTGCATGCCTCACGCAGAGAGGGTGATGTGACAGCTTAAAAAATCCTGAAAGAGGAAATGAGGAAGGAAGAGCATGTGTCATAACAATGATATATTTATTTTTGGAATGACTTCTTATGCCACATAAAAATCGTAGTTTATGTGTCGTGACTTTCAGGCTTATGTCAACATACCCATTTTGTTTCTGACAAGCTGAAAGGCAGATAGAAAAAATGTAAAACCTATTTTATTACAGAAAAAAAGTGAACGAAAGGTGGCAACAAACAACCACCAGGAGGTGCCACCTTAGTCTGGCTTGAAGAGGGACATATGTTTGTCTGAAACAGCTCCTGGCAGGTGTCTGCCGTCACCAGGTGACATATGGACTATATAATCTCAAGATTTGGAGCATGACTGCTGCTGCTACATTCTAACCTCATTTGTTTGTACCTTGCCAGATGATGTTCTACATAGGGTCTATGGACTTTATTAATTATGGACTGAAGTTTTATATGCCTGGCTATCTATATCTGTTGTCACCGCAATGTTTACATTTTCCATATAAAACAACAAGTTTAATCAGTTTTGTCTATAGTGTGCTGGTCAACACAATACAATAATTTAACTTTGGAATAAGAATGAATGGAAGGCTTATGGTGCCCATACACGATACAATAAAAACATTTGATTTTCCCGTTTATTCGATCTAAATGATCGAATTGAATGAAAGTTGAAAATATTTTTTTTTTTTCGATCAAGAAATTCGAACGATTATCCCGTTTTTTTGGGGAAAAATGATCGGACATGCTGGAAAAATCTTTATATTCGATCTAACAGAATAATCGAACTAAATTATCTAATTGAAAAATTGTACCATGTATGGCCACCTTTAGGGCCAGGAGAATTTTCCATAAGGCACGGTAGGCACGTGCCTACAGGCGCCTGATGATGGAAAGGCAGCTCACTCCCCTCCCCTAGTGCCTCACTCCCTCTTTCTTTATACAGAATCCCAATAAGAGCGTAAATGGCAGGTTACTCACCCGACTCTCTGCATTCCACTGACATGATCTCCCTTCAGCCTGGGGCATCTCTAGATAACTAATACTTAGGGGCACTTCTAGTTACTTAATACTGAGGGTACTTATTACTACATTATACTAAGGGGCACCTGTGGCTACCTACGCTGGGCAGGGGAAGTAGGGGGGAGGTGAAAGCTGGGCCAGCCAGCATACGTGCGGTGCGGGTTTGTGAAGGGTGAAGTCTAGGGTGCCAGAACATCTGTGCCTATAGGCTCCTGTGAGGTAAATCCGGGCCTGCTCCTATAACAGTTCTGGATAAAACATACATCATCATCAACTTCATCCCAAAGAAGTAGCTGATACCCTCTTTCCCATGAGAGATCTTTACATTTTCTCAAATAGATCATCGGGGGGGGGGGGGGGGGGGGGTGTATGGCTGTTATTGTGGTGAAACCCTTCTCACAGTGTGTTTCCTGTCTGTGAACCTTGTTGCATTGTGGAAAATAGCAGCTGTGTCCAACTGGCCAGCAACCAGTATCTCCCTCTGTACATATGTATATCCAGGGCCGAATTTGTACTTCTTACCGCCCAAGGCCGACTATTACCAGCCGCCCCAACCGAAACCGTATCCTACCACCTCTCTCCACACAAACACCCACCCAAACATTTTTGGGCCGCTGGTGTCCTCTATTGTGGCTAGTGCCGAGGTCTCCATGGCAATATGAAGTGAATCAATCACGTCACACGGGGAACTGGTCAATCAAGCGATCTACAGGTGATGGACGTGGTGGGAGCCATCCACCACACACACATTGTCTAAAGTGGCTCACAATTGGACATTGGGTGGGGTCAGCAACACGTAAAAGTGAGTCCTGTACCCACTGCTGTCTCCAGGGTAACAGCGCTAGCCAATCAATAATTAAGAAATGGGTACTGTGAGAGGCTGCCTTCTGTATTCTGTACTATTTGCTGGTGCTGTCCCTGGTCCTTTCATCCCCCACGCCAAGTGCGTGAGACCCGGCCTTCTGTAACTGCCTGCAGCTGCTGCTATGTAATTGGACAAGGCCTGGCTTTTTGCTAGTCGCACACTGTTCACAAACGTTTGGTTAACGGACTGCAGCTGCCTGTAGCACAGCACAGGTAGATGCCAGCTGGTACTAATAGTGCAGTTATCCTGACCACTTTCATTTGTTTGGATGCTTGCAAATAATGCCCTGCAAATAATGCCCACTGTCTGCAGGCCGCCCCTTGTTTATTTGGTGCCCTAGGCCATGGCCTATGTGGCCTTGCCAGAAATTCGGCCATGTGTATATCTAGAAAAAGAACAACCTTTTTGCAATGTATTGCTTTTTTTCCAGTTTTCCCTAAAGTTCCTCTTTAAAGAAGTGACAGCAATAGACCAAGCCACTGTGGTGACACCACAGTCCTCCTCCAGAAGCTGACGGACCCCCAGCGTGATTTCTGGAAGTTCAGGGACATTTGCTATGACCATGTGAATGTGGCCAGGAGTTTGGTGTTAGGGGACCCTGGTAAGTGCTATGGTGAATGGAAGGAGGGAAAGGTAAAAAAAATATTATGTAGATAGGCTTTATATAAGTCTGCAAGTAAATAAACAGAAATCCAGGTCTGTCTGCTTCCATGCTTCTTTGCATTAGCTTTAATGTTTCCTGCAGCATGGATTCTTGCTCTATCCCTGCAAGTAATGTGATGACTAATGTCAATAGAGCAGCCACTGTAATCTGCATGTTGCTTGTGTTTTTCTCCATCTCTCATTATATAGTCTCCTCCTTAAATACTTTTCCTACTTCTAAGCCTGAGGGATTCTTTAACCTCAACACCCAGACCGCTCCCAAAGCTTTTATTGCCAAAGTCTCACCTCCCTCGTGGAAGTGTGCTGTAATATTCCTGAGATACTTGGAGTAAGCACTCCCATTATTTGCTAGCTGTGTATCCTTGTAGGTAATTTTCTCAACCTTTAAAGGGAATTTACAAGTTAAGACTTCTATAGAGCACCTACAATGCAATAAAGAAGTTACACCCACAATGCATCACTTCAGGACATAGAGCAGAGCCATGCAATCATGTGCTTGTTATCCAAGATTATTTTCAGAACTTCTGGTTTCATAGATTCACATTACAGGCATAATCCAGCTAATCCAGCTAACAGTTGTTTTGGCCAATGCAAATGTGCAGCCTCAACCTAAAGGATCGTACACACATTTAATGGATGTCATCCATGGCATAGGCAAACGCAGGGGGGATTACAGCTGCCCAGAATCCCCCCTCAGACCAGGGCCAGTGCAGTGTTTGGGGACAGGCACAGGTTGAGACACCAGAATATCTTTAGGCATCCTGTAGCTCACAGCACCGCCTCCCTTTCTTTCCCAGCTACAGTTGACTTTGGATGGACCAGCAGCATGTGTACAGAGCATGGAGCAGCAGTGTGTGTACAGAGCATGGAGCAGCAGTGTGTGTACAGAGCATGGAGCAGCAGTGAGTGTACATAGCATGGAGCAGCTCTGGGGAACTTAACAGAGTCAGGTATGAGCACAGCCCTGTGCCCTGCTGTGTAAATGCTTCACTTTCCCGTTCATTACCAATGTTGGCTGTCCTCATTATTATCTGTGTCCAACTGCTCCTGATCGATCCCGTTGTCAGACAGGAAATTGCATTATGTGTACCCAGCATGATGTCCTAGCATATTATTATACTGTATAATTTGTGCGGGGCTGAGAGAGACCTTTCAGCAATTCCCCCATGTAAAATCCTGGGTTTGCCCCTGCATGGGGGTTGCCCTTGGGCAACATCGCTGGGCTGCACAGACACGAGTCATCTGTATAGCTGACAATGCGCTGTTGCTATGTGCAGGGGGGAACAATGGAGTGGTGTGTATGTGACGTTACACAGCGGACCAGGTGGCGGCATGCAGAAAGGAATTGGGTGTCTGTACACAGGCCTGATTATCAGCTGAGGAGGTAGTAATTGGCCACTTCTTCAGCCCTGATTCAATTAACTTTTCTCCTGAGTTTTCCCAAAAAGACACATTTTCAAACCTTATCAATAAAATACCTTTGAAACCCCCCAGTAAAATGCCTTTTAAGCCCCTCACGAAGATACTCAATAAGTTTGATATTGCCTTTTTACCTACTTTTCAGTAATTTTTCAGTAACCAGGTAATGAAAAGTTATTTTGTACATAAGATGACTATCTTGGGAAGGCCCGGTCCACCCATGATGCCAATTGAGGTGACTTCCTCAGGTGGCAGAAGTCTAGGGGCAGCACCAGGCAGAAACAGGAAGTGAAGAGAGTGTCTGGCCAACCTATACTGGGGGCAACTGTGCCTGGCCAAGCTATACCGGAGGCAACTGTACCTGGCTAACCTATATGGGGGGCAACTGCACCTAGCTGCCAACACTGGGGGCACCTATAACTGGCTACCTACCTATACTGAGGGAATTTTTGGGGGGGCTCACTGCAACTATAACGTGTGGTGTAAATTGTCAGATGCTGTGCGATCATTAAAATTTGGGGGAGAGGGTGGCGCATCCTCACAAGTTTGATTCAGGCAGCAAAAAGTCTAGAACTGGCCCTGATCTTGAGGGAGAAAATTCTGGAGAAAAGTTGTCATCACAGGTGAATGAATTGAAGAATATTTACTACTATTGATCCCCAAAAACATGCAGATAAGTTAATTGCCCCCCACCCCCCTAAAAATTGGCCCCAGACTACAGTACATATACTACACAATATAGACATATGACTATGGTAGGGACTAGATTGTGAGCTCCTTCGAGGGACAGTTAGTGAAAAGACTATATATACTCTGTACAGCGCTGCGGAAGATGTTGGCGCTATATAAATACTAAATAATAATAATAGGTAGCCAGGTATAGTTGCCCCCAGTATAGGTAGCCAGGCATAGTTGCCCCCAGTATAGGCAAGCAAGGTATAGTTGCTCCCAGTATAGGTAGACAGTTTATTGTCCCTCCCCTCTCCTCCATATAGGAAGCCAGTATAGTTGCCCCCATTATAGGTAGCCATTATAGTTGCCCCAGTATAGTTAGGTAGGCATTGTTGCCCCCAGTATAGGTCAGCCAGGTATAAATGCCCTCAGTATAGTTGCACCCAGTATAGGAAGCCAGGTATAGGTGCCAGTTTAGGTAGCCAGTATAGTTACCCCCAGCATAGGCAGCCAGTATAGTTGCCCCCAGCATAGGTAGTCAGTATAGTTGCCCCCAGTATAGGTATCCAGTATAGTTGCTCCCAGTGTAGGTTAGCCAGGTAGGTGACCCAAGTATGTAGCCTGTCTATCTCCCCCTTCCCTCCCTGGCCGCCGCTTATATACATTGTGAATTGGCCGCCATTTATTTACCTTGTGAGTTGGCGGCCGCCTCCGCCACACAGTCCTCGGTCCCCCTCGCCTCACTACTACTAGACCTCAGATCAGTGGTGACCCACAGTGCCGCAGCGAAGAGAGGAGAGCGGTTCCCCTGGTAATGGCGCATATACAGAAAGTAAGTACTTCCGGTATATGCGCCGCTATGGGAGACGCTCTCTTCTCTTCACTGCAGCGCTGCGAGTTACTGCTGATCTGTGGTCTAGTTTAGACAAAAATAAAATGAGCAAACATAATTTTGCAATAAGTATTTGCAAATAAATACACAAGTGTGTCAAAAAGAAGGGGGCAAGGTCATCGACCTAACTGCAAGGCTACAAAATTGAGAAGACAAAGAGGCACCCCCTATGGATAATAAATATCTACCAAATAACTGGTATAAAAACCAAGAGTAAATACCAAAACTCTCTTTATTAGGCCAATTAACAAGTGTAAAAAACGGTTAAAAACAAGGCAACACCATGCCCAGCCCAAATGAGCCCCATATATAATAAATGATAATAGCAATAAGCCCTAGGCACAATCTATGATATAGCATAAATTTTATATAATATATGTACCAAAAGTAAATAATAATGAATACAATTCCTAGGATGCAGTGGTAACTGTCCCTCAGCAGCTTCGGCGGAACTAGTCGGACGGGTGCAGGAGCGCCCACGCAGCCGTCCCCAGCCCTGTACACTCATTCATTTAGGTAAGCCCTGCCGACATCTCCTGTTCTTTGTTGATCCTCTTGTTTCTCCCCTTTTTTCACCAGGAAGTCACTATCTTCACTTTTACCTTTATATATATATATATATATATATATACATATATATATATATATATGTTTTTGTATGCATTTTTTCACCTACTGTTTGTATCAAACGCGCACTGTATTCTCCTCTATGAGGTCATATTACCACACACATAGGGCCTGATTCACAAAGCGGTGCTAACAGTTAGCACGCTGGTGAAAAGCCCTTTATCACGCCTAAACTCAGTTTAGGCATGATAAGTTTAGGTGTGATAAGTTTAGGTGTGATAAGTTTAGGCGTGATAAGTTTAGGTGTGATAAGTTTAGGCATAAGTTTAAGCACCAACTGCGTTAGCACCGCAGTGCACAGCTGATCAAAAGTTTTGCGCTAGCAAAGTCTGGTGCACTTCGCATAGAGTTTAATGGCGCTGCTTTGCGTGCGGGACTTTGCACGCTATCTACACTTATCTAAACTTAGCATGCCTAAACTTATCACACCTAAATTTATCACACCTAAACTTATCACGCCTAAACTGGCTTTTCACCAGCGTGGTGCAATGGTTATCACGCCTAAAGTCTCTAACTGGGTTAGCACCGCTTTGTGAATCTAGCCCATTGTGTTGCACCTGTTATGGACACCTAGCTCAGGAGATTGTATTGAATATTGACTTTCTTGCATATTGATTCATGTGTGCTCTATTCCTATTAGTCTGCAGTGGTGCAGTGTCACTTATTACTCCACTGATTGTTTTATTATTGTGATGCAGCAATATTGTTACCACTGCATCTTAGGAATTGTATTCATTATTATTTACTTTTGGTACATATATTATATAAAATTTATGCTATATCATAGATTGTGCTTAGGGCTTATTGCTATTATCATTTATTATATATGGGGCTCATTTGGGCTGGGCATGGTGTTGCCTTGTTTTTAACTGTTTTTTTTGGTTTTTATACCAGTTATTTGGTAGATATTTATTATCCATAGGGGGTGCCTCTTTGTCTTCTCAATTTTGTAGATCTGTGGTCTAGTAGTAGTGAGACGAGGGGGATCAAGCACTGTGTGGACTCAGGCCTCTTGCACACTGCACGCAATTCCGATTCAGATTCCGCTTTTTAATCAGTTTTTACATCCGATTCAGATTCTGATTTGCAGTTTGCTCCCTGCACACTGCAAATCGTAATCTGAATAAGATGTAAAAACTGATTAAAAAGCGGAATCTGAATCGGAATCGCATGCAGTGTGCAAGAGGCCTCACAGTGATTATGATCCAAACCAATCTGCCAGGACACTTCGGTCTACATGGATGATAAGCAGTGCTAGGTCGCCCATGATGCCAAGTGAGGCAGGTTCCTCAGGCGGCAATGGGCCCTGGAGCAGGAAACTTGACCGCCCCCCTACCTCTCTGAGGCATCCTGCCCGCTCCCCGCGGCTGCCGCTCTGTTGCCCTCTGAGCTGGCGGCGGCAGCCGCTTCCTCTATGTTCCTTCCCAGCTCTTCTCCTTTGTGGAAGAAGACTTTCGATGTGCAGATCAGAATGTCACAGCAGCGCGACCCGGCTACTGTGCATGGAAACAGAATGGTGGTTCCCCTGGTAACGCGGTATACAGGAAGTATTTACTATTCTGTTTCCCTGCACAGCAGCCAGATTGTGCTGTTGTGACAGGCTGATCTGCACATCGGAAGTCTTCCACGGAGGAGAAGAGCTGGGAAGGAACATAGAGGAAGCAGCTGCAGCCACCAGCAGGGGGGAGCAGGCAAGCACTGGGGGCAACTATACTAGCTATACTGGGGACAACTATACTAGCTACCTATACTGGGGGGTCCATCCTCACAAGTTTGCCTCAGGCGCCAAAAAGTCTAGAACTGGCCCTGATGATCAACGCTTTCTTTTACTATCGTTGGGACACCTTTTTAAACAGTTCTCGGCCGAACCAACATTTATCAATTGTTTCTGTGTAATGTGTGTATGGAGCATAACAGTGCTCAATGTACGAGGAAGCAGTTCTCACCACTTAGCCATTATGCTTCCACATCCATCCTGTGCCAGGGAAGTATCTAAAACTGGGTCCATCTAAAAATGGCACAGGGAGAAAAATGGTGCACCGTTCTGCCGATAAATGTATCATAAAACGCTATTTAACGTTTTAATGTAAATGCATTAAAACGGTAAATAGCATTTTATGATACATTTATTGCGGAACAGTGCACCATTAAAAAATGCAGGGAGCTAGTATAGGCAGCGGGGGTTTGGGGGGAGAGAGGCAGCGGGACACTGGAGAGAATAGGCATAGGTGGAGGATGTGTGTAATATGCATACATTACCTTGTCCGGCCAGCGATCACTCCTTCCCTCCGCTCCTTCACTTCTTCCGTTAGTTTGCTGTAGTCCTGCAGCCAGCCAATCACCATGCGGGGACTGAAACCACATGGTGATTGGCTGGCTGCAGGACTACAGCAAACTAACGGAAGACGTGAAGGAGCGGAGTGAAGGAGCGATCGGCGGCCCAGGACAAGGTAATGTATGCTTATTACACACATCCTCCACCTATGCCTATTCTCTCCAGTGTCCGCTACCTCTTTCCCTCCCCCCGACCCCCACTGCCCTCTGCATTTTTTAAGACTTATAACATAAGTGTAAGGCACACTGCCTGCGCCATTTTTTAACACTTACAACGCTAAATAGCTTTATATAATTAAAGTCAATGCGGCGCCATTTTCATTCCCCTGGCGCTGTGCACCATTTTTATCTGTCACGAGAGAGAACAGCGTATTGATGCATAATGCTGAATACACACGGTGCGTTCGCGCACTTGATTTCCCGCTCGATTCCCGTCGATTTGTTTATTTCCAACATGTGCGATTTGGATTTCGATGGATCGTTAGGTCGATTCGCATGCAAAGTATGCCGAATCGACCTAACGATCCATCAAAATCCAAATCGGACATGTTGGAAATAAACGAATCAACGTGAATCGAGCGGGAAATCGAGTGCGCGAACGCACCGTGTGTATTCAGTATAAGGGCCATAGCCTGAGAAAAGAGACGTGTGCAAATACTAATAGTTATGGAATTAATTAAGAATAGGTTATGAGGTCAGCTGAAAAAAATGCTGACAGTAACTCTCATCATTGTACCGTGAAACATATTTCCATTTTTACAAGGATGCAAGCTGAGCTTACCCACCTGGTTTTTGAAGCAACCAGCAGGAACAGCCAACATAGCATGCAAATTCTGTAATCAGGAGTTAAGTGGAAGAGGCAACTTTCATGACCTGGGGCCTGCGGTCACATACAAAAAGAGAATAAGCAACTAAAACTCCTGGGCAAGTGAACATTACCATCGAGAATTGAAATACCATGCCAAATAGTAAACAAGATTTGTCCTCCTTCATCCCACTTACCTAACTTCATCCCTCCGCTCCCCAAATGCCCTCTTATACCACAAGTTCCAGCGATGACCTTATGCTGGGGCTTCTGTCCAGGTTCCCATTGGCTTCTTGAGATCTGGCCACCATGTCATTGTGGTGACATTTGGGTGGTGGCCTGGCATACAGGCCACTCACTCCCCTTTGCCACTAATTGGAGGGGAGGTGTGGCTGTTAGAGCCACTGGTTTCCCCCTAAGTATATCAAAAAGTGGGCGAGTGTGGCTTCAACCATGGGATGCAGCAAGGAGCATGGCAGTGCAGGAGTGAAGTGGTGTTCTTGGAATCCAGCACAGATGGTTGAGAGGGGCAGAACTGGAACAGCACTAATTGGAGCTGAAGTGGCCTGGAGCAGCTTCAACTTCATGACTGTCTGACCGAATAGTGTGATCATTTATCCCTGAATTTGAGGACTCTCAGTGGTGAGTAGGAGGGAGGATGGCGGAGGTTGTAGTGTGGCTAATGCAGTATGGGTTACGTAGGGGGAGGGAGGGGCTAGTTACAAGAGGCTAGTTAGAAAAAAAATTGTGGAATTGGACTTTAGGTTACAGCAGCTCCCAGCCTACCAATTTAAAAGATAGGTTGATAGATAGATGTCTTATCAAGCTTTCAGGTATATACCTAATGCCTGGTACACACAAAGCAATTTCCCATCAGGTCAAATACATAATTTCCGGCATGCCTGATCTAATCCCGATCAAGAACAGGATCATTTTTTTAGATTAGTAGTGCACAAAATTGATCCTGCAGCCGCCAACATGATTACATTTCCTGCGTCACCCATTGACTTACATTACTTCCACCGCTGCGTCGTCGCAGAAGTCCGACGGTAATGAGCTATTGACTTGGAGGATCTCCAGGCTTCCCTCTTCTTAGGAAAGTGTCTAATATTTTTGCTTTAGGATCACCTCAGGTTCTCTTTAAATGGCACATTTCATTCCCCACATTTGTACTGTATGTAAAGCCTAAAGGCCCGTGCCCACTATGCCATGTCTACTATGATTTTTTTGATGATCGGCGATTTTTTGAGGGATGAGTGATCGTTTCTGCGATCTCACGACATGGGTACAACCGCTATTACGTGAATGACGTTTGACAACGCATGGCGACAACGACTGTCATGGCAGATCGGATCTTTAAAGGGACTCCAAGCAGTAAATAAAAACAAAATCAGAACTTACCTGGGGCGTTCTCCACCCCATCGTAGGTCGGGAGGTCCCTCGGCGTCCCTCTGGCTCCTCTCCCAGGGCCTGGCCAGAAATGGCTCCCGGCAGCTCCCGGTGACACTGGGCCGGAGTGTCGGGCTCCTTTTTCCTGAAAAGTGATGTCAGTCATCACCACGCTGGCCGCTTCGTGTCATCACGGCGGCCGGCGTGACAGTACTGCACATTCGCGATTAAACCGTGCATGCGCAGTACTGTCACGCCGGCCGCCATGATGACGCAAGGCGGCCGGCGTGGTGACAACTGACGTCACCTTTCAGGAAGAAGGAGCCCGACACTCGGGCCCAGTGTCTTCGGATGCCGCTGGGAGGCATTTCTGGCCAGGCCCTGGCAGGGCCAGCGCTACCATTAAGGCAAAGGAGGCAGCTGCCCCAGGGCGTCAGAGCTTGTAGGGGCCCCCAGTGGCTACAAGAGGAAACAACATTTTTTCAAATCGGCCTTATAGTTTTTGAGAAAATCGATTTTAAAGTTTCAAAGAAAAAAAAAAACATTTAAAAACCTGCCGACTTTAATGGTTAATAGCAAATCCACCTTAAATGCTAGAAACCCTAAATTTGCAGGATATGTTAAGGGGATCATTAGGAATAAGAGGAAAAAACAATTTTTCAAAAAGCCCTTATAGTTTTTGAGAAAATCGATTTTAAAGTTTAGAAGGAAAAAAGTATAGTTTTAAATGCGGTAAATATAACTTTTAGTAGCAAACCTAACGGTAGTGTAATTTTACATGCATCAAACGAAAGCGCAATAAATTTCCTGATGGGGTTTCCAGGGGGTCCATACGCAGCCGCAGCGCTTTGGCCAGGTATCGCTATACAGCCGCAATATGGCTGTATGAAGATCCCTGGCATTTTTTCCTATTTTCCCAATTTTTTTTATGCTTAGAGTGTGGGAATTTTTTTAAAAAAAAATTATGTGGGGTCCCCCCTACTGAAACTTTTTAACCCCTTGTCCCCCATGCAGGCTGGGATAGCCAGAATGTGGAGCTCTGACCGATTGGGACTTCACACCCTAACTATACCAGCTGCAAAAAAGGTCCCCTAATGCCGATTTTTGTTCCGGGGTATATGTTGGGGGGGCCCCCCAGGTTAATTTTGCCCCGGGGCCCCATTGTTGCTTAAACCGGCCCTGGGCCCTGGGAGAGGAGCCAGAGGGATCTCCCGACCTACGATGGGGTGGAGAAAGCCCCAGGTAAGTTCCGATTTTGTATTTATTTACTGCTCGGAGTCCCTTTAAGATCCCCGAGGACTCTGTGCAAAGAACCATGACCACTTGATTCCCATTCTCACCCGTCCTATGCCGTTGCGTGTACCCGCTGGCAGGAAGATGGATCGTGGAACGCTCGTTGTCGAGGGATGTCGCTGGGATTCATTTTGCTGTGTCATGTGATGAGTATTCAGCTTAAAAGAGGAAGGAAGAGGAACAGGAGGATTTGGTTCTATGAAAAGGACAGTCCCTCTATTAGACGTGCCGACTGATGCTACACCATTGATGAGCCTTGTAAAGTAAAGTGAAGTGAGCAATATGGAAACTATGGTATTCCTAACTAAGCATACTACCTGCTGAGCTGATCTTCTGTCTCCAATATCTTCTGAGTTACTGACC
The DNA here is from genome assembly GCF_040937935.1 of Hyperolius riggenbachi. Taxonomy (NCBI): domain Eukaryota; kingdom Metazoa; phylum Chordata; class Amphibia; order Anura; family Hyperoliidae; genus Hyperolius; species Hyperolius riggenbachi. The sequence continues at coordinate 486,081,897 of NC_090646.1, forward strand.
TAGAATAGGTATGTAATTCATATGTTCTGACTCCTCTAGCTGCATGCTTATTCCAGATGTGTGGCAGACAAGACAAAGGCCACACAATAGCCACTGTAGCCAGGAAAACTGTGAAAGCAATATGGCATCCCTTATATTATATTAGCTGATGTACCCTTTCACCACTTTACATCTAGGGGTCGTTTTCAATAATTACCATATTTGATATGCATTTTAAAGGGAAAACTGGAAAATTCCACTCTTACAGCTTTCAGCCATCATAGTTAAACAGTGTTGTATTTGGCTATTTACCTTGTTTATCATAAAACTTAAATTATAATATAACAACAGGGATATGTGAGGGAGCATGCTGGTGTGCAGGGGCGTAACAAAAGCCCCTGCAAGGGATGCAGCCGCAGGGGGCCCTTAGGGGGAGAAGCCTGATGGGGGGCCCTGGCTCTGGGGCCCTCTAGGGCAATTTCTAGGGACAGGAGGAGGTGCAGGAAGGGGGAGCATGCACAAACAGCAGCGGGGAGGGCGAGCCCCGACTCCCCCCTCACCTTGGGCTACTATTAGCGATCCTCCCCTCCAGCAATGACAGCTGGGGGGGCCCCATCTAAAGTTTTGCAGGGGGGCCCAGTGATTTCTAGTTACGCCCCTGCTGGTGTGGTACTTTATTTTCTGGTTGAACTTGATGGATAGATGTCTTTTTTCAACTATGTAACTATATAATGCCGGCACAATATATGGTGTTGATTTTTAATTCTGAAATAAAGGTTTGCTTCATTGGGTACTTTTTCTTCTTATTTATTTATTTAAGTTTTTATATAGCGCCGACATATTATGCAGCGCTGTACAGATTATATATTGTCTTGTCACTAACTGTCCCTCAGAGGAGCTCACAATCTAGCCCTACCATAGTCATATGTCTATATCATGTAGTGCATGTATCATAGTCTAGGGCCAATTTTAAGGGGAAGCCAATTAACTTATCTGTATGTTTTTGGGATGTGGGAGGAAACCAGAGTTCCCGGAGGAAACCCACACAGACACGGGAAGAACATACAAACTCCTTGTAGATGTTGACCTGGCTGGGATTCGAACCGGCGACCCAGCGATTGCAAGGCGAGAGCGCCAACCACTATGCCACCGTGCTGCCCCACTTGTACTGTAACAATAATAAACATGTTTTAAATGTAAAATTGGTGAAGAAATTAATAGGAAGGAAACTTGGTTATTTCTACATTTAGGGGGTGTGGTCTTAAAAGTGGACATGGTTAAACAGTGTTGTCATTGTAATAACCCCATGTATGGTCCCCATTGCCTATTATGGTGCCCCGATTTTCCACGTGTCTCCATTTTAGTATTACAGTATCTCCCCATTAGAGTAGCTGTTTATAGTACCTTTTTTATTTTTGCTTCTTGTGCTGTGACCATTATAGTTGCCGCTATGCTGTGTACACCTTACAATGGCCCCTGTGCGGTATCCCTCTTATAGTGGTCCCTGTGCTGTACCTCCCCTTATATTGACCCCTGTGCTGTGCCTCATATAGTCAGGGCAGTTTCTAGGCTATAGAGCTCCTAGGGAGAAAGTGTATAAATTGCAACCCCCTAGACTCGGTCATACTATTGCCATGTGGTAGCCAGAGGTGCCTCCCAGTATTAGGTAGTCCCAATAAAGCTAGTCAGAGAGGTAGCCCAACCACCATGTATAGGTAGCCAGTGGAGCCACCAGTATTAATTAGCCAAATGCAGTCCCTCCAGCAAAGGTAGCCAGAGGAGCCCCCAATATTAGGTAGTCAGATGCAGCCCTCAATACAGGTAGCCACAAGAGCCTCCAGTATTAGGTAGCCAGATGTGGGCTGCATCACATCATCCCAGAGGGTGCTGTTACCAGTGAGACAGGTTGCCTAGGAGCAGGAAGAAGATGCGGTGCATGTGGATCCTGGAGAGGTGAGTTAACTTAACGGCTCCCTCTGTGCACTCTGCAGGCGCTCCCATCTCTGTGCCCCCCCCCCTCCACTGCTGCACCCTGGGTATAGTGGCCCCGGTGCTGTGCCCCCAATTTTGTTTCCTGTTTTAGTGGCCCCAATGAGGTGCTCATTATTGGTTTTTCTTTTGGTCTAGAGGTCTCTTCTCCTTCCTTATAGTTTTTCCTGGTGGCCTCATGGACCACTCTTTTTATTATAAATGTATCTGGTGGTTGATAGATTTCTCTGGTCCTCTATTCATCCCTCTCCCCCTTGCAGTTATCCCTGGTGAGCTAGTGGTCCTTTACCCCACCCTATGCAGAATTTGAGGTCAACTGCAGTACAGGATAAAGGAGAGGTAAAATCATCACTGTAACGGGAGAGAGGTGCGATTCTACTTATCTCAGTGTCACTTTTTTGCGCATTACACATGCTGCAACTATTGCAAGGAGAAGGCACCAAGATAATGCATGCGCAAAGCCACTGTGTGCATGTGTGGGTGCAGGCCATGAACTACTTGTAATATTATTTAAAGTTAGCTCAGACAGCAGGACATTGCTGTATTCTCAGCAGCTCAGAGTGTGTCCGTGCCTCTGCATTGGGAGCCTTGCTATCAATTCCTGTCCCGGCTAGTTCTCAACCCTAATTGAACACCGGCTACCATGGCCTGTGTTTTTGACTTTGCTTGTCTGCAGAGCAGGGACAAGGTCCTCCAGCACCCAAGGCTAAGACACCAAAGTGCGCCCCTCCGTCCCTCTACCCCAGCCGTCACACACTGATTGCTGTTAGACTAAGAGGGCCACAGGCCCACAACCTCCCCAACACCTTAATATCTAGTTATCTGGCTTGCAGTCTCTGCTATGTATCCCCTATTCTTATTTCTTTCTGCTTCATACACAATTAGGAATGACAGCTGAATGAATTGTGCGCCCCCCTCCTACACTGCGCCCTGAGGCTGGAGCCTCTCCAGCCTATGCCTCGGCCTGGCCCTGCTTGTCTGCCCCAATCTCTGGCTAGTTTTCTAACTAGGTTTGCCTGAAGTCTAACCTTGATTCCAGCTAGCCCTGACTATGATCCTTCCAGACAACAGCCTTCCCCAAGTTACCTTTCATTGTGAAGGGGATGTGTGCTTTCTCTCTTTGGTGGGACAATTCTGGCGTTTGAGATCTGGTGGATTCAGTGAAGTAGTCCATCTTCTTTTACCAGTTGCTGTCAGTTTACACACAACTGATTTTAAGCTAACAGATCATGGGCTTGATTCACTAACCGGCGCTAAGTGCCTGAAATGTAGCTTTGCGCACACTAACAGCAGCTCAAAGCTACATCGCGCACAGGACCTCCCACATCGCGCACAGTGTGGTTGGCCGGTAGTAGTGCGCGGTACGACGATAACGTCACACCCGCTGGCCTGTAAACGTCGCACCCGGTGCGCCGAAACCGTTGCATCGGGTGCCCCCGAAAACGGCGCATCAATACACTATTACTGGCCACCACCAAGGGATTGAGTTCAGTTATTGACAGATCACTTTATTTAAGTTTCTGCAGTTCCCTTGAGAGTGGGCAGTTCCCTAGGATTGGCAAGAAAATAAACAGCGCTACTTAAAAACAGATAAGTGCCTACCTGCAAGAGAGTGCAAGCCCCACTTGTGGGATAAAATACACACCTAGCATACACATAACCTGTCTACCACTGGAGGATGTTGGTATCCTGTAACAGCTTGCATGCAACTTGTTAAGTACTCGTCCCTCCTACTGCGGAGAAGTCATCCTCACATGGGAGGGGACCTAACACTATCTAAATCCTAACCTATGCATATGCATAGCTTGGGTGCGCTACCAAGTAAAATTGAAAATTGCGCAAAAGTTGGATCAGCGCATCACCAGGCCATTTTCTTGCCATGTACTAATTTAATTCATTTTTGGTCAGCTGCTCCCACTTAACAGCCTTGCTTTTGGTGTATATGCAGAACTTCTGTTTGGGTTCAAGGTGCGTTTGCAGTTACTGGGGGGCTCAGCGCACCTCTGATTGTAGGCCATTCGGAAGCGGCCTGGTGATGCGCTGATCCACCTTTTGCGCAATTTTTGATTTTACTTGGTAGCGCACCCAGGTTATGCATATGCATAGTTTAGGATTTAGATAGTGTTAGGTCCCCTCCCATGTGATGATGACTTCTCCGCAGTGGGAGGGATGAGTACTTAAAGGGGAACTGAAGAGAGAGGTATATGGAGGCTGTCATGTTTATTTCCTTTTAATCAATACCAGACAAGACAGACAAGACAAATAACATTTATATTGCGCTTTTCTCCTTGCGGACTCAAAGCGCCAGAGCTGCAGCCACTAGGGCGCGCTCTATTGGCAGTAGCAGTGTAAGGGAGACTTGCCAAAGGTCTCCTACTGAATTAGTGCTGGCTTACTGAACAGGCAGAGCCGAGATTCGAACCCAGGTCTCCTGTGTCAGAGGCAGAACCCTTAACCATTACACTATCAGCCAACTGCCAGGCAACAATACCAGTTGCCTGGCAGCCCTGCTGGTCTATATCTCTGCAGTAGTATCTGATTAAAACCAGAAACAAGCATGCAGCTAGTCTTGTCAGATCAGACTTATAAGTCTGAACCACTGAAGCACCTGATCTGCTGAATGCTTGTTCAGGGGCTATGGCTAATAGTATTAGAGGCAGAGGATCAGCAGGGCTGCCAGGCAACTGGTATTGTCTAAAAGGAAATAAACATGACAGCCTCCATATACCTCTCTTTTCAGTTCCCCTTTAACAAGTTGCATGCAACTTGTTACAGGAAACCAACATCCTCCAGTGGTAGACAGGTTATGTGTATGCTAGGTGTGTATTTTATCCCACAAGTGGGGCTTGCACTCTCTTGCAGGTAGGCACTTATCTGTTTTTAAGTAGCGCTGTTCATTTTCTTGCCAATCCTAGGGAACTGCCCACTCTCAAGGGAACTGCAGAAACTTAGATAAAGTGATCTGTCAATAACTGAACTCAATCCCTTGGTGGTGGATGCCATCTGGGCCATATGTCTTAGCTACCTGGACCTTAAACATCCCTGCACATCTATCTACGTTAGGCAATTAATGTTCACTATAGTAGACTGGGGAAAACCCACTGCTGTAATTTAAGACATCTACTTGGAAAAGGCATCAGTAAAGCATGCGTTTAAAATCTCAGCTTTAGTTTGATCATCTACAATCCAATTTCCTGCCCGATCATTTAAAAGTTCTATATTCTCAGCCTTTGTTATTTTTTATTTGTTTGTAAAACTTAATGGATCTGACTTTATATCACTAGTGACTTGTTGTTTCTTGGTTTATTTGTTTTTTGCATGAATCCTTTTTACCTCATCCATTATAGTCTGTTGCATTTTCACAATAGACAATTCTGATCGGTATGATTTTTTCAGAGAGCAGGCTGTATTGCCATTCATCTAATGAATGTTACATATCTGCTTCAGGGTGGCACAGCACATGCCGTGTGGGGTACCACCATTTATACAATATGAATGCCGCATTGCTCCTGCATAGTGTCAACCAAACCTCCTGATTTCTTAAATGAATTGCAATAAAGTTTGATTCTTAATAGTGCTCTGAGTACTTCTTATTATTAATGACCTGCAGTGACATAAAGTCTGACCCTCTGGAATGCAGAAGTAGTAATCCAAGAAAGAGAAAAGGACAAGAAGCTATCCCTGACAATCGGGATTCAGATTATAAGGCATGCCAGTTTCTGATGGCTCTATGAAGAGATTTTTACTATGTTTTTATTACGTTTTACAAGAAAATAACTCATAAAGGAAGAATCTTAATTAGGAAAGTGTAAACCATTTGCAGACATGCTAGTATGAAAGTTGCTTCAGCCAACCAGAATTTTATAGCAAGCCCAAAAGTTTGAGAATTCCTGGTCTAAACAAAGATATATTGTGTATAAAACACTTGATGATGTCACCGTTTAACGTGACAGCATGTCACCACCTCTGCTACTTATGATCTCCCATCTTTCGCTCATTAATATTTGTACAGATCTTCAAAGTTTTGTCTGCCTGCAGTTTGAAGCCCCTGCTACGCTCTTCCGTGGGTTGTGATCCTTCCAGCCCTTTTCTGTTTTCTGCATTCACAGCTCTCCTCGTTCCATATATCCCAGCCCTTTACCCCTCCTTCTCCCATATTCTCCCCATCATCCTCTTTGTTTTGTAATGCTGGAGTCACGAGTTTGGATGGTTCTGTTTCCATTTTTTGTGGAATGTTGGCAGCTTTTGTGATCACAGGACACAGACCCCTAGCCAGGAAGAGGAGAGGGAAGGGGAGGAGGGCTGCAAGCTGAGGAGGGAGGCTGGTGAGAGAAAGGAAGACTGGAAAAAAAATCAATGAGCAAATGCAGCAAGAAATGTATTTGTGGGTCAGAGAAAACAATAACACAGCTGAACAAATGATTCATGGCTAATAACACGTGATGTGACATCTTTGTTGATCTTTTGTGCTAGCCTAGCTTCAACCCTAATTTGATTATATTTGTTTAGTTGTGTTGCTGCCTCACTTGCCATGAGTGGAATAAGAATGGACCCTCAACAGAAAACATTCCCCACATCCTCATGGGGGGATGTTTTACATCTACTGTATAATGTGCCGGTATTCAGAGAAGACAGACCCGGCTTTGTGTTGGTGGCATATTTTAATGGAAATAGCTGTGATGTGGAATTAATGCATTTTGTGCATTCCTCCCCCCGCAGTTTCTAATCTTGAACGCACTACATTTGTTTATTCCAAGTTGTTCTCTGTTTACAGGCATGACAACCATAATGAGAACTTTGCAAGTTTGACTAAACTTGTCTGTGGATAGAGATGGCCCGAACGGTTCACCGGCGAACGGTTCCCAGCGAACTTCGGTGGTTCGCGTTCGCGGAGAACCGCAAACCTTTCCGGAAGTTCGATTCGCCCCCATAGTGCATCATTACATCACAGTCAGCAGGCACATTGTAGCCAATCAGGCTACACTCCCTCCTGGAGCCCCCCCCCCCCTTATAAAAGGCAGGCAGCGTCAGGCATTGGACTCACTCATATGCCTGCAGTAATTAGAGAAGGGAGAGCTGCTGTGCAGAGACCTATAGGGTAAGCTTAGTTAGGCTCTTGTAGGCTTCTTAGCTTGCTCCTTGCTGATTCTTATTGCTAAAAAAGCACCCCTCAACAGCTCTTTTGAGAGCTAATCTTGTTCTTGTGATCTTTTTGTGTGTGTGTGTGTGTGTGTGTGTGTGTGTCCCACAGACACTTGTGTTGCATAGACAGCCTTGGTAATTCCTACTGTGTGTGCCACTGCCAGGCCCAGCACATTCAGTGACTACGTGTGTGTGTGACAGGTGCACATTGTAATACCCATCACTGCATATGCCTACCTGTTGTTCACTTCAGTGCACCCACCTACCTACGTGAGCGAATGCAGTGTCACTGTGCCTGTCTGGTACATGTCTGTGTGTGACAGGTGCACATTATAATACCCATCACTGCATATACCTACCTGTTGTTCACATTGCACCCACCTACCTACGTGAGCGCACGCAGTGTCACTGTGCCTGTCCGGTACCTGTCTGTGTGTGACAGGTGCACATTATAATACCCATCACTGCATATACCTACCTGTTGTTCACTTCAGTGCACCCACCTAACTAAGTGAGCACACACAGTGTGATATTTAATACCCCCAGTCACTGTACCTGTTCACGATACGTGTGTGTGACAGGTGCACATTTGTAATACCCATCACTGCATATACCTACCTGATGTGTTCAGTGTACCCACCTACCTACGTGAGTGCACGCAGTGTGATATACCACTCCGTGCATACCTGTTAACTGCACCTGTGTGACTGCACATTGTATTAGTCAAGTCAGTGCATACCTTTCACTTCATCCCCCCCAATATGGACAAAACAAAAGGCAGAGGCAGGCCACCTGGCAGGTCTGTTCGAGGTCGCGCTGTCATGATTCATTGCGGCCCTCGACCAAAGTACAGTGTTCAGAAGAAGGCACGTGCCATCAACCCCCAATATTGTCAGGACGTAGTTGACTATTTAACACAGAACACCTCATCTTTCTCAGCTTCTGCACGGAAGCGTGACATACCTTCTTCCTCCTGCTCTGATTCTGGCACCCCACTTAACACTGAGTCGGCCACCACCACCAAAGTGCCATCACCCCAGGGCTCAGCGGTGTGGAAATTTTTGTGTGTGTCTGCCTCAGATGAGAGCAATGCCATATCTATTGTTTGCCACCAAAAATTGAGCCGTGGAAAGACCAAGACCCGCGTAGGGACAACTACCTTACAAAGGCACATGATTACAAAGCACAAACTGCAATGGGATGACCACCTGAGGAATAGCAGCACAAAAAAGCAAAGCCACACACCGCAGTGGAAGATACCAGGCCACAATTTTTTCTCAAAAATGGCGATACCGAAACTGTACCGTGATGTTGAAAGGCAAGCGGTGATATCTCTGACACACAGCGTTGGGTGAAGGGTCCATCTGACCACGAATGCCTGGTCTGCAAAGCACGCTCAGGCCTGCCCGAAGACTAAGTCAGTCCCCACACACAGCATCTCTGCCTGCACACCGTGTGACTGCCTGACCCAAGACTAAGTCGCTCCCCACACAGCATCTCTGCCCGCAGGCCGGTTGACTTCCTTCTCCACCAACAGGGTCCAGGACTCCAGGTGGATTCCTAAATTTTTAAGGCCGCTATAATACTTTTTGTGGTGCGTGTACATGCCTGCCTAATTTTTCTGGCTGCACTGCAGCTGCAACAACAAAACAAAAGGCATGTACATGTGCCAATTCCCCTTCGTGATCGTTACCTTGCTGCGGTGAAGGGGCTTGCTTATCACAATGAAGCAATGACCGACGGCTATATGAGTGTGTTGACGGGGGAGGGGGGGGCACGCCCACGATAATAAGGTCGTTGCTTCATTGTGGACAGACCAAATTTGTTCAGCTGGACAGTCACTGTTCAGCTACCTAAGCCTGCGACCATATGGGCTAGAAAGCCGCCATCACTTGCACTCTCGTCATGGTGCGCACCAGTCCAGCACGACAGTCACTACACAAACAGCTGTTTACGATGTGTCACACAGTGAGTTTGGTGTGTCAGTGTGAAGCAGTACTCTAATTACACTCCCTGATTGATGTATACACATGCAAGATGTTTTAAAGCACTTTAGGCCTGCAATTTAGCATTCATTGTGATTTCTGCCCTTAAAGCTGCTTTGCGTCAAATCCAGATTTTTCCCCGGGACTTTTGGCATCTATCCTACTCATCCATGCAAAAACTCAGATGTTAGACCCCTTGAAACATCTTTTCCATCACTTTTCTGGCCAGCATAAGTGTTTCTAGGTTTCAAAGTTACATAGTTACATAGTTACATAGTTATTTTGGTTGAAAAAAGACATACGTCCATCGAGTTCAACCAGTACAAGTTCGCCTCCCCATTGAAGTCTATTGAGGTTCGTGAAAGTTTGCGTTAACCGAACTTTTGCGGAAGTTTGCAACCCCGGTTTGCGAACCTAAAATCAGAGGTTCGGGCGATCTCTATCTGTGGAATGTTATGAGGTAACGCATATATACTATAGTTAAGGGTTTCTCTCAAAATCCTAGGGGCCCCCCAAAAAGCTTTGATTGGGATCCCCTCCCCATGCTCACACCCCGTCACCCACCCTATAGTGACCCATACGGTCTGCAAACCAACCAACGGCAAGTCCTATAACAAGTGTGTGGACACCATAATCATCAGTCTGGACACCAAGACTACTTCCACACACTTATAACAAATGTGGGCACAACCACCCCTGCTATAGATGGACTGCACATTGTTCTTGAAGGGCCTCCGTGCGCTGTATGTCTGGACGGAGGAGTGCAGACAGGAGAGGGGGCCACCACCATGTGATAGGTGACATCACAGTTGTTAAAACGCCCACCGGGAATTCCCGCGACCCTCCACTGGACCAGTCCGAACCTGTATGGGGGGCCCTGTATCTTAGTGAAGTATAACAAATAGTTGAAGGCACTCCCTGCCCTGAGCCTCCTGCAGCAGCAGGGACTGTTTTATCACTTATTATGCCTCTTATGGCAGTCACATGGGCTAAAAGGGAGCCAGAAAAAATCCTGGAGAAAATGTGGGGCAGTTACCCAACATTTTATTGGGTGCTTTAATCAACTGCTCCACTTTTTGTACATTTTTTTCTTTCTACAGCCTTTTGATTCCCAACCGGAACGAGAAACTGATCTCAAACTGGATCATAAGGAAGGTGAAAACCCTAAGTGCTAAAGCATCTGTTTTTGTAAATCAACATCTCTGTGTGAGGATCCCATTAACATTTAAAGCACAACATATGTACAGCATAATGCCTGAAGCAATTCTCAGCTTCATGTATGAAGAAATAACACCGCTTTGTTCTTCAAACCATGTAGGGTTTGACGCACGTTTAACCTTCTTCAGTGCCTGATTTATCAGCAGTTTAATGTGCAGTGGTGCACGCCATGCACGCCTTATGGCCCATACTCACGCGCAACTTTTTGGCCTGTCGCCAGCACACGTGAGCGTGTGCGCGACAGGCCGGCGACAGCTCGTCGCCAGGTCCCTCCGCATACACACGGCGGAGGGACCTGGCAACTGATGTGGCGGAAGCTGTCGCTGTTGCGCGTCCCCCCGCCGGAAGCCCAATGGATACTTATCTTGTTGCTGTCGCTAGTCCACGTACTCACGCGGACTAGCGACAGTTGCGGCGGCGACTGTCGCCAGGCGATTGAGCGGTTCAATCGCCCGGCGACATCAGCGACGAGCGACAGTTCGGGGTGCGCGCCCGGGCAACGCCGCATACTCACGGGCGACCTGTCGCTGCAACACGCGCACGCCGCGTGTTGCGGCAACATTTGTAGCCCGTGAGTATGGGCCATAACATAGCAGCACTCACTGCTATGTAGGAGCGTGCCTTCCCTTAGTTATGCACATTGCTTCCTTAGCAACATTAACTGCGGGCGGTCCTGCTCCTGTGAAGTATCATTACCACGATACTTCACTCGCAGCCGCTACTGTGTTAACAACTATGTAAATTAACACAGTAATGGCTGCGAGTGAAGTATCGCTGTAGCGATACTTCACAGGAGCAGCACCACCTGCACTTAATGTTACTCGCGTTGCTAAGGAAGCAATGCGCGCAACTACGGGAAGGCATGAAACAGGCCCATTGAATTTTATCTTATTTCACTTGCATTAAATACCCATAAGACACATTTTGCATTCATTTTGTATCTAGCTAAGTTAATAAATTAATGAACATGTGTAGAGATGATTTAATTCGGCATTACAGAAGGTTTCATGACAGCTTTCCAGCTACCTCTCATGCATAACATACATAGTAAAGTTATTAATACTGCCTCCCCCCCACCCCCTTCTGAATCGTTTCTCCCCATTACCAGACCCCCAGTAGTTGTTCCCACCTTGTCCACACCCACAAGCTGAAAAGCCAGAACTTTGTTGACATCCAGCACCTCTTCTTCCTCTGTCCACTAGGTTACTTAGTTGAGAGCAGGTTTCTCTATACATTTTTGTGGAGCATTTGCTTACTTTCCATTGCAAAGTAGACCGAGCAGCCAGGTAGGAGCCCTGGTGCTTGCAGGCTGGTTCTAGCTTCAATGGGGCCTAGGGCAAAAGTAGCTGGGGGACCCCCTGGCACTAACACCCATCACAGCAAATTAACTCCCCCGGGGCCTCAGTAGCGTAGGGATCACCATAGCAGCCATAGCATCTGCTATGAGGCCCGTAACTGAGGGGCAATAGCGGGCAGTGATGATGGGGTTTTCAGTGGGCCCCCTGAGGTGCAGAGTAACGCAAGCAGAGCAAAGGAGAGACATTATTTATACTGGGGCTATCCAATACTGGGGCCCCTCTGGGTTTCTATACTGGGGGACTATTACTAGAAAACTATCTGACTACCCATACTGGGGGGGCTACCTAATACTGGGTGCACCTCTGGCTTTATATACTGGGAGACTACTACTGGAAGACCCTCTGACTACCCATACTGGGGTGATATCTAATACTGGGGGCTCCTCTGGCTACCTATACTGGTAGAACTACCTAATACTTGGAGCTGTAGCCCCTCTGGCTACATATACTGGGAGCTATTTAGTACTGGAGGCTCCCCTAATTATCCATACTGGGAAGCAGCCTAACCTTAAAGGGGAACCTTTGGATAACTTTAGTGGGGAGCATTTCTAGCTACCTATACTGAGGGTACCTCTGGCTACCGATACTAGGGGGTTGCCTAATTGTGCAGGGCACCTCTGGCTTCCTAAAACTGGTGTAAATGTGTGTGGAAGGGCAGAAATGTGCCTTTATCTGTTTTTATTGGGGACCCAACCAAAATTTTGCAATGGGTCCCCATGGTTTCTAGCTATGCCTCTGTTGGGCCTGTATTGTACCGCTGGCCCTGCATGTCTTACCAGCAAACACTATGTTCTTGAAGGTGCTCCGGTGTGCTCCTGCTACTGCCTCTGTTGGGAGGCCACTTTCACAAATCTTCACTAAGTACAATGTTATTAAAGGAAACAAATCACAAGATCTTTTGGATAATGAGTTTTTTAATGTTTTAAAGTGAGTTTATGAATGGAAATGTTTCTATTTCTTGGTCAAAAGAGATTCATTTGTTTTATGATGTTATTTATTACTTCAATGAAAGTGGTATACAGTAAATTCAGAAATTCACAATATGTGTTTTTCAGAGAAGACACCTCAGCAAAGCAACAGGAGATCTTATTAGCAGAAATTTACGGGACGTTTCAAAATGAAAATGAAACAAGCACAAACAAGACTGAAAGCAGAAGGAATAGAAGAAAACGGGAGACAAATGAAACTAATATAACTAATCACGCTAGCGTCTCCTCCCAAGGGACTATAGCAACAGTGGGGGAGGGATCAGTAGAATCTGGACAGTGCTCGGACTTTGCTTTCTTCATTCCATATTAACCAGATCTCGCCGACATCTGTGAGCACATTGTTGCATGACTGCATATCGATGCGACGTCGGAAAGGTGAGCAAGTCTACTTGAATAGCGTGCTGTGAGATCCCTTTTCCCAAGCATGCATGTGTGCAAGAACCCTTCAGATAGTGCCAGAACATCTCTTAATGCTGAGCTGTCCAACACCAATCTTCAAGGGCTGAGGTCCTCACACATTTTTGGTGCAACTCAAATTAATTTATGGGGCTGAATCAAAAAAGGTGTGGTTCAGTAAGTAGAACACATTTGTTCCATTTCTCTGTCCATCCCAAACACTGGCATGGGTAAAGCCCCCAAGGACTGGCTTTGGGCAGCTCTGTGGGCTATATGAGTATGCAAGGAGCATCACATTTATGAAAAAAGTTCTCAGCGTTCTACACAAACATCCAGTCCAGTGTGGCTTTTTCCTTTGGTTGAACAGTACTGTATATGTCACAGCTGAAATGATACTTTGTGAATGATGACTCTAGGAAAGAAGCACTATTATGTGTTCCTCATACATATGGAAATATGTCAGATTAATCTTAGAATAACTCAGCCTGGAGTTTTAGTTCTGACGGTATATTCCTTCCATATTTCAAGAGGATCAGCAATCATTTCCACGGTTCAAAGAGCGGTTTCTTGGTGGAGGCACAAATCACTTCCACATACCAAGGAGGAATAGGAAGGTCTTAAGAAAACATTTTGAATGTGTATTTTTATTAAGGAAGGGCCACTGTTATCTCTCTTGTGTTGATGACCATCTACAGTATATCCCCAATAAGAAAACTAGACTAATATATATAATTCTTCACATAGCTGAACTTAACGTTTTCAAACAAATCACAGTATGACAGCATTTCATTTTTTTAGGAGCCTAATGCATTAAAGGGAAGATCCACGGAGTTGTTTAAAAAATATAAAAATACTAATCCACTTACCTGGGGCTTCCTCCAGCCCGTGGCAGGCAGGACGTGCCCTCGACGCCGCTCGGGAGGCTCCCGGTCTTCTCCGGTGGCTTACCCGACCTGGCCAGGCCGGCTTCCTGGTCAGGCTTCTCCTTGCACTCCAACGTGCGTCTCACGCGGTCGCGCTGACATCATCGGACTTCCTACGGACTGTACTGCACAGGCGAAGAACTACTGCGCCTGCGCAGTACAGCCTGGAGGACGTCCGATGACGTCAGCGCGACCGCATGAGACGCACATTGGAGCGCACAAGAGCCCGACCTGGAAGCCGGCCTGGCCAGGTCGGGTGAGCCACCGGAGAAGACCAGGAGCCTCCCGAGCGGCTTTGAGGGCACGTCCTGCCTGCCACGGGCTGGAGGAAGCCCCAGGTAAGTGGATTAGTATTTTTATTTCTCAGTGAACCCTCCCTTTAAGCTGATTTAGTGCCTTTAATGCCTATTTTATCTATTTTTTTAGGCTTTTGTTATGATTCACTAACATTAAACACCCTTGAGAAAAGTTTTGTGTTAATTTAGCACCTAAATATGAGCATAAAGGAACACATATGCACACCGTATTACTCACTTGTATTATCAAAGACGGTGCTATGGAATGATTCAGTTGTCTCACTTGCCTGACTGAAGCGGGGAAAGGGGAAAAGTTAGATACAGTAAAACTGGAGCAGTGCTTTTCAGCGCTGCTAGAAGTGGGCGCAGCCGGCGCCACCATAGAATAGTATAGGAATCACATCTATAGCAGCACTCAGTGAGTAACGTCGGTGCCGCCAGAAGACGGAGCCAAAGTTGCTTAAACAACACAATAATTCAGCCGCCAGCAATCGCTGGAAGCCAAATTATTTCATTTCCCCACTATCCATGGTGGCCGGGAGGGGGAATAGTAATTAACACGTCCCGGACTTGTGCAGCAGCAGGATCAGCCATATACCGGCTGTATCCTGCGCCCAAGTCTACCGGCGCCAATTTCAAATGTATGCCAGTAAAACCCCATTATTTGGCACCAACATGGATCGGCTGATGCCGGATAGTAGATTTATGCAACTTGCAAGGCCAGTTTGTTTGGGAGTTTTTTTGTTGCTGTTGCTTGAGAATTCTGGTTAACTGAGTTCTGGATAATGGGGGTTTTACTGTACTTACATCAGCAGTGGGAAGCAGGCTTCCTCTGCATCTTCTGGGGGCACTCCCAGCCATGGACAAGAGCCTCCAGGCTAGGCATGCATGATTGAGGTACCTGAATTCCTAATAGAACTAAGCCACTCATGCACATGGCTTTTTTTTGTGTGTGTTCTTCATTGAACTGGGCATATGCAGACCTTAACCATGCATGTGCAGTCCCAATGCGCTTGTCCATGGCCATGCTCACGCTGTAAGACTTTTCTTAGCGATACTATGATGTTTGAGGAAGATCCTTGACCCTTCCGATATCTATACCAGAAAAACAAACAATCTCTACAAAACAGATGGTTCCCTGTATCTTTTTGGATGATGAGGAAGTGCATTCCCTCTTCATTGTTCTGTTGGTAGACTCCTCGTATTCAGACTTGCTTCACACATCACACTCTTTATTGAACTGTTTCCTTTAAAGACATACTTAAAGTGAACCTCCAGACTAAAAATCTACTCAGCAGAACTGAAAAGGCTTGGTGTTTTTTAACAGTTTTACAGCATCAGGACTTTGTTTTTCTTATAGAAGTCTAATTTTTAGCTGCATTATTAGTTAAGTTCAGCCCCATCAAAGAAAACTGCCCGGGCTTTTTTCCCCTGATGCTGTGTAAAGCATGATGGGATTTCCTATGTTGTTATTCACATTGCCTAGCAACTGGGAGGGGTGATCAGCACACAGGACAGTTAAAGTTGTGTCTCATGCTCCCTGTCACCTTCTTTCAACCAAAAAGATTGCTGCCCTTATGAAATCACAAACCTTTTCCTGTTCTTTTAAAACAGAGTGGGTAAGAGATTATATTACCTATCTATTTTAATTAACATAACTAATGTAACTTAATGACAGTATGTTTGTTTAGGCTGAAGTTCCTCTTTAATAGAAAAATAGATAGGCATCTTGAAAAATGTATCTGTTCTCGGTAGGGGCCTGTTGTCCAGCAAGCACACTAATATCTGAGGTCAAGGCCATAAAGATATGGCTTCAAATACTCTCAGTGGGCCATAAAGCCGCATCTACAAGAGTAGATGCGGCCGCGATGCTCCTTATCAATCGAGCCGCTGATGCGGCTCGATTGTTAAGATCCAACAGGACGGATCTCGGCAACGCCGATTCCCTGCTCGATCCCCACGAGGGGACAATGGCAGGGAATCGTGCGGGAGATGAGCGGCGCCGGCGGGGACGAGCGGGCACGAGCGGGGAATCTAATGCGGCGCACGCGTGGCGAGCGGGGACGCGGCGGGCACGCGGAATAGGCGATCCGGCGGCTAATCGAGCCGCCGGATCGCTGCAATGTCCCTTCGTGTAGATGGGGCTTAAAATCTAACACAAAGATCAGATCATTTCAGCATTGAAAGGCTTGAAAATCTCATTGGAGTTAATTGGGTATGTAGCAATTGACCATGTTTGGCCTTTCGCCGCATGTAATAGTAACAAGAGCTCTTAAAATAAAGCTAGTGAAATTGTCAAGTTTTGAAACGTAGAAAAAGATCCTGCTTGACTGCTTTGTAGTAAAGATAAGATATGCCTAGTGGGTTATGGGACGTGACCACAATAATAATGACTGCAATAGTAAAGCAAGAAAATGCTTAAAATTATTTATAACTATAAAATATAATAAATAAAAATGTTAATATATACAGTCCCTTTAATTAACAACAATTCATGATTCGCATAAACTTAAATTAATTTGATTTTGCCTTGTTGATGAACCAAGCCTTACATGCTGATAAGTGAATCCAGAAATGTGATTAATGTGATGCTAGTTAATCAGTTAGCAGTTCCTAAATCTGGTTAGCTTTGCATAAACTTGTTTTTCATTTATGTACTTTTCTGCTGTCAGTCAAACCAGAATTTGCATACTTAGTGATGTTTTAGTTCGTCACTTACGCTTAGGTTCCTAAGATCTATGGATAACTCTTTGTTTGATACTAGGCATTTAGGCCCTTTCCAAAACAGGTGCTAGAAGCAAAGCAATGATTGTGTCCACCTGCACATGCTCGCCCCACTCACATGTGCGTTTACATCCCCCTGTGCGAATGGCAACAGGCATGGCTCCATGACTGCGCACTTGGCGCCCAACATAGACACAGCCCATGGACGCAGATTCCAGGGCTTTGTGGAATCCGAGATTAACTTTTACTCATTGCTTAATTGTGTTCCTTTCCTATTGTTTATAGGGCATTCCTCAAGCCAAATACTTTTTTGTTTTGTTTTAATACTTTAATTCCCTATAAACTAAAGAAGCCACGCCCACAGGTTTTCAGAGAGCCAAGGCACTTTCAGACAGTAGCAAGGGCTCATAGGAGCTCAGTCTGGGCAGGAGGAGGGGGAGGTATTACTAGCCAGAGATTTCAGAGGCAGAGGGGAGGGGGGGGATTAGGTTTTTTTGCTCAAGATGCAGATAAGCTTGCCTCTGTGTAATGTTTACAAACAACATGGCTGCTGTCGTTGTATCACAGGAATAATCAATCATATTCTATCATATTCTATTAAAGCTGTTTGCAGCTAGATTTGCTGTGTAAACTATCTAAACTTTAGATGAGATATATAGACAAGTTACTTGTTATAGTTAGTTTTTCATCTCGGATCCGCTTTAAAATGCAGGAGTGCCAACATATACCTTGTGGTAATAAATTGTTTACTTTTCTCATTACTCACTCTGCATCCAGCTACGCCAAAGTGTATTCCTACTCCAAGAAAGAAATGTGTTAGCTACATTTAGACTGTATAATATAAGAGATGTAAATGAAAATGTTGAGAAAAATACAGCGGTAATGGGAAAGTGCAGGGGAGGTGAGCCCATGACGCCAAGTGAGGCAGTTTCCTCAGGCATGCCTGAGGGCCCTAAGACTGGCATTTCGCCCGCTCCCCCGCCCGTTCATCGTCCATCCCTCCTCCCATCCCCGCAGCCGCCACTCATGTTACCTGCAGACAGAGATGGCTGTCGGACAGAGGTTTCCTGCAGCGGCGATGTATATCGCTGTTACCAGGGAAACCAATGTCCTGCTTCCTGCCTCTTTACAGTAGCTGCAGGTTGCGCTGCTGTGAAAGGCTTAGGATGGATGAGAGGAGACGGGGCGATCATTGAGGAAGCGGCTGCCAGCTCTGTCTGCAGGTAATATGAGTGGCAGCTGTGGGGAGGGGGAAGGGCACCTAGCTACACTGCGGCAACTTTACTAATTACACTGGAGCTAACTTTACTAGCTACACTGGGGCAACTTTATTAGCTACACTGGGGCAACTATACTAGCTACAGTGGGGCAACTTTACTAGCTGCACTGGGGCAACTTTACTAGCTATACTGGGGCAACTATACTAGCTACACTGGGGAAACTTTACTAGCTACACTGGGGCAACTTTACTAGCAATACTGGGGCAACTATACTAGCTATACTGGGGCAACAATACTAGCTACACTGGGGCAACTTTTTTAGCTACAGTGGGGCAACTTTTTTAGCTACACTGGGGCAACTTTACTAGCTACACTGGGGCGACTTTACTAGCTATACTGGGGCAACTATACTAGCTACACTGCGGCAACTTTACTAGCTACACTGGGGCTAACTTTGCTAGTTACACTGGGGCTAACTTTACTAGCTACACTGGGGCAACTTTATTAGCTACACTGGGGCAACTATACTAGCTACACTGGGGCAACTTTACTAGCTGCACTGGGGCAACTTTACTAGCTATACTGGGGCAACTATACTAGCTACACTGGGGAAATGTTACTAGCTACACTGGGGCAACTTTACTAGCAATACTGGGGCAACTATACTAGCTATACTGGGGCAACAATACTAGCTACACTAGGGCAACTTTTTTAGCTACAGTGGTGCAACTTTTTTAGCTACACTGGGGCAACTTTACTAGCTATACTGGGGCAACTATACTAGCTACACTGCGGCAACTTTACTAGCTACACTGGGGCTAACTTTACTAGCTACACTGGGGCTAACTTTACTAGCTACACTGGGGCAACTTTACTAGCTACACTGGGGCAACTATACTAGCTACACTGGGGCAACTTTACTAGCTACACTGGGGCAACTTTACTAGCTATACTGGGGCAACTATACTAGCTACACTGGGGAAACTTTACTAGCTACACTGGGGCAACTTTACTAGCTATACTGGGGCAACTATACTAGCTATACTGGGGAAACTATACTAGCTACACTGTGGCAACTTTTTTAGCTACAGTGGGGCGACTTTTTTAGCTACCCTAGGGCAACTTTACTAGCTACACTGGGGCAACTTTACTAGCTATACTGAGGCAACTTTACTAGCTACACTGGGGAAACTTTACTAGCTACACTGGGGCAACTTTACTAGCTATACTGGGGCAACTATACTAGCTATACTGGGGCACCTATACTAGCTACACTGGGGCAACTTTTTTAGCTACAGTGGGGCAACTTTTTTTGCTACACTAGGGCAACTTTACTAGCTGCACTGGAGCAACTTTACTAGCTATACTGGGGCAACTATACTAGCTATACTGGGGCAACTATACTAGCTACACTTGGGCAACTTTACTAGCTATACTGGGGCAACTTTACTAGCTATACTGGGACAACTATACTAGCTACACTGGCGCAACTTTCCTAGCTACACTGGGGCAACTTTACTAGGAAATGGCTGCCAGCTCTTTCTGCAGGTAACAAGAGTGGCGGCCATGGGGAGGGAGGGGGGAAGGGCACCTAGCTACACTGGGGCAACTTTGCTAGCTACACTGGGGCAACTATACTAGCTACACTGGGCAAACTTTACTAGCTATACTGGGGCAACTATACTAGCTACACTGAGGCAACCTTACTAGCTACACTGGGGCTAACTTTACTAGCTACACTGGGGCAACTATGCTAGCTACACTGAGGCAACTTTACTAGCTACACTGGGGCAACTTTACTAGCTACACTGGGGCAACTATATTAGCTACACTGGGGCAACTTTACTAGCTACACTGGGGCAACTATATTAGCTACACTGGGGCAACTATTCTAGCTACACTGGGGCAACTATTCTAGCTATACTGGGGCAACTATACTAACTATACTGGGGAAACTATACTAGCTATACTGGGGCAACTATACTAGCCATACTAGGGCAACTATACTAGCTATACTGGGGCAACTATACTACCTATACTGCGGCAACTATACTATTTATACTGGGGCAACTATACTACCTTTACTGGGGCAATTATGCTAGCTATACTGGGGCAGCCATACTACCTACTGGGCCAACTATAATACGGCAACTATACTAGCCATACTGGGGCAACTATACTATCTATACTGGGGGCAACTATACCTGGCTACCTACCTACCTATACTGAGGGTGAAAAATGTTCAGTGCTGTTCGATAATTCAAAATCGGGGGTGGATGGGGGTGGTGCATCCTCAGAAAAAAGTCTAGATCCGGCCCTGGGAAAGTGACATTCCTTTGTAGGATAGTCGCATTACAAATCCCAATCACTGCAGCAGTGACTGGGGTTTCCTTGTCAATGTAGATGACCTTGCACTGGGGTCAGCAGACTTTTTGAGTTGATCCACAAACTTGCTAGTTCTGCTTGAATGAATGTCCCTGAAAACCAATCCTCAGCAGCGGTCACATGAGCTTATTGTGGACAGAGACCTCATTCAAGTTATTACAGGAAGAGAGGCTTCTGAGCTGCTTTTGTCATCAGTTTGTAATTCTTTTGAGATGCAATCATACATATAGAGTCTAAGAATGTAAACCTGGCTCAAACCTGAGCAACAGAAAAGGTAACTGTAAACTCTTGATAGTTTTGTTTTCATTTTATACTATTAGTTGCCTTGGGTTTGTTTTAGTGGCTACCTAGATTTTGTATTTCCGTAACTTTTTGGAGACTATTAAAAGCCAAATAAAGGCCGACAATTACAAGTGAGATAGCAAGTTTAGTGCTGTCAGTACAGCATTGCCCTGGCATTCTTACCTACCAAAACTGCTAATTGCCATTTATGATGGGTGTGCAGTCTCTCTGGCACCTGCCCCTCAGTTCTTAGTTTGGAAAACTCTGCCTATGTCTCCTATCACACATCTGGCCGGTCACAGCGTTTTTCCACTAACACTAGGTGACACACGCCATCTACTGCTAATCTATAGGGAGCTCTGAGCAGCTGGCTGTGTGACAGGAGCTGCAGCCAGAGCTTGCTGAGTTGACAGCTATGAGAGGCAGGCACAGGGGAAGGGATCAGGCCACATACCCACTACACTATGGAAAAGAAGAGGCTGGGTAGTTCTATACTTACTGAGATAGACCTGTAGTCTGTTTTTAATTTTGCCTGTGTTTGGGCTGTAAAACAGATCTATGATCTCATGTCCCATTTTTTTTTCATTTATAACGATCAATTTTCCTCAATCTAAAAATGTTTCTCCATGCTTATGTAGCTAATAAAAATGTGTTGTATAATGTGATCATGTCTTATAGGGCTTGTCTACATCGACCTATATTTTTGTATCTGTGTTTCCTGAATTACATTAGGCACAGTAACAGTTGGTTGAAAAAATACATCATCTGTCCTTCAAGTTTAATCAGAAAACAAAACAACCCCCCCCCCCTTCCCATATCCCAGTTGATCCAAGGGAAGGCAAAAAAAACTTACAAGACCTGTGCCAGTTAGCCTTAAGGGCCCTTTTCCACCAGCGCGTTTGCGCTGGCTGAATCGCAAAAACGCAAACCGCTAACGATTTTACAATCGCTACGGTTTGCTTTTTAACATAGGAATCGCGGTAGGTCATTTCCACTACTGCGATTCGTTTTTGCCGGGAACGCGAACGCGCGGCGGAGCGATATTTGCCGCAATTTTGCTATGCTGTGCATAGCATAGCAAAATCGCGGCCGCGAACGTCGGGGAATCGCCGGTAATTGCGATTCAGCAATCACTAGCGTTCAGTGTGAACGCTAGCGATTGCTAGTGGAAAAGGGCCCTTAGAGGGAAAAATTCCTTCCAGACTCCAGGTGGCAGTCAGTTAAATCCCTTGATCAACTCTCCTGGGAATAACCTGGTAATTATATCCGTGGATGCCCCTTAATGCACGGAAAGCATCCAAGCCCTCTTTAAATGCAGATATAAAGTTTGCCATAACTAGTCACTGAGGTAAGATATTCCAGATTTTAACCACTCTCACTGTGCAGGTCCCCTTTCCAAATAGTTGGCAAAAACATTTTTCTTCCATACCAGATCATGCCCCCTTGTTCGTTGTAGAACGCTAAAGACAAAATACTAATCTGCCAAGCTTTTGTACTGCCCTCTGATGTATATATATGTTAATAAGGTCACCTTTCAGTTACGTTTTTCCAAGCTAAAAAGCCCAATTTGTCCAACCTTTCTTGGTAAGTGAGATCTTACATCCCTCTGATTAATTTAGTTTCCCATCTTACCCGTTCTAGAAGGTCAATGTCCTTTCTATAGTGTGGTGCCCAAAACTGTATCCCATACTCCAGATGTGGCCTCACAAATTATTTATACAGAGGGAGTAGTATACTAGCATCTCTAGATATTATTTCCTGTTTTATACATCCCAGAATAGTATTTATTTTAGCTACCGCTGCTTGGCATTGTATATAATTTATTAACTTGTTATCAACGAGTATTCTTAAATCCTTCTGCAAGTCTGATGTTCCGAGCTGTATGCCATTAATCTTATATGGTGATCTACCATTGGTATGTCCAAGTTGCATGACTTTACATTTATCATCATTCAGTTTCATCTGCTATGTGCCTGCCCATATGGCCATGTTGTCTAGATCCTGTTGTAATACGTCACTATCCATTTTAGTGTTGATAATTCCGCTTCATTTTTTGTAATTTGTAAAGATAGCTACAATACTCCATATTCGGTGTACTAAATTATGTAAATAAATTGAAAAGAATTGGACCAAGTACTGGTCTTGCGGTTGCCCACTGCTAACAGTTTCCCATTTTGAGTATGTTCTGTTTACCCCCGCCTTCTATCCGTTAACCAGTTCTCAATCCACATACACACATTTTCTCCTAGTCCCTGTATCCTCAGCGTCTGCACCAGGCTGTTGTGGGAAACAGTGTCAAAAGCCCTTACAAAGTCCAAATACACTACATCTATAGCTTTCCCAAGATCTATATTTCCACCACTTCATAAAAGCTGAGCATGTTGGTGAGACAGGACCTGTCTTTAGTAGAACAATGATGTCAAACTGAAATAAGATTAATCTGTGCTACATAATTTTGTATAGCATCCCTTAGGACACCTTCCAACAATTTACACACAACTAATGTTAAGTTTACAGGTCTATAGTTTCCTGGTTCTGATTTTTTTCTTTCTTCAATAAGGGGAAAAACATCAGCTGTACGCCAGTCATGAGGAACTGACCCACATGAAAGAGAATCACAGAAAATAAGATTAAGTGGCTTATTATTGATAGCTGAACTCAACTCCTATAGTACCTGGGGGTGGATGCCATCTGGGCCAAGTGCCTTGTCTATTTTTTATTTAAACATGCCTGCACACCTTCCTGTTAGGAAATTCATGCTGAATGAGGTAGAGTGGGAACAACCCAGGGCCATGCTATGAGCTAAAGGCATCACTGTGGTAAAGACAGAAGCAAAGCAAGCATTTAAAATGTCTGCTTTAGCTCAGTCCTCCACAATCACGTTTCCTGTCTGATCTTGTAAGTCCTGTATTATCTACCTTCTTTCTTTTAGAGTTTATATATTTGTAAAGCTTTTTGGGATTTGACTATATCACTGGCCACTTTTTTCCACTTCCAGTTTTGCAAGTTTGATTACTTTTTTGTAGTTTTAGTTACATTCCCTATAATTCTTTAGTACAGATGCAGTCACCTCATTCTTTAAGGCTCTAAAGGCATTCCTTTTACACTTAATCATGTCTAAAACAGTATTATTATCCATACATTTTTACGTGTAGAATTTTTATTTCCATAAGGTGTGTACATTCTACAGTAGTCATTAAGAATCTGAAAGTTAGTCATTTACTTTCAGTGCTCTTGCCCTGCAATTTACTATCCCAGTCTACCCAGGGCCGCGCCTGGGCGGGTGCTGTGTGCGCCGCCTGGCCGCCGCTCACCCCCTCTGGCCGCGGCGGCTACAAGGAGGAAGGGAGGTCACTCAGACCTCGATCAGGCGGCGACCAATCGTGCGGGCGCTAGGACCCAGCGCCCGCACTGACATGCGGAAGTGACATCACTTCCGCATATAGAGCGGGTGCGTCCGGCGCCCGCTCGTATTGGTCGGGTCGCCGCTGATCCTGAGGTCTGCTGGCTGCGATGTGAGGGGAAGCGGCGGCGGCTCCCTGTCGCTCACTCACTACCGTTGATCCTGAGGTCTGCTGGCTGCGAGGTGAGGGGGGGAGCGGCGGCGGCGGAGGCTCTGTGTCACTCACTCACTCACTACCTAAAGGGGCTCCCTGGCACTCACTCACTGCCTAAAGGGGCTCCCTGGCACTCACTCACTACCTAAAGGGGCTCCCTGGCACTCACTCACTACCTAAAGGGGCTCCCTGGCACTCACTCACTACCTAAAGGGGCTCCCTGGCACTCACTCACTACCTAAAGGGGCTCCCTGTCACTCACTGCCTAAAGGGGCTCCCTGTCACTCACTCACTACCTAAAGGGGCTTCCTGTCACTCACTCACTGCCTAAAGGGGCGCCCTGTCACTCACTCACTGCCTAAAGCGGCTCCCTGTCACTCACTCACTGCCTAAAGGGGCTCCCTGGCACTCACTCACTACCTAAAGCGGCTCCCTGGCACTCACTCACTACCTAAAGGGGCTCCCTGGCACTCACTCACTACCTAAAGGGGCTCCCTGGCACTCACTCACTACCTAAAGAGGCTCCCTGGCACTCACTCACTACCTAAAGGGGCTCCCTGTCACCCACTGCCTAAAGGGGCTCCCTGTCACTCACTCAATACCTAAAGGGGCTCCCTTTCACTCACTCACTACCTAAAGGGGCTCCCTGTCACTCACTCACTACCTAAAGGGGCTCACTGTCACTCACTCACTGCCTAAAGGGGCTCCCTGTCACTTACTCACTGCCTAAAGGGGCTCCCTGTCACTCACTCACTGCCTAAAGGGGCTCCCTGTCGCTCACTGCCTAAAAGGACTCCCTGTCACTCACTGCCTAAAGGGGCTCCCTGTCACTCACTGCCAAAGGGGCTCCCTGTCACTCACTGCCAAAGGGGCTCCCTGTCACTCACTGCCAAAGGGGCTCCCTGTCACTCACTGCCAAAGGGGCTCCCTGTCACTCACTACCTAAAGGGCTCCCTGTCACTCACTGCCTAAAGGGCTCCCTGTCACTCACTGCCTAAAGGGCTCCCTGTCACTCACTGCCTAAAGGGCTCCCTGTCACTCACTACCTAAAGGGGGTCCAGGCTGGCTACATATACTGGGGACACTCGCTGTTTGTCATTATGTGCATTTACTGGTGAAAAGCGGTCTCTTATTATGTGCATTTACTGGTGAAAAGCGGTTTCTTATTATGTGCATTTACTAGTGAAAAGCGGTTTCTTATGTGCATTTACTGGTGAAAAGCAGTCTCTTATTATGTGCATCTACTGGTGAAAAGCCGTCTCTTATGTGCATTTACTGGTGAAAAGCTGTCTCTTATTATGTGCATTTACTGGGGAAAAGCTGTCTCTCATTATGTGCATTTACTGATGAAAGGATGTCTGTCATTTACGTGCATTTACTGGTGAAACGCTGTCTCTTATGTGCATTTAGTGGGGACATTTTTTCAGTAAAAATAATCTTTTGTCAGTAATTTTTTAGTTATTTGTCAGTAAAAAATAACGTGAAAGGTTGGCAACACTGGCAGGCTGCGCGTCGCAACGGGAAAGATACAGGCAGCCCACCTCACGCTTGGGCTTGGCCGACGACAGCGAGCGAGAGTAGGGTGGCCGCAGGCAGCCATAAATACGCAGTGTGTGACTGCGTCGCACTCGCAGAGCCTCTCAACCTGAGTCAGTCCAGAGACTAGCACACTCGCAGGCAGCCAAAGCCAGCCAGGAGCAAGCCCATGGAAGAGGGGTAGGAATGGGGTATCACATGCATGCGTAAAGAGGTGGAAGGTGTGGGTGTAATTAGGCAGGACATGGGTGTGGTTATGTGGTTGGGCGCGGTTAATTTAACCACTCCCATAGGCGCCAGAGAAAATCTTGCACCCAGGTGCCAGGCACCCCAGGCTCACCTCTGAGTCTACCAGTCTTAGCAAGTCCCTGAGCTTCTTAAAGTTATCCTTTTTTTTTTTAAATTCATAGTTTTAGTTGTCACCTAGCTCACAACCCTGTGGAGTAGTAGGTCAAATGTTACTATATTATGGTCACTATTTCACAAATGTTCTTGAACTTTCACATTAGATATAACATCTAGTCTATTGAAATGAACAATTCAGATTACCATCTTAGTTAAAGCGGATCCGAGATGAAAAACTAACTATAACAAGTAACTTGTCTATATATCTTATCTAAAGTTTAGATGGTTTACACAGCAAATCTAGCTGCAAACAGTTTTAGAATATGATTATTTATTCCTGTGATACAATGACAGCAGCCATGTTGTTTGTAAACATTACACAGAGGCAGCCTTATCTGTATCTTGAGCCATTAGCCTAATCCCCTCTCCTCCTCCCCTCTGCCTGTGAAATCAATGGCTAGTAACACCTCCCCCTCCTCCTGCCCACCTCCCATGAGCCCTTGCTACTGTCTGAAAGTGCCTTGGCTCTCTGAAAACCTGTGGGAGTGGTTTATTTAGTTTATAGGGAATTAGAGTATTAAAACAAAAACAAAAAAGTATTTGGCTTGAGGAATGCCCTATAAACAATAGGAAAGGAACACAATTATGCAATGTGTAAAAGTTCACCTCGGATCCACTTTAAGTAATTGGCTTGCAGTGTTAATATAAATATGTCACTTTTAATAGATTTCTCAATTTCCCAGTTAATGTCTGGATTATTGAAATCACCCATAATTATGACCCCACTTTTGCTTTTTCAATCTGCTGCAGTAATGGCACCTCTTTCATATCATTTATATTTGGAGGTTTATAACAGACCCCAATAAGCAATTGGCAACTTTTATTTCTGGCACTTACACATCGTAAAACTAGATTTAAAAAACAAATATTGAATCTAACAAACATCTATTTAAAAGGAATGCTTCTCAATAGACGTTCAGTTGTTTTGATGATCAAAAATTTATCGGGAAAGATGAGATCAAAACACTGAATCTAACAAAAATATATACAAAATTAGAGACTTATGCAATCGATGTTTGATTGTTTGGTTTATCAAACATAGCTTGAGAAAGGGGTGATCAAGTGGGGCGGAGCATAGGGGAAAGAGATTGATGCTCCTCAGCTCTGTATTGCATTAAGCAGTACAAAGCTTGTGGCTGCAGAGATCTTATCTAATGTCAAATGGGGTAATGTGGTAAATGATCAATATCAGGTGGATATCGATTGTTTCCCAACAAATGCAGACAAATTCCTCACTATCCTAGAAAAACAAACTATTTTCATTTTATGTTCCAGAACTGACCTCCAAACATGCGTACTCCTAGGGTTAATCGGGAGGGGTTCATGGAGTACTTGATCTTGTTATAGTCAGTTTAGAGGGTTTCAAAAAAAATGTTAAACAATAGATGATAATTATGAAAGATCAGTCTGAATAAATATTTTGTTAATTAGCCGCTTCCAGACGGCGGGGATTGAAATCTACGCCCTGTTTTGAGGCTGCTACTCCTGCCAGGGCATAGGTTTCACCTCACCGTCGCCGTGCATTCTCGTTGCTACCGCCAATCTCATCACTGTCTCGCCACTGCAGCTCACTCGCCCTACCGTCTCAATGACGTCAGAGCTCTGTGAGCCGGTCAGGAGCTGATTTCATTGGCTACTGACCCTATCATCAATGTGAGTGAATCCCATTGGCTCACATTCATCACACGGTCAGGAGCCAATGAAAGTGGCTCCTGACCGGTTCACAGAGCTCTGCCATCATAGATACGGCAGAATGGGTAGCCTGAGGGGACAGGTGTGTGGCATGTAGGGCGATAGCAGTGATTCAGAGCGGTGCTTCGTTGGAAGGAGCCGGTTTTTGGTGCCAGTGGTCTCTGGCCTCTTAAGGACTGAAGGGGTTAAAAACATAATGTGATGTTTAAAAAACATTTAAGCACAACTATTAATTACACCTAACAAATATATGTGTCAAGGGGCACTTCAAGATGACATTATTCTCAATAAGGGGGACTCTGCAAATTCTGTAAAATGTTGAGAAACACTGTTTGGGAGTTAATGCAGCATTATGTAAAAAATTGTACGCAAATTTATGCAGCTTGAAAATGAGCCAATCAAATCTTGTTGAATTCAAATTCCATTTTCCAGCTGCATACATTTTCATACAAAATTTGCATACTCCTGCATCAACTTTAAATTATTTGCATCTTATTGACCATCCCTAGTTATCTCACCACATCAATTTCTTGAACCCAAACAGGAAGTTAAGTCGATGTTGACCCTTTCAAATCTTACATCACATTGACCTTCTCCAGCATAGGCCCATAGCTGGGGCTGCTGAATGAAAGCTGGAACAGCATCAGTCCATTTAGATCAGTCTTTCTTAAAGAGAACCTGAACTGAAAATAAAAAGTCAAAATAACCATACACAGGTCATACTTACCTCCTGTGTAGTCTACTACTCAATCTCTTTCTCCTCTCCTGTGTCCCATTTGTCCACTGTGATCAATGGATTTTTCCGTCCTCCATTTTAAAAATGGCCACTTCCCCTAACAGCTTCCCGATCAGCACACTGTTGAACTGTAATATCACCCACTTGAGCCATTGGGAAACATGGACATTACCTTGCACATTTAGTTGTAACTGACAGCTGCTGATATATAACTGACAGTAACTGGTATATTTCAGTTCTGACAAAATATTGTCAGAACTGGAAGGGATCACTGCAAGAAGAAAAAGGTGAACCTCTGAGAGGAACTGACGGGGAGGTTAGTATGTAATATTCTTTTGCAGCTACGTCATGTGTTTATTTTAAATAATTTTCCTCGCTTCAGGTTCCCTTTAACATTTTCATCCTGGAGGAACCCTTCAAATAATTTTTGGATCTCAAGGAACCCCTGCATTAGTGGAGGGAGTGGGGATTTATTTTGCAGGTGGCAGTGTTCAAAAGAAGGTGTGGCTAAAAACGTTATTAACTGTAACAGCCTCCTTGTTGAGCTCCCATTCCATGTTACTTCTCTCTAGTGCTCCCTATTGCACTAGAGTGCAATAGGGAGCACTAGAGTTCCCCTATTATAGTGTGCACCTATAATGAGGCTCTTTATTATAATGCCTCACTATCACTTTTTTACTGTGCTCCTTATTATACTGACCCCCAGTTTAGCCCTTCTTTTTATAGAGGAGCCAAGGAGGTACTTTTTCACCTCATTAACTGAGGCCACTCTCACCCAAGGGAGAAATGCCAGGGAACGCTGCAACGTCCTCAAGGGACCCTGGGGTTCCTGGTTGAGAAACCCTGATTTAGATCAAAGTGTGGGCTGTTCACTGCTGGGCATCCTCCACCACTGTGCAACATAATTTAAATATGACACAGGCGCATTTGGCTGTTTTATGCTTCTTCTGAATTTTTTTCTCCAGTTTTACACCTCATTTATGTCATCTGTCTCACACTGGAAAAACCATTGTAAATAGCGGAGGGGGCTTTACACACCTTAAACTACCTTATTACTTACTTTGAAAATCCCTTTACCTAAATAAAAAAGGATCTTAGCAGACATCTAGTATTCCTCCACATTATAAAAAAAAAGTGTTTTCTCTCTCTTTGATAAAAAAAAAAGATTTCCATTCACTTTCTGGTCTGGTAACTACTTTTTTATAATCCAAAATTAATTGGTGTATGTGTATTAATGTATACTCCCCTTTACTGCGTGGTTGTGAAATAGAATGTCACATTTGGCTAAAGACAAAAAAAATCAATCCATTCAAATATTTCACCACAGCTGAAGCTAGGCTTACCAGTGAAAAGTTTTCCTGGCTGCAGCTTTGCTCTATTGCTTCCACATGTGCTTTATGTCACTCCTGCTGTACTGGTCCAGTTGGCTCTCTGACACAGGAGAATGAAACGTTTCACATACAGAAATGCAGATGTAAAGGGACTAAATACTCATTTTAACCCTTCCTCCTGTCTGAATCATTACAGATGGTCAGGGTGTGATATGTGTGCCTGTGTACAGTCTGGCTGCTGTGGATAAACCCTCCTACTAACATGCCCGTGGTGCTGGGGACAGTTCTGTCCCTTATAGTAAAGCAGCATGCACGGGTGCAAGGGGCATGTAGTATTGCTATAGTAGTGGTTGTAAAAGCTGCAGCAATAATGCAGAGCAGGAGACTGTCAGAGCTGGTTGTCAGTGAAGCTCAGTCAGCATGCTCCTCTGCCAAACTCTGTGGGGAGGAGGGTGAGGTTGCTGCTCATGAATGAATTATATGAAATCAGAGAACTGTGTAATGGAGATGTACACATATGGTTCACACACAATGAAGGTACGTTATCTGTCTGCATAGTATGGGAGCCCAGTGTAATGGGTGGCATGTTGCATAGTACGTGGCAAAGGGTGTGTAAAAAGGTAAGGATAGGAAAGCGCGGCGTGCACGCGCGCGGGGGGGGTATATGGTGCTTAGAAATGTGTAAAAAAACATTAACATGTCTAAACCTGTAGTTTGACCACCAAAATATTCATTGTTTACACATGTTAATGTATGCCAGGGCCGCTCCATTACGACCCTCCCTTACAGTGGGAGGTGATTGTGACAACAGGGCCCTGTGGTTGTTGTACCATCTGCTACATCATCCTTCTCCTTTTCAATCAGATAAAGATTTTTTTTTTTTGTCCTACAAATGCATAAGCACCCCCCTCCCCCTTCCCTATCCTTAGCTCTCCACACACCCTCCCTTTGCCACCTACTTCAATGCAGCATGCCACCCATTGCACTGGACTCCCATACTATGAAGACTGATAACGTGCTTTCATTGTGTGTAAACCATACCTTTGGAGATTTAACTCTCTCACTAGAATATTCTGTTGAAATATACAGTACATTTATTTAGTTCCCATACAGAGTAACAATGATGTAATCAGTGGCGGCTCCAGGATTTTTTTTTAGGGGGTGCTAAGCAGGTGCTGGACCAATTTCCAAGGGAGCTGACGACCTGCGGCGGGCGAAGCGCGCCGCGGCAAAAAATGGGTGTGGCTACAACCTGCGGCGCGCCGCGGCGAAAAAATGGGCGTGATCATGACCGGATGAGGGCGGGGCTAACTGTAATTTAAAGTGAACCCAGGGTGAGAGTGATATGGTGGCTGCCATATTTATTTCCTTTTAAACAATTCTAGTTGCCTGGCAGCCCTGCTGATCTATTTGGCTGCAGTAGTGAACTGAATTACACCAGAAACAAGCATGCAGCTAATCTTGTCAGTTCTGACAATATTGTCAGAAACCCCTGACCTGCTGCATGCTTGTTCAGGGTCTATGGTTGAAAGAATTAGAGGCAGAGGACCAACACGGCAGCCAGGCAGCTGGTATTACTTAAAAGGAGATAAATATGGCAGCCTCAATATTATTCTCACCTCGGGTTCCCTTTAAAAGTGCAACGCAAAGACAGAGGGCCCAAGTATTGGTGACCCTTTCCCCAGAAAATTCACATAATTGTGCAGGTTTTCTCAAGAAAATACACGTAATGTGAGCAGATTTGAACAAAAAACTTGTTCAATAACCCCAATATGCACAATCGGTAGCAGATATGGCCCCAATATGCACAATCGGTAGCAGATATGGCCCCAATATGCACAATCGGTAGCAGATATGACCCCAATATGCACAATCGGTAGCAGATATGACCCCAAAATGCACAATCGGTAGCAGAAATGACCCCAATATGCACAATCCGCAGCAGATATGCCCTAAATATGCACAATCCGCAGCAGATATGACCCCAATATGCACAATCCGCAGCAGATATGACCCCAATATGCACAATCCGCAGCAGATATGACCCCAAAATGCATAATCCGCAGCAGATATGACCCCAATATGCACAATCCGCAGCAGATATGACCCCAATATGCACAATCCGCAGCAGATATGACCCCAATATGCACAATCGGTAGCAGATATGACCCCAATATGCACAATCCGCAGCAGATATGACCCCAATATGCACAATCCGCAGCAGATATGACCCCAATATGCACAATCCACAGCAGATATGACCCCAATATGCACAATCGGTAGCAGATATGACCCCAATATGCACAATCAGTAGCAGAAATGACCCCAATATGCACAATTGGCAGAAGATATGACCCCAATATGCACAATCTGCAGCAGATATGACCCCAATATGCACAATCGGTAGCAGAAATGACCCCAATATGCACAATCAGTAGCAGATATGACCCCAATATGCACAATCGGTAGCAGATATGACCCCAATATGAACAATCGGTAGCAGATATGACCCCAATATGAACAATCGGTAGCAGAAATGACCCCAATATGCACAATCCGTAGCAGATATGACCCCAATATGCACAATCCGTAGCAGATATGACCCCAATATGCACAATCCGTAGCAGATATGACCCCAATATGCACAATCCGTAGCAGATATGACCCCAATATGCACAATCCGTAGCAGAAATGACCCCAATATGCACAATCAGCACCACCTGAAAAAGAAAAGAAAAACCCATTTACTCACCTACAGCCAGAAGACCTTCTTTCCCGACCACTGGCACGACCTCCTTGTGGCGCACAGCGCCCGCGCGCCCACGATCCTCTTCCTTCCCGACGTCACGACGAGACTTCCTGCCTGCATGCTGAGAGCAGGGCTACGGGAAAATGGCCGCCCGAAGTCTGCAGAACAGGGCTTCGGGCGGCCATCTTACCGTAGCCCTGCCTGCTGCTCCGTGCTGCCGCTGTGTGAACTGACTTGGCGTCTTTTAGACGCCTGAAGTCATTTCACTCCAGGGGGTGCTTTGACAATTCTAGGGGCTGCTCGAGCACCCCCAAGCACCCCTCTGGCGCCGCCCCTGGATGTAATAAACTCCTTATCTCTTCCCTGTTTTTAGGAGTGTTTGTCACAGCCAAACAAAGTTAGTTATCGGAGAATTATGCTATGGTCTGTCTTCATGCAACTACAGGGAGACTGGGATTACTGTATAGCATTACTCTTACAGTGAGAAAGAAAAGCAAAAGAAAGTGATCACTAAAGGTGGCCATACATCTAGCAATTTGGTGGCCGATTGACCATTCGATTCGATAATTATTATCAAATCAAAGGAAAATCGGTGCCAATTTGGGGGATGCAACTCAGGACGGCGAGGCGGCATCATGGGACCGATTTCCAAAAGATTTCATGTTGAAATCGATGGGGAATCGGCCTGCGGTGTATGAGCAGCCAGCAGATCTCTCTCTGATCAGATTCGACCAGAGAATGGTCTTTCTCATGATCTATCTGCCCATTCATGGCTAGATGTATGTAGGACTCATAATAAATAGGGATGGTCAATGTAATGAGCATAATTCCAAGGCGATGAAGAATTATGCAAATTTATGCAACTTTAATATGGACCAATCTAATCCCACCTCAGCTTCATTTGATTGGTCTATTTTCAAGCTGCATGAATTTCCATAATTCTGCATCAACTTAAAATATTTCATTGACCATCATTAGTACTGAATATACAGAAGTCCATTTCACCATGCTGCATGACATTTTAGGTGCACTTAGTTTTATTCAGTCAAGATTATCATCATTAATCCTTATACGTGCAGATGCTGCGCCCCAATATTAACACTACCCTCTTTAAACCATGGTACATGACACTTGTGAAAAACTTTCAAAATGATGTGTGCTATTGCACATGGTACTGATGCAAATCACTATAGCAAAATTGTGTGCAAAATTATTTGAAATGCTTACTTAAAGGGAAGGTCCAAGCAAAAAAAAAAAATTGAGATTCACTTACCTGGGGCTTCTACCAGCCCCATGCAGCCATCCTGTGCCCTCGTAGTCACTCACTGCTGCTCCAGTCCCCCGCTGGCAGCTTTCTGACCTCGGAGGTCAGGGCGGAATTGCGTACATTTTTACACATTCCCGCTAGTGCAGGAACATTAACACATACATTTTTACGCGTTAGTGGTGAAACGCGTAAAGTTTTGTTCCTGCACTAGCTGGAATGCGTAAAAATGTATGCAATGTGTTCCTGACCTCCGAGGTCAGAAAGCTGCCAGCGGGGGACTGGAGCAGCAGTGAGTGACTACGAGGGCACAGGATGGCTGCATGGGGCTGGTAGAAGCCCCAGGTAAGTGAATCTCATTTTTTTTTTTTGCTTGGACCTTCCCTTTAATTTTATCTCTAACTCTTCCTGAGGTTGCTAAATAAGCAATAAATAATATGTTTAAGACTTACAGTATGTGGATATTTAATAAACACACACATACATCAATGTATAATATGTTAATATCAATAAATGTGACTGCTACCTAGTAGCCACAGTGCATCTTTGTAGGAATTACTCCTTTTTCAACACACTGGCAATTTAAAACCTTAACTTATACTGCAGGAATGTTGTTCTGTCCACTTTGTTAATTCTTAATAATTACCTCCTATCATGTAGGCTTATCAGCACATCCCCATTACTTCTTCTAAGGGTCCTTTATCTGTCAGATTAGTCATACATTCCCCATGAGTTATGAAAGAACAGATACTGTGTTAGCACTACATGGCTGACTACATTATGCAGTGAGAAACCTCCACACCAAACTATTTCATAACCCATCACCCACCCCATCTGATAGAAAAGGCATTTTATTACACGCCTAAGCATTGCGTGAATGCTGCATATAATATGAGCTGACTGGTGCCACACTATAGCCAGCAGTCTCTTTATCTGTTGTCCGTTAAAGCGGGAATGTCACCATAACAATCACATTTCAACAGCAACTGGTCTGAATGTATTAAGTGATAAAGATGGTAATCCTGCATTCAAAACTTTTTCTGATGTTATGATTTGGAGTTATCACATACTTAAAGAAAACCCGAGGTGTGTTTAAAGAATGTTATCTGCATACAGAGGCTGGATCTGCCTATATAGCCCAGCCTCTGTTGCTATCCCAAACCTCCCTAAGGTCCCCCTGCACTCTGAAATCCCCCACAAATCACAGCCGTGCTGTGAGGCTGTGTTTACATCTGTAGTGTCAGTCTCGGCTGCTCCCCCGCCTCCTGCATTGCTCCGGTCCCTGCCCCCATCCCTTCCCTCCAATCAGCAGGGAGGGAAGGGATGCAGGCGGGGACCGGAGTTCTGCAGGAGGCGGGGAGAGCAGCAGACTGACACTATAGAGATAAACACAGCCAGCTCTGACAAGCTGTTTGTCAGCAGCGTGGCTGTGATTTATGAGGGATTGCAGAGTGCAGGGGGACCTTAGGGGCGTTTGGGATAGCAACAGAGGCTGGGCTGTATAGGCAGATCCAGCCTCTGTATGCAGATAACATTCTTCAAACCCACCTCGGGTTCTCTTTATGGAACACTGGTCTTTAGTAGTCAGTGCCAAACAGTTGCATGCTGGGGGTTCTTTTTATCTATAATATATTCCTCCTCTTCCCTTTATTTCCCTGCTTAGCTTCTTATCTGAAACACGATCCCCTGCTCACTTGTGTTTACAAACAGGGCTGAGGTGACTCAGCAATTGGAGAAAAGAAAAAAAGTAAAGGGCAGAAATGACATCAGAGATTTAGCTTAACTGTGGGCAAAAGACATGGCCCCCACCAGGAACAGAATTCTCTTCATTTACTATATAACATGTACTGAAATCAAAATGTGGACAGTACAGTACATCTGTTATGTAAGTAGATCAAGTACCAGTATTTATCTACTTATATGTGTGTTTTTTCCCTGGCATAGTATGGGTAATCCTACTGCTTTAAGGAGTTATAATGGAGATACAGTATTTTACTATTGTCTGCAAAGGACTTTTCACAAACCATCATTGGGTTCCTCTTTGGTTGCTGTTACTCGGGGGTTGTCATAGGGTGTTGTCTGTTACTGGAGGTCTATCATGAAAAACTACTAATATTATTAGGAGTTTATCAAGGGGTGCAGTTAAGGTGTGTGTGTGTGTGGTGGTGGTGGTGGTGGGGGGGGAGGGGGTAGTCCTATAAAGGACACCTGAACCGAAAGGGTATATATGACTGACATATTTATTTCCTTTTTAACCATGCAGATGCCTGTCTGCCAAGCCGAGTCTCTGCCTCATATCCTTTTAACTAAAGTCCCTGAACAAGCATGCAGATCAGGTGTTTCTGACTGAAGTCTGACTGGATTAGCTGCATGCTTGTTTCTGGTGTGCGATTCAGACACTGCCATAGCCAGGACTGCCAGGCAACTTTTATTATTTAAATGGAAATAAATATGGCAGCCACCAAATCCTTCTCACTTCATGTGTACTTTAAAGGAACATGATGTCTAAATATGTTATTTGGGAGAAATGATTGCCCAATTTTGTTGAGCACATGCTGCCTAGTTGTTATTTGGGAAATATGCTGCTGCCTAACTGTATTTTTTGGATACATGTGTATGTTGACCTATTTATGTGTCACTGCATGACTAGCTTATTGCCACAGCTCTTAGTGGCTGTGTCCTACTTCAAGCTGTGGCCTTGGGGTATATTCAAAAAGATTCATTAAAATTCATGTGTGCAGGCAGTGCATGCTAAGTTTATGGGGATTAACATAATTTAGGTACTCATGCTTTATATGCAACACCTACAGTGTTTGTGTAACAAATTATACACATGTTAAGTTTGAAAAGAACTCGAGGTGTGAGATCTATGGAAGCTGCCATATTTATTTCCTTTAAAAAATGCCAGTTGCCTGGCTGCCCTTTCTGGTCAGTAGGGTCTAAATCACATACCAGAAACAAGCATGAAGCTAATATCAGATTTGTCATAGACATCTGATTTGCATGCTTGGTCAGGGTCTATGGCTTAAAGTAGTAGAGGCAGAGGATCAGCAGGACAGCCAGGCAATGTGCATTATTCAAAAGGAAATAAACTTGTCAGCCTCCATATACCTCTCACCTTGAGTTCCCCTTAAATGGGTTTACTTATCACTGGAAAATGACATAAAAGTCTTCATGGGCTGCAAATAATATTCATTACATGGTGTCTTTGCTTTGTGCAAGGTCTGCATAGTCAGCTTTTTACTTTTGACACAGGTACATCATATTGTTTCTATAGTTCTTATGTGACAACAGGTCAAATTACCAGATTCCAATGTGGCACAACCAAAACCTCTAAACCATGTATAAGCTACATTTGTGTACCTTAGAATTTTTTTTTATAAAGGCAAAGTTACCTTTTGGAGTCATAGCTCAGGCTCCCATTTATTTTAATGCATAGTAAATTTGCACTCAGTTCGGGTTCAAAATACGCTGTTACCCTAAAGAGAGGGAAGCTTCAGGATCCTATTGAGGCTTCCCTCGTTGGTCTGCAGTCCCCAGTCCCCCTCCATATTGGGGCTGCATGGCTCCTCTTCCACAATCATGGCCGCCCATTAGAAGCTTGAGCCCGCCTGTCAGAAACTTACCTAAAGAGAGGGAAGCCTCTGGATCCTATTGAGGCTTCCCTCTGTGGTCTGCTGTCCCCTGACACTGAGTGCGGCCCCCCCCAAAGATTAGTGACAAGGCATTGTCGCTAATCCTATCAGGGCCGCGTGGCTCCTCTTCCACATTCATGGCCGCCCAATAAAAGCTTGAGCCCACCCGCGCATGATGATGATATGAGTGATCACGTTTGCTGCTAGTAAACTGATTAAACCTGGTAACAAGTGCCTACTCTGTGCAGCTATTCTTCATGCATAACGGGAGATTTGTGGGCAGTTAGTAACAAGTGTATAAATTCAATTTTTGCAAACAACTGCAGTATCAGCTCCAGTCAATTGTGGAAACTCAAAGCTAACTGCAATTCTTAATGGAAAAATACTTTTTAAAGCAGCAGGGACAGCCGTACTATCCCAGGAAAAAAGCATATATATAAGTAGATAAATACTTGTTCCACTAAAATAACATATGTATTGTTTTAAGTGAATTTTATATAGTAAATAAAAATAGTTTCAGGTATTTTCCATCTTTACTGCCTCTGACTGAAGCCAATCCTGATGTGATTTCCTCCCTTACTCTTTTTTCTCCTAGAAACTGCACTGTAATATCTAGCTTGCTTTGTAAACACACATGAGAACACAATAGATCATATTTCAGCAGCTTCTCCCTTCTCAGCCTTGTGTCGTAACACGTAACTGCCCTCAGCCAATCAGTGAGGAGCAGGAATGTGGGAGGGGAGATGACAAGCTTCCCTCTCCTCAGCAATGTACCAAATAGAGCCAGCTGACTGATATAAGATTTATTACAGCAGAAACTTTTATGATTATATTGGAATGCTTGCAATGCACGATCAGGTTGTAGACTGCATAATAAACACAGAGCAGTGGGTAGATGGAATTTGATTTTAAAGCTGTAAATCCCGCTTTAATACTATTAAATTACAAGAAATCTTGGGTGCTCCTTGTACTGTACGTTTAAAGCAATTATCAGCATTATTAATATCAGTGGCCCATGGCTGAGTTTTACAGCAGAAAGCACTTGTAATATATTGTCCTCCAGGACTGCAGCATGATGGTAAAAACGCCATATGTGTGTAGAATCTGTGCATCAAAATGTGGGAAATGCTAGCATTAAATGTGGGAAGGAAGACTGTTAAAATTCATTAGGAAGAAAAAGGCCTATAAAAAGTGCATACTTCTCAAAGAGCGTAAAATGGTGACTAAACTGTATGATGAAAGCCTCAGAGGGCCCATGTTTGCCATAATATATACATTTCACGATGTAGATGCATTTGACATAAATGATGAACATAGCTATGTCTGAATTTTTCGTTATTTTTTATATTTCTAGAGTTACAAAACCATTGGTTCATAACAAATAGCTTTTTTGGTAACTTTTACAAAAGACTGTAAAAAATAATAAAATAAAAAACACAACATTTTCCACATAAGAGAAGCTTTAATGAATCCGATTTAGTGGGTCCCCCATACCCCTCCCTACATAAATGAAACTGAAGGAATAATGCTTTGAGGTTGCTTGGTGTGTAAGGCACTTGGGCGTTACGTTAGAAAGGGTGTGTGCCTCCAGTCCTGTGCAAGCGGTGATACCAAGCTTCATGCCTGGAGGAAAGGGGTGAAGAGGTGCCCCACTCATTGCACGAGGGAGCGGCGGAACGCTGCCGGCACGCAGCCTCCATCGTTCAACTGATCCCTCTACAGTGGACAGGTGGAAAATGCAAAGCGGCCTGACCTGCAGGAGCTGCCCGATTATCAAATAATAATTATAATAATCAAATATAAACAAAAAATAAAGGAGAAAGACGGGAAACAAGACAGGAAACGTGACCCACACCCCCTGACCGTACCATGTGATTTGCCCTTCTTAACCTCACCCCGACAGAAACCTGCAGAGCTGCGATTAACCCCTTCCCTGCCTAAGACATTCACAGAGCACTGATGTTTCATTTTCCAATTACAGGGGCACTGAGCAATCGTGATGAACCCCACAGCAGCCAGAGACCTGCAGAGCAGTCCTTTCATGGTAGTGAACTGCAAGGATCTTTCAGAGCAGAGATCAACCTCATCCATCACAGAGTAACTGCATGATGCTGTCTCTGCCAGGACCTCCAAACTAGTGACTGAACTCACTTCTCCTACACAGTAGATGAGAGCAGCTATGCACTTCTTCCAGGTCAGATACCAGCAGAGAACCCTGAGATTCCAACCTTCTCCTTGGTGGAGACCATTGGGGGGCTTAGTAGATATAAACTGGATGGGTTTACAGGGCACTTTTCAAGGCACTTTGGGAGCTGGGTGCTGCTGACCTTAAACTTGTCCCTCTTCTTCTCCAGGTACAGATTCCTGCTCTGCAACAATACACTTATCTATCGCAGCTTTCTCTGGGTCATATATCCCGGACAGTACTAAATATTCTACAGGACAAACATTATTGTCCTTGTCACACAATGATTATCATGAAGACATTTTCTCCTTTAATTAAACTGGACCTCAGGTCCAAAACAGTAACCAAATCTTTCGGATTGTTTTTATCACCAATGTGCATTACACAGCAGCTGGTTCTGAATGTCCTTTGATTGGCTATTTGTAACAGTAGCTGTGTTATTGGCAGAATGACACTGGTGTCACTTTTGGCATGCAGACAAAAGCTCACATGGTCAGACAGGTAGCTCCTCCCCCACTCGCACCTCGACACACCTATGGCTCAGGCTGGGTGCTCCTGAATACTCACTCACAGTCAAGAAAACCTATATATCTGAGCTAAGGAACCTGTGTTTGCAAAGAGAAAACTCATCTCCTGCCAGAAATATAGGAGATAAAGATGTTCCTTGACCCTTTACAGGGTGTCTATCTCTGCTCTGATTCTTGCAAGTGATGGCTTTATTGGGAGCACTGCCTGACCAATAGCCAATAAAATATAAAACATGTACCCGTGCAATAAGACATGGCTCCAATCGGCAGTGAAGGGGTTAAACGCAGTGATGCGTGCCACATAAATAGCGGCAATGATGGTGCAAACTGCCTCTCTCCCTTCTTCCCTCCCCAGGAAGCTGTTGCTGCTCCCCATGGTATCTGTGTGAGGGAGGCGTGGGAGGGCTGGAGAGACAGTAATGGGGGAGAGGGTCCAGATATGTGTAGTCTCACACTTTGTCCAACAGGGAGCGCTGCCAGTATAGAAGCCTTTTGGGTGTGCCATATTGCCTGAAGATAAAGACAGCCAGTCCGAGGAACAGCACACAAAGCAAAAGCAGCACTGGAACGACAATAGCTGCCATGCTCACTTCTCCGCTAGCTTCATCAACTTCAATGATCACCACTTCCCTGTCGTCATCAGTATCTTCAGGCTGCCGGACGGTGCTGCAGCCCATCCAGTCCTGCAGTACAGACTTAGGGAAGCCAGATTCTGTCTTCAGCTGCTGATTGTTAAACTTCCAGTACTTGTTACCCTTGTAGAAATAGGTGAAGGCTGCAAAACGGAGGACATTAAGTAAGTCTACAGCAAAATAATGAAGAAATACAATTAAATAAAAGTTCAGGGAATTAATATAATGTCAATTAGAACTCAAACATTACTTTTAAAATCTCCCCCTCTTTGATTTCCCAATGCAAATCAAAAACACAGAAAGAACTCGATGTACAGAAGATGCTTATTAATTTGTATCTACCACCAGTCCGGGGTGACGCAAGAGAAATCCTAAGCTCCAAAACTCTAAATATAATGGTTCTGCATAGTCTCTGATCTTGCAGTCTGCTCCCCTTCCACCCTCAAGGAAAGATGTCCTAAATCCACTACTAACAGTTCTCATATCAGAATTAGAGATGTTGATCTCCAGGTCTTTTTGCTGTTCTCTCATACTGTATATAGGTACATACACACGTCGGATTTTTGCAAACGACCCGCCAAGCAGATCGCTCAAGCCCAGTCTTATCAGCTGAACGACAGACTGTACACACGCCCGATTTGACGTTCAAAAGTCCAAACGACGGGTTGTTTGCGAAAATCTGACATGTGTATGTACCTTATGACAAGATACAGCAGGCTTAAGGCTGTGTATTCAAACATGCTACACCTATCTACATGACAGTATAATGCTAATCTGTTCACCTCTAATGCCAGGTACACATGATGCAATTTTCTGACAGATTTACTGTCATATCGACTATTTCCAACAGATCTGATTCCAATAGATTTTTCAATCAATTTTCCATTCACCTCTGAAAAATCATGTTGGAAATAATCAATCTGACAGTAAATCTGTCAGAAAATTGCACCGTGTGTACCTAGCATTAAACTAGAGGGTAAATAAGAGATCAGCCTTACCTCCATCACTTCCCATGAATGCCCCTCGTACAGAATCAGGGATTCCTTCCCACACTTTGATAGGCTTTGGGTAATCAGAATCCACCTCCCTCATTTCCTCATTAAAACGATAATACCTAAAAGAAAACAATGCATTAATTACGTAAAAAAACAACAACATATGCAATGATTTGATTTCAGCATAGTACATAGTTAATTTAGGGCCCGTACACACGCTAGATGGATGTCACCGATGGGAATTATGACCCGATCCCTTAGCGACATCGCTGTAACAACGTGTTCTGTTGCAATGCAAGGGACAGAGGGCCAACGGAGAGGCACAGGGATGACATCATAAATCTATGTAGTAGAGGGTAAATAAAGGGAGTATACTTTGCATGGATACTTCAGGTCACAGGTATCACACAAGGCCCGCACAATGGCCTCCTTGCCATGTAATGTGGCCCAGAAGAGCTTCCAATATTCATCCGTGTAAGCAGCAAAAGAAAGACAGGGCATTGCCTTTTCATCCAGTTTCAGCTGGAGTGCAGCAAAATCAAAACCCCCCATGTGGCTGGTAAAACACCTTCTCCCCCCCCCCCCCCTCCCGACACCCTCTCCCCACATCGCAGAGTAGCGCAGCAGAGCAGCCGGCGTGCCGCTTCTGTTCTTTCCAGCCGCACGCTTTGTGCTTCCATACCCTCAGCTTTCAATCACATGATATGCATTCGGAGCCAGAGGTATGCAGCATAGAGCATGTGGCAGTCAGGAGGAGTCCTGAAAGAGCACTGGATCAGGTAAATATTAAACTGCTCCGCTGCGCTACTCTGCAGAAGGGGGATGAGCAGGCCAACCCATGGTCGCTATAGTTACCGCAGTTAGTTTGAGACAATAAATGTTAAATCTTTATAAACAATTTGGCCCCCAAATTAGGCAATGCTTTAGATTTTGGCCCCTTACAATATTGAGTTTGACACCCCTGTAGTCCCTCATATTAAACAGAATTTTGTGGCAAAGGATGTCTTTCAAGGCAAACATCTTTATTGTTTGTCAAATACTTTAACAGACACCTTTTTTTGCCTAATCTTGTATGGTTACTTACTTGCTTCCTCTGAAGAAATATGTCTTTCCATTGGGCATCCAGTACAGGGCGGCATCAATTCTATCATTTGGCAATCCCCGACCCATCTCCTTTAATGTTTTGGGGTATCCAGGTTCAAGAATGGCCTCATCAAATACCCAGTATTTGTTGTCTAAGCACACACAGGAAATATAATGAAAATGGGTTCAAAGAATAGATTAAAACAAGTGAAATATCCTACATTGTATTACAGAGATTGTGTGTTACCCAAGTTTATTGTTATAAGTGAAGTACATAAAAAATAAATATTCTCAGTTTAGTAATCTCTTAGGGCTCTTCCAAGCATTGGCTTCAATGTGATTTTCAAAGTGCATGCATTTTGGCAATCACAAGGGCACCGTGATAACATAGTGATCGCAGTACCCTGTACAGCGAAGCAGGTTATTTTGGTGCCCGGTGCTCGCTGGGCACCGGGGCGCAAAAGTAATTTGGGGATCTGGCGATCGCCAGACCCTGAACTACACCTCCCTCGGAAACACAGTGCTATGCAATCTCCCATTTTAAAAAAAAGTTTACATAGATTTTTTTTCCATGGTGAGTAACGCAATCGCTCCTCTGATCACATCTGAAAATTTGGGGCGAAACGCGAGCTCAAAAGTATGTGAAAATCGAGATTGTAATCTCGGTGCACTGCAATCACTATTTTCACGTATGGAAGGGCCCTTAGTAAATCCACTCTCTGAAAGAAATATTCAGTTACATGATAAAGGTACTTTCTGTGTATACAAATAACAAGAATCAACAATAGCATCCTTCTATTTGAGGAATACTCTGCTCCTAAAACTGCCCATTTGATTCAATCACTTTGATCCAATATGCCAGACCTCTTTTATGCAAACATATATGATCAATTATCTGCAACGTTATCAATTGAAAGCCTGATTGGACATGTTGGAAAATCTTTGTGCAAGGAGGGAAGGAGTAGTGGGTGATTGATGACCCATAGCATTGCACTGCATGGAGCAGATACAATTTTGATGTGTTGTGTAGGGTATCAGAGAGATTGAATGCGACGTGGAGCACAGTGCATAGAGGCGGCGACAAGGGTGAGTTAACCAACTTCTGGCGGTTTAGGAGAATGTGATCAGCTGCATCTGTTAGGGAGGAACTAGAAAGTAAGATTTGCTCTCTAGCTGAGAACACCCATTCTCTTCCTAGCTCCATGCTATCTGGAGGGATCTCTGGGTCACATGACTGACTTTTCAAAAGGGGATTTCTCTGGAAGGGTTGCATCAAATATGAAAATTTTTAAATATTGGCATAGTAACCTATTTCTTTTCCTCAGTTTTGCTAAGGATGAAAAATCTGGGACTGTAAACTTGGGTGTTCATTTTCAGTACAAAGACCAAAATTGTTATTAGAATAATTACCTTTGAAGAAGACAAATTTGCCATCTTTGCGTTCATATGCTGAATTAATAGAATTTGGGAGCCCAAG
Organism: Hyperolius riggenbachi; assembly: GCF_040937935.1. NCBI lineage: Eukaryota > Metazoa > Chordata > Amphibia > Anura > Hyperoliidae > Hyperolius > Hyperolius riggenbachi. Next base: position 486,126,587 of record NC_090646.1, read on the forward strand.
CCAGAAATGCCCAATGGGAAGTGGGTAACCATCCATTACACGGTTATTTCGCACACGCCAGAACCAGCGCTCCTGCAAAGACAGATCAGTTAGACGGGTTTGGAGATGCAATTAGTCATGTTTATGAGATATGTTGCACCTATTGACCTTAAAGACAAACATCTCTCCCCTCAACACTGCAATGGTGTCAAAATTGCCTTGACAAATGTCTGGTCCAAAACCTGGAACATGTGGGTCATCGGGGACATCTGGCCGATATGCTGGGGTAGGTCGAGGAGCACGTGTTGGGCGAGGTGCACGAGTTGGTATTCCTTCTCCATGTCCTAAAAATACATTTACAGTAAGTAGAAAGTAAAAAGTACATATAAATAAAAACTCAACAATTATTAAATAAAAGCACTCCTCTCAAGTTCTGTCAGCTATTGGAATTCATTATTTTACATTCTTTACACTAGGAGTTTAAAATATGCTTTAGGAAAATTTTAATACTTTTGACATCCCTCCCCCTTGCCCATTCAACGATAAGCAATTACTTCCTGGCTGTCACAACCCCTCATTTTATTGTCTCTAGAGCAGTCAGTGTAATTTCTGATGTACTAGGAAAGCCGACTAATCAGATAACTTAGGAAATATTAAAAACTTTTGCAGCAGATATATTTGAAAGCCTCTTTTTTAAAGTTACAAATCATGGATATAATTACTCAATACTCAATGTAATGGTTACCATTAAAAAAGTTCATTAAAAAAAAGACCCCTCTAAGGTAAAAGATATATGAAGGCAGTCATCTTTTTCTCCTCTAGGAATATATAGGGCTTGATTCACAAAACGGTGCTAACTGTTAGCACGGCTTTACGCGCATTTTAGCAGGGCTGTGGAGTCGGAGTTGGAGTCGGAGTCAAGGCAATTTTAGGCACCCGGAGTCGGAGTCGTTGATTTCATAAACTGAGGAGTCGGAGTCGGCTGATTTTTGTACAAAATCCACATCCCTGTTAAGTATTAGACTAAGGAGTCAGAGTCGAGGAGTCTGAGCCATTTTGGGTACCCGGAGTCGGAGTCGTGATTTCATAAATTGAGGAGTCGGAGTCGGAAGATTTTTATACCGACTCCACAGCCCTGCATTTTAGCGCGTTTTTGCATGAAAAACGGGTTTTGTTGGAAAACCGGTTATCGCGCGGAAAAAATTTGAGTTTGCGCGTTAACGCAGATTTTTCACGCATTAACACAAATTTATCCCGCGAATGTTAACCTGCGAAAAATTTGCGTTAATGCGCGAACGTGAATTTTTGCACACGATAACCGTTATCACCCGAAATTTCGCGCAAAGCATTTTTCACAGCGTGCTAACAGTTAGCACCGTTTTGTGAATCAAGCCCATAGTATAGTCAGTTTTATATAAACTGGTCTCTCAACTTATTTACTTACTGGACTGCGCAATGGAAAAGCCACATGTAATGATGCACACAGTGGCTGGGAGCTGCACTGGATAGCCAACACTGTCACAGACCTAATAGTACTAACAGTGTTTAGTGCCATGCTTACAAGCAGTATGCAGCCAGTGATGTCAGAACACCTGAACTGCACTCATTCTGGGACAATGATTAGGAAGTATTAGAGGCAGAAGCTCATCACAATAGCCACACAAGTAGTATTTGTAAAATGGAAGTCAGAAATGGTATCTTCCATATTTCTCCTACGTAAGGTTTCTTTTAAAAACAGGTTTACAGAAATGTTTACAAAAAGTGTCTATTTCTATTCACCAAATTTGAGTGAATTTGTCTATATATAAATCCCTGCTTTCCCAGGAAGTGGAAGCAGTGGCTAGCAAATCAAAGGTGCTCACTGTGGATCAGTTAGCTGGCACTTGTGTTATTTGTCAAACTGATATGGGCTAATACCTCAAGCTTCCTATACATGGTAGATTGTACTGGGCTGAGTGTTTTGGGGCCAAGCACTAGCTTAACGCATTGTTCTCTTCTTTACCCTGCCTGCCGGAAGCTGCTCCACCATGTGCTGTCCCTCCTCCCTTCCCCATGGCAACACTCAGCTGTAAACAAATGTGCTCATGCATGGAACAGTTGCCTGTAGGGATTGAATTAGTGTACATAGCTTTAGACTCGCTACCCGCCACTTTCTTTTCCAGGATGGGCACAGATTGTTTAATTACTGAATTCTTGACTCAGCACTACTAATCAGATACATAGTGCAATAAACCACAATCTTAATCTTGCCAATATCTTATCTTCTAGGTTCATTGTATTAAAAACAATCACCTCTCCTTTCTGACTGTATTCTTATGCTGGGTACACACGGTAAGATTTTCCATGCTATTTTGCGACCCGACTGTTTTTTTTTGCACGATTCTGCACTCAATTCTCTTATCTTCATTCATTTTTCTTATCTTTTTCCATTCACTGCTATGAGAAATCGAGCGCAGAAACGATTGGGAGCAATATTGGACATGACAGATTTTATCAATCGGATCCATCTATCGCACGGAAAATCGTACCGTGTGTAATAGGCATAAGGCTCAGTTCATATTAAGCCATAGGCAAAACAGACCGTTCGGATTGTACAATTCAGTGTCTACTTCGATTTTCGGGACTGATTCGCATGCGGAGCATATGTGTTTCCACCATAGGTTTCTATAGAACACACATACGCTATTAGGAAAAGCTGTGCAGGTCGGGACTTTGCATTTGCATTACATTTTGATCAAGTTCTGATTGACATTGTGAACAGACTCTATTAATAACATAGTATCTGTTCACCGTCCGTTTTCGTGTTCCGCTGTGATCTGGAAAAAAATGCTGTTTTACCTTGCAGTGTGAACTGAGCTTTCTAATCTATGAACCCTCCATTTTTTGCCAACATTTCTTTACATACCACTTCCATATATTTGTTGGATTCCTCTGCGGTCATCATCAGGTAGCTCAAAGTTCTGAGTATCCATCCACTGGTAGAATGGAGCCATGATAGCTGAAGGATCGTTGGAATGTTCTAGACCCAATGCATGTCCCAGTTCATGAACAGCCACAAGAAACAGGTCATTCCCTACATGAAGAAAAATAGTAAATTATAACGGATATTGCTGTATGGTTAGATTTCTTCCTACCCATACTGTATGCACACTACTCACTACTATTCTCTCATCGTGTAACTCTGTCCTTACCATCTAGATCATCATTTCTGGATGTCCAAGGCTCTGCTGAGTCAAAGTGAGTGTCTCCTCCAATCCCAGCCCCAGGAAAGTATGCGTGTGCCAGAAAACCTCCTTCTCCATCAAAAGGGGTGCTGTCTCCATGGAAACCCTCAGCGAAGAAGATCATGATGTCAGCATGTTTCGCATGTCCATCTTGGATGTCCACATATCGAACCTCCCGGAACCTCAGTGGTGTTACCTTCTCCCACACAGTAAAGGCTCTCCGGATAGACTGGTATGTTTCATATTCACCCACTTTGGGTGTGTAGTTCTGTATGCTAGGATGGAGAAGAGCGATATTTAATCAGAAGAATTGAATCTAGAGATAAAAAGTTTGTAATAAGAAGATGTTTTCACATACCAGAAAGTGATGTCCTTGTGCTGCCATTTCAGCCCCTGGATGGCATATCTCTTTCTCCTCACATTGGCCTTAATCTCAGCTCCAAATTTATCTGGAACACCACAGCGGGGTTTTTTCATAGCTCTGTAAATAACCAGGTAGCAGGCATTGATAAGTATATATTTATGTGTATGTACATGCTCTATCAGTGTGTATTACTGAGGACTTTTAGTTGCAGGAGATATGGTTTCAAGCAATGAGAAGAATAAGTCTATAATCAAAAGGCCATGATCTTGAAATACACAATTAGGTTAGAGAGGGTACAAAAAAAGGAAATCTGATTGGGTAGTTGACATGATAAAAGCAAAGTGAAGAGTTCTTTCTTTACAGCATGAGGCCCATGTTGAGAGTCTTATGTGGGCTTGGCTGTTGCAGTGTGGGATTATACAAAATATGTGGCAGTCTCTTCTGCTGCAGATTTTCTTGCTGGGATTTTAGCTGCTGGTCCTTACTGGACTCCCTAGCCAAGCAGTGTGGGATTATAGAAGAGGAGATACATAGCAGTCATATCTGCTGAAGAATTGCTTGCTGGGATTTTAGCATCTGGTCAGTGCTGGATAACCTAGTCGAGCAGAGCAGGGTTAGGAGTGTCAGCTCAGCAGTGCCCTAACTGCAGCAAAGCAAATATATAGCTATAGCTATACGTGAAAAATATGACTATACTTTTGCTGTAATGTATTAGACTGGACTGTAATGTATTAGACTGGACTGTAATGTATTAGACTGGATTCACAGTGGCCATAACGCCATGTTAAACTGAGTGTGAACTGCAATGGATATTAGTGCCAATCACCCCTTGGCACTAATATGTTTCAATAATCAGTAGTATAGGTCTACCTATGTATGTATGTATATATATATATATATATATATATATATATATATATGTATATATATATTTATTTATTTTTGTAGGTTGTTTCTGGTCCATTTGCACATTGGTATTTATTTTGTATATAGGATTGTGAAATTATTTATTTACGCTGTGACTTATTTATATTTTCATTTACTTATTTGTGGCATAGAGAGGCCATTTATTTGTCCACTATCATACATACTATTCATTATCAATTTTTTGGACAATTGACGTACTATTTATTAAGAGACCCCAGTGTCTTGTTGTTTTTATCTATATTTTATTGTTCATAGATGTTTGAATAAAGATTACTTTACATTTTTTGACATTTTTGTCTAGTGTGGTGCATCGAGGGCTACTTTTTTCTGGTTGAATTTAATGCTAGCTTATGCTTCCCCTTGCACACCTAGCGTGGTTGAATTTAATGCTAGCTTATGCGTCCCCTTGCACACCTAGCGTGGTTGCATTTAATGCTAGCTTATGCGTCCCCTTGCACACCTAGCGTGGTTGAATTTAATGCTAGCTTATGCTTCCCCTTGCACACCTAGCGTGGTTGAATTTAATGCTAGCTTATGCTTCCCCTTGCACACCTAGCGTGGTTGAATTTAATGCTAGCTTATGCGTCCCCTTGCACACCTAGCGTGGTTGAATTTAATGCTAGCTTATGCTTCCCCTTGCACACCTAGCGTGGTTGAATTTAATGCTAGCTTATGCTTCCCCTTGCACACCTAGCGTGGTTGAATTTAATGCTAGCTTATGCGTCCCCTTGCACACCTAGCGTGGTTGCATTTAATGCTAGCTTATGCGTCCCCTTGCACACCTAGCGTGGTTGAATTTAATGCTAGCTTATGCTTCCCCTTGCACACCTAGCGTGGTTGAATTTAATGCTAGCTTATGCTTCCCCTTGCACACCTAGCGTGGTTGAATTTAATGCTAGCTTATGCGTCCCCTTGCACACCTAGCGTGGTTGCATTTAATGCTAGCTTATGCGTCCCCTTGCACACCTAGCGTGGTTGAATTTAATGCTAGCTTATGCGTCCCCTTGCACACCTAGCGTGGTTGAATTTAATGCTAGCTTATGCGTCCCCTTGCACACCTAGCGTGGTTGCATTTAATGCTAGCTTATGCGTCCCCTTGCACACCTAGCGTGGTTGAATTTAATGCTAGCTTATGCGTCCCCTTGCACACCTAGCGTGGTTGAATTTAATGCTAGCTTATGCGTCCCCTTGCACACCTAGCGTGGTTGAATTATTTACGAATTATTTAGTGGTGCTGGTTCCAATCTTCTTTCTATTAAATGAACTGCAATGGAGACTGGACATAATGCAAAGCCTGCATGCAGCGAGCTAGAATAACCCGATCAGTTACACCGCAGTACTGTGAACAGGTCCATTGAATTGTATGGGCAGTGACCAGACATGCAGAATTACTCTGCACCGCAACTGAGCACTGTGAACCACCCCTAAGGGATGTGGCTTCTTTGTGTGTCAATAACTAGAGAAATACACAAGACTGAAACTATTGTAACAAAACATGCCTGCTGTAGCATCTGGACTTTTTACTCTTGAAATTCTACTGTTCTAGTTAATAGTTTTGGTCCCCTGCGCCTGTCATGTGTGGATCAGATCCCATAAACACAGATACATTTTTCATTCAATATTCCTGCCCAGATGGTCGATATACCTTTCCGTCTCGCTGTCCATCTTGCCTGTAACTGTTAATCCATAGAACCGTTGCATAGCAGCAATAGCTTCAGGCAAAGACTGTGGGGAGCGTAATGTGTGAGTTCGGAGGTCACCTGGAGGAAGGTAGCCATATTGTTGTAGCCAGCCCTGTGAACACAAAAAGAAAAGCCAATTAAATACACAAGTATCTTTCTACAGTGCACACATCCACCTGCCCATAACTTCAGCACCAAACAAACATGCATCCATTTTTCATCAATCATAGAGACAAGGGCCCATATGCAATTCACTTTTTCTCCTGAGTTTTCTCTTAGGTGATATTTTAAACTTGTCAATAAATGCCTTTTAAATCACCATTAAAGAGAACCCGAGGTGGTTTCTAAGAATGATATCCACACACAGAGGCTGGGTCTGCCTATACAGCCAAGCCTCTGTTGCTATGTAGTGTCCCCCCAGGCCCCCCCCTGCGCTCTGCTATGCACCCATAAATCACAGCCGCGCTGTCAACACGCAGCAGGCTGTGTTTACCTATGTAGTGTCACTCTCGCCGCTCCCCCGCCTCCTGCATAGCTCCGGTCCCTGCCCGCGTCCCTTCCCTCCCTGCTGATTGGAGGGAAGGGACGCGGGCGGGGACCGGAGCTATGCAGGAGGCGGGGGAGCGGCGTGAAGTGACACTACATAGGTAAACACAGCCTACTGCTTGTGGACCACGTGGCTGTGATTTATGGGGGCATAGCAGAGCGCAGGGGGGGCCTGGGGGGCCACTACATAGCAACAGAGGCTGGGCTGTATAGGCAGACCCAGCCTCTGTGTGCGGATATCATTCTTAGAAACCACCTCGGGTTCTCTTTAAGCAAAAACATTCTCTAAATAATATTGATAGTATTTTTTCGCCTACTTTTTGGTACTTTTTCTTTTGCAAAGTGCTGAAAAGTTATTCTAAATCGAAGATGAAACATTATCTCCTAGGAGAAAACTCAGGATAAAAAGTTAATTGCATATGGGCCAAGGGCCCATGTAAAATTCCCTTTTTCTCCTGTGTTTTCTTCTAGCTGATATTTTTACAATTTGACAATAAAATTCCATTTAAGCCACCAATAAAAGATAAAAAAATATATCCTAGAAGGAAACTTGAGAGAAAAAGTGAATTGAATAAAGTTTTCTCCTAGGTTCCACCTTCTCAATAAAATTCCTATTAAGCCACCAGCAAGCAAGAAAATACTCCAAATAATATCCACAGTACTTTTTTTACATCCTGGTTTTTTTTTTTGGTACTTTTCATTTGCAGAGCGCTATTTTAAACAGAAGATGAAAAATTATCTTCTAGGAAAAAACTTAAGAGAAAAAGTATCTTGAATAAGGCCGATTCTGACTTGCAATGTAAGTCTCTACATTTGATATGAAATAACTCTGACACAAATGTTCAATTTTCAATAGTAAGGGCTTCCCTACATTTCTAGAAAGTCAAGTAATCTGTGCATGGGCATTCCTACAGCCTTCTTCCTGTACCGCAGCCAGGCATACAAATATAAGCACACGAAGCAGGTGGAGTGTGGAGCTGGGTGCAGCAGTTCTTGATTACAATGGAGATATGAAGCAATGGGAGGATAAGGCATTTCTTGGCAAGCTTGAGGGAGGAGTTTTCCTGTTTGGCAGGCACTTCCATATGGACATCATCACCAGGAAAGAAAAATAGGCTAGTGCACAGCTGCTCATGTAAGACCAGTGAGCTCACTCCTACTTATTACAGGTCCGGAACTGGGGAGCACATGAACAACAAATCAAAACCGTACAGCCAACCAGCTCATTGTTCTTTGTTCTGTTCCTGATTTCCATCTTCTTTAAGTAATTAAGAAAATTTCCCATGAAGCATATAGACAAAGAAAACTGAGGCGTTATTAGAAACGTACTATGGGATGACTACATCACATAAAAACACTTATTATGCCAACTCACTTCATGTCACAATCCCCTTGCATGTAAACCAGTGAGGATTCTGTGCACAGTAAAGTAAGCTAGCAAGCGTCATAACATGCTGGAACATGTCGTTTCTTTTTACCCTTTTTTGTCCATGGAGAATCTAAACTACCACTGCATTTATTGTTCACTGTGTTTTTTAAGTACTTATTTATGCATAGTGTAGGCTAAATAATTAAAAAGTGCAGTTATCAGTTTTAGTGTTATAAATTAGTTTGGATGCTTTACTTAGTTATTACTGCTGTTTAGTTCAGGCATACATGGGGACAGGAAGGACAACTGTGCATGCCCAACGCAGAGACAGGACAACTTTAAGGTACTTAGTCAATTAGCATTATTCTCTCTTCAGTTTCATGCTGCTCTCACATCAATTGATCAGTTTGTTTTCATTAGGACACCTGTTTTGCTTTCATTAGTATACCTGGGACATAAACTAATGTATAACTGAACCTAAACTGAAAGCCAGCTGATGCCAGACAGTCTTTATAGTTTTCGTTTACTTCCTGTTCCTGGGACTTCTAGTTTTCATACTAAACACACAAAGCTCCCTGTAGGTCCCAGGGACAAGATGTGAGGGGAAATATATGTCTATATGGACACAGACAACAATAAAACTCCATTTTCACAATACTCAGAACTAGAATTAAAAAAAAGGGTTTGATTCAAAGTTGTGGCTAAAAGATGCATTGTCAGCACAGACATTTTCAGTTCACTCTACTTGACACGGTTCTATAAGGACACACTGACATCAGAGAAAGGTAAGGACAGGATGTGAGTCTTTCCTCCTGGGTACATTTTTCGGCCAATATAAGTATATTCTCTGGAAATCATACCCAGCATCTGTACAACATTATAGTCATCCAAAGGATTCAGTTCAGTCTCTCAGTCAGCGTTCACAGGAAAGCAAGGAGAGTCACTAGCAGGAGCTACATGCCATATCTACACTTCACTAGTGGACAAGGGAGAAAATGTATTTGGGAGTGTGAGTTCCAAGTTATGACTCCAGACAGTTTTAATAGAGAGATGAGAAGAGTTAGAAACCATCTGCCATTTCTTGTTATATAAGAAGGATGGGTGGGGGGGGGGGGGGGGTGTATAGATGGAAGAATCAAGACATCACAACAGCTCTCCTATAAAGAAACCTGAACCATTAGCTAACACCTCCTCTAATGTTAACCCTTGCCTGAGGACTAAAACTAACATTCCCTCCTAAGCATTAACCCATTCTTAGTGCCTTACATTAAAGGAACCCTGAAGTGGCATGTAACATTCTGATATGTATGGTTTCAAAAAGGCTACTTAGAACTAGCCTCTGTTCCGTGTTTTTTAGGGTTAAAATTCAGGTAAGAATCCAAGACTATAAATCACAGTTTCTTTGCCATCTTAACTCTCATTGAAAGCCAATTAGAGGTCATAATACTCCTGTGTGGCTGAAAAACACTTTTGAGTACAGGGAACAGATAAAAAGGTTAATAGCTAAGAAGTGTTGGTGTGGGAGCTGTATAAACATTTAACAATTCTTATTTTCTTAATAGGAAAGAAAGGAATGTGTCCCCTGATGAAGCAACTCTGCGAAACCGGTCAGGAATGAGAAGGGCAGCACCCGTTTTATCGATTAAGCTACTGTTGGCCAGCACAGTTTCTACCAGGGTACCCATGATTTTGGGCCCCATATGTAAGTTATGATCTTTTTAGCTTGAGCTTTACATACAACCTTATAACGTGGGTTGATGTGGCCGGTAAGCCTTTATTTCCTTTAAATGGTGATGGTGGGCACAAGACATTGAAGATCTAGAGAATCAAGCACAGTGGAAAGTTATTATCTAGATCTGACACCCTATTAATGGGATCTACGCATTTATTTATATAATTGTTATTTTTCACTTGAAAGTCAAAACTTTCCTACATATTTTAAACTTTAAAATCAAAATAAGACTATGGGATTCCAGTAAAGTCCTATTTTGGATTAGGACTAATGAATATACACAATTGTTCATTTCATCAGTTTACTTTCAATCCAGGTTTGCTTTAAAATGTTTTTGACATGATGAGATATAGCATTGCATGCGCAGCCAAACATTACTCAATTATTACATTAATGTTTGGTTGCACATGCAATGCTCCATTATCTTGGAATTGTGCATCCTGAGTGGATCAGAGATATTCTCTGCATATTTTTTTCAATAGGACTGTGTGTATATCATATGTTTATTGATATTTGGATGACCGCCTGTGACAACCGGCATCCTCATTAAAATATATACGACAATGCTAAAGTGCACTATTTTGTGGCTAGGCGTGATACAGTCCTTTTGAATATGTCTATTTGATAGCCATCTCTCATAGTTTTGGTGGTGGTAATGTGTATATCCCATTATATTGTTTAAATTGACTAATAAAAGTTATGTTTTAGGTACTATAGTACTATTTAGGAAGGGCATGTTTTAGGGTCTGTTGACAGTCCCAGTGCTTGCTGTTTATTGTACCCGATCCTATCAGTTATAGTGACTTGTTTACACTTGGCAGAACCCCGCATAAAGTGTATTTAGCAAACACTGAAAGGCAGTAATATTGGGCATGAGCATTTGAAGTCAGCATAACAGACAGGAGCTACAAAGCATGACACACAATATTCCCAGAAGCATACATGAAAAAGGCACCTGGAAAAAGGGCACAGGGGATTGCAGCTAGTAGAATATCGCTAAAATCTACTACTGAATTCTGACAGTAACATATCGGTAATCTTTACTGATATTTTACTATGGCTAAACCTAACCCTACTCTCACACACCCTCCACTACCGATGCCTAACCCTAACCCGCCCTGGTGTTGCCTAATTTTAGGCATGTCTCCTAACACTACCCCCCCCCCCCCCCTGGTGTCACCTAACAGGTGGCGCCTAACCTCCCCAGGTGGCGTCTATCCCTAACCCCTGGTGCCTAAACCTTAACCTCACCCCTGCTGCAGAGCCACGATTTGAAAGTGAATTTTGGCCCCTGGAGGCGCCGCCACAAAGTCACAATTTGCGGCAAAGAAGGTACATTTCGGCGCCCAGAGGCACCTGATAGCAGGTAGCAGTATGTTCTTTTGTGGTGTGAAAAAAACAAAACACAGCTGACCATACATTTATTGCTACCTGATGTGGCAAAACAAATAAGATTCTTCTCTGATCAAAATCAATTCAGAGAGCAATCAATTCCCACCACACACAGCACATCAATTTTCAATAGATGCCAGCAGTTATCTGGGTGAGACAGGAACCTGGTACTCTAGAGCTACAAGGCAGCAGTAGTCAGTCATCGTGCTACTTGTCTACTTGGCTTGTATATAGAAATAATAATATGAATACAAGAAAAAGGTTACAGGAAGAAAAGAAGGGTGAGAAGCTAAATAATTATCTGCTCATTAGGGCCACAGTGTTCTCTGGAAAAATAAAAATCCAAAGTTGCCACTCCTAGTCATTGTTCAGAGGTCATGTGAATGAGAAGTTCAGAAAGGTGGGGTATGGAAAACTCAAGGCCTATATAGGCATGGAAAACATACATTCAGCAGGACTACACAAACCTTCCACAAACAAGAAAGAGCAGATACAGTATACTGGGGGGAATAAAAGTCAAATTCTCTTCAATGTTATTCTGTCAGTTATCAGGAAAACAGAACAAGAGAAAGAAAATTCTAATGAACAGCTGCAAATAGGGGATAGAGAGTAGAGGAGGTTTAGCTGTTTTCAGGCAAATCAGGAGTTAATAACATTGTTATTGCCTGTTCAAACAGAGAGCTTGTTGGGGGATGTTCTGATGATGTATATGTCTCCCTTGAGGCTGCACAGAATGGATGTAACTTCAAAGTGCTTATGGGGGGGGGGGGAACTTTATAGTGCTGGGCATAAAGGAAGCAGTTTAAAGTTACAGGAAAACCTTGTACACATTTAGGGCAGGGAGGAGAAGGGGCCAGCAGTGAAGGGAGAGAAGATGATGTTGAAATTGTTACACTTGTCTCGTGATCATATGAGCAAGCTACAACCTCTTCAAAAATAACAACTTTATGCAATCGCCTTCCTTTACGGAACAAACTTTGTGATAAATCACAGTAAATGATGTACAATGCAGCCACAAGATCTGTCACACTTCTGCTTTCCATTGCATCACTGAGAACTTCGGAAGAACTAAGAACCTCAGCCCAGACATTGGCCTCAATTCACTAAGCTTATCTCCTGTCTTTAATAACTCCTCTAGAGTTGTTACCATGGTGATAAGGCATGTAGTATTCAGGAAACATTTTACCTCAGGCAAACCTAAAGTTAACTCTTCTGTCTTTAAGTTAACTCTTCAATCCTTAAAATAACTCCAGAGTTAAAGACAGGCTGTTTATTAACTGCATGTGAAAATAACTACAGAGGAGGTAAATTAACTACAGAGGAGGTAAAATAACTACAGAGGAGGTAACTTAACTACAGAGGAGGTAACTTAACTACAGAGGAGGTAACTTAAGGAATGAAGAGATAAGATAACTCTCTCTTATGTGGAGGTAAGTTTTCTCTTGCCTTATTATCCCCAGCATGATCTTAGTGAATTGAGGCCATTGTCTTTATGCTATAATTAGCATTTTTTTTAATATAGCACCAACATCTACCGTATCGCTGTACATAGTACCAAAGATATAGTGGGGAGTATAGCTACACGAGATGTTCAAAACTCTGTACAATCAGGACATTAAAGAGACTCCGTAACAAAAATTGCATCCTGTTTTTTATCATCCTACAAGTTCCAAAAGCTATTCTAATGTGTTCTGGCTTACTGCAGCACGTTCTACTATCACCATCTCTGTAATAAATCAACTTATCTCTCTCTTGTCAGACTTGTCAGCCTGTGTCTGGAAGACTGCCAAGTTCCTCAGTGTTGTGGTTCTGTGATGCATCTCCCCCCTCCAGGCCCCTCTCTGCACACTGCCTGTGTATTATTTAGATTAGGGCAGCTTCTCTCTTCTCTCTTATCTTTTACAAGCTGGATAAATCCTCCTCTGAGCTGGCTGGGCTTTCACATACTGAGGAATTACATACAGGCAGAGCTGTCTGCACTCTGCAGGAAGAAACAGCCTGACACTTCAGTGGAAGATAGCTGCAGGGGGAAAGAAACACACAAATGATCTCTTGAGATTCAAAAGGAAGGGTGTATACAGCCTGCTTGTGTATGAATGTATTTTCTATGTGTGGACATACTGTACATCAACCTACTTCCTGTTTTGGTGGCCATTTTGTTTGTTTATAAACAAACTTTTTAAAACTGTTTTTAACCACTTTTAATGCGGCGAGGAGCGGCGAAATTGTGACAGAGGGTAATAGGAGATGTCCCCTAACGCACTGGTATGTTTACTTTTGTGCGATTTTAACACTACAGATTCTCTTTAAGCAATATAAGAATTAACCACATAAGGACCGCCTTCAGCCGATGGGCGGCGGCAAAGGCTGGGCCTAAACGACCGCTGTCAGCCCATCAGCGGCGGCTCCTTATGTGGCAGCTGGTCGGGGATAGCGCGCTGTTGTGCACGCACATCTGCCGGCAATAGGCTCCGCCCACCCGCAACATCAACCCGCCGGCCGTTCTTAAGCGCCGGCGGGTTGTTAACCCCTCGATCGCCGCATAGTAAGCGTATAATACGCTTTGTAATGTATACAAAGCGTATTATACAGGCTGCCTCCTGCCCTGGTGGTCCCTCCCTAGCTGCACCCAAACACACTGATCCTTCCCCCCCTGCCCCCTGATCGCCCACAGCACCCCTCAGACCCCCCCCAGCCCACCCCCAAGACCCCTGTTTGCACCCAATCACCCCCTTAATCACCCATCAATCACTACCTGTCATTATCTGTCAACGCTATTTTATAGATTAGGTCCTAAACTGCCTCCTGGGGGCTCCTGATCACCTCCCCCCCACACCCTCAGATCCACCCCAGACTCCCCCCCCCCCCCCCCCCGTGTGTACTGTATACATCTATTCTCCCCTGTAAAATCACCCACTGATCGCCTGTCAATCACCCCCTGTCACTGCCACCCATCAGATCAAACCCTAACCTGCCCCTTGCGGGCATCTGATCACCCAGCCACACCATCAGATCGCCCGCAGACCCGCCCTCAGATCGCCTCCGAAGTGCATTGTTACCATCTGTTCTCCCCTCTAATCACCCACTAATCACCCCGTCACCACCTGTCACTGCTACCCATCAGATCAGACCCTCATCTGCCCCTTGCGGGCACCTAATCACCTGCCCACACCCTCAGATTGCCCTCAGACCCCCCCCCCCCCGTGTACTGTATACATCTATTCTCCCCTGTAAAATCACCCACTGATCGCCTGTCAATCACCCACCAATCACCCCCTGTCACTGCCACCCATCAGATCAGACCCTAACCTGCCCCTTGCGGGCATCTGAACACCCAGCCACACCATCAGATTGCCCGCAGACCCGCCCTCAGATCGCCTCCGAAGTGCATTGTTTACATCTGTTCTCCCCCCTAATCACCCACTAATCACCCCGTCACCACCTGTCACTGCTACCCATCAGATCAGACCCTCATCTGCCCCTTGCGGGCACCTAATCACCTGCCCACACCCTCAGACCCCCCCCCCCCCCGTGTGCTGTATACATCTATTCTCCCCTGTAAAATCACCCACTGATCACCTGTCAGTCACCCATCAATCACCCCCTGTCACTGCCACCCATCAGATCAGACCCTAACCTGCCCCTTGCGGGCATCTGATCACCCGCCCGCACCCTCAGATCGCCCGCAGACCCACCCTCAGATCACCTCCAAAGTGCATTGTTTACACCTGTTCTTCCCTCTAATCACCCACTGCTAATAACTGCTCATTCATATCCTTTGTACACTGCATAAAACAATATTAATAGTACATCTCTCTTAGGTCTGTATAGCAACTCTCATTGGGCCAATAGCCTCCCAGAGAAGCTATTATTGATTTCTACAGGGTCATCATCTACTATGGCACTGAACAAAGTAAATGTGTGCAGAGGTGGTAAATGACAAACATGACAGTGCCTCATACACATCATTACATTTTGAGGGTGAACTCAAAAGGTTCAACAGTTGGAAAGTGGCAAGTGTGTTATGGGTAGAGGAGAAGCTTGTGAGAAGTCCTGTATATGTGAGCGTGTGAAGGCGATTCAGGCAGAGTTGTGGACAGTGGAGGTTGCATTGGGGTGATATCTAGGGATTAGCAAGTAAATGTATGTAAGACACAGAATTTGCACTGACTTTCACATTAGATTTAGGAGTTTGTGCTGCATCCTCTGGGTAATTAAGGAACAACAGCTGTGGGGAAAGAAGAACAGTCGGATGAATCGAGCAGCAGAATTCATGGATTGGAGGAATGCAGGTCGGTTAGATTGTAAATAAAGGAGAGGGATATTACCATTATCCAGATGGGATATGATTAGGGCGTGCACAGGTATTTTATTAGTGTTGAGCATGAGAATGGAACAAATGCCAGATATATTTTTGGGATGAAGATGATGGGAACTGGTTAGAGAGTTAATGTGTGAAATAAATGAGAGAGCAGAGCTCAATATTACCTCTAAACACTGCATTGATGTTTCAGGAGTGTCACTGACATTTATTGTTCTTTTAGCTAGAGAATTGCATAGAGCCCATTGGATAATAACCAGTTCAGTTTTACCCATGTAAAATTTTAAGTTAAGTTGTTAAGAGCAGAACATGTTAAGTTAAAGCAAACTTGTGGGAACCCCCCCCCCCCCCCCCCCAAAAAAAAAAAGATTACTGAGGGAAGCCTCTGTATGATCCAGACACTTCCCCGATCCTTCTTCAGCCCACCATTGTGCTCCCATCCATGTATGAGCGTGACTGTGTGGCAGAAGCGGCCCACACGTGACCAGTAGCATGGAGCTTCTGTGCTACTGCTCCAACACGGGCTGTCATTGCGCCTGCACAGTGCAGCCACGCATGTACATGGCCAGGAGCTTGGGCAAACATATCTATTCAACAGGCCTTTGTCAAATAGGTTCAGTGGGTCCCACTGGAATGGTGAGCTGGAGGGGGACGGGGAAAACCTCTGGATTATCCAGGCTTCGCTTCAGGTACACTTTAAACACATAACAGGCAGCTTGGTTCCAGTACAGAAGTGTGTCTGCACATCAACTGTTTCTAAAATTGTTGACCGGAACTACCAGCAAACGTCATCTTGAATGATACTGATTATTCATCTTTACATCAAGGTTTTCCCCAGCCTGGCAGAGAGAAAGCATTTATTTGCCCTGGACAAGGCCAGCATCTACTCTTTCCTATCATAAGTGTGCTCCAGAGAAGAGGCCCTCTCCTTTTGGCCACATTATAGAAAACAATGCTGACATTCCTTTGGTTGGGTTCACAATATGACGGGTTTGTGCTGTTCAGAGACTCTCCGTTGTATCCATTACATTGGACAAGTCATTATAGAATTGGTATTATGACATGTCCAACCTCCGTCCAGTGTCTGTAAAAATCACGCATGTCAGGACTTTGCTCTACATCGAATCCGTCAACATGTCCGTACTACTGTTGAATTGGACCAGTTTAGGCTGTAGTGTGAACCCAGCCTAAGACTTTGCAAGTACATCATGGGACACTGGCATTCATGTTGGATTTTTCAGTCAAGAAGTAACAAAAACCTAGGTTGTGTGTGTAGCTGACCCCAGCACTCCCTCTGCTGCACTTTCAGACACTATACTGTAATAATCTTCCAAAGATGACAGCATTGTAACTATATGGCAGAAAAGTATCCTAGGTTCCAAGCTTTGGCTGCATAGCCGTATATTAGCAAGCCTATTATCTTCATGCCTCTCAGAAAAGACAGAGGAGAACTAATGCTTAGAGAAAGATGTACTTTTACATTATTTCCAATTATCCATAGACATAGACATTTCCACATCTTTGCAGACGTCCAGACATAAACCAAGATGCAACACAGGTTATTATGTTCAGCCACAACACTACAGCCCACTTCCCTCTGCTCTGAGGTAAAATGCTAATTAGGAGGTTGCTGGTCCCTGCTACATCTAGCTGCATGCTGATCCTCACTCGGGCCTCTCTGTTCCCCATTTTGGCCAAGTTAGTAACCATCTGTCCTCAGTTAGAAATTAAAGGTATTATTTAATTCCACATTTTCTACTTGGCTTGTGCATGGCTTGTGGTATTCTCATTAGACTATCTATGTAATCTCCACAATTACCTTCATGATTCTGGGAGTCAGTTACATAAAAAACATCAGAATCCCCACGGCAGTTAACTTCTCTTATATAACTGTGTGCCTGCTTTATGTATTCACAGTACAAGCACACAAATCTATAAGCCTGTATGCTGAAATCAGGGAAGAAGTAAATGCAGATCAGCTTATCCCCTATACCAGTTAGCTGGTCCTCATGCTCATATTTTAGCTTTGGTAGTGACTGAGATACACCTGCAACAAGCATGCAGTCAGCGGGGACAGAACTACTGATCTACCCAGTATACTCATACTCAGCCTTGGTCTGTGACTCAGAAGGTATTTGAGGTGAACATCGATTACTAGCATTAGAAGATGGGGATTAAACTATTTGTTTTTGCTGCAATATTATCTATTTTTTAACTTCACATCCAAAAAATATCAAATGAGTCAGACCATCCTAATGTACCCTACTAAATGAGAAGTTGTCATGTTTTACATAGAGCACTCTTTATTTTACTCACTAACTTTGCCCTGATACTCTTACCCCGCCACTTTTGAATCTTTCAGTCACCAGCAAGTCTGTACAATGTAGCGCACTTGCATGTCATTCTCACCAGCACACACATGGAAGCCATGGGGGTGAGAGCCAACTACAGAAATCTACCAGTATGTTTTGTGTGTGGCAGGAAATAAAAGCAAACTCATGCAAGGACAGGAACAATGTACCAATTCAATGGAGAGGATCAAAGCCAGGAGCCAGTTACTGCAAGGCAAAAATGCTAACCAGTGAGTCACTGTGCTGCCCACTAAACAACCATGCTGAACTCTTTCTAGGATTACTCAGACACATAGCTGAATCTCTGTATCCTGGGTTGACTCAATCTTGATCCCTTTCAGAGAAGCAGTAGAAGCAGAGAAGAAGTAGTATGCTCTTGCTTCCTTTGACTATTGTCCCTGAGTTTGTATATGTATGAGCATGTGATTGTGGCATAGACAATACACTGTAAAATGTAACGGGGCAATGACAAGTGTCATTATTGCAAGGTTAATATGCTGGAATTTGGAAGGATAAGGGTGAGCGGCTATATTCAAGGGCATGCCAACTACAACTTAAGACCCGGAGGGTTCAGAAACGCATCAGCTGTTCTAGGGGTATGCTCTGCGGTACCAATAACACTGCATGTGTGATTTTGTTGTTTTTTTAAAAACATATCAAGTTTATTTAGAAAAATACCAAAGTACAATACATTTAAAGCAGCATTACAGAATAGTAATGTCATGAATAGAGCATGAAAGTGATTATGTTATAATGAACAATATTTTTAGAATGAACACTGCTTCACTTTACCGTAGTTCTCTATTAGTAAATCAATCTCAGAAACTGAGTACTGATTATAAAGAACAAATTCTTTTTAATTCCAATGTAGCCTGGAAATGGAAAGGAAACACTCTGTGTGTTTATACGTTTTCCCACCCTCACCCTGCTCCCACAGAGATATTCATGTCTTGTACTGGCTCATAATGATCTGCAAGCTCTGACCTGCAGCAACACAGATCTTGTCAGGCCAGGAATAATGAGATGAGGAGTTAAGCAACAGAAACTACAGACAAATCCCGGCTAATCTTTGTTATCACACATCTAACCTGCCCCCCTGAACTATTCTCACATCACTGCACATTCCATCAGCACTTCTGTCACTGGCTCCTCTGTAGCTTGCAGGTACTGAATATATTTATAGATGGAGTCTACTCAACAATTCTGTGTGGAAAAAGTTAGAGGCATCAGACAAGGATAAATATAAGCTATTCTGACAGCTGGTAGGGTCCAATCTGATGGATTTTTTCTCTAATATTGACAACTATAGTTTCCCTCCCTTTACAGCAGGTAAGTAATGGTAGGTGGTCCAAAACATCTGTCGTTTTTCAGCAGTGATAATCCGTAATCCTCCAACTGATGGCAGCAGTTTAATAATATCACTTCAGGGGACTTAGGCCTCCTTCAACAGACAGCTGCAGGTGGTACATTCAAGTGCTCGACATGGGCATTGGAGAGGTATCGGCCTATGGAGGCACATGGGAGTGACACCATAGGGACATACCAGCTCTTCATCAACCTATACCACAGTTATTGAAAACCTATGTAAACTGTTCTAGTTCCTGATGTGTCTAAATCCCTAGATATTTTCATAACCTGGTAGAAACTCTTTTTTGTATTTTTCCAATGCTATGTGGATTTGACTAGTTCATTGGCTGTTATGCACCAGATGAATGACAGCTAATGCTCAGTACATCCCATGGTGCCTGTGAGTTGAGATTCCCTCCCACTCTATTCTGACACAAAAGCCTGAATTCCCAGGTTCATATATACAGTGCACACCACAGAGTGGGAAGAAGAGTGGTAATGACGCCTCATTGGTGCTTGGAAAGTACTTTTCTCATGCATTCCAGCCGTTAGATCTCAAGAACAAAGAGCACAGACATGCTACTAAGCAACCCACACAATCATTAAAGGGAATCTGCTGTCAGGCTGTCTATACTGTCTGAATCACATCATGTATACTGGGTTTGGCGCTTTATTGCTCACACTGATGTTAAACACACATTTTGGTCCTATGCAAGTAGAACTAGCTTTCATGTTGGGACAATGGCACAAAGCAGGAAATGTACGCACCCGCTAGCGACTGAAACTTGGGAACGGCCATAGGCACCATTGTAAATAGCGGCTACACCGTGAAATTAAATAACGGGGCCGCCCGCAATGCACAATGCGATATTTATAGTATTATGCCCAATACAATATTTATCATATTGAGCATTTCAAATTCCACAGTGTGGAATGCCCGAAAAGGTAAGAGTATCAGGGCAAAGTTATAATGCCCGAAAAGTATTGTTTTTGCTGCGGAGGTTGGTAAGGTTAGGTGTGAGGGGGGACAGGTTAAGATTAGCCGTGGGAGGAATGGTTAAGGTTAGCCATGCGAGGGATGGTTTGGCTAAGGTTAGCTGTGGGTAGGGGTTGGTTAAAGGACCTCTGTCGCGAAAATCTTAAAATACATGTAAACATATACAATTAAGAAGTACAGTACTTCCAGAGTAAAATGAGACATGAATTACTTTTCTCCTATGTTGTTGTCACTTACAGTAGGTAGTAGAAATCTGACAGAACCGACAGGTTTTGGACTAGCCCTTCTCTTCATGGAGGGTTCACAGGAATTTCTTTATTTTCAAATTACTTTTAGTAAATGGCAGTTGCTCCATCCAACTGCCAAAAAAATGTATGGTGAGCAGGGAGGCTGGTCAGTATCTTTGTCCAAATCTTTTTCAGGGAGTGTTTGTATAAAGCATAAGGGCCATGCTGAGGATCCACTATGGAGAGATGGACTAGCCCAAAACCTGTTGGTAATGTCAGATTTCTACTACTTACTGTAAGTGACAGCAACATAGGAGAGAAGTAATTTATGGCTCATTTTACTCAGGAAGAACGTACTTCTTATTTGAATGTGTTTTCAATTTTAAGATTTTCGTGACAGTTCCTCTTTAACCAGTTCATCCTTCAGTGTTTTTTAACCTTGTGCATCCGAGCAATTTTCACCTCCCATTCATTCGCCAATAACTTTATCACTACTTATCACAATGAAATGATCTATATCTTATTTTTTTCGCCACCAATTAGGCTTTCTTTGTTTAAGTGGTACATTTTGCAAATAATAATTTTTTTTATAAATGCATTTAACAGGAATATTAGGTAAAAAAAATGGGAAAAAAATTATTATTTCTCAGTTTTCGGCCATTATAGATTTAAAATAATACATGCTACCATTATTAAAACCCACATATTTTATTTGGCCATTTGTCCCTGTTATTATTCAGTTTAAATTATGTCCCTATCACAATGTATGGCGCCAATATTTTATTTGGAAATAAAGGTGCATTTTTTCAGTTTTGTGTCCATCACTATTTACAAGATTATAATTTAAAAAAATAATAGTAATATACCCTCTTCACATGCATATTAAAAAAAAGTTCAGACTCTTAGGTAACTATTTATGTGGGTTTTTTTTTCATTGTAATTTTTTTTTTAATTAAAATTTTTATTTGGGTAATTTTGTTTATTTAATAAAAAAATTATGTAGATGTAGTTTTACTATTTGGCCATAAGATGGCCACAGTCACATTTTTTTTTTTTAGTCCTGTAAGCTAATGCTCTCGCTTTCCCTGAAGTATAGGGAGGACGTGAAACTTTTTTTTCTTTAGAAAGATTGTGGCTTCTCAAAGAAGCCACCGGTCTTTCTACTGGGGACTTAGATCAATGAATGGGAATTATGTTCCCAATCATTGATCTCTGGGCTAATGGGCGGTGGCACAGGAGCATGCGGGTACGCAACTGCACGCGGGAGCGTGCAGCGGCAGCCTTTTGGGCATAGTAGCAACGTCCAAAAGGCTAAAGTAGTTAGGGTTAGGTGAGCAGGGGTTGATGGTTAAGGTTAGGTTTCGTAGAGGGTTGTGTGAGAATAGGGTTAGGTTTTGCTATAGTAACATATCAGTAAATTATATTTTACTAATTAAAAATACCACTCTGAAATAGTAGAATATGGGCAAAATACCGATATTCTACTATCGGCTATTCCCAGGCACCCAAGTTTCATGGTGCCTTTGTTTCATGCATGCCAATGGCAACACTCATCATATAAATATTTAGTTTACAGACATATTTCCAGTTACAATCAACAGTTATGACATAGATCATTATATAATTGTATCATCTGGTCTGTTTCCTTACAACTATCAACTATTGTACCATATATTATGATACATTTACAAAAACATTTAGCTCAGTTTGTTTCCACTGTTTACACCTACTGGGTTGAGAAACAATGTAACATTGTAAAGGAAGCTGTCCACATTTAGCCTCAGCTGAAAACAGAATTTACTTACCACACACACTATCAGACTTCATATGTCAAACCAGAAAAAAGCTTGTCTACTGGAAGGCTTTGTGATGTACTGGCACTGCTTACATGGAGGTTTCCTGGCTTCATTATGTGTGAGAGAGAGAGCTGTCACTTTAACTGGCAACATTGATTATTATTTCCTTTTACCTTTCATAAATTAAATGGTTCTTCTCCCAATCAATTCATATGCTTGCTATACATCCTGCATATGCACTTTGTATATGTAATGAGCACCTCCTTTAGGTTATGGATCTGAATTGATGGTCCGGCCTCAGAACTTGGTGGCTATAAGCTATCATATTGTCTCTTTACCCTCTCTGTCGGCTCATCTCCATCTCAGGAAAATCTCTAGTTACCTTCCCAGAGGATAGAGTATAGAATACGCTAGTGGTGGAATCATACTGGTTGGGCAGATATACAGTGGCTTCCAAAAGTATTCGGCCCCCTTGAAGTTTTCCACATTTTGTCACATTACTGCCACAAACATGAATCAATTTTATTGGAATTCCACGTGAAAGACCAGTACAAAGTGGTGTACACGTGAGAAGTGGAAAGAAAATCATACATGATTCCAAACATTCTTTACAAATCAATAACTGCAAAATGGGGTGTGCACAATTATTCAGCCCCCTTTGGTCTGAGTGCAGTCAGTTGCCCATAGACATTGCCTGATGAGTGCTAAAGACTAAATAGTGCACCTGTGTGTACTCTAATGTCAGTAAAAATACAGCTGCTCTGTGACGGCCTCTGAGGTTGTCTAAGAGAATCTAGGGAGCAACAACACCATGAAGTCCAAAGAACACACCAGACAGGTCAGGGATAAAGTTATTGATACATTTAAAGCAAGCTTAGGCTACAAAAAGATTTCCAAAGCCTTGAACATCCCACGGAGCACTGTTCAAGCGATCATTCAGAAATGGAAGGAGTATAGCACAACTGTAAACCTACCAAGACAAGGCCGTCCACCTAAACTCACAGGCCAAACAAGGAGAGCGCTGATCAGAAATGCAGTCAAGAGGCCCATGGTGACTCTGGATGAGCTGCAGAGATCTACAGCTCAGGTGGGGGAATCTGTCCATAGGACAACTATTAGTCGTGCACTGTACAAAGTTGGCTCTTATGGAAAAGTGACAAGAAGAAAGGCATTGTTAACAGAAAAGCATAGGAAATCCCATTTGCAGTTTGCCACAAGCCATGTGGGGGACACAGCAACCATGTGAAAGAAGGTGCTCTGGTCGGATGAGACCAAAATGGAACTTTTTGGTCAAAATGCAAAACGCTATGTGTGGCAGAAAACTAAAGCCCCATCTACACAATACGATTCTTTATACGATTCAATTACGATTCTATTTACGATCTGATTAATTCCGACATGTCCGATCGGGATTCGATTCAATTCGATTTGCTATTGTTTGCAATGGCAAATCGAACTGAATTGAATCGAATTCTGATCGGACATGTCGGATTTAATCGGATCGTAAATAGAATCGTAATTGAATCGTATAAAGAATCGTATCGTGTAGATGGGGCTTTAACACTGCACATCACTCAGAACACACCATCCCCACTGTCAAATATCGTGGTGGCAGCATCATGCTCTGCGGTTGCTTCTCTTCAGCAGGGACAAGGAAGCTGGTCAAAGTTGATGGAACCAAATACAGAGCAATCTTGGAAGAAAACCTCTTGGAGTCTGCAAAAGACTTGAGACTGGGACGGAGGTTCACCTTCCAGCAGGACAACGACCGTAAACATAAAGCCAGGGCAACAATGGAATGGTTTAAAACAAAACATATCCATGTGATAGAATGGCCCAGTCAAAGTCCAGATCTAAATCCAATCGAGAATCTGTGGCAAGATCTGAAAACTGCTGTTCACAAACGCTGTCCATCTAATCTGACTGAGCTGGAGCTGTTTTACAGAGAAGAATGGGCAAGGATTTCAGTCTCTAGATGGGCAAAGCTGGTAGAGACATACCCTAAAAGACTGGCAGCTGTAATTGCAGCAAAAGGTGGTTCTACAAAGTATTGACTCAGGGGGCTGAATAATTACACACACCCCACTTTGCAGTTATTGATTTGTAAAAAATGTTTGGAATAATGTATGATTTTCGTTCCACTTCTCACGTGTACACCACTTTGTATTGGCCTTTCACGTGGAATTCCAATAAAATTGATTCATGTTTGTGGCAGTAACGTGACAAAATGTGGAAAACTTCAAGGGGACCGAATACTTTTGCAAGCCACTGTAACTTTCTCCAGCCATCCCCCACTGGCACAGCTGTCCTACAGTCCCCCTTGATGCCAATGGTATGTCACGTGGTGAAACTGGGATCAGTGGGGGTTGCAGAACTGCCATGCAGGTGGAGGGTGGAGTGCACAGAGCTGGAGGCCGCCATCGGGGTAAGTAATACATAGCCATGCAGTATACTTCCTCCATTTTGGGTACGTTGCACTAATGGGGCACCGTAATAAAGGGACACTTAGGGGGCACTGTAAGGCTACAGTGCCACTTATCACTAGTGGCCACATCCATCTTATAGCCAATCCCCCTGTAAATGTCTATCTTAAGCCTCAGATGCTTGAACCAGGGATTAAACTGGATTGGCAGGCCTTGTTTCCTCTATCAATTAAATATCAATGACAGAAGTGGAATTTAATGAACTTTTTTTTCTCTGAGTATAGTTCTGCATTAAACATTTTCTTACTTAAAGGGAACCTAAACTGAGAAGGATATGTTTTTTTCCTTTTAAAATATTACCAGTTGCTGGACTCTCCTGCTGATCCGGTGTCTCCAATACTTTCAGCCACAGCCCCTCAACAAGCATGCAGATCAGGTGCTCTCTGACTGAAGTCAGACTGGATTAGCTGCATGCTGGTTTCAGGTGTGTGATTCATCTACTATTGCAGGTAAAGAGATCAGCAGGACTGACAAGCAACTGGCATTGTTCAAAAGGAAACATCCATATCCCTCTCAGTGTAGGTTCCCTTCATGTAGCTTACTCCTTAACTGCCAAAATATAATAATATAAAGAAAATACAAAATTCCAGAGATTTTAATATCATGAATCACTCATTGGATACAGTTGGAAGAGTTGCTTGCCATCTCTATACATAACTGAGCAGATTATTTCTGTTTATTTTTATAAACCCACTCTCCACGCTACCCTAACAACTCTCCACTAGCAGAAAAATTAGATAAGATGTGGTTTCCAAGAAATGCTGTAGATTCCAGTGAGTAACTACCCTGACATTTTATCTTTCTGAAGGTGATTTATTATGAGGTGTGCTGTCTCAGGGCAAATACTGTGCAACCAGGACACATATCCCATACTGCTGATCATTCCATTGGCAGCACGTCAGAAGCAAGGCTAGATAAGGAGGATTATTTCTGACTGTGGTAGCTGTGGTCTGGATGTTGACGTCAGCAGATAACTCTCTTTTTGTGCTATGGTGTGCCTCTGATGTAAGCAACCCAGTATGCAGCTTATGCATCATGTAGGTACCTGCTAGTTTCACATATTGAGCCGTGCGATCGTCCCGCAGCAGGAGAGCCCGAGGTAGGATGATTGCACTGCACCATCCTCCTGTGCACATTACCCTGACCTGGGTTCTGCACTGCTACCGCAATGGAGCATTACTGTGTCACCACAGACTTTCATTGCTGCATAATCCATGCAGTAGGCATGGATCATGTGGCAATGCACTGCCGAGTTTGCGATGGCCTTACATCCATTTTGCTACTTCTGTCGCATTGCATCACCATAGTGTGTAAGTCTCCATAGACTTACATTGCCCTGGCAACAAGCTGCAGTGGGGGAGTGTACAGCAACCCCAAGGGGCACAGGAAGTGTGAAAGAAGCCTTAAACAACTCAGTCAACCTTTCACCAGCTATCATTATAACTAGTTTGACTAGGAGGCCTCCAATATGGGTTCTGTGTTGTTACAGCAAAACCCCAAGTAAATATTTCAAGAAAAACACTGTTTAACTCTGCTATGCGCTCAATGAACTTTATTTAAACACTGGTAATAATCACACATTCAATCCCATCTTTACATGTGCTTCATGCAATTATCTACACACCAGCTATTGTATTGGGAGTGGAGGGACAGTGCTGTGAGCAGGTTAGGAGCTAACGCATTGCATAGTGCTGTCAGTCTATTAATGTTAGCCACTCATGGGTCAATCTTTCAGCTTTTGGTTTGAATTACTCTGAATGAATTTCCATCAAATACCGGTAAAACCTCACACAAATCTGATCACAAGCTACAAAAACATTTCCATCCATTCTGCAAAGCAGCTGGTTATGGTTGGCACCACTATAGAGCCAAAGCATATTTTATTAATACGTGGGACTTTTTTCACAAGCTTTGGACAGTGCTGGATTTTGGCTATGGGGTACAGCCAAGTACAAGTGCCAGTGCACAAATGCTCAAGCTGATAATGAAGAAGCCAGAAGGTGAGTATCAGTCAGGGTTAATAGTTTGGATAAGGAGCTAGTCTAGTAGGGCTTGTGTTAGGGAAAAAGGTAGGGGGGACTTAGATTTAATAATTGGAGTTAAGTGTCATGGAGGACTGTGAATGGGGAGGGGGGGGGGGGGGGAGTTAAGGATTTAGGAAAGACTTAACACTGGGGGGAGGGGGGAGTTATTAGATTTAGACAGCAGAAAGGGGTATATATTGGGGTTAGGCATTAATAAGTAGAAATGGACCAACCAACCAATTGATTGAGAAGAACGGCGGAAACCTAAATAAAGGCACTGTGGCAAAAGTCATACAGTTTTGGTGACAGTGCTTTACCAATGTTCTAACTTTGGGCCTTAACTGGCACCCAAGTGGACACTCCTTCTGCATGCATCCTCCATTTTGTATATAAAAAAAATACTAGGGGATATAACACTCACTAGAAAATATCATACATTAATTAAAATATAACTTTTATAAGTAAATGATAAAATATAAATATGAATATTACAACCTGAGCTAGATACAAACAGAATAACCCTAGTATGTCCAGATATCAAACACTGGTCCTACTGCATAATCTACAAGGACCACAATGGCCCTTGCGCAAAAATACAAACTAAACACCCAAAGGTGATCCTACATGTTTTGCCTAAAAGTGGGGCTTTGTCAGGGGCATAAAGTGTAAAATGTACTTACTGCAATAATAAGTAAATCACAATTTAAATTTAAATGTATAACATTGTCAAGTCAAGCAGCATGGCTTTTAGTCTGCAAGCCAGCCTACATCAACTTTGAAAACGTTTCTTTCAAGAAACAATTGAAATGCACACTGAATCTAAAACATATGATCCTCATTAAAGGTGTCAACTTCAAGATGATTTGACAAAACAATTCAATTGACTAGAAATGTATTACTTTTATCAAAATAGGAGGTCTTCATTACAGGAGGGGAGATAATAGGGACTTCATCGCTGTCCTTATAGAGAAACCGTAACCAAGAATTGAACTTCATCCCAATCAGTAGCTGGTACCTCCTTTCCCATGAGAGATCTTTTCCTTTTCTCAAACGGATCAACAGGGGGCTCTGTATGGCTGATATTGTGGTGAAACCCCTCCCACAAATGATGTTAGCGCCTCACAGTACTGAGGTACTGCTATCACACTGTGGGAGCCTTGTTGCATTGTGGGAAATAACAGCTGTGTACAACTGCCACAAAAGCAAGCAGCTTCTCCTTCCACTGACATCACTTGCCAGCAGTAAAAATGTCACCATGTGATAAATGTCAGAATGTACATCAGGGAGAGGAAAGCTTTTACAATGGGCATACACTGACTAAAAATTTTTATTCCATTATTTTCACTGGAGTTCCTTTTTAACTGTACAATCAGCATCCTCTAAGTAGAGCCTGTATGACTCGCCTGCAATGGATCTGACAGAGCTTTTGGAATGGAAAATTGCTGGTCTGTCTGTATGTCTGCCTGGAGTTTCACCTCTCCACGTATAGATTTTAATGTGATTGATGAAGGGTCCCTGAAGACCTGAAATGGACTGGTGCCTTTGCACTCTTTGGTTGATGGAACATATGCAATCTGCATATTGTTACACGAGTTATATTGCTGGACACTAAATAAAGTGTTGATCATTTTTTATCTTTTCAAGTACTCCCCCATAGGGTGTGGTGACCACTGCTAGGGAAGTACTAATTTACCTCCAAGATTATTATATACTGTATTAAAAGCTTGGAGCACAGCTCAACTTACTTACCTATACAGGAACCAAGAAAAATTCTTATAAAACACTATGAATGACTAAGCTGTAGTAGTTTAAGAGCTCCAAAGAGGAGCAAAACTTACATTAGCACTGAAGTCATTAGCACTTGGGCTTTCATTAGCAACAGATGCCCTTAATTCACCCCCATTGCTATCTGTATCTTCGTAATAGCTTAATTGCAGAACTGTCCATGCACTACTATTGAAAACCTGATGATTATAGGTTTTTAAAGACCTGATTTTCTCTATAACTACTTATAAAATAGCTTTGCATGTCACACCACAACTTAATATGCCAATTACTAACATTCAGCTGATACTTAGGAAAAACTGCAGATCAGTTAACACTTAACAACTTAACCTCAAACACTAACCGGTCTTATTAGACTGGAATAACCATTAGAAATGCACAGAGAAATATTAATACCAACAATGTTAGTAGATTAGTGCTATTACAGAAACTGCGCCCACTGTATCTACCCACAGTCTTATTTATAGGTCCAGAGTGTTCGCTATCTGTCAGATCCACAGGATATGTCTATATTACTTTAGTGAGACAGCGCTCCTCTTCCTCTCATCAAGCCACCTATGAGATTAAACACAACTCCACATAGTGTTATACTGTCAGATTATAAAAGCATCTCTAAAACACCCAAAGTGCTATAGTGCTTCACTCGTGCTCCAGTGCCACACTCCACGTATTTCCCTTATGAAATTGCCGCTCACCAGATTCACACCACCTCAAATCCAGGTGGGTCTAAAGCATAGGCCTCACAGCCAACGACACAGCAAATGTAGAGTTCCACAGAGTTTTAATCCAATACCATTGCAGACACTACTCTTCGTGTTGAAAAGATTTGGCACCCCTGGATCCAAAAAGCTGCTTTGTTCGGCATTAAAACACTCTTGACTTCCTGCACATCTCATGCAAACTCCCTCAACCTAGCAGCAGCTCCACCCCACACAGGGAAAAACACAGCTGACTCAGCAGATTTCTGGCGTCCAAGGTGAGAAGAAGATAGGGCTAGGAACTATTTTTGGAAATTTAGGGTCCTTTCAGAATGCTTCTGTTGAGTTCAGTCGCAATGGACAATATAACCAATTCCATTTCAATGGTACATTCACATTGGCACAACAGCAGTGAGGCGGTTTCCCTCAGAAAAAAGGGCAGCATCCTGTGTGTTTACAAAACAATGAGCAGCTGCAGTGAAGCATACATCTATGAACTGTATGCATTGAGAAGAAGGGCATCTCAAAGAAATAGTATCAACTTACATTGATGAGCCAGGGGAGGAAGCAAAAAATTACCAAAACATGGAGGCCTTGGATGGAGTTTACCCAGGCAGAGGATTATAAGAAAATATTGAGAAAAATCTGAACCAGCTATGGATTATATGAGATAAGAAACCATGCGGTTCCCCCTTTTCAATTCTTCTGGCATGTTAAATATTGACAGACTGGTCAACTTGGCGTGTAATTTAGATTTTTGTGGCTGTTGTTTTTTTTTCTCTTTGATTTATTTATTTATTTCCCTAGGTAATATATATAGGATCATGATCAGATAGGGATAACCTAAGCATATACTATAAGAGGTAAAATTGGTAACTTTATGTAGAACTGGTAACTCTTTGTGGGACTGGGTTATGGTGATTAGATATTGATGTGATAATATTATATTGCTGCTGTAATATTTTTTTTTATCTATATTTGTATAAAGAAATAAAGAATCTTTAAAAAAGAAGAAGGACAGAAGAAGGCCACTGCCGACGGCCCTGCTGCTGACTCACAATTTGTTGCCATCCCTGCCGCTGACTCACAGACGTGCAGGGCGGCAGGCGCAGGACGCGTCTCAGTGCGTGCTCCGCCTACGTAAACAGTAGTCACGTGTCTCCCTGCGTGTCAGCTAATCAGCTGACACGCCGAGCTCCGATTGGTCAGGCCTTGTATTTGAACCTGGTGAGCGCTCTAGTCTGGGCCCGTGATAGCCTATGCTGGGCTTGTTGCTGAGATTGCGCTCACAACAAGTGTTTGTCTTGCTGAGGACTTGTGCCTGTTTCTTAACTAAGCTTCTTCTAGATTGGATTACCTGTTACCGACCCGGCTTGAACCTGACCACGCTTCTGTATTGGATACAATACCCGGCTTAATAAAAAGAATTCGCATGAACGCTGCCTGCATTGACCCTGACCTGATTGACCTTGTATCTGTCTAGTGATTACTTCAGCCATTCCCTGTTACCTTGTCTTCTTCTGGATTGCCTCAGCCTATAGGCCTCAGGTGACTATTCAGTACACTGTGTTACATTGCCTTGCTGTGTTAGGTTATTGCTGTCTGCCAGTTTGTATGCTACATCTGCCTGCAGGGTATTGTAGTTTGTATTAGGCAGGAACTTTCGCAGGTGTTAGGGCTGGGTTATATGTCAGTCATTTGGGCATACAGTCTGACTCACAGCAGGGGACCAGACAATACTAACGGGCATCACCTAGGGATAGCCATGTGACAATGAATAAATGAGGAAATCAAGCAACATAATTTACAAAATCTGTCTGAGATCAGAGCTATTAGATTAAGTAACCACATCTGTGAAAACAGGAATAACAATGTATGGGATCTAAATTGGTCAGTGACTGTCCAGACAGATTAGACAACAGCCTCAGCAGCCAGTATAAAGATTACATCAGCCTGGAAGAATGGGTTCAGGAAGGTCAATACTTTATACCACAAAAAAAAAGCAATTACAGAGACAGCTGAGAAATAGATGACCCCTCATCCTTCCTATGCACCAGTTTCAGACCCGGATGGCATTCCATTTGAGAACCAGATCCCTGAAAAATTGGTTCTGAAAATAGGTAGGCATAATGGATATTATCTTTTTTGAAACAAATTATGTATGATGCAAACAGGCAAAATAACCTGACGGTGAAGTCCAGAAGTGAGACACTGTTGGAGCAGTTTGTTTGGGAGTCTGTAGATAATGGGCTTTATTCACAAAACTTCTCAAATATGACTTATTTATCACTTAAAGAGACACTGAAGCGAAAAAAAACTATGATATTATGATTTGTATGTGTAGTACAGCTAAGAAATAAAACATTAAGATCAGATACATCAGTCTAATTGTTTACAGTACAGGAAGAGTTAAGAAACTCCAGTTGTTATCTCAATGCAAAAAAGCCATTATCTCTACGACTTTCAAAGTCATGGAGAGGGCTGTTTTCTAACTTTTATTATCTCAACTGTTAGTTAACTATTTACTTTTCCTCTGGCAGAGGAGAGGTCATTAGTTCACAGACTGCTCTGAAAGAATCATTTTGAATGCTGAGTGTTGTGTAATCTGCACATATTAGAGAATGATGCAATGTTAGAAAACACACTATATACCTGAAAATAAAAATATGAGAATATTTTCTTTGCTGCTAAT
The DNA here is from genome assembly GCF_040937935.1 of Hyperolius riggenbachi. Lineage (NCBI taxonomy): Eukaryota > Metazoa > Chordata > Amphibia > Anura > Hyperoliidae > Hyperolius > Hyperolius riggenbachi. The sequence continues at coordinate 486,158,523 of NC_090646.1, forward strand.
CTTCTAGTAATTATTCATAGTACACAACCAATTCATTATATCATATATTTTTTTTTGCTTCAGTGTCTCTTTAAGTGATAAAAATAACCTTTCAGCACATTTACAAGCAAAATAATCACTCAAAGTAAGTTGTTCCTGATTAACTTAATTTCAATATTACTTTTCTTACCGTAATTATATTATATTTTTGCTCTTTGAAAGCTTAAAAGTTACATAGATAAGGTGAAAACAAAGGGAAACAGGTGAAAAAGCTGTGTGAATAGAGCCCAATATGGTGAAGGTGGCTGAGTTCTTGGATTAGTCTGGAATGGATTGCAACATGAGAACTCAGTAGCTTGCCAACATGGCCAACCCTAAACAGTGTATGGTATATATGTTCAATAATTATTCTAATCTTATGCTCTTTCACCTGGTGTATAAAATGCTGAACTAGAAAGTGTGTTGAGCAGACATATCTTGACAACTGAAAACTAGGAGTAAACCAGCCACTTGCTTCATCAATCAAAGAAATATCTGCACTGCATTGTATAGAGTGATGTAGGGATCACCATAACAGCTATAGCTAATGGTATGGAGCCTGTAGCCCAGGGGGGTATGTCCCAGTGGGGTGAACTGGGCCAATGGCAATTCAGCTGCCAGGTCATTGGGAGGTTGGGGAGGGCTGTCATGACAGCATAGTATGAAACTCACTTTTCAAGGTGCTCTTTTCTTCTCTGGTTGGTGTCACCATCTCCATAGATCCCCAGGCTGAAGCCACATCACATGATCCACTGTGCATGGTGTAAATTAGTCACACACTGGCCTAAATTAGATGCAGCATCAGCCGGAGGAATGAGAAGACTCGGCTGCTGATCTGAGGAGAAAGTGCAGCGATGGGATAGGTAAGATACTCCCCCGATACATTGCTGCATAATCTGCATGGAGTAGAGGGGATGACACAAGCGGCATTATTATTGAGGGGTAAGTGGAGCAAAATTACTACCTAATACTTCTTCTGGAGGAAGGATGGAGGCACAAAGGCTACATAATTAGGGCTCAACCAAAGTATTGCTATTGGGCCCATTGATTTCTGGCTACGTTCCTGATTGTACAGGTGTGCTTAGTATTTTATTATCAAGAGTCAGCGCCAAACTTTTTGTAGATGAGTTATCTGTCATCTATGAAAACTGATTAACAAATGAGATCCTGCTTTTTATAAGAAAAGGTCCTGCATTGGTTCCAGTGGCTGCTCAGTTGATCATGTGATTCCCCTCAGAGCTACAGCAGCCTGCAACTGTTCCTCACAACATTATTCTCTATCATATTTGCTTTAAATAACAGGATTTACTGTCGCTATTGTTACTTATACTCATTCTTTGCCTTTTCCTGTTTAAGCTTAAGTCCAGACAACTTTGTTTACTATCCATTGAAGCAGCAGCCCCTGTAAGTGTGTAAGGCTGGTCTCCCCGCACGCTGCTGATCAAGGTCCTCTGGTGAGCGCCATTCACTTATGCACTATATGCACTTTCCCTTCTATTACACTGTGATTCTGTTGCAGCCTAATTCAGATTCCTCATTGATTGCGCTTTATATTGTGACTGTTTACATGTTTATTGGCACCAGGGCACTTTACGTACATATTATGTATTTATTGCCACAGGTTTTTCAGCTTTATAAATAATCACTGTTTATTATCACAATGTAATTTATTATGCATCATCCAAAGGACATTATTGAAGGTTAACAATTACTAATTTACAGTATATCAGCCAGCTGATTATAATCAGTCTAAGGGGCTTCTTTTACCTGTTTTACTTTTTTATTGCTGCATGTATTTAGTACTATCATGTCACTCATTATTTTGTATCCTCCTTCACAGGCTGGTTATGGAGTGTCCTATGACTACAGTCAGTAACATTTTCTATTATACATGATAACCATGTTGGAGTGCCCCTTAAAATGAACTTTTATACAGACTGTTCTTCACAGTTGAGCACCTGAACCCAACCCTGGAGAGTGGCTTTCAGGAGGCTATAAGTGTGAGCGGTGATGGTAATTCATCAGGTGTACAAAAACGTGATGGTTCGCAACATGTAGTGTATTGCTGTGTCTGTACAATATATGCTTGAATAGCAAAGCCAGTGGTGTGCCGCCTCTTCATTCACTTGTTCACATCACGCATCTCAAGGGAGCAACCTGAAAGAGGTTTGGCACCGACATTCAAAGTATATTCCATTCCTGAGTTACCACTCCTGTGGTTCCTCACTAATTGCCACTAATAATGAATCATACAAAGTTTTGTAGACAAAGATTTGTAGACAGTCCCTATTCAGTGTGCAGCAGGCTCTTGTGTACAGCGCCCAGCCCCCAACCTCTCTACCCATCTCTAAGTGCTCAGTACTGTAGTTATGCTGTAGCCAGTTCAGCTCCATCAGAGATGGACAGAGTAAGTGTACTAAGCTGTGGCTGGGAGCACACTCCTCTGTCAGTTTTCTGCATGCATTTTCTGCACACTAGGGGCTTGATTCACTAAATCGTAATAAGTCATTTTCGCACTTGCGCGATAATTTGCGATTGCGCACTATAATTTGCGATTGCAGGCAAACCCAAAAATGCGCTTGAAAACGGCCATGATATAACTTATCACGGTTTAGTGAATCAAACCCCACGTGTGTCTGTATGTGTGAAAACATGCACATTTTATCACAGAAGCTAATGTAATTGATGGAGAAAATGCCGGCAGTGCTTCACTGCTATTTGTTTTTATCTGCATGGGTAAAACACATCCAAGTGTGCACTAGCCAATTGAATAATGTTCTTCTCAGTTTACCTGTGCAGAAAGTGAGGGGGAACTGTGACGTTTCGCAGGAGGCCCCAGTGATTTCTAGTTACGCCCCTGCTTCCCACTCTATCCAAAACTGGAGTTAGGCTTTAACATCCATGCAGTGCTGTAGTTTTAAGACATTTCTTGGTATAATCATCATCCTTGATGTTTTTCCCTGCAGAGACTGCTGGCAGTCACTGAAATGATTACTATTGCAGTAATCTGATACCTAATCCAGGTGGTTTTAGTCCTGTCTGCCTTTCTCTGTATCAGATGCATGACAGATCATAACCAGCGGCTGTAGCTGCAAGCCATGGCAGAACTAACATCCAGCCCTGATGAAACCAATCGGTGGAGGTTTCTGCTTTCTGTCGACTTCTCTGTTATACATATTTAGGAACTTGACAAAAAGTTACACACACACATTATTTTAGTATTGTTGAATCAACATATTTTGGTAAAATCACACACTAATGCAGATAGAACATTAATCTATTAAAAAAATGGGATGACTCACTGAAAACGGATCCTGACCCACTTTCTGGACTATAAGCCATAAATTAAAATCATCTGGATTTGTTTATTTAGTTGGATAAATACTAAGACTCCTTTTCTTTTGCAGTCAAAGGCAGCTTATCTGAAATTACCTACAGAAGCTTGACGTATTTGGACTGCAGACACAAACCAGCTCCAGAAAGCTTTCTATGAACAGCCAGATTCAGTTGGGTTATTGTTTGTGACTATGAAGCTTAGGACCAATTCAAGGAAACATGCCTGGAGTCAGTTATTGGTGAAAACAGAAGTGATCTGTGCAGGAAACCCAAACCAGCCAACTGATTACCCAATGCAAAGTTGCGTAAGGAAAATTAGCGGGGCCTATATTACCATTTCCAATTTCAGCTATACGCAGTCACATTGGGCAACAGTATTATTGGAGAGCATGCTCTTTAGAACAACATATATGCCTCTCTAAGCAACCAATTAACTTCCTTTACTAAGCTTGGTAATTGCCTTCTTAAAACAGAAGGAAATTTGCAATAGTTCAGTTATAAATGAACATTTGTGGTTACCCACAATGCACTACTACTAAATATGCAAATTATCCCTTTTCGCCCTTGTTAAGCCAAGCAAGCATCCAGAACCGCTGGTATATAGCAAGCCTATAGCTTTAAGTTTTACACAGCCAAATCAAACCCACATGTAGACAGCCTGTTTCAGACTTTTGGTCCTCATCAGTACATGGCAGGGATTAATAAGGCTGTATGAAATAGGGCTTGGTCGAGTACAACAGAGTAACCAAGCAGCTCAGGGTGACCCAAACTACTAGGAATGTGTAGGGGGGATAAAAGGGACCAAAAAGCCCTCTTACTAAGTACTTACTTACTTACTTAGTAAGAGGGCTTTTTGGTCCCTTTTATCCCCCTACACATTCCTAGTGGTTTGGGTCACCCTGAGCTGCTTGGTTACTCTGTTGTACTCGTCCAAGCCCTATTTCATACAGCCTTATCAATCCCTGCCATGTACTGATGAGGACCAAAAGTCCGAAACAGGCTGTCTACATGTGGGTTTGATATGACTGTGTAAAACTTAAAGCTATAGGCTTGCTATATACCAGCGGCTCTGGATGCTTGCTTGGCTTAACAAGGGCGAAAAGGGATAATTTGCATATTTAGTAGTAGTGCATTATGGGTAACCACAAATGTTCATTTATAACTGAATTATTGCAAATTTCCTTTTGTTTTAAAGGGAAGGTTCAGGGACAGTTGAAAAAAAATAAAAATCCGAATCCACTTACCTGGGGCTTCCTCCAGCCCGTGGCAGGCAGGAGGTGCCCTCGGCGCTGCTCCGCAGGCTCCCGGTGGTCTCCGGTACCCGACCCGACCTGCCCAGGCCGGCGGCCAGGTCGGGCCTCTTCTGCGCTCCATTGTGCGTTCCACGCCGGCGCGCTGACATCATCGGACGTCCTCCGGGCTGTACTGCGCAGGCTCATAACTACTGAGCCTGCGCAGTACAGCCCGGAGGACGTCCGATGACGTCAGTGCGCCGGTGTGGAACGCACAATGGAGCGCAGAAGAGGCCCGAAATGGCCGCCGGCCTGGCCAGGTCGGGTCGGCCACTAGAGACCACCGGGAGCCTGCCACAGGCTGGAGGAAGCCCCAGGTAAGTGGATTCGGATTTTTATTTTTTTTCAACTGTCCCTGAACCTTCCCTTTAAGAAGGCAATTACACCAAGCTTTGCTTCCTTTACTAAGACAGGTTAAAACAGGTAATGGGGACACTGGTTGGTTGTGTAAAAGGAATAGAAAATATTTTATTTACTTCAAAATGCATGTCTTCTTGATGCTCGAGTTTACAAACTGCACATGCCCAGTAAAAGGAACTGCACTTCCTCTTTACTCCGTGCATAAGTGGTTCCTTTCACTGGGCATGCACGGTTTGTGAACTCATACATGCTCAGAATGAGTATGCTTCTTGATGGCCATGTCTGTACTGCGGGAGCGTGAGAGACTTCTGGCCAAAGCTATTCAACTGCAGAGCAGCAAAAGAACTCAGAAGAACAAAAACCAGAGCGACACTAGAGCAACCCAGGAGCGTAGATTTCACTTCAGGTACCCTTTAATGGAAGAAAAATTGAGAAAGAAAAAAAGAAGCGCTCTTTGTGATTAAATGTATGAGGATGCTTGGTGCTTGGGGGTTATGCATCCCCATACATTTAAACACAAGGGTCCGGATGCAATTCATTTTTTCTCCTTAGTTTTCTCCTAGGAGAACATTTTTAATCTTTTATTTAGAATAACCTTTCAGCACTTTGCAATGGAAAAAGTCCAGAAAAGTAGGTGAAAATAGTGCAATCAAAATAATTTTGAGTATTTTTTTTTTTGCTTGCTGGTGGTTTAAATTGCATTTTATTGACAATTTTGAAAATATCACCTAGGAGAAAACTCAGAAGTAAAAGTTTATTGCATATGGGCCAAAGAGTGCTTCTCTTTCTGTCTTTCTCTCCAGAACTGCCCTCGTTGGTGGTACTCAATGTGAGAGGACCTGCACACTTGTGTTTCCATCATTTTCAGAGGTTAGTGTGATTGAAGTGCATTCCCCATGGACTTTAGGGGTCCCTCATTGTTTAATATGCTGTAGCCAGAGCTGTCCAGTATAGAGAGGAGGTTCTTCATAGGTTCTTTCCCTCAATGACTGTTAGTGATGCAACTTTTTTAAAATACAGAAGATAGTGGCCACATGTCTGAATGTGAATGGAATAATAATGACAGAAGATTGAGTTGCTTGATGAGTGCAATAAGAAAACATCACCACATTCACCCCTGCTTCCACTTTTTGTTGCGGCTGGCATCCTGAGGCACATGACATGCCCTGGGTGCCCGGGCCTACCAACGCCCCTGCTACTGTTCAGTGCAAGAAACAAACATTAGACTTCCTTTTGAAAATTACCTGCCTTTAAAGGGAATCCGATGTTGGAAATAGTCGAATCGATCCCGATCGACCCGCGGATCGAGCGGGAAAACACATGGTGTGCACCCAGCATTAGACACAGGATCAGGAGGACTGCCAGGAAACTAATATAGTTAAAAGGAAATAAATATGGCAGCCTCCATATCACTCACCTTGGGTTCCCTTTAAGAGGAAATCCAATACAAATAATGCTGGCCAACCCAATCCAGTACAGTGTATGGTAGATCCAGTAAATGACTGATATATAGTGGTGGTCAATGGTCATGTCTAAAAAAAACTCATGGAGACTCATGTGATTTGTTTGATCAGCTGATAGATTTTCAAAGCTTTCATTTGCTGTGATCATTTCCTGCTTTAGCACATGATCATGACTAGCAAATCAGAGACTAACATATCTATCACCTCACCAACAGGGGAGTAGCAATAGGGGGTGCAGAGGTAGCGACCGCATCGGGGCCCCAGATGGGCCCTCCCTCAACAGCAGTATTAGCTCTCTATTGGTCATGTGCTCATAATAGTCACTTCTATAGATACTTTGAATAGTGGTAATCATTAACAAACTGTTCCCCATTCCATTCTTGCACCTCTGACAATGTAGTTGCCATTGGCAGGTTTTGGTGCGTCATATCAATTGTTATGTACAGAGTGCTTGGTGGGCCCCAATGTAAAACTTGCCCACAGCTCCTTAGCTAACGCTACTGCTCACCAAACTGATCACATGATTCTCCGTGAGTTCTCCTAGACACGGCCATTACTACTGATATCATCCTGGTCTGCTTCTTGCACCATAAGATTACAGCAAAATCATACTTCTTGAGAAATAAAACAACTGAGCACTGATCAGTATGTCCTTATTCTGTAATGGATATTTTTCTATTTGATGTTGTCTATACTTTGCTTATATCTAATGTATTAAAATGTCTACTTGAGTATGGCCTCCTGAACTTTTGTAACTTATAGTAATGTCAGGACTGTTTTTAGTCAGTGTTCTGAATAATGACTGCAAATGCAAATGCCACGATCTGGGGGTTGGGTGGGGACAGAGGCCACCGAACACTGCTATATGGGGGACACAAAGGCCGCCAAATACATCTATTGGGGGGTAGGGGACAAAGGCCTCCTAATACTGCTGTATATTGGTGTGTGTGTGTGTGTGTGTGTGTGTGGGGGGGGGGGGGGGGGGGGGTGTTAAATCATTATTTTTGCCCAGGGTCCCATTTCACCAAAAACTGGCCCGGGGTATTAGATGTGTGTATTCCACACATGAACTATGTATGTATTTTTTGCTTATGTTGCTGGCATGTTCTAATTGTTCTGTGAATGCATTTGAAAGTATTTAGGTAGAAAATGTAATTGTTTCTAAGGCAAGACTGATATTTCTTATACCGTGTAGATTATTAGAAAGAGTTTAGCAGTGATCCCCGCTGCACATATTTAGCAGCGTTTGGGATTATGAGCCTGATTTCTGCCAGCAGTGACTGGTCCAGGAAAATATGTGCAGATGAGGTTAAATAAGTGATGCTTGTGCCGCCTGCCAGTAGAGTAGGTAAGCCTTTTTTTACACAAGAGAGCTTGCAGGATGCTAACAATGGAGAAAAGAGTTACAGTAACCATTAAGAAGCAATCATATGTTTCCTCATCCAATGACCTGGAATGCAGCAGATGCTTACATAGGCACTTTCTAAGCACAGGCTGCAACTGCACACTCTTTTCAAATTGTTAGTGTAGCAATTTAAAACAAATATTCAACTGTGCAACTCTGCTGAGCGCCAGGAATTAACTCTTGCTGCAACCCTGCCACACAGCAACGGATCACGGTTTATCGGGGCCACCAGGAATTCTATTATGACTTGATTAACCTTATAACGGCGGTTGTCATACGGCATTCACAGGACACATAGCCCTGTTGTTGAGCCTCATGTCTCTGGTAAGCCAGGACAAGGAGACCACAGAAAAGCTGCCTGTTCAAATGGAAGATCCTCCAAGTGGCCTCTCTCTCCTCCTCTTTCCCTTACAATGGCTCTCCTCATTCACTCTCCCTTCTTCTGGACTCCCCTTTCTCTCTAGTACACTCAGTTCTTCATTGTACACCTAAGGCCATAACAGCATGGAACTCATAAAAGCCAATAGTCGAAAACTATCGACTAGTAGTAAAATAACATTTCAGGAAATATAATGCAACAGTGCTGCAGACAGTGGCTTTGGATGTGGGCTTCTCCAATCCTGAGCATCTGCTATCCCTCCCCATCTCTACTCTTCTGTCACTCTGCCTATACTGCATTCTGCTGTGCAGAGACCAACTGCTGCCAAAGGAGGTTCCCTAAGGAATAAAGTCCCACAATTCCACAAGGAAAGCTGACTATTGATAATAGATTCCTGTGTTATCTAATGACTGTATTCTGTCCCCTTTCATCATCTGTACTTTAGGGTAATGCATTATGAAAAATTAAAACTAATTAAAATAAAGCTGTTGTGAGCCAATCATATTCTAGCTCTCATTGTCCAGCTTACTACATAAACAAACAAAAAATGCCATCTGATACTTTACTGCCAGCAACACTCAAAATGTCTTTATCTGCTTATCATCAAGCTGTATTTTGCAGTGAATGTCCACCTCTGCACTGTGCACAGCTCCTTATAATCTGAAGAACTTAAAAGCACAAAGTGAAGAACTTAAAAGCACATCTTCTGACTGCTCTAAGCACATATGCCCTGACCTCCTAAGTCACCGAGGCTGGATCTTTCCCTCTCCTCCTTTGCTCCCTTAGCATTGAATCCTTTCCAGAGAGCACATTTCCAGATTCTAACAGGATTCATGTGTGACCTCAGATTCAGGGAGAGCCCAGAATGGCTTCTCCAGGAAAAAAAAGGAGGGAGGGAAAGGAGCAAAGGGATTCAAGGGGAAAAAAGAGTGCATGATAATACTGATACACCAGGGCTTAATGCAACCGTGCAATGTGCAAAACTTGTGTGCAGAAACTACACCATGCAAACAGACCAAAGCCTCTTCACTGAAAAGTGACTGATGCTTTATTGAAAGAAAAAAAAAAAAAAAGCTTAGTTGCATAGATAGAAGGACTGACACTTACCTCTGGGCTGAAAGCACTGCTGGATTGGTATACAGTGCATAGCATGAGCCATATCCAGATTGTACTGAGAGTGTCCATCCTGAGGGTCAGGGACTGCACTCAAGGCTGTGAGATGACTGGAGGTGGGGAGTTAGTAAACTCTAAAGATATAAATGGTGAGTATTATGCTCTGCCACCTCCACCCTTCTCAGCTCACTTTCAGGCACTGTCCTCTGACCCTCTTTCTGCTTTACTTAGCGGGTCGCAGCACTCCTTTCTCTGTCATTTGCTTTTCTTCTGCCCCTCCATCAACTCTACACACTCTCTCTCCTAGTCCTCTTTTTTCACTCCCTCCCACCCAACTCTTGGCTCTGGCTGTGCCCTCCCCTCTCAGACTGCAGACGTGGTCGGTCACATCGGCTCTCATACTACAGATTTGGGTTTTCTTTCCTCTGTAAATTTGAACGCTCTGCCCCCTGCGGGACGTCACGAAAAAACAACATTTCCAAACCCACAGAGCTTACCACCTACAGCCTTCAAACGCAAAGAACAAAGAGACTATGACTGGGCACGTTGACTTTGGCGGTTCATTCACGGTAATGTTTTAAACAAAATTATATTGTACAATGCAAATATTTATGAGAAAATAAAGCTATTTATGTATCATCTAAACTATGTTAAAGTGGAGCTCCAACCAAAACATTGTAGACATTTCCCTCACTTCATCCCCAGCTATGGCAAGTTAACGTCTGAAAGCAGACAAAAGGAATACAGATCACAACAAATATCTGAGAGATGTTGTAACAAAGGCCATTTTTAACCAAAGGCATTCCAGGCCATGTCCTGGAGTGCCATTGAACTTGGGGCGTGACCATGGCCGGATTTCTGGCAAGGCCACATAGGCCATGGCCTAGGGCACCAGATAAACAAGGGGCGGCCTGCAGACAGTGGGCATTATTTGCAAGTGTCCAAACAAATGAAAGTGGTCAGGATAACTGCACTATTAGTACCAGCTGGCACCTGCCTGTGCTACAGGCAGCTGCAGTCCGTTAACCAAACATTTGTGAACAGTAAAAGCCAGACCTTGTCCAATGACATAGCAGCAGCTGCAGGCAGTTACAGAAGGCCGGGTCTCACGCACTTGGTGTGGGGGATGAAAGGACCAGGAGCAGCACCAGCAAATAGTACAGAATACAGAAGGTAGCCTCTCACAGTACCCATTTCTTAATTATTGATTGGCCAGCGCTGTTACCCTGGAGACAGCAGTGGGTACAGGACTCACTTTTATGTGTAGCTGACCCCACCCAATGTCCAATCCAATTGTGAGCCACTTTTGACTATGTGTGTGTGGTGGACGGCTCCCACCATGCCCATCACCTGTAGATCGCTTGATTGACCAGTTCCCCCGTGTGACATGATTGATTCACTTCACATTGCCATGGAGACCTCGGCACTAGCCCCAATAGTGGACACCATCGGCTCAAAATTTTTTGGATGGGTGTTTGTGAAAAGAGGTGGTAGGATACGGTTTCGGTTGGGGCGGCTGGTAATAGCCGGCCTTGGGCGGTAAGAAGTACAAATCCGGCCCTGGGCGTGACATGACTAGGGATGATCAATAATATGCAAATTTTTCCAAGTTTATGCAAATTGTTAAGTAAATATATGCAGTTTGATTTAAATTGATTGGTCCATTTTCAAGCTGCATATAGAAGTATTTGCATAGCATTGATCATCCCTAGCCATGACCCTGGATTAACCCCTGCCCCCAGACTAAGCCCTGCCCCAGACTAAGCCCCACCTTACGCTTGCATGTGTTTGATCACCTACTTCTGCTGTGTGTGCATGCAGCAGCAGGAAGTTTGGTTCCCTTAGAAGCAGCAGCATCGCCAGTCTGTAGACCGCAGACATCACAAGGTCCAGATAATATAAGTTGCAGGCAGCCTCCACTTTGTCCTTCTGTGCCACGTTCCCTCCCCCCCCCCCCCCTTCCCTGTGCATCCCACTGCCCCCTCCTTCCCTGTGCCTCTCTCTGTCCCCCTGTGCCCCTTTCTTTCATTCTGTCCCTCTCTGTTCTTCCTTCTGTTCTGTTGTGCCTCCTTCAGTCCCCCGTGCCACCTCTGCCCCCATGTGTTCCTCTGCCCCCCTTTGTGCCTCCTTCTGTATCGTTGCGCCTGCGCTTCCCCTTGTGTGTGCCTCAGTGCCTCCTTCTGTCCTTCTTCTTTGTGACTCCATTTGGCCCCAATGCTTTCTTCTGTACCCCTTTGTGCCTCCTTCTGGCTCCTTGTGCACCCCTATGCCACCTCTGCCCCCCTGTGCATCCCTCAATCCCCGTGCCTCCTTCTGCACCCATTTCTGACTCATTCTAGCCCCTGAGCCTCTTTCTGTCCCCTTCTGCTACCCCTGCCTGTTTCCCTTTGTGCCTCCTTCGGCCTCTTTGTGCCTCATTCAGTCCCCCTGCGCATTCTTCTAGCTCCCTGTGCCTTCTTCTGTCCCCCTGTATCTCCTTCTGTCCTCCTGTGCCTACTTCTGTCCCCCTGTGCCTACTTCTGTCCCCTTTTGTGCCTTCATCTGTCCACCTCTGTGCCTCCTTCTGTTCCCCTGTGCCTCCTGTCTCCGTGGGCTACCTCAGTCCCTCTGTGCATCCTTCTGTCCATTTTTGCCCCCTTCTGTCCCTCTTTGTGCTTCCTTCTGTCCCCTTGTGCCACTATGTGTCCCTGTCTTTTTCCTGCATGCCAACAGCCCAGTGTGTAAATACAAAGTAGATTGCAGAAGTTGTGCTCTCACTTCCCCACTGGAGTCCAGAAATGTGCCTGTGTGACTATCCTGTCTGTCTCTTGCTCCCTCTGGTGCTGGTACCTCACTTTCCTCAGGTCCTGTGTAATTATGCTACATGCAGTAGGAGATGCTGGGTGCTAGGCAGTGTGGTGTGCGGACAGACGGAAGCCCAGCACTGGACTTCAGCGGAGAGGTGAGAGCACCGTTTCTGCTGCACTATACTTCATCCACCTTATATGCCCACAGTTCTATATTCTGACACAGGACTTCTTGCTTGGGGTAACAAAAAGGCTAGAAACTGCCCTGGTTGTAGCCGTTACCCATCTGATGCCAAAGTAGAACTAAAGTCGATCAAAGAAAGCACCCAGTGGCAGGATCACTGTAATTGCAATATGTGAAGTCTTATCTTTTCAAATGACAGATAAAAGGAGAAAATACAGGTAAATGCTGTACTTATCAAGGTAGAGGGAAGCCTCTAGATTTGATCATTAACCACTTGCCGACCGCCTACTTCATATTGGCGGCGGCAAAGTGGCAGCCCCAGGACCACGTAATGCAGATTGGCGTCAGGTCCTGGGGCACTCTCTGGCCGGGGATCGCGCGCTGGGATGCGCGCGCATCCACCGGCAATAGGCTCCGCCCACCCGCGACGTCAACCCGCCGGCCAATCGGAAGCGCCGGCGGGTTGTTAACCCGACGATCCCCGGATAGGAAGCGTATAATACGCTTTGTAATGTTTACAAAGTGTATTATACAGGCTGCCTCCTGCCCTGGTGGTCCCAGTGTCCGAGGGACCACCGGGGCAGGCTGCAGCCACCCTAGTCTGCACCCAAACACACTGATCTGCCCCCCCCTGCCCCCTGATCGCCCACAGTACCCCTCAGACCCCCCCCCTGCCCACCCCCCAGACCACCATTTGCACACAATCACCCCCCTAATCACCCATCAATCACTCCCTGTCACTATCTGTCAACGCTATTTTTTTTTTTAGTCCCTAAACTGCCCCCTGCTCCCTCCTGATCACCCCCCCACCCCTCAGATTCTCCCCAGACCCCCCCAGACCCTCCCCCCCCCTGTGTACTTTATGCATCTATCCCCCCTGATCACCTGTCAATCACCCGTCAATCACCCGTCAATCACCCCCTGTCACTGCCACCCATCAATCAGCCCCTAACCTTCCCCTTGCGGGCAATCTGATCACCCACCCACACCAATAGATCGCCCGCAGATCCGACATCAGATCACCTCCCAAATCCATCGTTTACATCTATTCTCTCCTCTAAACACCCACTAATTACCCATCAATCACCCATCAATCACCCCCTATCACCACCTGTCACTGTTACCCATCAGATTAGACCCTTGCGGGCACCCAATCGCCCGCCCACACGCTCAGATTGCCCTCAACCCCCCCCCCCCCCTTATCGATTCGCCAGTGCATTATTTACATCCGTTCTTCCCTGTAATAACCCACTGATCACCTGTCAATCACCCCCTGTCACTGCCACGCATCAATCACCCCCTGTCACTGCCACCCATCAATCAGCCCCTAACCTGCCCCTTGCGGGCAATCTGATCACCCACCCACACCAATCAATCGCCCACAGATCCGACATCAGATCACCTCCCAAATCCATCGTTTACATCTATTCTCTCCTCTAAACACCCACTAATTACCCATCAATCACCCATCAATCACCCCCTATCACCACCTGTCACTGTTACCCATCAGATTAGACCCTTGCGGGCACCCAATCGCCCGCCCACACGCTCAGATTGCCCTCAACCCCCCCCTTATCGATTCGCCAGTGCATTATTTACATCCGTTCTTCCCTGTAATAACCCACTGATCACCTGTCAATCACCCCCTGTCACTGCCACCCATTTATCACCCCCTGTCACTGCCACCCATCAATCAGCCCCTAACCTGCCCCTTGCGGGCAATCTGATCACCCACCCACACCAATAGATCGCCCGCAGATCCGACATCAGATCACCTCCCAAATCCATCGTTTACATCTATTCTCTCCTCTAAACACCCACTAATTACCCATCAATCACCCATCAATCACCCCCTATCACCACCTGTCACTGTTACCCATCAGATTAGACCCTTGCGGGCACCCAATCGCCCACCCACACGCTCAGATTGCCCTCAAACCCCCCCTTATCGATTCGCCAGTGCATTATTTACATCCGTTCTTCCCTGTAATAACCCACTGATCACCTGTCAATCACCCCCTGTCACTGCCACCCATCAATCACCCCCTGTCACTGCCACCCATCAATCAGCCCCTAACCTGCCCCTTGCGGGCAATCTGATCACCCACCCACACCAATAGATCGCCCGCAGATCCGACATCAGATCACCTCCCAAGCGCAGTGTTTACATCTATTCTCTCCTCTAAACACCCACTAATTACCCATCAATCACCCCCTATCACCACCTGTCACTGTTACCCATCAGATTAGACCCTAATCTGCCCCTTGCGGGCACCCAATCACCCGCCCACACCTCAGAACGCCCTCAGACCCCAGCCCTGATCACCTCGCTAGTGCATTGCTTGCATCTATTTCCCCCCTCTAATCACACCTTGAGACACCCATAAATCACCTCCTGTCACCCCCTAGCACACCTACCCATCAGATCAGGCCCTAATTTGCCCCGTGTGGGCCCTGATCACTCGGCCAAACCCTCAGATCCCCCTCAGACCCCCTTCCGATCACCTCCCCAGTGCATTGATTGCATCTATTTTCCCCTCTAACCGCCCCCTGAGACACCCATCAATCACCTCCTGTCACCCCCCTAGCACTCCTATCCATCAGATCAGGCCCAATTCATCCTGTCATCTAAGAGGCCACCCTGCTTATGACCGTTTCCACAAAATTTGCCCCCTCATAGACCACCTGTCATCAAAATTTGCAGATGCTTATACCCCTGAACAGTCATTTTGAGAAATTTGGTTTCCAGACTACTCACAGTTTTGGGCCCGTAAAATGCCAGGGCAGTATAGGAACCCCACAAGTGACCCCATTTTAGAAAGAAGACACCCCAAGGTATTCTGTTAGGTGTATGATGAGTTCATAGAAGATTTTATTTTTTGTCAAAAGTTAGCGGAAATTTGATTTTTATTGTTTTTTTCACAAAGTGTCATTTTTCACTAACTTGTGACAAAAAATAAAATCTTCTATGAACTCACCATACCCCTAACGGAATACCTTGGGGTGTCGTCTTTCTAAAATGGGGTCACTTGTGGGGTTCCTATACTGCCCTGGCATTTTAGGGGCCCTAAACCGTAGGGAGTAGTCTAGAAAACAAATGCCTCAAAATGACCTGTGAATAGGACGTTGGGCCCCTTAGCGCACCTAGGCTGCAAAAAAGTGTCACACATGTAGTATCGCCATACTCAGAAGAAGTAGTATAATGTGTTTTGTGGTGTATTTTTACACATACCCATGCTGGGTGGGAGAAATCTCTCTGTAAATGGACAATTGTGTGTAAAAAAAATCAAAAATGTGTCATTTACAGAGATATTTCTCCCACCCAGCATGGTTATATGTAAAAATACACCACAAAACACATTATACTACTTCTTCTGAGTACGGCGATACCACATGTGTGACACTTTTTTGCAGCCTAACTGTGCTAAGGGGCCCAAAGTCCAATGAGTACCTTTAGGATTTCACAGGTCATTTTGAGACATTTGGGTTCAAGACTACTCCTCACGGTTTAGGGCCCCTAAAATGCCAGGGCAGTATTGGAACCCCACAAATGACCCCATTCTAGAAAGAAGACACCCCAAGGTATTCCGTTAGGAGTATGGTGAGTTCATAGAAGATTTTATTTTTTGTCACAAGTTAGCGGAAATTGATATGTATTGTTTTTTTTTTCACAAAGTGTCATTTTCCGCTAACTTGTGACAAAAAAAAAATCTTCTATGAACTCACCATACCCCTAACGGAATACCTTGGGGTGTCTTCTTTCTAAAATGGGGTCACTTGTGAGGTTCCTATACTGCCCTGGCATTTTAGGGGCCCTAAACCGTGAGGAGTAGTCTAGAATCCAAATGCCTCAAAATGACCTGTGAATAGGACGTTAGGCCCCTTAGCGCACCTAGGTTGCAAAAAAGTGTCACACATGTGGTATCGCCGTACTCAGAAGAAGTAGTATAATGTGTTTTGAGGTGTATTTTTATACATACCCATGCTGGGTGGGAGAAATCTCTCTGTAAATGGACAATTGTGTGTAAAAAAAATCAAATAATTGTCATTTACAGAGATATTTCTCCCACCTAGCATCTGTATGTGTAAAAATACACCCCAAAACACATTATACTACTTCTCCTGAGTACGGCGGTACCACATGTGTGGCACTTTTTTGCACCCTAAGTGCGCTAAGGGGCCCAAAGTCCAATGAGTACCTTTAGGATTTCACAGGTCATTTTGCGACATTTGGTTTCAAGACTACTCCTCACGGTTTAGGGCCCCTAAAATGCCAGGGCAGTATAGGAACCCCACAAATGACCCCATTTTAGAAAGAAGACACCCCAAGGTATTCCGTTAGGAGTATGGTGAGTTCATAGAAGATTTTATTTTTGTCACAAGTTAGCAGAAAATGACACTTTGTGAAAAAAAACAATTCAAATCAATTTCCGCTAACTTGTGACAAAAAAAAAAAATCTTCTATGAACTCACCATCCTCCTAATGGAATACCTTGGGGTGTCTTCTTTCTAAAATGGGGTAATTTGTGGGATTCCTATACTGTCCTGGCATTTTAGGGGCCCTAAACCGTGAGGAGCAGTCTTGAAACGAAATTTCTCAAAATGACCTGTGAAATCCTAAAGGTACTCATTGGACTTTGGGCCCCTTAGCGCAGTTAGGGTGCAAAATAGTGCCACACATGTGGTATCGCCGTACTCAGGAGAAGTAGTATAATGTGTTTTGGGGTGTATTTTTCCACATACCCATGCTGAGTGGGAGAAATATCTCTATAAATTGACAATTGTGTGTAAAAAAAATAAAACAATTGTCATTTACGGAGATATTTCTCCCACCCAGCATGGGTATGTGTAAAAATACACCCCAAAACACATTATACTACTTCTCCTGAGTACGGCAATACCACATGTGTGGCACTTTTTTGCAGCCTAACTGCGCTAAGGGGCCCAAAGTCCAATGAGCATCTTTAGGCTTTACAGGGGTGCTTACAATTAGGCACCCCCCAAAATTCCAGGACAGTGAACACACCCCACAAATGACCCCATTTTGGAAAGTAGACACTTCAAGGTATTCAGAGAGTAGCATAGTGAGTCCGTGGCAGATTTCATTTTTTTTGTCGCAAGTTAGAAGAAATGGAAACTTTTTTTTTTTTTTTGTTACAAAGTGTCATTTTCCACCTAACTTGTGACAAAAAATAAAATCTTCTATGAACTCACCATGCCTCTCACTGAATACTTTGGGATGTCTTCTTTCCAAAATGGGGTCATTTGGGGGGGATTTGTACTATCCTGGAATTTTAGCCCCTCATGAAACCTGACAGGTGCGCAGAAAAGTCAGAGATGCTTGAAAATGGGAAAATTCACTTTTGGCACCATAGTTTGTAAACGCTATAACTTTTACCCAATCCAATAAATATACACTGAATGTTTTTTTTTTAATCAAAGACATGTAGCAGAATAACTTTCGCGCTCAAATGTATAGGAAATTTTACTTTATTTGAAAAATGTCAGCACAGAAAGTTAAAAAAGTCATTTTTTTGACAAAATTCATGTCTTTTTTGATGAATATAATAAAAAGTAAAACTCGCAGCAGCAATCAAATAGCACCGAAAGAAAGCTGTATTAGTGACAAGAAAAGGAGGTAAAATTCATTTAGGTGGTAGGTTGTATGACTGAGCAATAAACCGTGAAAGCTGCAGTGGTCCGAATGGAAAAAAAGGCTCTGGTCCTTAAGGGGTTTTATGACTGCAGTCCTTAAGTGGTTAAGCTTGATCATTAAGGTACATCAGCAAAGTTCCTCTATAAAGGGAACCGAGCACTGCTTTTTTCCCCCTGGTGTCTAATAGCTATAGGAGCTGCCTTGTCCCACCCCCCCCCCCTTTTAGTTGCCCATTATTTATCCAGGGAAAGGTGTGAAGTAGCATCTGTGACTTCTTAAAAGTCTTTGAAGCCTGATGTCCTATGTCCCAAACACTCCTGCTAATGAAAGGTTTTGT
Organism: Hyperolius riggenbachi; assembly: GCF_040937935.1. Classification (NCBI taxonomy): domain Eukaryota; kingdom Metazoa; phylum Chordata; class Amphibia; order Anura; family Hyperoliidae; genus Hyperolius; species Hyperolius riggenbachi. The sequence continues at coordinate 486,176,852 of NC_090646.1, forward strand.
TTGGTCTCTGCTAATGTGGGCAATAAAATTACATCAGTCCTCAATCTGCCTGAAATTTCTGCAGTTGGGCAGGCTATGGAAGTAGGATAAAAAAAAATCCTCTGCTAAACTTTTACATGTAAAAAGAAGATGTAAACATTTTTTTTTTTTTTTTTTTTTTTTTAGTAATTTGCCACATTATTGGCACGCATTTTTAATGTGCTATTGAGATGCCCTGGGTGCTAGAACGGTGTTTGGTTCACTTTAAAGCCCTTGTTCACCCTCCCAGATTTTTCATTGCTAGTACACTGAATAGGGGACTGTGTTCCAGAAAAATTCCCTTTGGAAAAGTTATGGCCCATACTCACGGGCTACAATTGTCGCCGCAAGCCCGTGAGTATGAGGTGTTGCATGGGCGCGCACCCCGAACCGTCGCTTGCCGCTGATGTCGCCAGGCGATTGAACCGGTCAATCGCCTAGCGACAGTTGCCGCCGCAACTTTGCCGCAACTGTCGCTAGTCCGCGTGTGTATGCGGACTAGCGACAGCAACCCCATAGCCGGCGCACTGAGTTTCCGGCGGGGAGGAGGAACGTCGGCGACAGCTTTCGTCGCGCCACTAATCCCTCTTCCGCAGTGTGTATGCGGAGGGACGTGGCGACGAGCTGTCGCTGAACTGTCGCGCACACGCTCCCGTGTGCTAGCGACATGCAGTTTTGGTTGCCCGTGAGTATGGGCCATTAGTCATGTGACTTAGAGATCCCTACAGCAAGCACAGTGCTGAGCAGCAGTTTGGGTGCTTCCAGCTATAGAGTAGAGATTCCCAACACAGCACTGATCCATTAACTATACTGAAATGTATAAGCAGTGCAACAGACAGCAATACTGATAGGGAATGCTGTAGATGTGATATACTTGGATTTTGCAAAAGCCTTCAGTACAGTTCCTCACAACAGTCTGACGCAAAAGTTGAGGATGCAAGGACTGGGGAAGAATCCATGTGCATGTGGATAAGGAAGTGGCTAATGAAATTATAAAGCATCACCTGTTTGCCTGTGATATCTGAAAGATAGACTCAGAGCAAGAGAGAGAGAGAGAGAAAGAGACAGAAAGAGACAAAGAGGCAGAGAAAGCACAAAAAGACAGATCAGCACTCAGCAACCACAGAACTGATGTATATGGTATCCAGACATTTAGCCAAGAGGAAGTATTTGTAAATAACAGCGAGACGGAGGATACCATTTGTTTTGGTTTGACAGTTCGGCGTCAGGTTGTTTCGATGTTGGAGTGTACTGCAGTGTGCTGTTTCACTGCAAAACACAGATCATACAGGGAAAACTCTAGCACTTTTTCTTGTGACCTAGCTATGCAATCTTTGGTGCACTTGCACCATCAGAAGAAAATAAGGAAACATGCACCTTCCATCCATGAAGTATCTGTGTTTATTCGTCGGGTTTCCATACAAGTGAAGTAAGCCAAGTTGCCAAGCAAAACCGATCACCTACTTATAGGTGTCGTTAGTTACAGAGTGAGTGGAGGTGGATGGCGGGGGACAAGGCGGGAGCTGGGAAAGGCCGTTTCACGTCCAAGGGACGCTTGGTCACACTGCGTTCCACATGTGTAGAAAGTCTTTGCGGTACTCCAGAAGTCTATGTGACATGTAAATGACTTTCTAAGACCATCTGCCCTGATGGTCTGGTCTGAAAGAAATAAAATGCCCCTGGCCTGAGCAATGCTTCTGTCCCTACACGATGCAATCTCGGATCAGATTGCATATTGCGTTCAGGAATCTCACGGTTCTGCTGTGAACTGTGACTCTCACAGTTCACAGTTATGATCACCAATTGTGTGTTCTAAAAAGTGTATAGGAACACATGCAGTGAGAACGGGCCCTTAGATAGAAAGTATGAGGAGTGTGACATGCCCAGCACACCAGTTGTAAATTGAGTAGAATGGCTGCATACTGCTGTGAAAACTGGCCATAGTCACAACAGACTGTAGGTGGGGCTAAAAAAGGGGCAACCTAAAGTATGTGATCTAAAGCTACAGTTGAGACCAAAATTATTAGCCCCCCCCCCCCCCCCCCCCGGAATTATGGAACATCTTTCTAAACTTACGTAGTTACATAGTTGTTCGGCTTGAAAAAGAGACATTTGTCCATCAAGTTCAACCAGAAAATAATGTGCAACACTAGCCTGCACCCCCACATATCCCTGTTTATCCAGAGGAAGGCGAAACATTGGCATGGTCCAGTTAGCCCCAAAAGAGAAGAAAAAGTCCTTCCCGACTCCAGATGACAATCAGATAAAATCCCTGGATCAAAACCACTGGGAATTACCTACTTCTTTCCAATGTTTGCTGTGAACTGTGACTCTCACAGTTCACAGTTATGATCACCAATTGTGTGTTCTAAAAAGTGTATAGGAACACATGCAGTGAGAACGGGCCCTTAGATAGAAAGTATGAGGAGTGTGACATGCCCAGCACACCAGTTGTAAATTGAGTAGAATGGCTGCATACTGCTGTGAAAACTGGCCATAGTCACAACAGACTGTAGGTGGGGCTAAAAAAGGGGCAACCTAAAGTATGTGATCTAAAGCTACAGTTGAGACCAAAATTATTAGCCCCCCCCCCCCCCCCGGAATTATGGAACATCTTTCTAAACTTACGTAGTTACATAGTTGTTCGGCTTGAAAAAGAGACATTTGTCCATCAAGTTCAACCAGAAAATAATGTGCAACACTAGCCTGCACCCCCACATATCCCTGTTTATCCAGAGGAAGGCGAAACATTGGCATGGTCCAGTTAGCCCCAAAAGAGAAGAAAAAATCCTTCCCGACTCCAGATGACAATCAGATAAAATCCCTGGATCAAAACCACTGGGAATTACCTACTTCTTTCCAATGTTTGCAGCATTGATGAAACCTGATAAAATCAAACATTCACCATTGCTATAGTATTTAGTAGCTTTTGGTACATTTTGTATTTGTGCTATAAAATACATTTTAGGCTTGCATTACATCAAATATACTTTAAATATGGTGGTCAAAAATATTAGCGCCATGCGAATGTTTGCATTCAAAACACACCTACAGTAATTAACCAATCAGTTTTGAAACCACACCTGTGCAGTGAGTTGGCTTCCTAACAACACCTGCAGTCAATTGGCTTCCTAACAACATTCCATCAGCATAAAAAGACTCCAATGAACAGGGCACCTGAACACTTGAGAGGGACTACTGATACTCACGTGCCAAAAACAAAGGAATTCAGTCTGGAGCTCAGAAAGAAGGAAGTAGGAGGCATATAATAAAGGTACGTACACACGCACTACTGCCGCCAACGACGCGTCCGTCAGACCCTCACGCTGGGCGGATGTTCAGCCGACAGTAGCATGTGTGTACACGCTGTTGGCGAACTCATAAGGCTGTTTCTGAACGATCCGCTGAGCGGTTTACAGTGTCTAGAACTGCTGCAGTATGTTGCAGCACTGCCAAGTACAAAGAGACAAAGTCTGTAAGGAACAAACCTGGCCGTGGGCGTAAGTGCAAGATTTCTAGAACTCTGGAGAGGAAAATACAAAGAGATGTCAGCAAGGAGCCCCGAACATCTGCCAAGATGATTGTTAGTGACCTGGCCTCTTCTGGAGATGATGTTTAAAGGAACACAGTTGTGGGGGCTCTACATTGTGGTGGGCTTCAGACGAACCCCTTTACTCAAAGAGTGGCACATCACTGAGGATTGCCTGTGAACATTTGAAAGGTATACTATATATATATATATATATATACAATGACCCAAAACTTACATCAAAATTAGTCCAACAGTTCCTCAAGGATACCAAAACCAAATCCTGGAGTGGCCCTCACAGAGACCAGGCCTCAATCTTATTTAGAATCTGTGGCGGGTGCTCAAAGTGAATGTCCATGCTCGGAAACCATGCAATTTGGACCAGTTAGAACAGTTTGCATTGGAAGAATGAGCCAAAAATCTTCCAGGAGACCTATGCCAGCGTAGTAAAGAACTATTCTATGAGATTGTTGTCAGTTGTGGCTCAGAAAGGGTACAGTATTGACTATTAATGCCCAGAGGGATAATCAATTGGGATGTTTTATTTTTGCTCTTTCTTGTTTCAACTCAGTGTATTAATACAATATCCTAATTAAACTTAGTGGACATCTTTTATAGTGTATTTGTTTCCAAAATAACAAACACTTGTTTGTTGTCATTTTTATAGAGATATCAAGAGTGTTGTCTAATTTCATAAGAGGGGCTAATAATTTTGGCCTCAACTGTACATGCTAGAGCCACTGTGTAAATGTGCCACACGTTAAATATACAGTATACCATGCCACATGCAGTGTGGGAATTCATTATTCAATCCTCTGCAACTTTTTTAAGTTTGTCCACTTACAAAGAAATGTGTATGGTAATCTAATTTTAACGGTGAGAGAAAGAATACAAGCAAAAATCCCAAAAAAGCATGTAAAAACATTTACATTACATAAAAGTTATAAATTGATTTTGCTATCATACATTAAGAAAAATAAGTATTTGATCCCCAAGCAAAACTTGACTTATTATTTGGTAGCGAAACTCTTGTTTGCAACCACAGTGCTAAGTTGTTTATTGTAGTAGGTTACCAGGATTGCACACGTCAGGATGGATTTTGGCCCACTTGTCTTTACAGAAACCCTCTAAATATGTTAGGTTTCTTGGCTACCTCTTGGCCAATGGGATCTCCAACTCCCTCTACAAATTTTCTATAGGACTGAGGTCTGTAGACAGGCAAAGACACCCCATGACCTTCTTCTTTAGCCAATCTTTTGTTGCCTTGGCAGTATCTTTTGGTCATTTTCCTGGTTCTTCCTACTCAGTAAGCCAGCACCTATTCAGTAAGGAGTTCATTGGGCAAAACCCCTAACACTGCTACTGCCTATTGAGTGCTCTCTTGTGGCTGCCTCGCAAGCACTTTGAGTCCTGCAGGAGAAAGGCGCTATACAAAAAAAGGAATTATTATTTTCATGCTGAAAAACAAAACCACTACCGATCTTCAGTGTTCTAGCTTCAGGAAGGAAGTACAAGATTTTACAGTACATGTTCCCATCCATTGGACCGCAGTGTGGTTAAGTCATCCTATACTGTAGCAGAAAAATATTCCTGAAGCAAAATGTTTCCACCTCCAGGACTGACTGTGGGGATAGAGTTCTTTGGGTCATACAGTACTCAGTATTTCTCTAACTCTAAACACAACAATACCGAATCAAGATGGGCCTTTACATGTGCCTTCTTGAGCAGGGGCACCTTGCAGGCACTGCAAGATTTCAATCCATTATGACGCAGTGTTCTTGGTGACTGTGTTTCTAGCTGCCTTCAGATCATTCACATGCTTCTCCTGTGTAGTTGTGGGCTGATCCTACACCTTTTTGCATGATCATCCTTACCTCATGAAGCAAGATCTCGTATGGAGCTCTAGACTGAGGGCAAACGTAATACTTATTTCCAAATAATTGCACCAACAATTGTCACTTTTTCACCAAGCTTCTTGCTAATGTTTTTAACTCATTCCATTATTGTGCCAGTCTACAATCTTGCCCTGGACATCATTTGATCTTGCCCATGATGATAGAGAGATTGTATGGTAATAGAAGAAACTGATTCTGAAACTGAGTGTAATGTGTGTGCTACATGGGTGCATGAACAATCTGTGTGATCAATTAGTTACAGTATTTAATTTAATGACATTCAAATCAATTTGTTAGGTTTTTTTTTTTTGCTTAATTTGTTTGCTCAATGTTTTTTTTCTATTGAACTCTGGTGTTGCAATGTTTGCCACCAAAAAACTGACTTTTATTGTTAAATCCATCCCAGGTTTTACTGGGAGATTTGGGGGCAGGGTGAAGCCAAAAATCATCTCACCCTGCTCCTGCAGAAGTCCTGGTGGCTTTAATTACTATACCTCCTCCAGGCTGCATGTACTCAGGGGTAAGACTTAATCTGGCTGCCAACTGTTGCTGGCGATCGAATTTCACGGTTTTTTTATAGTAATTTGGGCTCCGTCTTTCGGCAGCACCCAAATTACTGTCTGAGCTCCGCTATAGCCGTAATTCACATTAGATGGGTATTTACTTAGCAGATTGATCCAATCATCTCGATTTCTGCAGGTGGGAGGCGTTAAACCCAAATCGGGGCACTATGATGGCCAGCAATATAACAGAGGGCTTTATTATACAAACATGAAAATGGAAAGGCACTGTAATTGGGTGAACTACAATACTGTGAAGTACCATAAAAGGTATTATAGTGAGAAGCACTATAATATAAGCACTATAATAGTAATAGCAATATAATGAGGTCATTACATAGTTACATAGTTATTTGGGTTGAAAAAAGACATACGTCCATCGAGTTCAACCAGAAAACAAAGTACACCAGCCCGCTTCCTCACAAATCCCTGTTGATCCAGAGGAAGGCGAAAAACCGTTACAGGGCATGGTCCAATTAGCCACAAAAGGGGAAAATTTCCTTCCCGACTCCAGATGGCAATCAGATAAAATCCCTGGATCAACACTACTGGGCAATACCTAGTAATTATAGCCATGGATGTCTTTCACCGCAAGGAAAGCATCTAAGCCCCCTTTAAATGCGGGTATAGAATTTGCCATAACTACTTCCTGTGGCAATGCATTCCACATCTTAACTCTTACTGTAAAGAACCCTTTCCTAAATAAATGGCTAAAACGTTTTTCCTCCATGCGCAGATCATGTCCTCTAGTCCTTTGTGAATGCCTAGGGACAAAAAGCTCATCCACCAAGCTTTTATATTTTTACAGTGGGGGCACTATAATGGGGAGAACTAGAAAGGGGATGATGGAGACATTATAATGGTGGTTGGCAGCCTAGTTAGGGCTACTGTTCCTAGTATCAGTGCCCTTATGAAAATGTAGGTAAATCTGGTAATGCATTATAATTGAATTATATATCCTGGACAATTTAGGGTTAATTTAGCACGTCTGTGTTATAATCATTGTGATCTTTCATGCTGGCGTTAATTAAACAGTAACACCTACAGTAACTCATAAAGACAGGTACAGATTCTTAGGAGGTTAATCCAGACAGAGACACAAATCAGTTGTAACTGGTTATGGATCATTGCTAAAATGCAACGACCCTCTCATTACTAAATATTTTTATGGGGCAAAAGGCAACAGGGGAAATGAGGGTCAGCTGTCAGATATGCTGAACTGTGAGATTCCTGCTTATTTTCTTGCACTCGGCACAGCAGCACACTAGAAGCGCTTACGGAGTTAACAGTAATACAATAACACATGAAACATAAAAGAATCTTTACAAGGTCACACAAGGGTACAGCCAGGAAGTAGTCAGAAAGCTGAAATATCTGTGCTAAGCATCCTGTGTGGTAAAATAAAGTTGGAAAGTGCTTGGTAGACAGCAGCGGTCATTCAAAAATCCCTCCTCTCAGCAGCTCTGACCAACAGCCCTTCAGGGAACAAGAAAGATGAAAATGTACATTTCACCTTTTTGGAAGGGAAAAGGTTACACAACAAGCCCCATTTCTTCCCCACAACATCCCATGATATGTTAGCCCCCACCATGCATCTGGAACGGTGCCTTCCCCACAGTGCTCAACCCAGAAGTCCTGTCTCAGCACAAAGTCTGGGTGTGTTTCTTGCTGAGCCGTGATTTCTTCTCCCCCCACCTTTCTTCCTTGTGATCCCCATTTCCTGAAACTCCAGCTTACTTTTCCTCCCACACCCCCTCGACTTTCATTCCCCCCTCCTTTTTCTCATCGGTCTCTTTGTGTCTCCCTCTCTGCCCTTCCTATAGCCTCTCCCTCCCGCCTTCTATGCACATCTATGCTAACAATACTTCACGGAGGGCGTGCAGAATGAGGAGAGGCTGATGCCTGATTTTCTGCTGTAAGCAGAGCATCAAACAAACACAACTGACAAGCACAGATTGAGAAATGCCGCAAGGCTCGGTGGAGGGGATAAATACTGCAATTTACCAAAAAATAAAAAAAAAATCATAATTTACCATATTTGGCAAATTGTGAATTCAACTTAGTCATATGAGTCATACTGAAAATGTTCCATGAGGACACTTATAAGAAAAACAAGTACAACGCAAAGAAAAGAGAGCCTTTTCTGTAAATTCTTCAGTGATATAAGGAATTATGTGAAATATAGAGAATATTGGAGGCCATATGGCCTTCCATAACACTTATAGAGTCCTCGTGTAGTTATGTGTTATATTATAATTGTCAGGGAACAATTGTAAACACTTGACAGTCAGAGTGGTAGGTTATTTCAGCACACAGGATGCCATCAGGATTCAATGTTATGTAACAACATTAGGCCTCACTGACAGAAAAACTGAATCCTTTCACTAACATTATACCCCTGTGAGTGTACAGGAAGGCCTCCATGTGTGCTGCTGACTTGTGAGAAGTGGAATATTTTATTTTATAGGTCTGCTCTGCCTGGTTTCCCTGTCAGTCCTGTGACAAGAAGACAGAGACACTGGGTGGCAAATGTGATTCTGTCAGCTCTAGGTAAACAAGAATCTTTCTGTGTCTCAGAGCTGCCCATCACAGCAGTGAAGAAGAGAAGATGGAGTCAAGAGCTGCACTCTACAAACAATGAGGAGAGTGTAATATTTTTGCTTTTAATATTTACTCAGAGTTCTGATTTAAAGTACACCTGGATGGGGTAGCTGATGAAGGGGTGAAGGACCTTTTAAAACTATTTCAGCTATGTCTCCCAACACAGGTCACACTAAGTTGAAAATCACTGTAGTAGGCTGTCAAGTACAGATCCAAAGCCCAAAGTGTTGTAGAATATGAAATATGATAGTATCCAAATAAACAGAATCTATATACACTTACATTATTAGGAACACCATACTAATACGGTGTTTGACCCCCTTTCGCCTTCAGAACTGCCTTAATTCTACGTGGCAATGATTCAACAAGGTGCTGAAAGCATTCTTTAGATATGTTGGCCCATATTGATAGGATAGCATCTTGCAGTTGATGGAGATTTGTGGGATGCACATCCAGGGCATGAAGCTCCTGTTCCATCACATCCCTAAGATGCTCTATTGGGTTGAGATCTGGTGACTGTGGGGGCCATTTTAGTACAGTGAACTCATTGTCATGTTCAAGAAACCAACTTGAAATGATTTGAGCTTTGTGACATGGTGCATTATCCTGCTGGAAGTAGCCATCAGAGGATGGGTACATGGTGGTCATGAAGGGATGGACATGGTCAGAAACAATGCTCAGGTAGACCGTGGCATTTAAACCATGCCTAATTGGAACTAAGGGGCCTAAAGTGTGCCAAGAAAACATCCCCCACATGATTACACCATCACCACCAGCCTGCACAGTGGTAACAAGGCTTGATGGATCCATGTTCTCATTCTGTTTACTCCAAATTCTGACTCATCAGACCTGGCAACATTTTTCCAGTCTTCAACTGTCCAATTTTGGTGAGCTCGTGCAAATTGTAGCCTCTTTTTCCTAATTGTAGTGGAGATGAGTGGTACCCGGTGGGGTCTTCTGCTGTTGTAGCATATCTGCCACAAGGTTGTGCGTGTTGTGGCTTCACAAATGTTTTTCTGCATACCTTGGTTGTAACGAGTGGTTATTTTAGTCAACGTTGCTCTTCTATCAGCTTGCATCAATTGGCCCATTCTTCTCTGACCTGTAGCATCAACAAGGCATTTTTGCCCACACGACTGCCACATACTGGATGTTTTTCCCTTTTCACACCATTCTTTGTAAACCCTAGAAATGGTTGTGCGTGAAAATCCCAGTAACTGAGCAAATTGTGAAATACTCAAACCGGCCTATCTGACACCAACAACCATGCTACACTCAGAATTGCTTAAATCACCTTTCTTTCCCATTCTGACATTCAGTTTGGAGTTCAGGAGATTGTCTTGACCAGGACCACACCCCTAAATGCATTGAAGCAACAGCCATGTGATTGGTTGATTAGATAATTGCATTAATGAGAAATTGAACAGGTGTTCCTAATAATTGTAACGATTGGTGTCAGCAAGAGGCACAAATATCTGATTAAGTGGTGATATACAGAATCACCACTAATGCAGATATGTTAGAGTGAAATAGTCAGTATCTTCCTGATGGTAAATCAGCGGAAGGCTCACTAACACGGTAAGTGCCTGAAATGATCTACTCAGACCAGTGTCACACCCCGAACCTTGATTATTGGGGATCCGCAGTATCGCCAATAATACAAGGATAGACCCGATTATATAGCAATCTGCGGAATTGCTAATAATGCGGGTAGATGTAAAGCAGTGGACACACGATCAACATGGAAATAAACAAAGCAGTAAATATTCACAAAGTTGTGGAAATATCCACCACACGTCAATTCCTCAGAGGTGTGGTTACCTCTGAATGGGAACCCCGTGTGTGAGATCCCCCAAAGTGGCAGTGGAGGAATCTCGGCCTCTGGCAGTAACGGTCTGCTAGGGCCGGCGTCTCAGGGAGGCAAGCCTCAGATAATAACCCAACAGTGGGAGACGTTCCACTGAAGGGAGCAAGGTCAGACAGAAAGAGGTTCGGCAACAGTACAGGCAGCAACAGTACAGAGACGTGAGACGAGAGAATAGTCAGGAACCAAGCCAATAGTCGTTAACGGTACGGGCTGGCAGAGTACAGAATCAGGAAGCAGAAGAGAAGTCGAGACAGGCACAGAATCATACACAGAGAATCAATAACAATAATAATCTCCTAGTCTAGGTGTGAAGTCCTTGGTTTCAACACCTGGGATCTAGTCTAAGGTCTGAGTGCTGACACAGGGTATCGCAAACACAGACAAAGTGTGACTGAAAAGCACTTCCTTATATACTGCCTGGGAGAGAAGTCTCCACCCTAGGCAGCAACCAATCAGAGCAGGCTAAAATGTCAGCTGACCTCCAGGTCAGCTGACACGCTTTCTAAGAGTATAAAGGCGTGTCTGGCGTGCGGCCGCACCCCCTAGAGGCAAGATGGCAGAACCCTGGTGAACAGCATGTTGGTGAGTTTGAAGCAGAGTGCTCGGACGGGTGTACGCAGCGGATGCGGCCGAATTTCCGCATCCCGCGTTGGAAGGTCCGCTTGCCGGACTGGATGCGACCATATTTCCGCAATCCATCCGGCGTTGCAGATTTTTCGTTACAGTACCCCTCCCTCTAGGCGTGGACTCCGGACACGTCCCACCTGGCCTGTCAGGATGGAGCTCATGGAACCGTCTCCTAAGTTTATCAGCATGTAAATCACCTGCTTTGACCCAGGATCTTTCCTCTAGACCGTACCCTCTCCAATGCACCAAATACTGCACTGAACCCTGAACTCGTCTGGAGTCCAAGATCTCCTCAACCTCCCATTCAGGCTCACCATCAACCATGACAGGGTGAGGCGGGAGGGAGTCCACCTGAACAGCTGGTTTCAGGAGTGACACACGAAAGGCTTTCCCCACCTTTAGAGAATGCGGTAACCTGACTCTGTAAGTAACACGATTAACCCTTTCGGAAATTGGATATGGTCCAATATACCTGGGCCCCAGTTTCGCGGATTGCTGCCTCAGAGCTATATGACGAGTTGATACCCAAACCTTGTCTCCTGGTTTAAACTCCCACTCCGCAGACCGTCTCTTATCTGCCTGCCTCTTCTGTATGATGAAAGCCTTTTTTAAATTTTCTCCGACATTAGCCCAAATCCTCTTGAAAGATTCCTGCCACTCCTCCAGGACAGGGAATGGAGAGGTCGACACTGGCAAAGGAGAAAATTTGGGAGATTTCCCATTGACAATTTGAAAAGGCGCATAACCAGAGGACTCATTCCTGAGATTGTTATGTGCGAACTCAGCAAATGGTAGAAACTCCGCCCACTGGTGTTGGGCGTCCGCCACATAACATCTCAGGAACTGTTCCAATGATTGATTGGTCCTCTCTGTCTGGCCGTTGGTCTGTGGATGGTAACCTGATGAAAAGGACAACGACATACCCATCCCCTTACAGAAGGCCCGCCAGAACCTAGAGACAAACTGGACCCCTCTGTCTGAGACAACATTCTCTGGAATGCCGTGTAATTTAAAGATATTTTGAATGAAAAGATCTGCTAGTTTTTGAGCAGTAGGGAAACCACTCAAAGGCACAAAGTGGGCCATCTTACTGAATCTGTCTGTGACCACCCATATGACAGTCTTTCCATTGGAATCTGGAAGTTCTCCCACGAAGTCCATGGAAATATGTGTCCATGGCTCCTGAGGGGAGGGCAGAGACTGCAAAGTTCCAACTGGAGCCAGTCGGGAGGGTTTGCTCCTGGCACAGACGGTACAGGTCTTAACAAATTCCTTGCAATCTTGTTGTAGAGATGGCCACCAGACAGATCTACACAACAATTCTTGGGTTCGGGTAATGCCAGGGTGTCCAGCATTCTTGTGTCCATGAAACAACTGCAGCACTTTGGGACGTAAAGTACAAGGGACATAAAGAACCCCTCTTGGTTTCCCTTCTGGGACTTCTAATTGAAAAGGACTTAAGAGGCTAGGAAGGTCTTCAACTATCTCAGTGGCTGCCAGGATGATCTCTTTCGACAGAATACTTTCTGAGGAAGGAGATGGAGCAGTTTCAGGTTCAAAACAACGAGAAAGGGCGTCCGCTTTAACGTTATTACTCCCTGGTGTGAATGTAATTATAAAATTAAAACGGCAGAAAAAGAGAGCCCATCTAGCCTGTCTGGGGGTGAGTCTTTTAGCTTTTTCAATGTACTGTAAATTTTTATGATCCGTGTACACAGTAATTACATGCTCCGCCCCCTCTAACCAGTGGCGCCACTCCTCAAAAGCAAGCTTGATGGCTAATAATTCTCTGTTTCCAACATCATAATTTCTCTGGGCAGGGGAGAATTTTCTGGAAAAAAAAGCACAGGGATGAAGCTTGCCCTGAAGTCCTGAACGTTGAGACAATACTGCTCCTACTCCAACCTCCGAGGCATCCACCTCCACTATAAATGGGTAAGCAACATCTACATGACGTAATATGGGAGCAGAACAGAATGCCTCTTTCAGAGAGGAAAATGCCACAACTGCTTCTTCTGACCAATGAGTGGCATCAGCCCCTTTTTTTGTCAAATTAGTAAGCGGAGACACCACCGAAGAGAACCCCTTGATAAATTTTCTATAATAATTTGCGAATCCCAAGAATCTCTGTAGTGCTTTAAGCCCAGATGGTTGTGGCCAATACCTTACAGCAGAGACCTTCTTGGGATCCATGGACAACCCTGATGTAGAGATAATGTAACCAAGAAAGGCAATCTCCTTTACCTCGAAAACACATTTCTCTAATTTCGCAAACAATTGATTCTCCCTGAGTCTTTGTAACACATACTTTACATGTTGGCGGTGTTCCGTGATATTTTTAGAAAATATCAAGATATCATCTAAGTAGACGATTACAAAGCGACCCAGTACCTCCCTAAAAATCTCGTTGACGAACTCTTGAAAAACTGCAGGAGCGTTACACAACCCAAAGGGCATCACCAAGTATTCGTAATGCCCCTTGGGAGTGTTGAATGCCGTCTTCCATTCATCTTCCTCCCTGATACGGATCAAATTGTAGGCCCCCCTTAGATCCAACTTAGTGAAAACAGAAGCCCCGGGAACCTGTGTAAATAAATCGTCGATTAGCGGTAGTGGATACCGATTCTTAATCGTGATCTTATTTAGACCCCTGTAGTCAATACAGGGGCGCAAACCACCATCTTTTTTCTGAACGAAAAAGAATCCCGCTCCTGCAGGAGATCTTGAAGGGCGGATGAAACCCTTCTGCAAATTTTCCTGAATGTACTCGTCCATGGCCAATTTTTCCGGGGACGAGAGGTTGTATAGGTGGCCCCTGGGTGGCATGGTTCCTGGTTTCAAATCTATTGGGCAATCAAAAGGTCTATGGGGGGGTAATTGATCTGCTGCCCTAGGACAAAAGACATCAGCATATTCCTGATATTGTGGAGGTACTCTTTCCACTTGAATCTTAGTAGAACACAAAACTACATTCTGTAAACAATGTTGTGTACAATAAGGCGACCAAGTAGTCAACTGCCCATTCCCCCAATCAAACTGAGGAGAATGTAATCGTAACCAGGGCAACCCTAGTATCACCGTAGAGGTAGACATCTTTAAAACGAAAAACTGTATGACCTCCCTGTGCAGAGCTCCCACTTGCAGCGAGAGGGGAGGTGTCTGACACAGTGGGGACTTTCCTTGCAAAGGAGTGTCATCAATCGCTGTAACATATAAATGTCTTCCTACCGGAAGTACAGGGATATTTAAACTTAAAGCAAAGCTTAAATCTAAAAAGTTAGCTGTTGACCCGGAATCTACAAATGCTGTGGTAGGAAAGTTCTGCCCTTCCCAATTTAGGGAACAGGGCAATAAAAATTTTTCTTGTTTTGGAGGTAAAACAATTCCGCTTAGGGTGGTACCCCCTACCACACCTAAGCCGAGGAGTTTCCCGACTTCCTACCACAGTTTTGTGCAATGTGGCCCTTTTCCCCGCAGTACATGCAAAGACCCTCTCTGCGTCTTCTTGACCTTTCCGCCTCCGTGAGGCGCCCGTGGCCTAACTGCATCGGCTCCTCAGTCTCAACTGCTGCCGAGCTACTGGCCCCAGAAGTCCTAGAGTACATGGGGTACCTGCCCTTCTTGTTGTACCTCAGACGCCTATCTATTTTAATAGACAGCGTAATAGCCTCATCTAGATCTTTGGGTTCCGGATGACTAACCATCACGTCAGTTACTGCTTCTGACAACCCATCTAGGTATCTATCCAAGAGTGCATATCGCTCCCATCTAGAGGACACAGCCCACTTCCTAAACTCTGACGCATACTCCTCAGCAGTACTGCGTCCTTGTCTAAGGTTTTTGAGCTTACGTTCGGCCGTGGCGGCACTATCTGGATCATCGTAGATGACCGCCATGGCCTTAAAAAACTCCTGGACAGAAGACAGAGCAGGATGCTCATCAGGTAAGCCATAAGCCCACGTCTGGGAATCTGCATGCAATAGAGTCTTGATAAGAGTGACCTTCTGAGCCTCGGTTCCCAAGGACACAGGTTTCATCTCAAAGTAAGACAGCACTCTGTGACGGAAATTCTGGAAATCTGACCTTGTGCCTGAAAATTTCTCAGGAATGTTCATTTTAGGCTCGCTAAGAGCCGGGGGAGGTAGAACGTTAAGTGGTGATTGCAACCTTTGGACAGTCTCATTTAACTGAGTAATCTGAGCCTGCTGTGCAGTTACAGTAATCTTCAGCTGTTCTAACTCTGCCCTTACAGTCTGAAGCTGGTTTATCACCCCCTCCATCTTACTTCTTTATGGTCTGTGTTTCTGTAACGATTGGTGTCAGCAAGAGGCACAAATATCTGATTAAGTGGTGATATACAGAATCACCACTAATGCAGATATGTTAGAGTGAAATAGTCAGTATCTTCCTGATGGTAAATCAGCGGAAGGCTCACTAACACGGTAAGTGCCTGAAATGATCTACTCAGACCAGTGTCACACCCCGAACCTTGATTATTGGGGATCCGCAGTATCGCCAATAATACAAGGATAGACCCGATTATATAGCAATCTGCGGAATTGCTAATAATGCGGGTAGATGTAAAGCAGTGGACACACGATCAACATGGAAATAAACAAAGCAGTAAATATTCACAAAGTTGTGGAAATATCCACCACACGTCAATTCCTCAGAGGTGTGGTTACCTCTGAATGGGAACCCCGTGTGTGAGATCCCCCAAAGTGGCAGTGGAGGAATCTCGGCCTCTGGCAGTAACGGTCTGCTAGGGCCGGCGTCTCAGGGAGGCAAGCCTCAGATAATAACCCAACAGTGGGAGACGTTCCACTGAAGGGAGAAAGGTCAGACAGAAAGAGGTTCGGCAACAGTACAGGCAGCAATAGTACAGAGACGTGAGACGAGAGAATAGTCAGGAACCAAGCCAATAGTCGTTAACAGTACGGGCTGGCAGAGTACAGAATCAGGAAGCAGAAGAGAAGTCGAGACAGGCACAGAATCATACACAGAGAATCAATAACAATAATAATCTCCTAGTCTAGGTGTGAAGTCCTTGGTTTCAACACCTGGGATCTAGTCTAAGGTCTGAGTGCTGACACAGGGTATCGCAAACACAGACAAAGTGTGACTGAAAAGCACTTCCTTATATACTGCCTGGGAGAGAAGTCTCCACCCCAGGCAGCAACCAATCAGAGCAGGCTAAAATGTCAGCTGACCTCCAGGTCAGCTGACACGCTTTCTAAGAGTATAAAGGCGTGTCTGGCGTGCGGCCGCACCCCCTAGAGGCAAGATGGCAGAACCCTGGTGAACAGCATGTTGGTGAGTTTGAAGCAGAGTGCTCGGACGGGTGTGCGCAGCGGATGCGGCCGAATTTCCGCATCCCACGTTGGAAGGTCCGCTTGCCGGACTGGATGCGACCATATTTCCGCAATCCATCCGGCGTTGCAGATTTTTCGTTACAATAATCCTTTAGGTGAGTGTATAGCGTACCAAATCTGTCTGTGTAGATTAAAAATCTCAGAATTTGTGCAGAACTTCAATGAACCTTTGTAAGGACAACACAACACTAGAGTTGTGCGGGACAACACAATCCACAATTCATTTGCCTAAATTGAAATTTAAAAGGTGAATTTGGCAGATTGTGTTATTTAAAATCCAATGTCATTTAAATGTGTAAATAGAGGACTCCCTTTACCTAGGGTGCTTATTTGCAGAATTCTTCACCTTTGCTTTTATCTTACCGCCTTCTCACCTCATAATCTCAGTGTGATGGTTGGTTCACTGATCAACTGTAAGGTGCAGAAGGACATATGGGTATTAGATAAATTACCCCACAAATTTTCACTTGAGAATTTCACCCGGTATATGCAAGTAGAATAGGTATAAGGTGCATGTCAGCCACGCCTGCGTAAACCCAAAGAGAACTAGTAGAGAGAGGAATACAGTGAATGTTGTCTTTATTCCCCTTTAAAAATATGATTTTCTTGGATGACATGGTGAGCTTTTGGCTTCAGTAGAGTCTGTGTCATGCACCAGTAATAGGCACCCAGTGGAGTAAAACTTGACTGTAAAAATCTTCATTGGCTACCAATTAGCTAGAGGATACACTTTAAATTGTTAACTCTAACCTACAAAGCTCTCCACAAGAGGCTGAAGGGGAATGGCCTAATTTAAAGCATATGTTTTGAGGGAGCAGTTAAAGATTTCATAGGTTGGCTAGGTTTACATATGTATCTTAAAGGGGTTCTTTCGCGAAAAAAGTAGGCAGTTAAAAAATGTGACAGATGACAGGTTTTGGGCCAGTCCATCTTTTTAAGGGGGATTCTCAGGGCTTTCTTTGTTTTCAACAGCATCTCCTCACTAGTTTTCAATTACCAACCCATTGCATCATTCCCATGCCATTCCCATCCACTGTGTTTGCATCACCACCCGTCTGTTCGCTCGCCGGCAACTTCCGTCACTTTACCCACCGTCTGCACCTTCCTCTGCTGCTCCCCTTCAATCCATGTGACCAGGAAGCACAGGCTTCCTGTTGGTTTGTAAAAAAAAATGATGTTAATCCTACCTAGCAACCATGAAACCAATGAGAATTTCCTTGTTGCAGGAGGATTCCCATTGTTTTTTTTTTTTTTTTTTGAAAACCGTTGGGATGTCCCATGTTTCTACTGGGCAAGGATCCCCTGCAGTAGACTGAACAGCTGCAGCAGCAGGGCCAAGGCAGAGGCGAGAGAGGCTCCAGCCTCAGGGCGCAGTGTAGGAGGGGGCGCACAACTGACTCAGCTATCATTCCCCTATTGTGTATGAAGCAGAGAGAAATAAGAAAAGGGGACACATGGCAGTGATTGCAAGCCAGATAACTAGAGATTAAGGTGTTGGAGGCCCTGAGGTGCCTAATAGCAAACAGTGTGTGCCAGCTGGGGTGGGAGGGATGGAGGGACACACTTTGGTGTCTCAGCCTTGGGTGCCGGAGGACCTTGTCCCAGCTCTGGGCAGCAGCACCAAAAATCCATGGGACAGGTATGCAGTCTGAATGCAGCGAGAAACTTAGTGGGAACAGACACCGTTCCGGTAAGCTCAACATCTTTTGCTGCACTGTGAACGGCCCTAACAACAACAACAACAACAACAAATAACATTTGTAAAGCGCTTTTCTCCCGTGGGACTCAAAGCGCATAAGCATGGCTCCGACCATCGTGGTACAGGGGAAGAATTTTATAAATCTGGAAATGCCAGGCTAAACAGGTGGCTTTTCAGTCTGGATTTGAATAGCTCCAGGGATGGTGCTGTCTTTACTGGGTGTGGTAGGGAGTTCCAAAGAGTAGGGGCAGCATGACAGAAGGCTCTGTCTCCAGATTTTTTGAGGTGCACTCTGGGAGTGACCAAGTTTATAGAACTTGCTGATCTGAGGTTGTGAGAGGTGTGGTGCAGCTTCAGCAAGTCCTTCATGTATCCAGGGCCCAGATTGTGCAGGGATTTGAATGTCAGCAGTCCAATCTTGAAGAGTATTCTCCATTCTACTGGTAGCCAGTGCAGTGAGCGAAGGATCGGTGTAATGTGACAGTGGCGAGGCTGGTTTGTTAGCAATCTGGCAGCAGCATTCTGCACTAATTGCAGGCGACGCAAGTCTTTTTTGGGGAGGCCAGCATAAAGGGCATTGCAGTAGTCCAGCCGTGATGTGATGAAGGCGTGGACTAGGGTTTGAAGATCCTCTGGGGGAATCAGATGTTTAATCTTTGCAATGTTCTTCAGATGAAAGAAGGAAGATTTAACTACAGATGAAATTTGGTTTCTGAAACTCAATTCCCCATCGATTAGTACGCCAAGGCTGCGCACAAGGTTGGAGCTGTTTATGTCTGAATTCCCAATCCTGATTGGTGTTGCTTTAGGATAGAGCTGTTTTGATGGCGAGCACTGGCTTTGGACAAACAGGACCTCAGTTTTGTCAGCATTCAGTTTCAACCAGTTATCATTCATCCATGCCTGAAGCTCAGCTAAGCAAGAGTTTATTTTTGGGGTAGGGTCTGTTCCACCAGGTTTGAAGGACAGGTATAGCTGTGTGTCATCGGCGTAGCAGTGGTACGTCAGGCCATGTCGTTGGATAAGTGTACCGAGTGGCAACATGTAGATTGCAAACAGCAGAGGGGATAGGATTGATCCTTGTGGCACTCCGAATTGTAGAGGTGCAGGTTTGGACATTATAGGTCCTAGGGATACTCTCTGTGTTCTGTCAGTCAGGAATGATCTGAACCACTGGAGGACTGATCCACTGATGCCACAGTACTCCTGCAGTCTGTTAAGCAGGATTTCATGGTCAACTGTATCAAAAGCAGCTGAGAGATCCAACAGGATTAGGATGGAGCATTCCCCTCTGTCCCTTGCCATGAGCAGATCGTTGTAGACTTGGATGAGGGCTGTTTCACAGCTGTGGTGTTTCTTAAAGCCAGATTGTAGAGGGTCCAGGATGTTGTTTACTGACAGCCTGGTTTCAAGTTGCAGATAGACAGCCTTTTCAATAACTTTACCTAAGAAGGGGAGGTTGGAGACAGGTCTGTAGCTGCTCATAGCATCTGGATCCATGGAAGGTTTTTTGAGAAGGGGCTTGATGATTCCTTCTTTTAGAGAGGTAGGAAACCTCCCTGCTTGCAGAGAGCAATTTACTATTTTGTGAAATGCTGGACCAAGCAGGTCAGGGCATTTCAGCATATGTTTAGTTGGTCCAGGGTCCAGGTCGCAGGTTGTCTGGTGGAGACGACAGAGGGTGTCTGAGATCTCTTCCTCACTAATACTTTTGAAATCAGTCCAGGGTGTTAGGTTGTTTTTGCAGCTATTTCCATTAGTTGCATGAGTCTTGGGTGCTGTGGACTGAATGAGAGACCGAATAGAAGATACTTTGTCAGCAAAGTAGCAGGCAAATTTCTCACATAGCTCCTTTGAGGGAGTTATAGTGGGTTTTAGACAGGATGGATTACATAGTCTATCAAGGAGGGGATCAGCACAGCAGACAAACAGGTAAATGTGAATAAATATGGCAGCAGCCCCTATATCTGTCCCACTGAAAGTTTCCTTTAACTTCAAAAAAATTGTTTTGTTTCTTTTATCTGGGTGCAGCAGTTCGCATTGTCTCAAATCACCACTGTAAAATATACAAAACATGGAAACGGGGAGTCTGTCCTGGAAAATCAGACATGAAGGAGCCCCAGCTGTGATATCAGACAATACTTTATGTCAGCCCCACTGGGCGAAACTATTTTCCATTAGCTTCACCCTGTCTATTCTTTCTCTCTCAGCACTAGATCTGTGCTATTAGAGGTGATTGCTGTTCTCTGTATAGATGTATTGTATACTTTGGCAATGATTCCTTTCATCCCTCTTTTGTACTTCTAACCTGCACTCCCCACAATTTGGCTCTTAAGTCTACATCATGATTGAAATTGTATTTGTAGAAATTCGTTATCTTGGCTGTTTAATGCTTTATTTCCTAAACCTCTAGCAGACTAGACATGTTGACAAAGATATTTCACACCTTTTTTTTTAGATTGTGTACCTTCTTACACAGAGGTCCAGCTTCCATAGGAATTTCCTATTTCCATTTACACTAATGTGCTGTCATCTAAGGAAGTGTATTTAGAGTGACCATGTCCTGTGTAATCACTTCCTTTCTCAGGGCTGAGTGCTGGCTGAATCTCATCTGAGTCATAAGGTGCCCTTTTGGTTTGCAGTGGGCTTTGATGCTTACAGCACACATCAGGCTTGCATACCTTTTGATAGTGGCTTTCCATCTGTGATTAACCATGGATCATTCAACTACCTATTTCATTTCACGGTCAGCACTGAGTGACGGATGTTACAAAAATGGAAACACCTGGATTACAAGGAACAATTGTTGGTGAAAGGAAGTTTTTCATATTACAGTTACTGACATACAGTACATACTTGTTATTTTTAAGGATAATTATGTTACTATATGTGCTATTCATATACTAACATCCTTATTTATACTTTCTGCTGCCATGCAAAGCTCTTGTAATGCAAAGGAAAGTACAATAATAGTGAGAAAGTGCAGAAAGGTGTACCTATAAATAATTATATAAATCATCACAGGAGTCACAGCCCTGGGCTCAACAATATTTATTAATGCTCAAAAAATAGGTTGCAATGCAAAAATTATACTGTTAAAACCGATTCAAAACCAACTGCTGAGGAACACTGCTGATCTTCAGGCAGTTTCACACTCGGCATTGGGAGTTTTTGTTCAGTTCGATGTGGAGGTCGCATTACAGCGCAACGGCAAAACCAGCCTTCGAGGATTTCCGCATTAATACGCGGTAATCCCCGCCTGGCAGCAGATCAAGCAGGAAGTGAGGATCTCTAGCACTCGCTTCCTGTGGCCAAAAAGATGAATAGCGCAAGTCTATTGACCAAATTCGCTTCTGCATGTATGTGCGGCGGCCGCTTTAAAATAGCTGCATCACCATACACTCAGATGACTTCCGGTTTGACGCACGTCCCCGCTGAAGATGCCCAGTGTAGTGTCAGAATGGGCAGCCCCGCACGTTGGGCAGCCCCGCATGCGCAGTAGGAGCCTGCGTCCCATTAAATTGTGCAGCCACGTAAAACGTCCTAAATATCTCCGCTTCCGCACCACGTACACTCCCGAAATTTTCAGGGGAGGGAGGGGACCCCCAGATCTAGCTCTGTGCCGAATTGCAGCCCCCGAGCCCCGCTAGTTCCCGAGACTGATTGCAGCAAACCTATCTTGGGAACTAACGGGGCTCGGGGGCTGCAATTCGACACAGAGCTAGATCTGGGGGTCCCCTCCCTCCCCTGAAAATTTCGGGAGTGTACGTGGTTGCGGAAGCGGAGATATTTCACGTAAATAATGTCTAACTTCCCACTGAGCATGCGTGATACTCAGTGAGGAAGGCTGCTTCCGGGCTGCCCATTCTGACATTGCACCGGCAATGCATGGATGAGCTCGCAGCAGCCAGGCATAAAAAACAACACTTCTGCTGTGGTGCATCCCAACACGCAGGTATGAAAGGCCCCATAGACTTTCCTTGCCGAGTGTGCAGTAAAGCAAGGCAATGAAAATGCCCCAGTGTGAAAGAGGCCTCAAACTCATCACACAACAAATTATCCATTACATACACACCTTCGGTACCAGCCTTTGATCATGTTATGGGGTTGTCCATGTCCAGGCAACAACAGCCAACTTCAAAACCTCCTGCAGACAGTAAATGGCAACAGTTCTCCTGCCAGCGCCAGTTTAATGGCACGGTGGTTGCCACCTAAGAACCATACACAGTCCAATACTCTGGGCAATTAGCTCAAATAGATTATGTTACTCTCTCCAGCACCACTTGGGGCACTGCATCTGGATGTCCTCAGTGTTACGTCCACAGGTAGCAGTGTGTACTTCAGGATACATAAAGCCTCGCTACCGCCACACTATTGTCCATGCTACCAATATCAGCTGAATGGACTGTCATTTTCATATCTATACTAATTTGATACTAACCAACCTGGCCTGAAGCTGCATTTGCTTCCCACTATATACTGTGATGGGATTCCTGTATTTTCTGGATGATAGGAACTCTGGGAACATCCTCAATATGGCTGTATACCAAAAAGCTGCATATTTTATGTTTTTATCTCTCCTTGTTATTATGATCTATGAACTCCAATTGAGACGAGGAGAATAGGAGTGCTCTGTAGTGTGGATGTCATAGGCATACTCAGCATAACAGAAGGCTGAGATAAAGTGTACCTGAGGCGAACCTTAGGTGAAAAAAAACTTCACAAGAGCTAGTTGGATTTCTGATAGTGACCATGCTCCTCTTCATGCACGAGTGCAGCCTTACTGTGCCTGTGCGAGTAGAGGCGAGCCTGCACAGTAAGCTGGAGCCACTTGTACATGAGCAGCTCTGTGCTACTGCGTAGGTGTGGCCGTACTCGTGCAGGTGAAGTATGGCACTCTTGCAATCTTCAGGAGGGTCCTTTTCCTAGTTAAGTATCTGTTTTTTTTATCCAAGGTTCACTGTGACAAAAAACACAGGACGGAAGTCAGAGCATGCTGCAGACAAGGTCATGATTCTGGTTTAGGTTTGTAACAAATAACAGATCAAGAATGGTCAAACAGGATGGATGAATAAGTGGAGCAACATAAAAAGGTCCATAAGTCAAAAGGTCAATGACAGGAGTAAGAGATCAGGAAAAGCCACAATACCAGGTCAATAACAAGAGCAGGAGGTTAGGAGCAGTTGCACAAGCCAGGTTAATAACAGGGGCAGTAGATCCCAGACCGTTGTACAGGCCAGGTCAACAAAAGCAGCAGAAGATGAGCATAACACACATTAGATTTGCTGAGGCGGCTGACAATGACCCCCTCTGCCAAGGTGTACAGCAGCTCTTGTCAAACGCACAACCAGCAATCCGTCAGGCAGATCAGTAAAGCCGTGTGACGGCTGATAGCTTTGTTCTCCCTGCTCACCCTGCCCCACCACATGACAATACACACTTGAGCTACATTTGGCTCTCCCCAAAGGCTTTTGGCTCCCATGGCTGAAAAGCGACCCTCTCTCCGCTCTGCCACCACTCCACGTGCAGTGTCTCGGATCTTCACTACAGTGGTAGATCGCATCACCACGTCCAGACCACCAAGCTAGTTTCATTACTAAGACTCATCAGGAGCTAGATCAGGAGCGGCAGGTCAGTGTTAGGATTATGTAGAGCAGGGATGTCCAAACATTTTGGATAAAGTGCCATATCATCGTTCTTGAGATGACTAGAAGGCCAAACTAGTGAAATATAACAATTTTGTTTTGGATTGCCAGGTACAGTATGTCTATTATATTTTATCAAATAAAACATTTCCACAGGAAATAAACCATATACCATGTGTGCTGTCAGCATGTCCCCTTCAGTGTGCAGTGGCAGCTGCTGATAAGGGGCTGCTGCTGCTGATACAGTAGTAGCTGCTGCTGGCATAGTGGTGGCTACTGCTAGGATAAGTAGTTACCCATCAATCATCCAGTCCAGCCCCTTGTCTCTTCTTTCCCATCTCTTTTCCTCCTTCTCGATCAGGACATCTGCGCCCATTTTCCAGAGTCCCATAGTAATCACTACAGGACTACAAAAATGGTTGATATATTTTCCAGTGTATACTGAATTTCTTTGTAGTCCTAAAGTAATTCCTGTGGGACTACAGGAGCAGAGTGGGAGGCAGAGTGATGACACAGGTTGGCTCTAAAAATTGATGCATGCTGCACTGCAGTATGGCCTATGGGCTGCATGCAATTAAAGTCTCACAAGAGCTTTGAGGGCCATTGGAAAAGGCTCAGGGGGCCGAGTTTGGCCCTCGGGCCAGACTTTGGACACCTCTGAAAGGGTTAGTGTGAGAGATAGGTTAGGTGAAACGATTAAAGCATATCGGTAAAATTACTGATATTCTATTATTGGCATTAGCCAGCGCCCAATAATAAAATATCAGTTATATTACTGATATTCCACTAGCAGCTTCACCAAGAGCTTAACTATTTCACCTCCACGGGGTTTTCCCCTTAAAAAAACAGAGCAATTTTCACCTGTCAGCGCTCTTTCCATTCATTCGCCTATAACTTTATTACTGCTTATCACTACAAAATGATCTATACCTTTTTTTTTTTTTGCCACTAATTAGACTTTCTTTGGGGGGTACTTTTTGCTAAGAATTATTTTATCCTAAATGTGATTTAACAGGAAAAATAAGAAAACATGAAAAAAAAAATCATTCATTCTCAGGTTTCTGTCATTATAGTTTTAAAATAATACATGCTACCATAATTAAAACCCACACATTTTATTTGCTCATTTGTCCCAGTTATTGCAACATTTAAAATTTTTCCCTAGTTAGTACAATGTATGGCGCCAATATTTCATTTGGAAATAAAGGTGCATTTTTTCAGTTTTGCGTCCATCCCTAATTACAAGCCCATAATATATAAAGTAACAGTAGTATACCCTCTTGACATACATATGAAAAAAGTTCAGTCCCTAAGGTAACTTTTTATGTATTTTTTTAATTATACATTTTTTATTTTATTTAAAAAATAAATAAATTGGTAACTATTGGTGAGTGCGGGAGGTAAGGGGTTCATTTAAAATGTAAACATAGCTCTTTTTATTTTAAAAAATGTTTTTAGATGTAATTTTACATTTTGGCCAAAAGATGTCCTCGCACAAAACTTCCCTATGCGTAGTATTACTACGCAAAGAGAAAGCAATGCACGGACGTATAACTAGCTATCTCATAGACAGTGGTGTTCATTCACACGGGGACTTAGATCAATGAATGGGAACTGTGTGGTTTGGGGCGAGCGGGAGTGCACGGTGGGGAGGGACATAGTAATTATGTCCCTGCAAGAAGATATGGGGAAATGCAGGGACGTAGTTACTCGTCCCGGGGGAGGGTTAGTGGTTAAATTACCTATGCCCTTCATCATCATGCAGGCTAGGTGAATAACAGGAACAGGAGATCAGGACTCAGGAGTGTTTAAACAGACCAAAGACACAACAGAAATAAAGGCAAAATGCAAGTAGATGGAGCTGTGTAGAAGTAACAGCACTGAGTCTTGTAAAAAGGAGATTATGTAAATAGCCAGCAGCCTGGTGTGTTCAGTATTCAATCTCCCACATTCGCCTTCACAAGTGGAAAGTATGAGAGGCTGAATAACTGCAAAACCCTTAACAATACAAGTTCATTCGTTCACTCGTTTCTCATGTCTTTCCAAAATACGGTCAGTGAAGAGGTCAGCAAAGCAGCTGTACCAGATTGCATGGCTGATAGCATGTAGCATTCTTTGTTACCATGTACCTATTATCAATGATTTTTTTTTATACATCTTTAGTTGTAGTTTACTTAGAAAACTCAACTTTACGCTTTAACAAATACTGTGAAAGTAGGAAAGTACAGAGCGTATGACTCTGCTCTGCATGTTCTTACATGCCATTACCTGTGCTTATTTTCTGTGCCAGGACCTGCCTGTTATAACATTCTCACATCGTGTTTACAAGTTATTCTATGATCATATCAGGGTTAACCTTTTTGTTGCTATTCAGCTTAAAAAGATTGTACCAGAAATGTGAAGGAGACCGAATCTTACTAAAGATGATCAATAAATTCCACATAAATACTTGCGTAGGCAGAACACAGAAGAAGGCATGGGCCAATCAAAGACTTACAAATTATTGACATGAGCAAATGATTTATGTTCCTCCATGAGTTGTCCTTGAGAAGAGTTCATGTAGAGTAATTTGATCATTTTTAGATGCATATTAACAAATCCATAAATGTGTCCTTTAAAGCCAAGAATGCTTCTGTCAGAATTTTGAAGGTATTTCTAACTTAAATCTCCTATCACTGTAGCTGCTGCCTGGACAGAAAGGACAATTCTACTCAACAGGAACAATACCACTACCCTGGCCTATCCAGAGGCTCCCCTCTACTGAGGGAAGTACATTTTTTTTCCAGTTGAGGTACACTTTGAACCTATAAAGGCAATTTTATGCCCCAATCCAAACGTTTACATCTGTCTACAGTTACTAAAATTTCTAAACTTGCCAAAATCACATTAATAAACAAATTAATATTAGAATAAGAGGTTGACTTTCTTCAGCCACAGTTCCCAGTGACGTCTTTGATCTATGGACTTCACAAAGTCCATAAGGGCGCCAATGACTTAAATATAGACTAATTGTTATCGGCACTAATTGTTATAGGCACTAATTCATTGACACAGCTTCTAGTCCAATCATAGATTTGATTTACTGCTGCTGATTGTTCAGCTTCCTGCATACATTAAAGATATTAATGACTTTTTGTTGTGTATTCAGCAATAGGAGGAAATCGCTATGGACTGTCTATTACGTACAATGAGGATATCTTTGTTGTACACGTATCCCAAACACAGCTGGACTGAAGACTGTCAAAGATCTTTTGAAGCAGAAAAAAAGAAAATACTGTGAACCCCTCTGACTTTATTATTGCCCGTTTAGACCTAGTTATTGGAAATCATTTTTAAAGTTTCTGAAATACCTGATTCTTGAAGGGAACTGCAATAGGGTAGTGTGCTGTTCCCGTTGCAGTTATTCCAAGTTATTTCCAAGAAATAGTGGAATCTTTGAACTGCCATTAGTAATGCTTTTTGTTTACAAAGATGTTTATTGTCATGAGTATAAGTTTAAACAACCAGAATATCACAAAATATCACAAAAATTGCAGTGGTTTATCCAAAATTCAAACAACCATCCATATTGCAGGATACAATTAGTGATGAGTCAAAGAAAATAGGAGAAAAACATGATCAAAAACAAACAAAAAAAACAATAGAAATCAAAGAACAAACATTACAAAAATGTCTAATCTGGCAATAACGCAGGAATTTCTATAGTGGGATATCCCAAGTAAACCAAAATTGGTGAAAATATGTAAGCTATTGGCTCTGTCAAAACTGCTCAGAAGATACCAAACACTGATTAACCCACCAGTTGAAGGCCTCGTACTGTGGAAAGGTGTTAAAAAGTCCCCCTTACACATAAGGCAGTGAAATTTTGCAGCAAAATGAAAATCCTATATTGAGGAAGTTATAATTAACTCCCTTCAAATTTCTAGATGACAAGTTGGTTATTATGTTTTCTTGCTGTCCTTATCTGTCTTCATCTTTGTTGTAGGATATAATAGGCGCACCAGCTCCACCCAATAACAAAGTATACAAAGCAGATATAAAAAGAAGGAATGGCGTTTATAGGGGAAAAAAACATATAGGTGTAAAACTTTAAGTTTATTGGTTACCATATAAGAACTGAGATGCAGATAATAAAAATAAAATTTAACTACATGCGTGTATTTCATGGCTAAGGTGTAACCAGTGGCATAGCAATAGGGGATGCAGAGGTTGCGACCGTACCAGGCCTGGCTATCGAAAGAAGCTTGGGCGCTGCCAAAGGCGCCATTATAAATAGCAGCTATAATGTGAAATCTGGACGCCTGATAAATAGCAAATTTTACACTAAGGGTGCCTGATAAATAGCAAATTTTACACTATAACCACTATTTATAATGGGACCTATAGCATCACCCCCAAATTATCGCAGTAGCTGGGGATTTTTCAGTGGGGGACGGTTAAGGTTAGGCATGGAGGGTGGTGTTCTTAAGGGTTAGGTGTGTGTGTGTGTGTGTGTGTGTGTGGGGGGGGTAATGATTTGAAGGAATATACAAGGGGGGGGGATGGTTAACGTTAAGAGTGCAAGGGGTTTTTGTTAAGGGTTTGGCATGGGGGGGGGGCTTAAAGTTAGGCATAGGAATGTGTTTTTAAGATTTAGGCATAGAGGTGTATTTTTAAGTGTTAAGCGTGGGATGGGGACGGTTAAGGTGAGGCATTGGTAAGAGAGGGTTCTGTGTGAGAGTAGGGTTAGGTTAAGTTATAGTAAAATATCAGTTTTATTTTCATGTAACGTAATGATGTAGTTAACACAAACCTTTTACTTGATCACCTCTCTGCCATGTCCTATGCAACTACAAAACATTGCTATGTATATTGCTATTTTATCTAGTTGTCTCACTAGGGAATGGGGATGATGCCATCTTGTTCTCTGTAGATTGTAAAAATTATATTAACTGCATTTGATACTTTGACATCAAAAGAGAAAAGCCATCCATATGGCAAACAACATGTAATCAATGACACAATTATCTCAAACTGTTATATAAATGTAATCTTTATTAATGGAGAACAATTCTATAAAAACAATTAAAAACACCAAGTACAGCACATGTGGACATACTGATACACTGTAATATGAATTGTGATACATAAATCTCACAATGACCAATACAAAAATATATGAGCCTGGGGTCTAACGGAAAGAATAAGAATATAATAACCTGGGCCACAAGAACCAATGTCCTAACAAACACACGTGGGGAGTAATAACCCACTCAAGGTGAATAATGTAGTAACCTATAGGTGTAATGAACATGTATGGACAAGGAAGTTGGAACCCAGAACCTCCGTGAAACTAGTACAGTATGAAGACTATCTTACCAGAAAGACACCCCAGGAAATGGACGTCCACTGTGCTGTCCCTAGGGACCCAGGGACAGCACAGTGGACGTCCATTTCCTGGGGTGTCTTTCTGGTAAGATAGTCTTCATACTGTACTAGTTTCACGGAGGTTCTGGGTTCCAACTTCCTTGTCCATACATGTTCATTACACCTATAGGTTACTACATTATTCACCTTGAGTGGGTTATTACTCCCCACGTGTGTTTGTTAGGACATTGGTTCTTGTGGCCCAGGTTATTATATTCTTATTCTTTCCGTTAGACCCCAGGCTCATATATTTTTGTATTGGTCATTGTGAGATTTATGTATTACAATTCATATTACAGTGTATCAGTATGTCCACATGTGCTGTACTTGGTGTTTTTAATTGTTTTTATAGAATTGTTCTCCATTAATAAAGATTACATTTATATAACAGTTTGAGATAATTGTGTCATTGATTACATGTTGTTTGCCATATGGATGGCTTTTCTCTTTTGATGTCAGTGGTTGATTACATCCTAGGCAATGTTATTGAGGTGGCTCTTTTGGTGTTTATTCTGCATTTGATACTTTATCTGACTTCAACAGTCATTTTTGGTCTGTAGAATTCTTTAACATTGCACTATTTATACAGGAGGAAGACATCGACAAAGCAGATGTTATATATGTTACGGCCAGAACCTGAAGTGTGGCCACTTCGCGTTCTGGCCAGCCACTTCGGGTTCTGGCCGGCCAATGTGCGAAGTGGCCGCAGCGCAGCGGCCAATGTTAGAAATGTAACGTTTAAATGTATTAAAACCTGCTTAATTTCATGAAATATAGCCGGCGGCAATGTAATAGATGAAGCCGCCAGCTTTCGCACTGCCTCCTCCTCCTCCTCCCCCCCCCCCCCCCCCCGCCTCTCTCCTCTCGCTGCCTCCTATACAACATACGAAGCAGCCGGGGACAATGCGTGTCCCGGAGAGTCGTTCATCGCGGCAGGGGAAGCAGAGCGGGGAGGCTGCAGACATTGCTTCTGCCAGCACCCGCTCTGCAGGAACGGCAGGATTCCCCTGACGCGACGAACGACTCTCGGGGACACGCGTGTCCCCGGCTGCTCCGTATGTTGTATAGGAGGCACTGAGGCAGAGAGAGGAGAGAGGCGGGGGGGGGGAGGGGGATTGAGGAGAGGAGGAGGAGGCAGTGCGAAAGCCGGCGGCTTCATCTATTACATTGCCGCCGGCTATATTTCATGAAATTAAGCAGGTTTTAATACATTTAAACGTTACATTTCTAACATTGGCCGCTGCGCTGCGGCCACTTCGCACATTGGCCGGCCAGAACCCGAAGTGGCTGGCCAGAACGCAAAGTGGCCACACTTCGGGTTCTGGCCGTAACATATATACCGGTATGTACGACTCAGAGGAGAATGTTGAGATAAAAAAAAAAAAAAAAAGAGTTCATGTTTACTCTAAGAAAATTGCATATTGAGACTTCACATCTCTTATCACAGAAGTCTTTTTTTTTCATTGTGTCCTGGTATGAGCTGGTTCTGTAGTAGCATTTACAGTAATATTCAGAAAGGTAGTCAGCTTGTTGCTGTTTTAATTATTTAGATGTTTCTAATCTTATAAGATTAAGGAAGGTAAATGCAGATGTGCCATATGTGAGGACTAAAACTGCTTTGATATTCTTTTGGCTATAAATAGATGAGTGTGTATCCATTCATCTTTTGCCGATCTCTGTGATCTTTAGCTTGTAAGGATCACAGTGTTTATGACACGATGACAATAATGTGTAACTGGTCCAAATCCCAGAAAAAAAGGGCTGGGGCTCATTAGCAGACACATGGCTAGTAAAGTTTCTTCCAGTACACCAAATCATATATACAATGATGCAGGAGCTGTCCGAATCCACAGCTGAAAGGCAGGATGATTACGTCATGTCTCAATTACATACACATGGCTATGGGATGACATGGACAGGTCTTATTCACAGAAAGGTTTCTTCTCAAATACATATTCTACAAATCTTATGTCTGAAAAGAAGTTGTCAGTTGCAATATCCATTACAGGTTCTTTATAAAGAAAATTGGCAGATTCTCAAGTGTTGCAATGGAAGCTAAAGGCAACCAATGAGTGTCACACGTACTCTTCAAACCATCTATGTACATTAGAGATGGCCCGAACGATTCGAACCGCGAACCGATTTGCACGAACTTCGGTGGTTCGCGTTCGAGGTGAACCGCGAACTATATGCGAGTTCGACCCGCTCCCTATACTACATCATTAGGCTCAACTTTGACCCTCTACATCACAGTCAGCAGGCACAGGGCAGCCAATCAAGCTACACTCCCTCCTGGAGCCCTCCCCCCCTCCTTATATAAGGCAGCTGCATCGGCCATTATCTCACTCGGTGTGGCTGCAGTAATTAGAGAAGGGAGAGGAACCTGCAGTAGACATAGGGAATGCTTAGTTAGACTTGTTAGCTTGCTCCTTGCTGATACGTATTGCTAAAAAGCACCTGTTCATGGTACCTGTGTGTGTGACAGCCACACATTGTATTGTTGTTACCAGTCACTGCATACCTGTTCAGTGCACCTGCATGACCGCACGCAGTATTATATTATATACTAGTCACTGCATACCTGTTCACGGTACCTGTGTGTGTGACAGCTGCACATTGTATTGATACCAGTCACTGCATACCTGTTCAGTGCACCTGCGTGACAGCACGCAGTGTTATACTATATACCAGTCACTGCATACCTGTTCACGGTACCTGTGTGTGTGACAGCTGCACATTTGTAATACTAGTCACTGCATATCTGTTCATGGTACCGGTGTGTGTGACAGCTGCACATTTGTAATACTAGTCACTGCATACCTGTTCACTGCACCTGTGTGACTGCACACAGTGTTATATTATATACCAGTCACTGCATACCTGTTCACTGTACCTATGTGTGTGACAGCTGCACATTTGTAATACCAGTCACTGCATACCTGTTCATGGTACCTGTGTGTGTGACAGCTGCACATTGTATTGATACCAGTCACTGGTATCAATACATACCTGTTCAGTGCACCTGCGTGACAGCATGCAGTGTTATATTATATACCAGTCACTGCATACCTGTTCACGGCACCTGTGTGTGTGACAGCCACACATTGTATTGTTACCAGTCACTGCATACCTGTTCAGTGCACCTGCATGACAGCACGCAGTATTATATTATATACCAGTCACTGCATACCTGTTCAAGGTACCTGTGTGTGTGTGACAGCTGCACATTTGTAATACTAGTCAGTCACTGCATACCTGTTCACGGTACCTGTGTGTGTGACAGCTGCACATTTGTAATACTAGTCACTGCATACCTGTTCACGGTACCTGTGTGTGTGTGACAGCTGCACATTTGTAATACTAGTCACTGCATACCTGTTCATGGTACCTGTGTGTGTGACAGCTGCACATTTGTAATACTAGTCACTGCATACCTGTTCACGGTACCTATGTATGTGACACCTACACATTGTATTGTAATACCAGTCACTGCATACCTTTCACTGCACCTGCGTGACAGCACAAAGTTTTATATACCAGTCACTGCATACCTTTCACTGCACCTGTGTGACAGCTGCACATTGTATTAATCAAGTCAGTGCATACCTTTCACTTCATCCCCCCCCCCGATATGGACAAAATAGGCAGAGGCAGACCCAGAGGCAGGCCACCTGGCAGGTCTGTTTGAGGTCGTGCTGACGTGATTTTGTGCTGCCCTGGACCAAAGTACAGTGCTCAGAAGAAGGCACGTGCCATCAACTCCCAAGTTTGTCAAGATTGTCAAGACGTAGTTGACTAACACAGAACACAGAACACCTCATCTTCCGCAGCCACCAGCGCTACTACAAGCACCACATCTGCTACATTTGACACTTCGCAGGAGTTATTTGGTGGGGAATTAATTAATTATTGTTACAACAAAATGAAGGCGCTAAGCAAGTTACACCACCTCATATGTCTGAGTTAGGCCGGCGGCACTATGGACGTAAGGTGTGAGGAGGAGGATGATGAAGTACCTGCTGTTGGTTCAGTTTTGGAGGAGTCTGATACAAGCAAAGCTTTGGAGGATGATCATGATGATGACGATACTGCCATGGATGCCACGTGGGATCCTAATAGACAAGATGACCAGGGGGACAGTTAAGAGGGGGAGTCAGAGAGGAGTAGGAGGAGACGAGTTGCTGAAAGAAGCAGGGGGAGCTCGTCGTCAGAAATAGCTGGTGGAAAGGCCAACACCCGCATAGGGACAACTGCCTTACGAAGGCACATGATGAGAAAGCACAAACTGCAATGGGAAGACCGCCTGAGGAAAAGCAACACACAAAAGCAAAGCCACCCTCCTTCTCCTCTACCTCCTTCAGGTGCATTATCTTCAGCCACTTTCTCCCTTGCACCTTCACAGCCACCCTCCTCCACTCCGCCTCTCACCTTGAGCGGTTCCTGCTCCTCTGCTCACAGCAGCAGCCAGGTGTCCGTGAGGGAAATCTTTGAGCGGAAGAAGCCATTGTCTGCCAGTCACCCCCTTGCCCGGCGTCTGACAGCTGGCTTGGCGGAACTGTTAGCTTGCCAGCTGTTACCATAGCAGCTGGTGGACTCTGAGGCCTTCTGAAAATTTGTGGCGATTGGGATACTGCAGTGGAAGATACCAGGCCGCAATTATTTCTCAAAAAAGGTGATACCCTACCTTTACCATGAAGTTGAAAGGCAAGTGGTGTCATCTCTGGCACACAGCGTTGGGTCAAGGGTCCATCTGACCACAGATGCCTGGCCTGCAAAGCACGCTCAGGGCAGGTACATTACTTACACAGCCCATTGGGTCAACCTGATGACCGCTGGCAAGCAGGGAGTACGTGGCTGTGCAGCGGACCTAGTTGTGACACCTCCACGGCTTGCAGGCAGGCCTGCTGCCACCTCCTCTCCTTCTCCTCCTACTCCTCCTGCTACATCATCTTCGCTGTCGTCCTCCTCGGCTGAGTGGCAGTGCTACTGCACTGGTGCTGCGATCTCCACTCCAGCTACACAGCCCCAGCTACCCAGGGCCTATGCTGCATGCCAGGTACGATGGTGTCACACCATCTTAGATATGTCTTGCTTTAAAGTGGAGAGTCACACTGGAGCAGCTCTCCTGGCTGCTCTTAACATACAGGTGGATCAGTGGCTGACCCCGCACCAACTGGAGATCGGTAACGTGGTGTCTGACAACGGTAGCAATCTCATTTCCGCTATGAATTTGGGAAAGTTGACACATGTACCCTGCATGGCACATGTGCTGAATCAAATAATTCAGAGATTTGTGTATAAGTACCCAGGCTTACAGGACGTCCTGATGCAGTCCAGGAAGGTGTGTGGGCATTTCAGGCGGTCCTACACGGCCATGGCACGCTTGGCCGATATTCAG
Organism: Hyperolius riggenbachi; assembly: GCF_040937935.1. Classification (NCBI taxonomy): domain Eukaryota; kingdom Metazoa; phylum Chordata; class Amphibia; order Anura; family Hyperoliidae; genus Hyperolius; species Hyperolius riggenbachi. The sequence goes on from NC_090646.1 coordinate 486,211,469, forward strand.
CGGAGAAACAACTTGCCAGTGAGGCGCTTCATTTGCGATAGCCCGACTCACTGGAATTCAGCGCCTTCAGATGTTTAATCGCCTGCTACAACAGGAGAAAGCCGTCAACCTGTATCTCTACAACTACAGTAAAAGGACATGCTCTGGGGACCTGGGGTTGTTCTGGCTGAAGTACTGGACACTTATGCGAAATGCCTGCAGGCTCATGCGGCCGCTTGAGGAGGTGACAAACATGGTGAGTCGTAGTGAAGGCGCCATCAGCTACTTGATCCCATATGCTTTCTTCCTGGAGCGTGCCGTGCGTAGAGTGGTGGATCAAGCTGTGGAGGAGCGTGAACAGGAACTGGAACAGGAGGAAGAGTTGTGGGATCAATTACCAGCAGAACTAGATGTTTCCTCAACACCTGCGGCAGCACAGAGGAGGGGGAGGAGGAGGAAGAGTCGTCAGATGAGGAAAGTGGGGTTTTTGAGGAGGAGGAGGCGAAAGAACAACCGCAGCAGGCGTCGCAGGGGGCTTGTGCTGCTCAACTTTCCTGTGGTATTCTTTGTAGCTGGGGGGAGGAGGGGAATTTACCTGACATCACTGAGGAAGAGCAAGAGGAGATGGATAGTACGTCTGCATTCAACTTTGTGCAGATGGCGGCTTTCATGCTGTCCAGCCTGTTGAAGGACCCCTGTATAAAAAAACTCAAGGGGAATGACCTGTACTGGGTGGCAACGCTACTAGACCCTTGGTATAAGCACAAAGTGGCTGAGATGTTACCAACTCACCAGAAGGCAGAAAGGATGCAGCACTTGCACAACAAGCTGGCAAGTATGCTTTACAGTGCGTTTAAGGGTGATGTTACAGCACAACGGAATAAAGGTGCCACTGCCAGTAATCCTTCTCCCATGTCCACGCAGGCAAGGACAGGATGCTCCAGCAATCTCATGGTGATGTCGGACAAGCGGACATTCTTTAGTCCAACGCCTCACCTTAGCCCTTCCGGATCCACCCTCCATTAATGCCTCGACCGGCAGGTAGCTGACTACCTGGCCTTAACTGCGGATGTAGACACTAAGAGCAGCGATGAACCCCTGGACTACTGGGTGCGCAGGCTTGACCTGTGGCCAGAGCTGTCACAATTTGCCATCAAACTTCTGTCTTGCCCTGCCTCAAGCGTCCTGTCAGAAGGGACCTTCAGCACAGCTGGAGGCATTGTCACATTGTCATTGCCTAGGTCAAAAAAGTGTTCAGTACCTCACCTTTATCAAAACGAATGAGGCATGGATCCTGGAGGGCTACTGCCTGCCTGAAGACTAACTCAGTCCCTGCACACAGCATTTCTGCCTGCACGCCGTGTGACTGCCTTCTCCGGCACCACCAACAGGGTCCAGGACTCCAGACGGATTCCTGAATTTTTAAGGCTGCTGCAAGCCAATATCATTTTTTTTCTGGTGTGTACATGCCTGCCTAATTTTTCTGGCTGCACTGCGGCTGCAACAACAAAACAAAAGGCATGTACATGTGTCAATTCCCCTTCGCGATCGTTACCTTGCCGCGGTGAAGGGGCTTGCGTATCAAAATGAAGCAATGACCGCCAACTATATGAGTGTGTGTGGCGGGGGGGGGGGGGGGGGCACACCCAAGATAATAAGGTCGTTGCTTCATCGTGGACAGACCAAATTCACTCAGCTGGACAGTCACTGTTGTTCTATCATTGAGCTACCTCAGCCCGGCGACCATATGGGCTTGAAAACCGCCATGGCTTGCACTCTCGCTGTGTCGGCTCTGGCTGTCACTATAGCATATTGTTTACTAGCTGCTTGTGTATTTTCTGACAGTTTTTGTTAGTATTACTTGTGAACTTGTGATGGATCATATTCACTTATCTATAACTGTGACACCTAAATTCCAGTTAAATCAGATATGGTTTTGAAAACATCCATCTGCGATCTTCTAAATGAATGAGTTTGCTCACAACACAAACGTGTGCTTAAAGAGACACTGAAGCAAAAAAATATATGATATAACGAATTGGTTGTGTACCATGAATAATTACTAGAAGATTATCAGCAAAGAAAATATTCTCATATTTTTATTTTCAGGTATACAGTGTTTTTTCTAACATTGCATCATTCTCTAATATGTGCAGATTATACAACACTCAGCATTCAAAATGATTCTTTCAGAGCAGTCTGTGAACTAATGACCTCTCCTCTGGCGGACGAAAAGTAAAAAATTAACTAACAGTTGAGATAATAAAAGTCAGAAAACAGCCCTCTCCACGACTTTGAAAGTCAGAGAGCTTAATGGCTTTTTTGCTTAGAGATAACAACTGGAGTTTCTTAAATCTTCCTGTACTGGAAACAATTAGACTGATGTGTCTGATCTTAATGTTTTATTTCTTAGCTGTACTACACATACAAATCATAATATCATCATTTTTTTTTCGCTTCAGTGTCTCTTTAAAGTCTATTATTGTTATTAATTTATAAAGTGCCAGCATATTTCTTGGTGCTGTACAAAGTAAGAAATAAAGATGGGGTACAAAATCATACAGACAATGGTATACACCAATATACAAAATACAGAGTTGGTACAAATGCAGAATTGGTAATTACAGTGACAAAAGTAACACAATAAATAAAATGTAAAATAAATTGCAAGATACAAAATTAATAACAAATTCCTAGACACAAAAGGGTTAGCGTACCCTGCTCTTGCAAGCTTACATTATAAAGAAATGTGGAAACAAGAGGTGGGGTAGTATACAATATTCATACCTAGATTTTTAGGTTATCTAGTAAGGAGTACAACTTGGCCAGAGGTCAAAGGGGGAATGGCATAAGTTAGAGCATATGCTTGTCGGTTTTGAGGGAGTGAGTTTTGAGGGAGCATTGGTTAAGGGCTCTGCCTCTGACACAGGAGACCTGGGTTCGAATCTTGGCTCTGCCTGTTCAGTAAGCCAGCACCTATTCAGTAGGAGATCTTGGGCAAGTCTCCCTAACACTGCTACTGCCTATAGAGCGCGTCCCAGTGGCTGCAGCTCTGGCGCTTTGAGTCCGCCAGGAGAAAAGCGCGATATAAATGTTCTGTGTTTGTTGTTGTTTGTTTTGTTAAAGATTTCAAAGATTGGAAAGTAACGGATATGTTGTCAAATGGGATTCCAGAGGAGGGGTGAATCACGTGAGAAATCTCGGTTACGTAAATGCAAGGAAGTGATTCTAGTGGAAGACAAAAAGAAGGTCATATGCAAATCTGAGATTGCAGTTGGGTGGGTACCTGGAAACTAGTGAGAAGATGCACAGGGAAGAAAGGTTGCGGAGAGAGCTTTGAAGGTTAGGGTACAGAGTTGGAAATTGGAAGCCAATTAAGAGCCTGACCAAAAGGAGCAGCAGAGGAAGAGCAAGAAGAAAGATGAATAAGTTAAGCAACAGAGTTCAGTACAGATTGGAGCGGTGCCCGTCTGTTAGTTGGTAGTCCACAAAGAAGTCTATGTTCAAATTTGTAACTGTCCTCTACAGAGAACACTTTATTAAATTCAATTTTCACCCTAAGTTTTCTCCTAGGTGATATCTTCACACCTTATCAATAAATGCTGCAGTGAGGGACACATAGGCTTCCAGGAGCCCGGGGAAACCCCAGATAAGTAGATTTGATTTTTTTTATTTTTCCTGGATGTATCCATTAGGGATGTGTGAACTGGCTATAATATGGAGCCTGCCATCTTTAGACCCAGTCCAACAAGAAAGCAGCAGGTGGAAAACAGGCCACTTGATCTATGTTCTAGGTTAGTGACAAAGTACTAGAGGGCGAAGATCAGTGTGACAGTCAGGAAAGTACCGTATATTTCTAAAAAGTGGAAAATATATGATGGCTTCCATATCACTCTCATGATAAATTTTCCTCAGTCATGTCCGCAATGTATTTTAATTATGCTATCACACAGATGTGGTTTTCATATATTCAGTAGACAGAATACGTACAGTAATAGAGGTGACAGATCAAACACAGTGAAATTAGTGTTAGTCAGAGAGAAGGTTTAGCCTGCAGAAGGAAGCGCAAAATGTTCTTGTCAACGGCCTACGCCAATCTCTGAATGGCTCTTGATGTACTGAACTGCTCATGCCAGAAACTTGCATGCTGCTCAATGATGCCACTGTTCTCTCTGAAAGCTATCTGAAACACAGATCTTCTTTGTTGCAGCATTGCCCATTCATAACATCATCCCCGGAACAAACAGAAGCCATAATATGCAAAATAAAATTGTCTGAAATTACAGTAATCTATGAAATATATATTCCCTAATATGGCATCTTTTGGAGTCAGTCAGGCCAGGCTTTAAGTAAATTTTATCTTCAGTGCGTCTGAGATGTTCTTCAGTGCATCTGAGACGTCTTTCTTCAGTTTTGAGGCATTTAAAGTGTACCCAAGGCGACATGTGACACGAGGAAATAAACAAGATAAATGTGTATGTACTCTATTGTGAAGAATAAAAACCAAAAATGTGTATGTACAGTGCAAAACATTAATAACCAGGCTATTTTACTTGATTTATTTTGCTGCCTGAAAGAGTTAATTGTTTGGTATGGAAGTGACTGCTTCTGTCTTATCGGGAATATAGTGGTAAACAATAGACATCCTTGATAAGCAAATTGCAGCCATAAAAGTTTTCTCGACTGAATACAACTTCTGAGAACGGGGGGGGGGGGGGGGGAATAGAAAAAATAGTTTGTGTATTTTATTCAGCGTCGCTTAATAGGCTGCTACTGAGCAGAGGCAACAAAACATTCTATCTACTTTGTAAATGTTTCAATAAATAAATAAAATAAAACCAAGGTATATCGAAAAAAAACATGGGATATTAAAAAAAGAGTCATTTTTATGAGTAGGAGGATAAATACAATTGCCTGTCTCATCAATTTATTTTCTCCTTAGGTTCCCTTTAATAAATCTTCAGGAGTAAAGACAAAGATAAAAGTTCAGAACATACCGTACTTCTAATAGATGTGAAGTCTTCAACTCTACAATGAATGAATTTAGCAAAATGCATTGAGGATACATGCTAAAATTTTCAGGAAAAAAAGAGACCGGTATATGGCTGACTTTAGGTGTAGTTTCAGCTAAGGACATCTGTATGTGTCCCTAAATTATCTTGGTGCTTGTTCCCTTAGCCCAGTGATCTTCAAACTTGGCTGTTCAGCTGTTAAGGAACTACAAGTCCAACAATGCATTTGCCTTTCTGAATCATAACTGTGGCTATCAGACTCCTGTAATGCATTGTGGGACTTGTCGTTCCTTAAAGGGAACCTTAATGGAGAGGAATATGGATGTTTCCTTTTAAACAATACCAGTTGCTTGGCAGTCTTGCTGATCTCTTTGGCTGCAGTAGTGGCTGAATCACACCTGAAACAAGCATGCAGCTAATCCAGTGTGACTTCAGTCAGAGCATGTGATCTGCATGCTTGTTGAGGGGCTGTGGCTAAAAGTATTAACCTCCCTGGCGTTCTATTAAGATCGCCAGGGCGGCTGCGGGAGGGTTTTTTTTAAATTAAAAAAAAAACTTTCATGCAGCCAACTGAAAGTTGGCTGCATGAAAGCCCACTAGAGGGCGCTTCGGAAGCGTCATTCTGATCGCCTCCGGCAACCAGAATAAACAAGGAAGGCCGCAATGAGCAGCCTTCCTTGTTTTGCTTACATCGTCGCCATAGCGACGAGCGGAGTGACGTCATGGACGTCAGCCGACGTCCTGACGTCAGCCGCCTCCGATCCAGCCCTTAGCGCTGGCCGGAACTTTTGTTCCGGCTGCGCAGGGCTCGGGCGGCTGGGGGGGACCCTCTTTCGCCGCTGCTCGCGGCGGCGATCAGGCAGCACACGCGGCTGGCAAAGTGCCGGCTGCGTGTGCTGCTTTTTATTTTACAAAAATCGGCCCAGCGGGGCCTGAGCGGCGACCTCCGGCGGTGATGGACGGATATATTCGTCCATACCGCTGAGGAGGTTAAGAGTCACAGGATCAGCAGGAGAGTCAGGCAACTGGTATTATTTTAAAAGGTAAAATCCATATCCTTCTCAGTTAAGGTTCCCTTTAACAGCTGGAGAGCCAAGTTTGCAGATCACTGCCTTAGCCTTATCATAGTCATGTGGCCTCCACCTTGCAGTTCACATTACTGCCAAAGGAAAACAGGGAATGCGAATATTATAAGATGAAAATGAGTGAAGTGAGTCCAGGACCACCAATAAAGGCGCCAATGTGGCTTGGTGTGCCAAGGTCCCCACCCCCATACCAAGGGGTCTGAAATAGTATCAACTCCAAAGGACCGGCACCACATGGTAAATTTATAGCTCAATTCCTTTACTAAAGCATCCAAAAGGCACTGACAACTGCTGTCACTGCCTTTTGGTTGCTTTAATAAAGTAATTGAGCTATAACTTTGCCGTGTGGTGCTGGTCCTTTGGAGCTGATACAAGATGAAAATGAGAAGAGCCAACAAGTTCAGATGGTTGTGGATTTGAACACTTACAGGAATTTGGTTGCAAAATGAAGCTTACGGTATTTATTTCAGAACATGATCATGTAGCACTCATACCCAAACTAATGTTATCTAGTCTAGTGCGCCTGCCACAGATAGTATAAAACAAAAACACATAACAGATGCTCCCCATATGTATGCACATTCCACTCATCACACATCCGCATGAAACACCACAGAAACCAGCAATTGCTGTAGTGTCAACTGCAAATCACAGGAGGGAATTCTGACTCAAACTTCCTCTAAAAGTCCAAAATACATATCCATCAAGTGTGTCATCTCTAAAAACCAGATTAGCTGTCTCGGCATGGTTTTTCTGTAATGCTGAACTGCCTCACACAATCCCTCAATGTCTAATGGTCTGCTGGATAGCAGTATTTATATGTTAGAATCAGCTGACCCACTTTGAGGACGTCTGAAAGGTTTGATCCCTGGAAACAGTTCACTGCTGCTGTTTTAACTAATGCTGTACCCAGGGCCGGATTTGTACTTTTCAGTGCCCTAGGCCCCACTTTCTCCAACCGCCCCTTCCAAGTCTAAATAGAGCTTGCACACTAAATGCGATTTTGATTTTTTATTCGATCGGATTTTTGATTCTGATAAAACAAAAAAGTACTGCATTCTGCTACGTATTTAATCTGAATCAAAAATTGGATCGTATTATAAAAAAATCTGAATCGCATGTAGTGTGCAAGAGGCCGAACCATGATTCCTGGAGGAATCACGATTCTGCCCTGCAGCCATTGAATGTGATTGCTCTGAAAATGCTTCATGCAGAGTGATCACAACGCTGCTAGTGAAATCACCTCTATAGAGTTCACAGTTGCAGGGCTTTACCGATCATATAACAACATGTGCAATAATATATTCAGCATTAAAGAGACTCTGAAGGGAGATTAAAAATCGCTTTTTAGCTTATATTCAACAGGGGCATGTTTGCCCGTGCTAAAACACCGCTATCCCGTGGCAAAACGAAGGGTCTTTACCCTCCAAATCCCCCCTGCAAAATCCATGACCTTTCTTGGTCGTGCATTTTGCTGCTCCTGGAGGCAGAGCTATGAACTGCAGCTCTGCCTCCATTCGCGTCTATCAGCCGTGTATCTCCGCCTCTCCCCCGCCCCTCTCAGTGAAGGAAGACTGAGAGGGGCGGAGGAGAGGCGGAGATACACGCTGATAGACGCGCTGAGAGGCAGAGCTGCAGAGCTTAGCTCTGTCTCTACAGGAAGCGCTCCCCGGAGGTAGCAGGGGGGATTTGGGGGGTAAAGACCCCTCGTTTTGCAGCGGGATAGCGGCGTTTTAGCAGGGGCAAACATGCCCATGTAGAATATAAGCTAAAAAGCGATGATTTTTTAATCTCGCTTCAGACTCTCTTTAAGCAGTTAACAATCCCAAAATAATCTACCGTAGTTGTGTTGGAAGTTAAAAATACGACAATAAACATTACTTTTACAACACAGAATACACAGAATTGTTAACACACTTTTATAATACTTTTATAACAAAAGAGAGTAGTCGTACACTCTGAGTCACAAGGCTGGAGTATACAGTAAAAGCGCGCTCCCACTGTGAGATTTTTCTGACAACCATATATTTTTCATGCGAGGATTGTTTTGGTGATCTCACGACATGGGTACCAAAGCACAATTACTTAAACGACGTTTGACAATGTGCAACAATAATGACTGTCACGATGGATCGGATGTTTAAGTTCCCCGATGACTCCCACACAAAGTACCGCAATTGTTTAACCTCCTGCTCACGCATCTGGGTAGGAAGATAGATCGGGGGAACTCGCTAGTCGCTGTGAGGTTACCCGATCCATCTTCAGGTCAGTATTCAGCTTAAAGAGACTAGAAATGAGTCAAGTGGCCATTTTTTTTAGTTGGGACTTCCTCCAGCCCCATAAGCATGGATGTCCCTCGAAGTCCTCCCTCTGTTAAGCCGCAATCTTCCTGTGGGAGGATGGCAAGGGATGCATCCATGCTTATGGGGTTGGAGGAAGCCCCTGGTAAGTAAAAAATGGCTACATGACTCATCTCTGAGTCGCTTTAAGGCACTTTCACAGTGGTGTGTAGCGATACAGCAGAACAGCTGTTCTGAAATTCAGCTCACCACACTGCAATGCAGTACCTGTGCGGTGGGTGTGCGGCATGGTAACAGACTGTATGCCTTTAACAGTTACAGAGAAGCATACTTTTCATCGATGCTGTGCTTCACGGTATGTAATGCGATGCAACATGATGGTAAAGTGTGAAGTCGTTTTACCTATCTATTGCATTGCAGTCTGCTGCTAGAGGGAACACAACCCAACTGCTACTGTGAACATAGCCTGGGCTGGAACACTCGAATCCTTTAGTGAACAACTAAACTCTACATGTCAGGCAGATGCTCCATCTCTCACTTCCCTTCCCCCACAGCTTTCATATGTGTGTTCTCAGGTACACACAGAACGGAATGCAGAGGGGGACAGAGACACTTTGAAGGACAGTTCCTGCTCTAGATGAGATGCCACAATGAAGAAGGGGAGGAGGGGCAGAGCAGGACATTGACAGAATCCTGATGGTGGGGCAGAAGACTGGCAGACACTGTCCGTGCAGAAAGGCAGCCCTCCAGCAATTAGAACAGCAATAAAGCCAGCAGTGCACACAGAACCTGGTAGCAGTTGCTCCACGACAGTTACCTGTCAGAGTAGTGACGTCTAATTCTTCCTTATCTTCAAGACTCCCGCTCTGCTGCTCTCTGCCTCTCCAGTCTCCACCCAGTGTCAGAGGGGAGGGGAGGGGAGGGGCGGGATGGATCAGAGCAAACAGCGTGCATGCCATGAGAGAGACTTTTGAGAAGCAGCAGAAGTAGGTCCGTGCACAGACACTGTAGTTAATTATAGAACAGCTGATCTCCTGTCAGCTACAACACCGCCCCAGCTCAAGCCCCGCCCTAGTCCCCGGCCTCTTCGGCCTGCCCACAAATCCGGCCCTGGCTGTACCAATCATACTGAAACTGAACTGCAAGTTAAGCTGCCTTTGCATTTATAGTTGCGCAGATGCCTTCTTCACGTTCTGCTTCTCAGATCATAGGGAGGAGTAGATAACGAAGACCAGGATTCCTGGATCACACAGTCTATCCACTGCTTTCCAACCTTAGAAAATAGGCCCAGTGTACTTTCAAGGGGCGAACACTTCCATTCCAGAGCAGGAGACTTGGGCGCAGCAGTGAGTAACTTCAGCGCCGTCAGTAGACGGAGCTTAAGTTACTTATAAAACACTATCATTCAGCCTCCAGCAATTGCTGGAAGCCGAATTATTTCATTCCCTACCATCCATGGTGGCCTGGAGGGGGAGTAGTATTTAATACGGCCGGGACTTGTGCAGCAGCAGGATCAGCCATACGGCTCCTGACGACGCCCTGTAGCAGGGTGAAACAATTGTTGAGAGCACTGTATATATTTATTATTGACACTTTGCACCCACTGTATATACCCCAGTTACCTTCTATGAAGGATTTTTTACTCATGTATTTGACCCCTATGGGGTTTGTTAGTGTGGCTGATCATCCTATTGACCTGCATGCAGATCTGGTGATACCCCAAGACTAGGGGAATTTGCATGCAGTGTCCAGCCACCAATACATAATGTTTACAGGCATTTATTCCCACTTGTGAGTGAATTGTGCTGTCATATAGGTCTTATGTGGTGATACTGTAGATGAGATAGCTACACCCCACTATATGAGTCTATCAGTGGGGGGATCAGCAAGGACCCTCACCCCAAAGTACAGATATCATTACAGACCATTTAGACAGCCTTTGTCCCTCATATGTGGAGTGAGTAAATCTCCCATGCATGATTACGACAACAACATTGTCGTATATATGGGACAGGTCTATTTTTGACCCCTATTTTGGTACCTATGGTTTTAGCCCTTTGGGCAGTGTGTAATCGATCATATACCGGCTGTATCCTGCGCCCAAGTCTCCTGCACTGATTCCTCTCATACGCTCAAGGGGGTGCATTGTATACAGCCTAACATTCCTCCAGTGGTAATTTGGAAAAACTAGTTTGTTGAGAGCTACCAGGACCCTGTATCATCTTGTACTTTCTGGTACAGGAGAGTGTTATGAATATCCCCTGGCCAGCAACTTAACCAAACTGCAGCTCTGTGAGAACAAGTGGAAGCTTGGCTTCACTGGGCAGGAGCTCACACCCTTTCCACCCACTAGAGTGTAAGCCCACCTCTGCTCCGGAACAGATCTGGTGTATGGTCAGGGACCATGGCTACAGTTGCTTCTGTGGTTGAAAATGTTCCTGACTGTACAATCCTGGCCATAATTTTTTAGAAAACAAATACTGTTTTTCACAAAGTTTTCTGCTTCAGTGTTTTTAGATCTTTGTGCCAGTTGTTTCTGTGGTGTATTAAAAGGACTCTGACCAGTAAATAAAATCAAAATCTGAACTTACCTGGGGCTTTCTCCAGCCCACCGTAGGTCGGGAGGTCCCTCGGCGTCCTTCTGGCTCTTCTCCCAGGCCCTGCTCCGAAATGGCTCCCGAGTGTTGGGCTCTCTCTTCCGGGAAGATGACGTCAGTCGTCATCACCGAGGCCGGCGTGACAGTACTGCGCATGTGCAATTAAACCGCGCCTGCGCAGTACTGTCACTCCGGCCTCCGTGATGACGCCCGACACTCGGTCCCGGTGTCGCTGGGAGCCATTTCGGAGCAGGGCCTGGGAGAAGAGCCAGAAGGACGCCAAGGGACCTCCCGACCTATGGTGGGCTGGAGAAAGCCCCAGGTAAGTTCAGATTTTGATTTTATTTACTGCTCGGAGTCCCTTTAAAGTATAATTACAAGCATTTCATAAGTTTCAACGGCTTTTATTGCCATTTGCATCAAGTTTATGCAAAGAAGATATATTTGCAGTGTTGGCCCACTTTTTTCAAGACCTCTGCAATTGGCCCTGGCATGCTGTTAATCAACTTCTTAATTAATCAACTTGTTAATCAAGCCCTGACTGATGGCAACCGATTCTTTCATAATCAATGCTTGGAGTTTGTCAGAATTTGTGTTTTTTGTTTATCCACCAACCTCTTAGGCTTGACATAGACACAAAGTTTCAATGTTTTGTTGCCCGAGCCACTTAGTTATCACTTTGGCCTTATAGCACAGTGCTCCATCATGCTGGCAGGGCATTGTCGTTCACCAAACTGTTCTTGGATGGTTGGAAGAAATCAATGTGGTTGGATGTTTTGGTACCATTTTTTATTCATGGCTGAGTTCTTAGGTAAAATTTTGAGTGAGCCCACTCCCTTGGATTAAAAGCATCCTCGCACATACAGTAAATGGCCTTTTTATGCAACGCAATGATGGCAGCATAGGTTTCCTTGCAGGTAACCATGGGTAACAGAAGAACAATGATCATCCTGCTCCTTTTAAAGCATCTGATATGCTATTCTAATCACTCTCACCTGTTCTTAACAAGATTATTGAAATGATCTCAGCAGGACCTTTTGTGGCAGGGCTGAAACGCAGTACACATTTTTGGGGTGATTAAGTTCATTTTCATGGCAAAGAAGGACTTCGCTATTCATCTCATCACTCTTCATAGCATTCTGGAGTATTTGCAAATTGCCATCATAAAAACTGAAGCAGTGAACCTTGTGAAAAACAGTATTTGTGACATTCTCAAAACATTTGGCCATGACTATAGAGTGACCTGCTACAGCTTCCATTTACTGAACTAGCACTACAAAAAGGATTTGAGCCTATAAACAATACAGCCCTAACCTTTGTGAACACCTTAACACTGCCCTCATGCTACGTACATGATACAATTTCCTGGCAGATTTACCTGCCAGATCGACTATTTACAACATGTCCAATCTGAATTTTGATTTCCCAATCGATTTCCATAGAAGTGAACGGAAAATTCAGATCGGACAAGTTTGAAATAGTCGATCTGGCAGGTAAATCTGTCAGAAAATTGTATTGAGTGTACCTAGCATTACTGTTGCACAGCAAAAGTACTTTTCTCTTTTCACATCTTCTTCACTACTGATCAATAGAAAGAGCCTAGAAATTCAATCCAGTAGTAACAGTAAGAAAACAGATGCAGCCTGCGGCCTGTGGCTGCAGTGTTCCAACACATTCCATGTTGCTCTGATACTTCCTCCTTCAATCTGTGAAAGAATAAGTATACGAGTGATGGAGCACTGCACCAGGGCGGTGATAAGAGACAGCTGACCTCCTATGCAGGGTAGTGTACATACCAGGGTAGGACAGGTTTGGAGGCATGAAGTGTGTTTGTGTTTGTAATACATTACATAGATTTAAAAAAAAATAAAAGTATTAAAAGCTGAGGTCACCTTGATACATTTTTATATTTTAAATCAGTTCAACATTGATGGTTTTGGGACATTATTATGTAAATCAAGCCCGGCCGGCTGTAGTGGGGTTGTCCACGGTGGGTAGTGGTGCACGATTGACGGCTGCATAGGTTTGTATTGCATCAAGCATACCAAACATAGTGGTAGCAGTTCATAGTAATGTTTGGTCAGATTTCTAATGACATCTAATTGATTGTGTAGTGGTGCAAGGTAACGATCCATATGAAGCAGATACTGTTTACCTGATGTTCAACAAATGTAAGTATGTATGGCTATGGCAGTAATACAATGCTATTTCTTTAGCAGATTAGATATTAGATTTAATCTAAAAGTCTGTGAGTGACTGTGAAAGGGAGTGGGACAAATAAAAGATGGCAGCATGGCTTTGTAGCGTAGCATTTGGATTGTAGCATTCCCATCTGTAGGTGAAATTTCTGTTCTAGTGATGTTGTCCATACATGGTTGATATCAGATTCCGATTGCTTGCTTGACCTTACAATCCATTACATAGAGTACATGCAGCATAAGCCAGGTGAATGGATTTTGTAGGAAGTGAGGTTAACAGGGGTACGCACAATGGGATTTGGGGTGGGGACACTTTTTTGGGCCATAGATCTTTCCAAAGAATTTTCTGAAACGTGAGAGGCTGGAAAAGGAAAGGCTTTTTTGACTGATCTTTTATTTTCAACAAGTTCATAGAGGCTTTTGTATACATATTTTTTATGAATGTACAGTTATACATGTACAGTATGACCTATTGAATAAATCATCAGCATGTAGAATTATATTTAAAAATCACTAACATTGTGCAGCACTGTACAGTAAGGGAGACATTACAGTATTAAACAAGGGGCAGATCACATAATACCTAGACACGGGATAGCATACAGTAAGAGTCACTGGCCCATATGCTATTACCTTTTTCTTGTAAGAGATCATTTTTCATTTTCTCTTTAAAATACATTTTTATCACCTTGCAATTGAAAAAGTACCATTAAAATTATTGTTAGGATTTTTTTGTTTGCTGGTGGTTTAAAAGACATTTTATTGACATGGTGTGAACATATCACATAGAAAACTCAGGAGAAAAAGTTGACTGCACATGGGCCCATTCGGTGGCTGAGAGGTAACAGGAGGACAAGGGCAGTGACAAATAGACTTATAATTTAAGAAGGGGGGGGGGGGGAGAGGAAACGATAGATGAAGGAGTGGCATGTATATTCCAAGGAGTGGTTTAGGATGAAGAAGGATTTTTTAGGAGAGCTGAGCAGGGACAGTGGGTCAACATTTGAACGGTCACACACACCAATCCCCCCCTGCTTCACTAACTCTTCCTTGGAGGAGAAAAGCAGCCGGCAGCATATAGGCAGCTCAGGGTCCTTTCACGCAGACTGCAGACCTGAAGTGCAGAACTGAGTGAGCAGAGACAGCGGGACACTTGTAGAGAGGTGAGCTTCGGGACTTGGCCGGTGTGGTGACATTTTTTGCAACTTTATCAGATTTACCAACCGGTTGCACTTATTTATAGGTATAGCTTTCAGAAAGTGCAACCTAACCATTGACTTTAACCTATCTGTATCAGAAAATGCAACCCAACCAAACCTTATTCTCACACAGAACCCTCCCCTCTTGCTCAACTAATAACCCCCCCTGGAGGGAACAATCCCCCTCTTGCTTAACTAATAACCCCTCCTGGAGGGAACAATCCCCCCTCTTGCTTAACTAATAACCCCTCCTGGAGGGAACAATCCCCCCTCTTGCTCAACTAATAACCCCCCCTGGAGGGAACAATCCCCCCTCTTGCTCAACTAATAACCCCCCCTGGAGGGAACAATCCCCAGTCTTGCTCAACTAATAACCCCCCCTGGAGGGAACAATCCCCCTTGTAGCTCAATGGGATCTGTGGTTGCAAAAAATTACAGGCGTGTTAACAGAGAGGAGCCACGCCTACACAGTCATACACTGTCCTCTATGTCAAGTTGCAAAATATGATGGGTAGCAAAATTTTTCACTACACCGGCCACATTTAGTTACAACGCGGTCTGGCCGACCAAAGACCGATATTGAGGTGCATTTTGCATATTGGCCGCTTTAGGCGGCCACTTCGCATTCTGACTAGTGTTGAGCCGAAATTTTCGAAATTTCGCGTTACTTTAATTACGCATGCGAAATTTGCTATTACGATGCGAAATTATGGTAGCGTAATTGCCATTAAAATCGTAATTGAAAATACCGTAAGCGTAATTTTCAACGCGTAATTTCGCGTTTTCATTCATACCGTAATTTCGCGTTAAACCATAATGTAATTTCGCATTTCTTCGTAATTTCGCGAATTTCGTAATTACTTGTTAGCAGGGTTGCTCGGGTTCGCTTAATTTTCGCGAAATTTAGCTTATTTTTTTCGCATTTTCGTCTGCATGCCGAATTTTGATGCGAAATATCACTACATGGCGAATTTTATATGTGAAATAGCACATGTAGACAGTACAACGCGAAAACTACGCGAAAATTAACGCTTACAGTAATATGAACTATCGCGAAATTACGTTATGTAACTACACTTACAAACGGTTGCATGCAAGGCAAACGGAATTTCGCGATACCCACTGTAATGCGAAAATTACGCTTACGCGGAATTTTGCGAAATCCTTCATTACGATTATGTACTTACGGCCGTAATCGTAATTACACTAATTACGCGAAATTTCGCGAAATCGTAATTACGTCATTACGCTCATCTCTAATTCTGACTGGCCAGAACCCGAAGTGGTCAGACTTCGGGTTCTGGCCGTAACATATACAAATTACTCTGGTGACTCTACCTGTGCTTCTCAAAAATTCAATGTTTATTGTCATACAAAAATTTGGTCAATCAGTTGATACCCCTAACACATACAATCTATAAAACCATTTAAAATGGTACCATTTAAAAATCATACCAGGGTAGGAAGGAGCACTCTGTCAATTATCCACTGATTCATATCAGGTAATTGCTCAAACCCGGTCGCCCAGCCCAGCTCTATGCAAACCGTCTCAGCCACCAATGATTGGATCATGTGGGGCCCACCACCGACGCACACCACAGAGGCTTCAATATTCTATATCTGACAAGCAGGACAGCTGGATTACATGCTTGAACTTAGTGATAGACTCAAATGCGCAACTTTTTGTATTTGGATCACTTGAAACAGTTCCCACCTTACTGTGGCTTTAATATGTCACAAGAGGCTCTTGAATCATAACAGCAGTCCTGTAAAACCAGCTAAAAACTTTAAACAACTTCTGTATCACAGTCATGATAATGTGCAACATACTGCTCTTATTAGGGTGCCATATACAATACCGGTCCGTGGATGATCCGGCTCTTTGTTAACGGCTCATTCGCCGCTTCCATCAATAGACGTGATGTAGGCAGTGTGGGTGGTGGCTTGCTCCTCCGTGCTCCGTCCGTCCTGCTCAACTTGGCAGTTCTGTCCGCGGGTATCGTATGACGCCGTTCTCGGCCGTGTCTAGTAGGCTTCCTGGACCATGCGAGTGCTCGCTCTGTCCCTGGCCCTGCCTGCTGACGTGTTTCGCCCCGCCCACGGAGCTTTCACAAAGCATCAGGGTGATTTCGGCGTCACAGTAAGCATCACCTTAAAGGCGTAGCTCCTCCCCAGGGCTGTGATGTTATTCCATATACCTTTTCCAGTCATTCGGGTTCTTGCTGTAAAAAGGCGTTGCTTGATAATTTCATAGACAGGTGTTATTTCTACATAATTATAGGGGAATCCTCCCCATAAATAACCATCAAACATTTAAGAAGATTCCAGGAAGTCAGAGAACAATATGTATCCAGATGTCCAATTTTAATTGATATCGATTTCCCCAGATTATATTTGCTCTAATTCATAGTGCAGTCTCTGAAAATCGCTTACTAGGCAGCATAATTCACCATATACCGTATTTTTTGGACCATAAGACGCACCTGACCATAAGACACACCTAGGTTTAGAGGACAAAAAAACAAAAACAAAAAATCCATGGCGCAGAGGAATCTTGTAGACCTTTCCCTCCCACTTATTATGTAACTGGTGTATCCCCCCGTACATTTTGTGTCCCCGTGTACCACTCTGTCCCTTGTCCTTCTCTAACCCGCTGGTCATGTAAGGGCTTGTCAAGGAGTGACCCATGATTGGTATGGGAGGAGATAAGGGTAGGAGTGTACCGCCAATTGACCAGTAAAAGTTGAGCGCTAAACATGCATCCTTGATTATTTAGAAGTCAGGTTGAGCTGTGGGTGGAATCAGACTTTATCACACACAAACACACAGAGATGACATGTAATGTAGCTAAACATATGGGACCTCATACACAGTGACATAACATACTGCACATGACACAATGATTGTGGGACAGAACATAAAGGACACATCACTGTGCCCACACACTATGTTTATTCATCACACGCAGGGAGATAATGGGCTCAATTCTGGTAGCTGTGCGAGGTAAAGTAATCAGCAGTCGGGAAAATACCTCACACGGTTTTTTTTTTTTGCTTTTCTTAATTCTGGTACATTTTCCCACCTGCGCAGCATTCACCAGAAAATCGTTATGTGCACAGCATTCACCAGAAAATAATCGTTATGTGCGCAGCATTCACCAGAAAATAATCGCAATGTGGGAGCATTCACCAGCAGATAATCGCAATGTGGGAGCATTCACCAGAAAATAATCGCAATATGGGGAGCAGTCACCAGAAAATAATCGATATGTGCGCAGCATTCACCAGAAAATAAACGCAATGTGGGAGCATTCACCAGAAAATAAACGCAATGTGGGAGCTTTCACCAGAAAATAATCGCAATGTGGGGGAATTCACCAGAAAATAAACGCAATGTGGGGGCATTCACCAGAAAATAAACGCAATGTGGGGGCATTCACCAGAAAAACGCAATGTGAGGGCATTCACCAGAATATAAACGCAATGTGGGAGCATTCACCAGAAAATAAACGCAATGTGGGGGCATTCACCAGAAAATAATCGCAATGTGGGAGCATTCACCAGAAAATAATTGTTATGTGGGGGCAGTCACCAGAAAATAATCGTTATGTGGGGGCAGTCACCAGAAAATATTCGTTATGTGGGAGCAGTCACCAGAAAATAAACGCAATGTGGGAGCTTTCACCAGAAAATAATCGCAATGTGGGGGAATTCACCAGAAAATAAACGCAATGTGGGGGCATTCACCAGAAAATAAACGCAATGTGGGGGCATTCACCAGAAAAACGCAATGTGAGGGCATTCACCAGAATATAAACGCAATGTGGGAGCATTCACCAGAAAATAAACGCAATGTGGGGGCATTCACCAGAAAATAATCGCAATGTGGGAGCATTCACCAGAAAATAATTGTTATGTGGGGGCAGTCACCAGAAAATAATCGTTATGTGGGGGCAGTCACCAGAAAATATTCGTTATGTGGGAGCAGTCACCAGAAAATAATCGTTATGTGGGGGCAGTCACCAGAAAATAATCGTTATGTGGGGACAGTCACCAGAAAATAATCGTTATGTGGGGACAGTCACCAGAAAATAATCGTTATGTGGGGGCAGTCACCAGAAAATATTCGTTATGTGGGGGCAGTCACCAGAAAATAATCGTTATGTGGGGGCAGTCACCAGAAAATAATAGTTATGTGGGGGCAGTCACCAGAAAATAATCGTTATGTGGGGGCAGTCACCAGAAAATAAACCTGTTCAAATAAAAAAAAAATTCACTCACCTGGCCAGCCTCTGACGTGAGCTCCCCGACGTGCAGCCAGCCTCTCTCGTGCAGCTCCTCCAGCGACGATCCTGCAGCAGAGCAGCCAGTTTCTCCCTCGCTGACAGGCAGAGTGCAGGGCTACGGGAAGATGGCGCCCGAAGCCCTGTACTGGAGACACAAATAGTCTCTAGTGCAGTGCTTCGGCAGCCATCTTGCCGTAGCCCTGCTCTGCCTCCGGGGACCAGTCCCCGCAGTGCGCTGCGGGGACTTCAACACCTGGGGGGTCCAGGCCCCCGGGCCCCTTCTTTAGGAGGCGGGCCCGGTCGCCACGGCGACCCCTGCGACCGCGGGCCCTACGCCCATGATTAGAAGTCAGGTTGAGCTGTGGGTAGAATCAGACTTTATCACACACAAACACACAGAGATGACATGTAATGTAGCTAAACATATGGGACCTCATACACAGTGACATAACATACTGCACATGACACAATGATTGTGGGACAGAACATAAACATCACTGTGCCCACACACTATGTTTATTCATCACACGCAGGGAGATAATGGGCTCAATTCTGGTAGCTGTGCGAGGTAAAGTAATCAGCAGTCGGGAAAATACCTCACACGGTTTTTTTTTTTGCTTTTCTTAATTCTGGTACATTTTCTCACCTGCTGCTTACAGTCGCTAAATTACCGACATGCAGGGGGAAAACAGTGAGGTATTTTCCCGACTGCTGGAAGCCCCGGCCAGCCCGCCTCCTGAGGGTCCCAGAGCTGAGGAGGGGGGCACAGCGCAGGAAGGGGGGAAATTGTGCACAGAGCAGCGGGGAGGGGGGGAAGCCTCCCCCCCCTCCCTCACCTAGGGGCCCCCCCTTCCACGCTCCCCCTCCCTCCAAAAGTGCAGCCAGCCAGCGGCAGCAGCGACTCAGCGAAGAATCACTTACCGGCAATGATCAGAGCAATAGCGCTGCGTGCCGCTGGGCTGGTCTCCGTCTCCTGCACTGACCAATCACACTCTCGCAGGAAGTACTGCAAGAGCGTGATTGGTCAGTGCAGGAGACGGAGACAAGCCCAGCCCAGCGGCACGCAGCGCTATTGCTATGATCCTGCCGGTAAGTGATTCTTCGCTGAGTCGCTGCTGCCGCTGGCTGGCTACACTTTTGGAGGGAGGGGGGAGCGCGGAAGGAGGGGCCCCTAGGTGAGGGAGGGGGGGAGGCTTCCCCCCCCCCTCCCCACTGCTCTGCACAATTTCCCCCCTTCCTGCGCTGTGCCCCCCTCCTCAGCTCTGGGACCCCCACTAACTGGGGATATCTGCCGCCAATCTCGTCGCATTTGTGGGGAAATCTGCTTCCAATCTCATCCCATTAGTGGGAAAATCTGCTGCCAATTTTGTCGCATTTGTGGGGAAATCTGTTGCCAATCTCGTTGCATTTGTGGGGAAATCTGCTGCCAACCTCATCCCATTAGTGGGAAAATCTGCTGCCAATCATGTCGCATTTGTGGGGAAATCGGCTGCCAATCTCGTCGCATTTGTGGGGAAATCTGCTGCCAATAAGATTGTATTTGTGGGGATATCTGCTGCCAATCTCGTCGCATTTGTGGGGAAATCTTCCAATCTCATCGCATTTGCGGGGAAATCCGCTGCCAATCTCGTCGCATTTGTGGCGAAAGCCGCTGCAAATCTCATCGGATTTGTGGGGAAATCTACTGCCAATCTCATCGCATTTGTGGGGATATCTGCTGCCAATCTCGTTGCATTTGTGGGGAAATCTGCCGCCAGTCTAATTGCCTTTGTGGGGATATCTGCCGCCAATCGAATTGCATTTTGTGGGGATATCTGCCACCAATCTGATTGCATTTTCTGGGGATATCTGATGCCAATCTGATTGTATTTTGTTGGGAAATCTGCCGCCAGTCTAATTGCTTTTGTGGGGATATCTGCCGCTAATCGAATTGCATTTTGTGGGGATATCTGCCACCAATCTGCTTGCATTTTCTGGGGATATCTGACGCCAATCTGATTGTATTTTGTTGGGAAATCTGCCGCCAATCTAATTGCTTTAGTGGGGATATCTGCCGCCAATCAAATTGCATTTGTGGGGATATCTGCCACCAATCGAATTGCATTTTGTGGGGATATCTGCTGCCAATCTGACTTTATTTTGTGGGGGTATCTGCCCTCAATCTAATTGCATTTTGTGGGGATATCTGCCGCCAAATTGATTGCATTTTGTCAAAAAATTTGCTACCATTTGACTACTTGATGAATTATCATGAGGCATGTAACTACTTGATTATTTTATCTAAAATGTATCGGGTCGGACTTAATCTCTGTGAATAACACCGCTACTTACTTTGTGTTTTTTTTCGGAGCACTTTTAGAGGCTGGGGGTCGGGAGGGGGAGGTCGGAACAAAGAACAAGCTGAAAAGGCTCCATGTTATGTGACCGATATCACAATTCTATCACAACACTGCATTTATCATGTGGTAGAGGTAGGTCTAATTATGTGAGGTAAAAGACATGCAAACGCGCACCTTATTTCACTTCAGAATTCAAGTGCGAGGTATTTCACTACTAAATACCACACATTTTTAGTAGAAAATTACCACATGAATTACCTCATGAAATTATATGAGGTAAAACTTTACTTAACCACTTCAGGACTCAGCCTTTACCCCCCCCCCCCCCCTTAAGGACTAGCGCTGATCTGTGCTGGGTGGGCTCTACAGCCCCCAGCACAGATCAAATACCAGGCAGAGCGACCAGATCGCCCCCTTTTTTCCCCACTAGGGGGATGTGTTGGGGGGGTCTGATCGCTCCTGCCTGCGTGTGGCTGGCAGGGGGGGGGGGGGCACCTCAAAGCCCCCTCCACTGCAGAACTCCCTCCCTGTCCCGCAGATCGGAGGCTGATTGGCCGGGGATCGCTGATCTGGTACAACGCTGCTACTGTTAGCAGCGTTGTACAAATGTAAACAAAGCGGATTATTCCGCTTGTGTTTACATTTAGCCTGCGAGCCGCGATCGGCGGCCCGCAGGCTATTCACGGAGCCCCCCGCCATGAATTGACAGGAAACAGCCGCTCGCACGAGCGGCTGTTTCCTGATTAATTAGCCTGCAGCCGTGCGAGCGGCTGTTTCCTGATTAATTAGCCTGCAGCCGGCGACGCAGATGTGCGTCGCTGATCCTGGAGCTACCACTTTGCCGACGCGCGTTATGAGTGCGCGGTCGGCAAGTCGTTAAACTACCAGAATTCAAAAGTTGATTTCCCTCATGAGGTAAACCCAATTCCATGAGGTAATTATTTAATAAACGCTACCAGAATTGAGCCCAATCGATAAGCGCGCAGTAATTGGGGACATCGCACACAGGTAAAACTTGCTGCTGGCCTCATCAATCACCCTCAGCTCCCTAAAAATTGGCTGAGGCGCTGGGCAGGGGGCAAGCATTGGCAGGTGACTGGCTGACCAGTGAAAGCGCTGCTGAAGCCTGCTATAGAAGCATCTGGTCTCACCTCTGCTATCTTATGTCCACCCGGGCAATGAGTGTCTCTCTCCCCACCACCTGTCATGTCCGTCCACCTTATGTGCCTGCTAGCTGCTGGGGGTTATTTGGCATTAAAATCCATGGAGCCCGATTGCAGCCGCCGGCGATGGGGATCAAATACAGTCCAGGCAGCATCCATAGCAGTAGCGTTGCAGCGGCAGCTAGATCGTCCTTCTTTCCTCCACGCTGATTTAAATCCACACGCTGCTGGTCTGTCCGTTGATTGGAAGCTCTGATCCCAGAGGCGGGACCACCGCTCGTCACTTCGGCTAATCACAGCACTCCCTTTACATACTTTACAGTTTCCACAACTAAACATGCCTTTAGTCTTAGGCTTTCTAACCATGTCAGATTTTTTACTTGTAAATTCTGATCTCACCAACATAGATTTTAGATTCTTAGCTTTTCTAGCCGTCATATAAGGTCTTTCCCCCACTAATCTCTTTATTTTTTCATCCATCATCATTACATGCCAATGTTTTTGCAATAATTATTGGAGATTATACCAATTTCTGCGCAACCGGTGGAATTTACCTCTCGGTATTGCACGTTTCTGGCACATAAGATGAGGACTCCCAAAGTGAAGCAGTGTGTTACCTGCTGTTGGCTTCCTATAAGTTTTGGTTGCCAAAGACAAACCCTCCTTTCTAATCATGAGATCTAGAAAGGAAATCTCACTCTCATGCCAAACATACGTGAATGACAAATTCCTCATATTAATACCCAAGCAATCAACAAACTTTTTCAAAGTCTCTGAGCCACAGCCGCACGTGCTCCTGGAAGAGGTCCATAGGGTACATGTCCTGACGCTCCCAAAGTACCAAATGGAGGCATGCATACGCCGGAGCGCAGGACACCCACATTGACGTGCACCTAGCATGGCGGTAGAACCGCCCATCAAACATGAAACAGTTGTACTCTAGCAGGAGCTCCAATGCTTCCACGATGTGTGGAATTCGGTGTTTTGTTTTTTATTCTTTATCAATGAATGCTGAATCTGCGTACTGTCTCTACATGATGTGCCTTTTTCTTTTTTGCTGCTTCTTCAGTGAGCCCATTGTGTGTGATCAAATATATGACATGTTGCTGTCCTAGTTGTATTTTATAGGGTGGTGGTACGATAAAGGTGATTGGCTAAAAGTACCTTCCCTTCCTGCCATAATCAATAATGGCATCCACATTTTTTTTTTATCACACTAATGCCTCTTGCACACTACATGCGATTCTGATTTTTTTTATACGTCCGATTTTGAATTCCGATTAAAAATCTTAGCAGCATGCAGTATGTTTTTTAATCGGAATCCAAAATCAGAACAGATAAAAAAAATCAGAATCGCGTGTAGTGTGCAAGAGGCCTCAGAGCTCTCCATTATCCATGCCAAATGTGGAAAGCCTGAACCTTAACCACCAACAAACAGGCATGTTTAATTATATTTAGATTGAAAATGACATTGTTTTAATAGATTCTCCAGAGATGATACGCTGAAGACTCTGTACTGAAAAAAGTGCCCCTGGGGGGTGGATACCATAGCGTCTTCTCTCATCCCACAGTGGTCTCTCTCTGCCCCTCGGAAGGCACAGCCGACAACTTGTCAGGAGACTTGCGCCTGCACAGTAGAGCGGACCCGACTGGAATCAGCTATTTCTGCCTATTTCCACGCCGAGAGCCGCTACTGCGCCTGCGCTGGAGCAGGGAAATATTTACATGGCTGCCATTCGGAGCAGCATAGCAAGACCACCGTGGGACGGAGGAAGTCTCGATAGGATCCAGAGGCTTCATCCTCCCGAGGCGAGTACCCCTGAGGGGCGTTTTTTTTTCATACAGATTCTCTTTAAATGTAATGTTTATATTACATCTGTTAGAAATATGGTGTAGCATATTCCTGAATTAAGAACTAATGGTACAGTAATGACCCCTCCCCAACCCATCTATCGTCCGAAAGCAGAGAGCCTAAAGAGTTAGGCTTAGTTTACATGGATGATTTCAAGCTTTTAAATGTCACATTTTAAACTCTCAAGTTGCACTTGCCAAAAAAAAACAAAAAACATGCATTGAGCTAAATTGCGAAGGGTGGAATTTGTAGTGTTATACAGGTTTTGCAGATGTCCATGCATTTTAGTATCATGTGAGAATGTGCTTGGCGTGTTCTATAAAGGCAGTGATAGGCAAACTTGGCTCTTCAACTGTTAAGGAACTACAAGTCCCACAATGCATTGCAGGAGACTGACAGCCACAGTCATGATTCATAAAGGCAAATGCATTGTGGGACTTGTAGTTCCTTAACAGCTGGAGAGCCAAGTTTACCTATCACTGTATAAGGGGTTAGGGCCATTGATTTTCCCAGTACTGATAATTTTTTCTCCTGATTTTTCTTCTACTCATTCTGTCAAAAAGGGCTGACTTTAGATGCTAAGTGAAGGTCCTTCTTTCAAAAACACCAGGGTCCTTACCCTTAACTAGCATTGGGACACCAAGGAAAGCTCTTGAGTTTCTCACAGCACCTGGTATGTGAACCAGGAAGTGTTCAGGAGAGCCCTGACATGTAATATCAAAAGCCATGAAATGAATTTACAAAACCACTGCAAGCCTTCTGGAAACTGCTCTGACACTATGATTTCCTCCCAAGGATGTGCTTCTGCTGCTGCAACCTCTGCATTAAAACATTTTATAAAATAAAGGAGGACATTTATCTAGTAAGACCAACTTTACCATGTACAATTTCTGCTTGACAAATTGCTACTTTAAATGGCTTTAAAGGCAGGCCTAACTTAACTTTAATGGAAAAAAAAATTCCTTTATTAAATTCCTCTACTCCATGTATACCATGCAAGTATATTCGCAGATCTCATTGCAGCTGCTAACCCCCTACAGCTGTAGATTTTGTGAGTATGGTAACTGTACACAGCTGCTTAAAGGGACAGTAACTAGATGTGCCTGCTGTCTATAGTAGATCTTGTGTCTTGCTTTCATGCAGGACTGTACACTTCTTTTGGATATAAAGAGATATAGAATACTCTGTGTTGCATTTTCATTGTAACAAATGTCAAACTAAAGTTTGATTCAAAAAGAAACATCATAACTGGTTGCATACTAAAATTCATTTTTTTATCTATTAAATAATTTTATTTTGTACCTACAGGGATGGACCAAAACAGATGAGACTATGGCTGCCTTTTATATTTATTTGGATTTGGGCTTTTTAGGAAATAATGCCTTGGATTTTAGAAGGCTCTTCTGTCTTAAAACTTCTTTCTGTCTGAGCTCCTCTTGCTGGTTATTCCACTTTTTTATCCCTTCATCTATTTCATTGCTTAGAAGGATAATCCGGCTCTATGAAAAGAGGAGAACAATAAAAGTCAGACAGCAACAATACTGGGATCTACATAATAACTGAAACACTTGATGTCAGAAAACTAGAAAAGGCAAAAATATACCAAACTATTGTCATAAATATGAGCTTAATAAAGCTGTGCAAAACATTACAAAGAAAGTCACAAGTGCAACAGCTCAGAGCTAGGGGTGATCAAAGAGATGGAAATACCTCTGAGTTATTGCAAATTTACTTACATTTTTATGCAAATATATGCAGCTTGAAATGGACCAATCAAGTCCCACCCAGGTTTAAATGGATTGGTCCATTTTCAATTTGCATCTCTTTGATCAGCCCTAGTAAGCGCTATCAAAAGAGGATGAATTATTGATGGCCGGTCATGGTTTATACCGGATACTGTATGTATATAATCTGAACCCCCAGTCAGTGTGCCGCACTGTGTAATAAACTGACACCCTGATAATAAAGGATAATAATTTATTGTCAGAAGACCTGAGAGAGACTGCCATGTGTATTCCCTATGGAAAACATGTGTTACTTGCCAGGCTGTTATTTCGATCCTCTCCCTCTAATAATGCATTGATCAGACTGCCTTGCTTGCTACATAAATGTTCTGAGTCCATAACTCAGACACAGCTGAAGCCAAATGATTTGCATGGAAGCCAGGTTACTGCAGTTTTTATTTTATTTTTCTCTCCTCTCACACTACAGGTTTCTTTCAAGTAGAAATACAGACTCTAGTCACACTGAAAAGAACACAGCTTTAGGGAGAAAGGTAACAAATACCTCCCTCCCCAGGAAAGCTCCCTCCAGCCCCTGGTACTGCCGTCACTGCAGTGAAGAGCCAGCAGATCCTTCTTCCAAGATAGTTTACAGACCCACCCCTTTTGGTATGCAGTACTCTTATAGTATGGGATAGCTTTGACAGCTAGAGTTGCTACCCAATAACATAAATGGGAAGGAGCGGGGTGAACTGATATAGCTATAAGGAAAACTCACTACAGACTTCACCATTGTGCCAGGGTATGTGGGACCTGGACACAAAAAGGACGACAACAATGGACCAGAGGGCCTTCCTATGGAGGAAGCCTTTTTTCTTGAAATATGCATTAATGAAACAGATGGACTTATCATACATATAGTAAACTAGTAGACCCAAGCCCATTTAAAACCTTTTTTCTACCGCCGCTGCCAGTGCGCATGCACCCTCACCCGCCCGCCTCGCTCCCTGGTCCCGTCCAGCTGTCCGTACTGCCCACATGCGCAGTAGAAAATAACAGGGACACAGAGACAGCTGGACGCATCGACACAGGGAGATTATTATAGAGGATGCTTGGATAGCGGGTAAAATTGGAAACAGACATATTGGACTGATGCATAGCAGAACACCCCAGTTTCTCTGAAACACTTTTTTTTGTAGCTTTTGGTGCTCTATCTTTTTAATATATAAACCCGGAAAAAGTAGCAATGGACAGAGAAGCTTTTTATGCCTCCAGTTCTGCCAGTCACTGGGAGTGTGCCAGGCCCAATACCACACAGTTCAGGTAAGATGCTTGTCAGTGTGCCACACTCAGGAAGTGATCTAGAAATCTGTGTAGCCTTGTGGTTGAGGAGAAACTGAGCTGTGACTGGAGGGCTGACGCTTGCTTCCAAGAACTCCAGGAAAAATAATACAGTACTGTAAATACGACGATTAAAAATAAGAAAAAGAAGTCAAATAATTAAAAATGAGATCTGTAAAAATGATTTGCTCCTCTGAACTCGGCAGAAGAATTTATCTAATTTCTAAAAAAAAGGTGAAAAGTACTGTACATAATTTAGGGCTGGTTCACACGGACACTTGGCGGTGTCGGGTGGCTGGATGCCGTGACGTCCTGTTCAGGAGGGGCGGCGGTATGGCGATCAGCGTTTTTTTGGCCCCCAGCGGTTTTTGTCCCCAGGGACATGAAGCCGCCGCGGCTAGGCGACCCTGGATGCCGCGTGCGGCTTCTAGGGCCGGCTGGAATGACGCAGAAAATCGAGATCGGAACGCAGCAATTGTACAATCAACGGTAATCGCCAGTAGCCGCGCGATGCTAAACGCTCCCATTCACTTGAATGGGAGCGTTTAGCCGAAGAGTCCTGAACGCTTGCTGGTAAATGCCGCCAAGCGTCCGTGTGAGCCAGCCCTAAGAGTGTGTAGTGAAGCAAATAAATATGAATACAGAGACCACTGTATTCTATGCAGAGATAAAAGCAGCAGTACTAAATCTAGTCACTAGAGGGCACTTCTTGCTCATATTCATTTTTTTATTTCAATCGTTTATATTGGGTTTTGTAGAACAAGAAGCATACAGAAACTGTATAAACATTGAGTAACATCAACAAAGGACAGCAAAAAAATTATTGTCATATACGTAACTAGACAATAGTAAACAATTGTAAAGAAGATAATAAATCCAAAGATCATCCGTAATACAGAAATATTATATTCAGGTACACTTAGTAGTACAGGTAATCAGAAATAACACATAACATAACCAGTGTTGCTTCATAAGGGAGGTAGCTGTTGTAGATATAAGATAAACAAAATACCTCTCACCCATTTACTAGACCAGAATTTTGGCTGGGTAAGAGCCTATTTCGTTAGAGCAGCGTTTTTCAACCAGTGTGCCGCGGCATGTTGCCTGGTGTGCCGTCCTCTTCCCCCCCTCCCGCACGTCCCCGCGGCCACCACTGCTATTACCTTAGCAGCGGCTGCTCTCCCCTCTCCAGCGCATGTGTTTATTCAAGGCAAGCAGCGTATCTCCCAGCTGCTCTGTGATGCGCAGGAATCAGGGCTCGGTTACCATAGTAACGGCGATACATATTGCCGCTACAGGAAGCCGCTGCCCTGATTCCTGTCGCTTCACACAGAGCAGCCGGGAGATACGCTGCTTGCCTTGAATAAAAACATGCGCTGGAGAGCGGAGAGCGGCAGCTGTTAAGGTAATAACAGCGGCGGGGGGCACCACCTACCCATACTGGCTATACTGGGGCACTATACTAGCTATACTGGGGCACTATACTGGGGCGCTATACTGGGGCACTATACTAGCTATACTGGGGCACTATTCTGGCTGTACTGGGGCACTATTCTGGCTATACTGGGGCACTATTCTGGCTATACTGGGGGCACTATACTGGCTATACTGGGGCACTATACTGGGGCACTATACTAGCTATACTGGGGCACTATACTGGCTATACTGGGGCACTATACTGGCTATACTGGGGGCACTATACTGGCTATACTGGGGGCACTATACTGGCTATACTGGGGGCACTATACTGGCTATACTGGGGGCACTATTCTGGCTATACTGGGACACTATTCTGGCTATACTGGGACACTATTCTGGCTATACTGGGACACTATTCTGGCTATACTGGGACACTATTCTGGCTATACTGGGACACTATTCTGGCTATACTGGGACACTATTCTGGCTATACTGGGGCACTATTCTGGCTATACTGGGGCACTATTCTGGCTGTACTGGGGCACTATTCTGGCTATACTGGGGCACTATTCTGGCTATACTGGGGGCACTATACTGGCTATACTGGGGGCACTATACTGGCTATACTGGGGGCACTATACTGGCTATACTGGGGGCACTATACTGGCTATACTGGGGGCACTATACTGGCTATACTGGGGGCACTATACTGGCTATACTGGGACACTATTCTGGCTATACTGGGACACTATTCTGGCTATACTGGGACACTATTCTGGCTATACTGGGACACTATTCTGGCTATACTGGGACACTATTCTGGCTATACTGGGACACTATTCTGGCTATACTGGGGCACTATTCTGGCTGTACTGGGGCACTATTCTGGCTATACTGGGGCACTATTCTGGCTATACTGGGGCACTATACTGGCTATACTGGGGGCACTATACTGGCTATACTGGGGCACTATACTGGGGCACTATACTAGCTATACTGGGGCACTATACTGGCTATACTGGGGCACTATACTGGCTATACTGGGGGCACTATACTGGCTATACTGGGGGCACTATACTGGCTATACTGGGGGCACTATACTGGCTATACTGGGGGCACTATACTGGCTATACTGGGGGCACTATACTGGCTATACTGGGGGCACTATACTGGCTATACTGGGGGCACTATACTGGCTATACTGGGGGCACTATACTGGCTATACTGGGGGCACTATTCTGGCTATACTGGGACACTATTCTGGCTATACTGGGACACTATTCTGGCTATACTGGGACACTATTCTGGCTATACTGGGACACTATTCTGGCTATACTGGGACACTATTCTGGCTATACTGGGACACTATTCTGGCTATACTGGGGCACTATTCTGGCTATACTGGGGCACTATTCTGGCTATACTGGGGCACTATTCTGGCTATACTGGGGCACTATTCTGGCTATACTGGGGCACTATTCTGGATATACTGGGGCACTATTCTGGATATACTGGGGCACTATTCTGGATATACCGGGGCACTATTCTGGATATACCGGGGCACTATTCTGGCTATACTGGGGGCACTGTACTGGCTATACTGGGGGCACTATACTAGCTATACTGAGGCAACTAAACTCCCTCCTACACTGGGGCAACTATGCTAGCTATGCAGCCAGACCCCAGCCCCCCCCCCCCCCCCCATAGCCTGCTGTGCATGGCACTGTCCATTAGGTCGTGCAAACCTCCCCCGCCGTTCCCCGGAGAAAAATTTGGTCAGAAAGTGTTCCCCGGGCCGGAAAAGGTTGGAAACCACTGCGTTAGAGTGTAGTAAATAGCTAATATAACCTGTCTCCCAGCGGAGGCAGGAGTGGGCTGCGGGTATAAACCGCCCCGTGCATATGGAGGTAGGGTTTTTATAATTAAAAGGTGCTTCCAAAGCAAGGAATTTTTATAGGAGGAATTGGACAGAAAGCGAGAGCAAAGGAAAGAAAGAAAGGGAGGAAGTACAGAGGAAGAGTTAAAGTATGGGATGAGGAGAGCCAACAGTGTCAAAAAGCAGCTGAAGCAGTAGGGGCTTGAATTACATGGAAGGGTTAAAGATTACCAACCCTCGTGCTACAGTCAGCGCTCAAAAGGTACTCTTTAAAAGGAGACCATATTTTATTAAAATTTAGCCATATTGTCCTCTAGCCTAGCGCACAATTTTTCAAAAAAAAAAAAAACAAAAAAAAAAAAAAAGGGATGCGACTCAATCTGTTTTTTACTAGATCAAAGGAAAGAATTCCGGAATTCCATGCAGCTGCAATCGTCAGCTTAGTAGCGGTAAATATATAATTAACTAATTTGTTTTTGCGATTTAGTGAGATTAGGATAGGGGAAGCCTAGTAAAGTGTGGAAAAGGTTCTTAGGTATTGGTTGATTAACTAAGGAAGAGGCCCAAGTACACACTCTTAGCCAGAGTTGACGAACTTTAGTACATTTCCACCAGACATGGTCATGGGTGCCAGGAGAACTACACCCCCTGAAGCAATTTGAGGAAATATCATTATTGAATTTAGCCAGACGAGAGGGAACCATGTACCACCTAAAGAGTAGCTTGTAGTTCACTTTTCATATTCACTTTTGGATTAAAATTAATGTCATTATGTTACCTGTACCATATATAGATAAACAAAATACCAGAAGCAGAAAGTGACATTAAACTTTTACGCACAACAGACTGCAAATAAATAGTTTTCACTGTTCCTTCCCCCCCCCCCCCCCCCCCCCTTAAGACAGTTCACAGCATCTTTTGGCCCGTTTTGCTCTGCAGCCAACAGTTAGCTGACATAGCAAAATGTCAAAAAGAATCTGTTTCCTTTCACCTCTATGTACAAAGGATCCATAAATCCATCCTGACGGAGTTTGTGAATAGGTGACCATTTAAACTAAAAACCTAATCATCTCTGTAGAGGAACTGGACTAATTTAGTGTTGGAATTGTTGTCAGACTGCTGTCTTTTTTTCCCAGGAGCAAAAGCAAAACTTTAAACTACACCTGAACTGACGGGGATATATAGAGGCTGCCATATTTATTTTCTTTTAAACAATACCAATTACCTGGCTGATCTCTTTGGCTGCACTATTGTATGAATCCCACACCTGTAACAAGCATGCAGCTAGTCCAGTCAGAAGCCTCTGATCTGCATGCTTGTTCAGGGTCTATGGCTAAGACTCAGCAGGACGGCTAGGTAATCTGCAGGATTTAAAAGGAAATCCATGTCAGCCTCCATATCCCTCTCAGTTCAGGTGTGCACTAAATGATCAGTGTTTTCCAGCATGGTTTGGGCCATGTGCATATACAATCATTCCTACCCACAGGGCTGAAACCCAGGTAAGTTTGTATGAGATATAAACACATACATATATATGTACATAATTTTTCCTGAGATCCATGTGGTAAATGGTGGTGTCTGCTGGCACTTAAAGGACAGTTGAACTGAGAGGGTTATGGAGGCTGCCATATATATTTCCTTTTAATCAATACCAGTTGCCTGGCAGTCCTGCTGAGCTATTTGGCTGCAGTAGTGTCTGAGTCACACCAGAAACAAGCATGCAGCTAATCTCATCAGATCTGACATTGTCAGAAACATCTCATCTGCTGCATGCTTGTTCAGGGTCTATGGTTAAAAGTATTATAGGCAAGGGATCAGCAGGATAGCCAGGCAACTGGCATTACTTAAAAGGAAATAAATATGGCAGCCTCCACATACCTCTTGGTAAAGTTGTCCTTTAAAGGTTCTTTATGCAATTAACGTGTGTTGCAATTCAGTGCTTATGCTCCATCCCAGAAGCTTCTGTGATAGGTGTTGAGAGAATAAAATATCTTCATTTAAAAAGAGATCTCCGTTTCCCAGTCAAGATTCTATAATCTTTAAAGTAACCATTCAAAACCACTTCAGCATATCTGTATTTTAAAATACTCCCTTTCATTTCTAAAGCTGTAACTAGAACAGAGTGGTGATGTCAGGGATCTGCCTGATGGTCACCTGATCAGTAAATAGACCCCCCAGGGAACTATGAGGCTCTTTTATATGTCACCATGTCAGCTGCAACATAGAAAGCATGTCTTCCCCAGGGTGACAATTAGGGTCACACCTCGGGCATTTTCGTGGGTTTTTTAAGCACTGGCGATTTCAGAAATCGCCCTAAAAGTGCTTGCGCTATAATTCCCCATGAGAGTATTCACATAGGAGCGGTTCAATTTCGATCCGCTCCCCAAAGCGCTGCCTGTACCATTTTCTGTGCGATTTGCCTATAATGGAAGGTATAGGGAAATCGCAAGAAAAAGCAAGAGGCTCTGGCCTCTGACACAGGAGACCAGGTTCGGTTCTGCCTGTTCAGTAAGCCAGCACCTATTCAGTAGGAGACCTTGGGCCAGTTTCCCTAACACTGCTACTGCCTACAGAGCGCGCCCTAGTGGCTGCAGCTCTGGCGCTTTGAGTCCGCCAGGAGAAAAGCGCGATATAAATGTTATTTGTCTTGTGTAGTTATCACTTTACCTATTGGTCATGAAATGTATTTAGTGGCCTGATTTTAATTCACCTCTAAATTATAAAAGCATTTACATTCTGATGCAGGTTTTACCATAGGCTACATTTTTGGGACTGTTATCTAGTAAAAATGAAAGCGAGACATCATGGACAACAATGTACAGGCAGTTAAACTATGCATTAGGGGACATAGGCCTCAATTCACTAAGCTTATCTCCTGTCTTTAATAACTCTTCTAGAGTTGTTACCATGGTGATAAGGCATGTAGTATTCAGTAAAAATTTTACCTCAGGCAAGCCTAAAGTTAACTCTTCTGTCTTTAAATTAACTCTCCAATCCTTAAAATAACTCCAGAGTTAAAGACAGGCTGTTAATTAACTGCGTGTGAAAATAACTACAGAGGAGGTAAATTAACTACAGAGGAGGTAAATTAACTACAGGAGAGGTAACTTAAGGAATGAAGAGGTAAGATAACTCTCTCACGTGTGGAGGTAAGTTTTCTCTTGCTTTATTATCTCTAGCATGATCTTAGTGAATTGAGGCCATCATGCAGCTGAAAAAAGACTGCTATTTATTATTATAATTTAGAAAATAGATTTTATTTCTGAAATCTTGTATTTTTAGTTTGGGTCCACTTTAAGAGGAGCCACATGAGTGAAAGAGCTCCATCTTGTGGAAAAAGAAAAACAGTTCAGCGTGACTAACATCTATTTCATTTCATTTTTTTTTGTGCTCATACACACCCTCACAATTAATACGTGGATTATCAAGGAAGGAAACATACTAAATACAAGGAAGTGGACATACAACAATTGTATAAAATATATAATTAATAACACTGGTAAGTAAAGAGTATTGCCAAAACCTATAAACTATTGAATAAAGAGAACAAGGACAGCAAACAGCTTAGACAAACACAGCAAAAACACCAAACAAACAAAAACCCATAATATAAGTTGACCCCAGTATTTGACTCTCATAAGTTGGATTTTTTTAGTTACTCAAGTATAAATCTTTCCAGCAAAGATAATGGCTGCACTTGGGGACCAGGATGGATTAATAACTGCACTACATAAAGTATTGTAGCCATCAATCACAAGGCCTGCCAGTACTGCCCCAGGCCCCACACACAGCCATTAACCCTCTGTTCCCATGCCCCTTATCAGTTTGGCACTTCTTTGCTATAACTGACAGGTCACACTTACCCACAATGAACAGTGCATGCACAACATGGTTACAGACATGTAAAATTAGGGTGGAGGAAAATATAAAGGTTATAAAGCACTATATGTGCCAGCCCCCCCCCCCCCCCCCCCCACTCCTGCTTTAGAGCTCCATAGCAGCCAGTAGGAATGCTTTGAATATTGTTATGCCCCTGAGTCTCCACTTTAAAGCAAAACTGCCACAAACTTGTGCAACAGACTTAAACAGAAGTAGCACACAGAGCTGCAGTAGCTAGCATGGTAGAAAAGTCACCGATATCTATCTCCGGAAGTAATGGGGGCCTACTGCAACATAAATGCTACTCCAGCAAATATTACGATGGCTCTAGATCCCGTAGACAAGGACTGTTAGTTGCAGCGGTGTAACGTATGCTGCAGACCAAAAGTGCATTCCAGGACATGCAGCATTTGGATACCTCACCGCACAAGAGCAGCACTGGCTGGTTAGCTAGATTGGCAGTGTGGCTGGCAGAGACTGGCAAGTTACTCTCCCCCCACCCCCATTGCTGCCCAAAGGGGGCGGATCCTCTATTTCCCCCCCCTGTGTAATCTTGCAGAGGTAGCGCTGCAGTGAAAGCCGTTACTAACATCCACCGCCGGGCGCAGCGTCCTATTCTCCTTCACTTGCCCAGGCCTGCAAGCATTAGTGTAGCTCTAGCTCCTGAAGTCATGTGACATCGATAGCCAAAGCTACACTAAAGTATGGAGACTGGCATGAGTGAGGGAGAAGAGAGGATGTTGCACCCGTGGTGAATGCTGAGCGATGGCTTTCACTGCTGCAGCACTCTGCATTTTACTTGCATGGGGGGGGGGGGGGGAGGGGAGGAATGGAATAGAAGTATCTGGCACTTTGGTGCTGAGGAAAATAGGGGTGAGAGAGAGAGAGAGAAATTTAGGACCAACTCGAGTACAAGGTGACCCCTACAATTTTAGACGAGTCAGTCCAAAGTTTCTTGACTTATAGACAAGTACATATGGTACATCATACACTAAAGAACAAACACCTTCAATTAAAGGATTTTAGGGCAAGTAATTATTTCCTAAGGATATTTGCAAAGATTCTTAGATTCTTGATTCTCTACCTCTTTCCTCATGCTGATCGGCAGTGATTTTAACTCAAGGACCGTCCTTTGACATAACGTGCCACTTTGTAGGCCTACTGTCTCCAAGGGAGATTTCAAACAACTCCAGCTTTCTGAATTTTGACATTTATACCATATGCTGAACTCAGCAAGGACAGAGAAGCACTTGCCCCACAATTTACTGCACAAGCACAGACTATGCCAGTGATGGCTAACCTTGGCACTCCAGCTGTAGTGGAACTACAAGTCCCGTGAGGCATTGCAATACTCTGACAGTTCTAAGCATAACTCGGGGAGGCAGAGGCATGATGGGATTTGTAGTTTTGTCACAGCTGGAGTGCCAAGGTTAGCCATCACTGGACTATGGGAACGTGCTGTAGGAGGTGCGCGGCACAGGGTTATCGAGCAGCACGGGAAGAAGGTGAGAAACCAGGAAGACTTCAGGGGGCTGGAAGAAACCCCAGGTAAGTAACTGGGCAATTTTTTTCATTTAAAGATTCCTTTTAGGTTACTTACACACCAAGACATTGCGTTTTAGGGGATGTTATGGTCACATAACGTGCCCCTAACGCAACATATGGTGGTGTTGAAGTTGGACGTCAGATTAAGCTGCGTTATGCAGCTCTCAAAAGCAGCCGCTCCAGGTTAGTGATAGGAAGTCCGGATCTTTTTAGGGATTCGGATCATTGAAAAGATCCGGATCTTTGAACCGAATCATTTTACTAGGGAAGTAGACTGGGTGAAATGACTAGCAGGACAGGACTTTCCCTGCACTGTACATTCTGTATGTTCCTGTTTCTTCCAGACACACATCCACTGTGAACCGAATCTTTCATTGTGATGATTCGACTCACAAATAAGATCCGGATCAAATGAACGATTCGTTCATGATCCGGACAACACTACAGTCCTACCACCAGTCTCTGCAGTGCAGTGAATATTAATTAGCCATGTGGCTGGCCACGGAGGAGGGGAGACCTCCTCCTCCAACATTACTGAGCATGTGCAAACAGTCTAACCTGGCTTAGCCCAGTATAACGTACAGCATGCAGCACTTTGTTTAAACGTGCTGCGTTACTATGTAACGCAACGTGGGCACTGTGAACAGCACAATTAATTTTACAGTGCTGTAAGTTAGGCTGCTTTACTGGCTGCTGTAACGTGGGACTTTAACGTCCCACTGTGAAACCAGCCTAAAGCAAACTTATAATGGGGAGGAGGGAGAGTAAGGTAAGTAGATACTTACCTCAGTAGCTGAAAGCCTTTGGATGGTCCAGTGGCTTAATGGATGTTTGCTGAGTTCACTTTTCCAAAGCAGGGTCACTCTTCATTTGCTGACCAAGCACAATCACATCTGGACTGGGTATGCGCATGCAGGTTCCGTGCATGCCCTGTAGAATGAAGTCGCACATGCATGGCTTTTTTCCTCCATGCACAAGTGCTTCATTCTACTGGTCATGCACAGATCTGGAATCATGGGCTGTTAAAGGATCAGGGGGGCCTTTGCACTATACAGACGCTTCTCACTACTGAGTAAGTAGTTAAAGAGTAACTAAATTAGAAATTACAGTATGCTTTAAGCCTTATAAGTTGCAAAAATATATAAAATCACACATAAAGTGTGATTTTTCTCACCCCCGGGGTCTGTATTCCACCTATGATCTTGAAATCCCCGCCCCCAGTGTGAAATTGGGCCCTGGCATTTTTTTATTTTCAGACCATAGGTGCAAAGGATGCTTGGGGATTGATGTCATAGCTCCACCCCTCATGTCCAGGTGATCTAATCTAGGCAGACAGACATACATCTGAAATAAGAATTATAGCAAACAGACATGCTAAGACAGGCTACAGCAGTTCTCCCATTTCTCCTCTTTGTTACACACTGTGAAAAAAGAAGTAGTTTGATCCAGGCAGGTAGATAGTAGGGGAGGGAACCAGGCTGGAGGGGAGACACCAAGCTTCAGCATTGGGAGAAATCAGGAAGTGCTGCTACAGATATAAATGTGAGTCTGTTCTATCCACTATGTAAACTTTATATGTTCATCTAACCAGGGCCGGATTTACAGCTTAGGAGCCTATAGGCACAGAAGTTCTGCCGCCCTTAACTCCGCCCCTTTGCGCAGGCCACACCCCCTTTTACATTCAGATTTTACCAAATTTAGAGCACACTGGCCTGAATTCACTAAGCCTATCTCCTGTCTTTAACCTCCTTAGCGGTAACCCCGTGCTGGACACGGGGTAAGCCGCCGGAGGGTGCCGCTCAGGCCCTGCTGGGCAGATTTTCATAATTTTTTTTTTTGCTGGACGCAGCTAGCGCTTTGCTAGCTGCGCCAGCACTCTGATCGCCGCCGGCCCGCGCCCGATCGCCGCTATGTGTTGCGGCGCGCGCCCCCCCCCCCCCCCCAGACCCCGTGCGCTGCCTGGCCAATCAGTGCCAGGCAGCGCCGAGGGGTGGATCGGGACTGCCAATGACGTCACGACGTCGGTGACGTCATCCAGCCCCGTCGCCATGGCGACGGGGGAAGCCCTCCAGGAAATCCCGTTCTTTGAACGGGATTTCCTGATCGGAGATCGCCGAAGGCGATCGAAGTGGGCGGGGGGATGTCGCTGAGCAGCGGCTATCATGTAGCGAGCCCTGGGCTCGCTACATGATTAAAAAAATAAATAAAATAAAAAAAACTGCTGCGTTGCCCCCTGGCGGAATTTTTCATACCACCAGGGGGGTTAATAGCGTTTCTAGAGTTATCACCATGGAGATAAGGCATGTAGTATTCAGGCAACATTTTACCTCAGGCAAACCTAAAGTTAACTCTTCTGTCTAAGTTTACTCTCCAATCCTTAAAATAACTCCACAGTTAACAGGCTGTTAATTAACTGCATGTGAAAATAACTACAGAAGAGGTAAATTAACTACAGAGGAGGTAACTTAAGGAATGAAGAGATAAGATAACTCTCTCACTGTGTGGAGGTAAGTTTTCTCTTGCCTTATTATCTCCAGTATGATCTTAGTGAATTGAGGCCTTAGATCATGCTGGAGATAATAAGGCAAGAGAAAACTTACCTTCACACAGTAAGAGAGTTATCTTATCTCTTCATTCCTTACGTTACCTCTTCTGTGGTTAATTTACCTCCTCTGTAGTTAAGTTACCGCATCTGTAGTTAAGTTACCGCCTCTGTAGTTAAGTTACCGCCTCTGTAGTTAAGTTACCGCCTCTGTAGTTATTTTCACGCACAGTTAATGAACAGCCTGTCTTTAACTCTGGAGTTATTTTAAGGATTAAAGAGTTAACTTAAAGACAGAAGAGTTACATTTAGGTTTGCCTGAGGTAAAATGTTTCCTGAATACTACATGCCTTATCACCATGGTAACAACTCTAGAAGAGTGGAGACTGGAGATAAGCTTAGTGAATTGAGGGCTGTCTCTATAAAGAGCAGTGTGGTGCATCAAAGTCCAGCCCCCAATGCCAGTCACAAGCGGGTGTAGGTTCCCTGCACACTGCATGCAATTCCGATTCCGCTTTTTAATCGTTTTTTACATCCGATTCCGGTTTTTAATCTTTACTGCATGCTGCATTTTTTGATCCATTTTTCTGTTGAATGTATTCAGGGAAAGTCGGAATTGAAAACTCGGAATCGCAAAACTGATTTGCAGTGTGCAGGGAGCCGTATACTGGTAAACTCTGGCCAGCCTGTCCCCATCTTGATCTATCCCCAACCCCTTATGCACTGCCAGGCCATCCCAGGTCCCCCTTTGACTTGGGCTCCCTGGGGGCCCCTGGACTATTTTTGCCAGCGTACCATCTCACCTGTCCTGGCGCACTGCTCTATTTGTCTGTACACTCTCGTCCTTATCCTTGCTAATTATTACATAATGACATGGGCCAGGTTACTGAGATGATAAAACTAGCAAGGATGAAGACGGGGAGCGCATGCACCAGGGCAGGTGAGTTGATACACTGGCAGAAACGGTGCAGGGGCCCCAGGGAACATAAGTAGGGAGAGACCTGAAATGGCATGGCAGCAGGGTGAGAATAAGCTATATTGAAAATGTGAGAACACCAGTGCCTGCAGGTCTAAACAGCCACAGCACTTTCCAGCAGATATTAATGGCTGCAAGTTCTGTGTCTCTTCCCTCCCTTGCGGCATGCAACATGACTTCATGGCTACAGCAGGATACCTTTTTGGTGCATTTCTCGCAGCAACACAGCCACGGCTTGTGTAACAGTGTTGTTTGGATGGTGGTGGGCATAACTGTGTGGTGTGGATGGTGGTGGGCATAACTGTGTGGTGTGGATGGTGGTGGGCATAACTGTGTGGTGTGGATGGTGGTGGGCATAACTGTGTGGTGTGGATGGTGGTGGGCATAACTGTGTGGTGTGGATGGTGGTGGGCATAACTGTGTGGTGTGGATGGTGGTGGGCATAACTGTGTGGTGTGGATGGTGGTGGGCATAACTGTGTGGTGTGGATGGTGGTGGGCATAACTGTGTGGTGTGGATGGTGGTGGGCATAGCTGTGTGGTGTGGATGGAGGTGGGCATAACTGTGTGGTGTGGATGGTGGTGCGCATAGCTGTGTGGTGTGGATGGAGGTGGGCATAGCTGTGTGGTGTGGATGGAGGTGGGCATAACTGTGTGGTGTGGATGGTGGTGGGCATAACTGTGTGGTGTGGATGGTGGTGGGCATAACTGTGTGGTGTGGATGGTGGTGGGCATAACTGTGTGGTGTGGATGGTGGTGGGCATAACTGTGTGGTGTGGATGGTGGTGGGCATAACTGTGTGGTGTGGATGGTGGTGGGCATAACTGTGTGGTGTGGATGGTGGTGGGCATAACTGTGTGGTGTGGATGGTGGTGGGCATAACTGTGTGGTGTGGATGGTGGTGGGCATAACTGTGTGGTGTGGATGGTGGTGGGCATAGCTGTGTGGTGTGGATGGTGGTGGGCATAGCTGTGTGGTGTGGATGGAGGTGGGCATAGCTGTGTGGTGTGGATGGTGGTGGGCATAGCTGTGTGGTGTGGATGGTGGTGGGCATAGCTGTGTGGTGTGGATGGTGGTGGGCATAGCTGTGTGGTGTGGATGGTGGTGGGCATAGCTGTGTGGTGTGGATGGTGGTGGGCATAGCTGTGTGGTGTGGATGGAGGTGGGCATAACTGTGTGGTGTGGATGGTGGTGGGCTGTTATGGTGGTGGCTCAGCAGGCAGGCGAGGGAAGTATGCACATACTTGATTCAAAGTCCATAGGAGCCCCCCAAGCGTCTCCCATTTTGCCCCTTTAAAAATTCAGTTTGCCCTGCCATGGCCACCCACGGTTGTATAACTGTGTTGTGCGGATGGTGGTGGGGTAAGTCAGAAGCTAAGCAGGAACAGGAAGGAGGCATTGTGGTTTACATGGTTCTCGTCCTGCCTGGTAGACAGTAGCGGCGCTCTCCCCGATGTGATGCTGGAATGTGACATCACGTCGTGGGAGAGCGCCACTGCGTTCCAACAGGCGGAAAGGGAACCATGGAAACCATGATGCAAAATAGGTAACTTATGTATCCCTGCCTCCCTCCTCTGCCTGCTGAGCTGACGACTCACAACACACTACCATCCACACAGCACAGTTACACAAGCCACGGGTGGCCACAGTGGGGCAAACTGAAGGGGCAAAATGGTATACACTTGGGGGGCCCCTACAGACTCTGGTGCCAGGGGGTAATGCCCCCCTTGTCTATACTGTAGTGCTGGCCCTGCACACAAACACACTCTCTGGCACACACATACACACACTGTGGATACACACACACACACACACACACACACACACACACACACACACACACACACACAAAGAGACACACACTGGTACACAAAGACACACACACACACACTCACACTCTGCCACACACATGCGCACACACACACACACACACACACACACACACACACACACACACACACACACACACACACACACACACACACACACGCCTTTGAAGTTTCCTTGAGGAGAGGGAGGAGGATCCCACACACTTTTTCCGGCTGGAGCTGCAGCAGCGTGAAGCCTGTTCCCACTCATGCCTGTCCGGGGAGAAAGCTCTGCTTGAGCGGCTACACACTCTCCGAGAGTCCCGACGGAGGTATGGGCACGCCGCCCCTCCCTCTCCCCTGTCGAAGGAGCTCTGTCAGCAGATGCACAGAGATTCAGTGCAGAGTGGGGCGGCATTGCATCAGATATTAGCACTGCGATACAAGACCCGAGGAACAGCAGGGTCGGATGTGGAGCAGGGCGCGCTGTCATGGTGAGTGAGGACAGCTGGAGAGATTTGCTGCGTTGCTGCCTGCCGCCTCTGTAGCACATGGCGCCTGTAGGCACGTTCCTACAGTGCCTAGTGCTAAATCCGGCCCTGCATCTAACTCTACACAGTGTAGTGTTCTCCCCAGGCTCTTTTAGCCAGGCGCTCCACCCGGCTAGTTTTGATGAGCACCCGGCTGTCATCGGCTCACCTCCTCCTATACTATAAGCAGAGTTGTGCACAGAAGCACCGGCCCTGCATTCTCTCATATTGCCCCAGCTGGCTACTTTTTCATGCCATCTGGCTACTATTTCATGCCACCCGGCAGTAAGCATTTTGGGGGGAGAACACTGCAGTGCATTGACTACATATATGTATTGCCATTCAGACCTTTTTTTGGCTGGAGGTGGTCTTTAACTTTTCAACTTTTTTTAACCACCAGTACGTTTTAAACTTAGTAGGAGCATAGCATAAACTGTAATCATTCTACCCTCTGACTCAGTTTACCTACCAAACTGTTTCCACTGAAAACACTTTTATAGTGTCCTGATCATATCCCAGCTAGAGTATTGTAACATCAATCTGTATGGTCTACAAATGAAATGGATGGAACCTTTTTATTCTAAAATCTTCTGCTCAAATCATCCATCTCTCTTTTTGGGCCTCAGGTGCTATTCATCTCTGTCAGGTCCTCCACAGACTTCAAATACAGGATTCAGTCCAAGCTTCAAATGATTAGTATTAAAGCAAACCTGAGGCTAAATTCAAATCAAAACAGATACTTACCTATGGAGAGGGAAGGCTCTGGGTCCTATAGAGCGCTGTTGTCGCCGTTCAAATCTCCCACTGCGGGAGGCTTCTGAAGTTTTCGGGAACCTGAGTGCTTCCAAAGACAGGCGGCTTCATACTGCGCATTCGCAAGTACACATGCTCACACAGGCACAGTACGGAGACGCCCGTCTTCAGGAGGACTCGGGCTTACCAAGCCTCCCATGGAGGCAGAGAGCAGTCTTCCAACCCATCAGTCGAAAACTGCTAACAGGGGTGAAGGGGCTGGAACGAGGGGACCAGGAGTGGAAAGGGAAGGCTCTATAGAACCTACAGCCTTCCCTCTTCATAGGTGAGTATCCGTTTGTTTGTTTTTTTAATTTCACTGTAGATGTGCTTTCAAGATAGTTGAAACAAGCAAAAATAAAAAATTGCCTAAAAATAGTTAGTGCCCCAAATATATATATATGTAAACCCCTTTTTTTTCTAAAAATGTCCCCTATTTTTTTTAACCTGGTCTGTGTGCCTTTGCTGAACTGTGCAGTGCCAACAGGATTGTGAGAACAAGCTTATATCAAAACACAAATCATAGAAACCTCCCATTTCAGATAGGATAAGGACACTATAACTAGAAGGAAGCTGAATCTCCCTCCCTTTGAAGTGTTTCCACAGTGATTGTAAGCATGTTTTCTAGGTGATGTTTGCAGTGGGAGGGAAAGCAGGCAGTAAATTAACACTGAGCTAGGGGAAAAAAGGAAAAAGAAAAGGGTAGAAGTGATAACACTTTTGGCATCACGGAGAAACAGTAAAAATGGGAATCAGCATAAGTATTATTTTCTTTTCATAACACATTTATCTTATAGAAAGTTTTAAGAATGCCATTAGGACACAGAGGCTGGTTCTGCATACAATGACCAGCCTGTTACTATACTGTACCCCCCATGCCCCCCCTCCCCCCCACATTCTGCTATTCCCCCATAAATTAAACCGCCATGCTAGCGACATGCAGCGAGTCGCTAGCAGGCTGTTTACCTCTGAGTGTCTGTCACCGCTGCTCCCCACCTGCATCCCTTCCCTCCAATCAGCAGGAAGGGACGCAGGCGGGGAGCGGCGCTATAGCGGAGGTGGGGGAGCGGCAGTGACAGACACTCAGAAGTAAACAGCCTGCTAGCGACACGCTGCTTGTCCCTAGCATGGCGTTTTTTTTTTCTAGGGACAGCAGAGCGCAGGGGGGGGGCACAGTATAGTAACAGAGGCTGGCCATTGTATGCAGAACCAGCATCTGTGTCCTAATGGCATTCTTAAAACCTACCTCGAGTTCTCTTTAAATCTGGCAGTGAACACTAAAAACAGGATAGGCAAGATAAATGATTTCTTATTGTATTATTAATTTTAATTGTTAATATGGAGTTTCATCCCACGTTAACCTGTAGATATAAAGAAGCACAACTGAAGTACCCAAGCTAGTACACTTACAGCCATAGCCTTGTTCTCCTCTTTCCTCCTGATCTGTGACTTCCACAGAGGAGCGGTGCGTCCATCTAGGAAACAGAGTATCCAGTTTGCAGTAAATGCTGACATACAATTGGAATATGGCTACTCTGTCAGGCTTAATCAGTAAAGTAGTAAAAATAAATAATTTTCAACTATCTTTTAAAAGGACCATGAACATTGGGGAAAAAATAATAAAATAAAATCTGGACTTTCCTGAGGCTTTCTGGAGTCCCCCCATTGCCCACGAGGTCCCTCGTCGTCCTCTGAGTCTTCTCCGTGGGCTTGCTGGTGACCCAGTTAGCCTGGTGACTTTGGGTGAAGTTCTGCACAACTGCGCTTGTGCGGCTTGTCCGCGCACCCAGCTCAATCATGCGCGCAACACTGTGAGCCTCCTGCACAGTTCTCGAAAGACTGAACGGCGCATGCGCAGGAGGCTTACGGCGACGCTTGTTCAAGCTGGGTGTGTAGACGGGTCATGCATGAACATTTTGCGCATGACTTCGCCCAATGTCACCAGGCTAACTGAGTCACCAACATGACCACTGAGGGGACCCAGTGAGACCTGGTGGCCTGGGGGGGGGGGGGGGGCATGGGCTCGAGTAAGCCCCAGGTAAGTCCAGATTTGTTTGTGGGTTTTTTTTTCACTGTTCAGGGTCCCTTTAAGTTTCCAGAATTTTGAAAAGATTTGTTATTTTCTCCCATAATTATAGGCACTTAACTCTATACGCTGTTTGAATACAGCTGCACTGAAAAAAATTGTCATGATTTTTTTTAGAAAAGGTTAAAAAAAAAAAAAAAAAAAAAAAAAAATTGTATTGCAGTCTGTGTCCCCATTATAGGGATGCCTCACTTCCTGTGCCTGGGACTTCTATGAAGCTTCATGGCTTTAACACGAAAACTAGTAGTCACAGAGGCGGAAGTGAAGGACAGGGATAAAAACTGAATGGAGCTTGTAGGTATATCCCACTCCACTCTCTTCAGGAAGTGATGGAAATTCTTACAGGTGGCAACATAGGACAGCTATAAAAAAATACATTGTTTTTACTCT
Source organism: Hyperolius riggenbachi (assembly GCF_040937935.1). Taxonomy (NCBI): domain Eukaryota; kingdom Metazoa; phylum Chordata; class Amphibia; order Anura; family Hyperoliidae; genus Hyperolius; species Hyperolius riggenbachi. The sequence continues at coordinate 486,256,382 of NC_090646.1, forward strand.
GGAATTGGGCTTTCCGTTATACGCATTCTTCACATGCATGACTGTTATCATATAAATGTTTCAATTTCCAGTGTCGTCCACTAGTGCTAAAATCTGGTCCTCAAGTTCCATTAACAGTACATGTCAATACAACTACTGCGTGGTAGCTTAGCTGCATTAAGTGGTTACCGGAACAAGTGCCACAAAGGTAAAGGTCAACACTCTCAGTTCTGACCAGGAAACTTGCAAAGTTAGGGCTGGTTCATACTGCAAGAGCTTTTTTCTAAGTGCTTGTGATTTTAAAAGTTCTTGCTAATGTACCGGTAATCCTATGTGGGTCTTCTCACTTAAACAATGTGATTTTAGAAAAAAAAAACCTATAGCATTGCATTAGCAAAAGCTTCTAAAATCACTAGAGCTAAGAAAGCTCTTGCAGTGTGCACCAGCCTGGAGAAAGCTTTAGGCGACCCTGAGATGGGCCCACAGGGACAAAATATACATACCTGGTGCTTCCTCTAGCCTACTCCGGCCTGTTCGCTCCCACGCCGTCCTCTGACTTCCCGTTCTTCCACAATTGGCCCCAGAAAGTCCTCCGGTCTGGGGCCAGCTGCACATGCGCGGTCTGGCCGAGCGCTCCAGCCATGTTTGTTACCAGGAGTGCTCTGTGACTGCACAGTACTACCTGGCCAGACTACGCATGCGCCGACTGACAGATTTTTCAGGGCCAGTAGCAGGTGAATGGGCAGTCAGAAAAGGACGGTGTGGGAGCGATCAGGCCGGAGGAATCCGCAGGTATGAATTTTTTATTGTAGCAGATTTAACCACTTGAGGACCACAATCTTTTCGCCCCTTAAAGGACTTCCGAGGCCAAAAAGAAGAAAATGACACTATACTTTTTTAATATCAGAATCCATGGAGGACGTCCAGCGCGTCCTCCGCACCGTACCGCCGTCATTGCAGCCCTTTTCGTTCCCCCAGGGCCTGGCCCGACCCCACCGAACGGGTGGCATGGATTCCACCTGTAAGATGGCCGCCGCCTTGAGCCGCGGCTGCGCAGTACGTTTTGCCACGAGTGCGACTGCGCAGCCTTTAGCCCGCCTCCCGTACCCAGTACGCGGCGGGAGGCGGGCTAAAGGCTGCGCACTCGCGGCAAAGCGTACTGCGCAGCCGCGGCCATCTTACAGGTGGAATCCATGCGACCCGTTCGGTGGGGTCGGGCCAGGCCCTGGGGGAACGAAAAGGGCTGCAATGACGGCGGTATGGTGCGGAGGACGCGCTGGACGTCCTCCATGGATTCTGATATTAAAAAAGTATAGTGTCATTTTCTTCTTTTTGGCCTCGGAAGTCCTTTAAGGACCAGAGCCTTTTTCTCCATTCAGACCACTGCAGCTTTCACGGTTTATTGCTCAGTCATACAACCTACCACCTAAGGGCCCTTTTCCACTAGAGCGATTGTGATTGCTGAATCGCAAATCGCTAGTGATTTTTAAATCGCTAGAGTTGTTACTTTGGGCCCTTTTCCACTAGCAATCGCTAGCGTTCGCGCTAAACGCTAGCGATTGCTGAATTGCAAGTGCAGGAAACTTCCCGGCGATTGCATTCACGATTTTGCTATGCACTGCACAGCAAAATCGCGGCAAAGATCGCTCCGCGGTGCGATCGCATTTGAGTCAAAAACGAATCACGGTAGTGGAAATTACCTACCGCGATTCCAATGTTAAAAAGCAAACCGTAGCGATTTCAAAATCACTAGCGGTTTGCGACTTTGCGATTCAGCATCGCAAACGCCGCTAGTGGAAAAGGGCCCTTTATCACAGAATTTACGAGAAGTATTTTCCACTACAGTGATTCGATTTGGAAATCGCAATCGCTTGCTGGAGCGATTTTTACAATGATAATGCAATGCAAATGAAAATCACAAATCGCAATCGCATAACAGAATTAATGAAAAATCGCAATCGCTGGCGTTTGTGATTTGTGATTGCGATTGCTAGTGGAAAAGGGCCCTAAATGAATTTTACCTCCTTTTCTTGTCACTAATACAGCTTTCTGTTGGTGCTATTTGATTGCTGCTGCGAGTTTTAGTTTTTATTCTATTCATCAAAAAAGACTTGAATTTTGTCAAAAAAATGATTTTTTTTACTTTCTGTGCTGACATTTTTCAAATAAAGTAAAATTTCTGTATACATTTTTGTCCAAATTTATTCTGCTACGTCTTTGATAAAAAAAAAAATCCATTCAGTGTATATTTATTGGTTTGGGTAAAAGTTATAGCGTTTACACACTATGGTGCAAAAAGTGAATTTTCCCATTTCTAAGCATCTCTGACTTTTCTGACCCCTGTCATGTTTCATGAGGTGCTAAAATTCCACGATAGTATAAATACCCCCCAAATGACACCATTTTGGAAAGAAGACATCCCAAAGTATTCACTGAGAGGCATGGTGAGTTCATAGAACATTTTATTTTTTGTCACAAGTTAGTGGAAAATGACACTTTGTGGCAAAAAAAAAAAAAAAAAAAAAAAAAAAAAAGTTTCCATTTCTGCTCACTTGCAACAAAAAAAAATGAAATCTGCCACAGACTCACTATGCTCCTCTCTAAATACCTTGAAGTGTCTATTTTCCAAAATGGGGTCATTTGTGGGGTGTGTTTACTGTCCTGGCATTTTGGGGGGTGCCTAATTGTAGGCACCCCTGTAAAGCCTAAAGGTGCTCATTGGACTTTGGGCCCCTTAGCGCAGTTAGGCTGCAAAAAAAGTGCCACACATGTGGTATTGCCGTACTCAGGAGAAGTAGTATAATGTGTTTTGGGGTGTATTTTTACACATACCCATGCTGGGTGGGAGAAATATCTCTGTAAATGACAATTTTTTGATTTTTTTTTTTACACACAATTGTCCATTTACAGAGATATTTCTCCCACTCAGCATGGGTAGGTGTAAAAATACACCCCAAAACACATTATACTACTTCTCCTGAGTACGGCGATACCACATGTGTGGCACTTTTTTGCACCCTAACTGCGCTAAGGGGCCCAAAGTCCAATGAGTACCTTTAGGATTTCACAGGTCATTTTGTGACATTTGGTTTCAAGACTACTCCTCACGGTTTAGGGCCCCTAAAATGCCAGGGCAGTATAGGAACCCCACTAATGACCCCATTTTAGAAAGAAGACACCCCAAGGTATTCCGTTAGGAGTATGGTGAGTTCATAGAAGATTTTATTTTTTGTCACAAGTTAGCGGAAATTGATATTAATTGTTTTTTTTTCACAAAGTGTCATTTTCCGCTAACTTGTGACAAAAAATAAAATCTTCATTGAACTCACCATACTCCTAATGGAATACCTTTGGGTGTCTTCTTTCTAAAATGGGGTCATTTGTGGGGTTCCTATACTGCCCTGGCATTTTAGGGGCCGTAAACCGTGAGGAGTAGTCTTGAAACCAAATGTCGCGAAATGACCCGTGAAATCCTAAAGGTACTCATTGGACTTTGGGCCCCTTAGCGCACTTAGGGTGCAAAAAAGTGTCACACGTGGTATCGCCGTACTCAGGAGAAGTAGTATAATGTGTTTTGTGGTGTATTTTTTTTTTTTAACAAATCACTTTTATTTTTTGTGGTGTATTTTTACACATACCCATACTGGGTGGGAGAAATATCTCTGTAAAAGAATTTTTTTTTTTTTTTTTTTTTTTTTACACACACACAATTGTCCATTTACAGAGAGATTTCTCCCACCCAGCATGGGTATGTGTAAAAATATACCCCAAAACACATTATACTACTTCTCCTGAGTACGGCGATACCACATGTGACACTTTTTTGCAACCTAGGTGCGCTAAGGGGCCCAACGTCCTATTCACAGGTCATTTTGAGGCATTTGGATTCTAGACTAATCCTCACGGTTTAGGGCCCCTAAAATGCCAGGGCAGTATAGGAAATTGACACTTTGTGGGAAAAAAAACCCAATACAAATCAATTTCCACTAACTTGTGACAAAAAATAAAATCTTCTATGAACTCGACATACACCTAACAGAATACCTTGGGGTGTCTTCTTTCCAAAATGGGGTCACTTGTGGGGTTCCTATACTGCCCTGGCATTTTATGGGCCAAAACCCGTGAGTAGTCTGGAAACCAAATTTCTCAAAATGACTGTTCAGGGGTATAAGCATCTGCAAATTTTGATGACAGGTGGTCTATGAGGTGGCGAATTTTGTGGAACCGGTCATAAGCAGGGTGGCCTTTTAGATGACAGGTTGTATTGGGCCTGATCTGATGGATAGGAGTGCTAGGGGGGGGGGGGGGGGTGACAGGAGGTGATTGATGGGTGTCTCAGGGGGTGGTTAGAGGGGAAAATAGATGCAATCAGTGCACTGGGGAGGTGATCGGAAGGGGGTCTGAGGGCGATCTGAGGGTTTGGCCGAGTGATCAGGAGCCCACACGGGGCAAATTAGGGCCTGATCTGATGGGTAGGTGTGCTAGGGGGTGACAAGGTGTGATTAGAGGGGGGGAATAGATGCAAGCAATGCACTGGCGAGGTGATCAGGGCTGGGGTCTGAGGACGTTCTGAGGGTGTGGGCGGGTGATTGGGTGCCCTAGGGGCAGATAGGGATCTAATCTGATGGGTAGTGGTGACAGGGGGTGATTGATGGGTAATTAGTGGGTGTTTAGAGGAGAGAACAGATGTAAACAATGCACTTGGGAGGTGATCTGACGGCGGGTCTGCAGGCGATCTGATGGTGTGGGTGGGTGATCAGATTGCCCGCAAGGGGCAGGTTAGGGGCTGATTAATGGGTGGCAGTGACAGGGGGTGATTGATGGGTGGCAGTGACAGGGGGTGATTGACAGGTGATCAATGGGTTATTACAGGGAAGAACAGATGTAAATAATGCACTGGCGAATTGATAAGGGCGGGGGTCTGAGGGCAATCTGAGCGCGTGGGCGGTTGATTGGGTGCCCGCAAGGGGCAGATTAGGGTCTAATCTGATGGGTAACAGTGACAGGTGGTGATAGGGGGTGATTGATGAGTGATTGATGGGTAATTAGTGGGTGTTTAGAGGAGAGAACAGATGTAAACAATGCACTTGGGAGGTGATCTGCGGGCGATCTGATGGTGTGGGTGATAAGATTGCCCCCAAGGGGCAGGTTAGGGGCTAATTGATGGGTGGCAGTGACTGGGGGTGATTGATGGGTGATTGACAGGTGATCAGTGGGTTATTACAGGGGGGATAGATGCATACAGTATACGGGGGGGGGGGGGGTGATCAGGAGGCCCCAGGGGGCAGTTAGGACCCAAAATAAAAAAAATAGCGTTGACAGATAGTGACAGGGAGTGATTGATTGGCGATTAGGGGAGTGATTGGGTGCAAACAGTGGTCTGGGGGTTGGGCGGGGGGGGGGTCTGAGGGGTGCATCAGTGTGCTTGGGTGCAGACTAGGGTGGCTGCAGCCTGCCCTGGTGGTCCCTCGGACACTGGGACCACCAGGGCAGGAGGCAGCCTGTATAATACACCAGAAGGGGAGAGAATTCCAAGAATCGCCGGCACCCAACAGGCTGCTGCACAGTACCTGGATTCCAAAAGCTGGCTTGGTGCTCACAGCAAAGACATCAATATGGCAATAGAAGAAAAGACAGCGCTGGGCACTCAAGCTGATGCTTAAGGTTTATTTTCCACAGATACAAACAGACATTGCAGGCAATGTCTGTTTGTATCTGTGGAAAATAAACCTTAAGCATCAGCTTGAGTGCCCAGCGCTGTCTTTTCTTTTATTGCCAGCCTGTATAATACACTTTGTATACATTAGAAAGTGTATTATACACTTTGTAGCGGCGATCGTGGGGTTAACAACCCGCCGGCGCTTCCGAATGGCAGGCGGGTTGTCGTCGCGGGTGGGCGGAGCCAGTTGCTGGGGAAGCGCGCGTCACCAGTGACGCGATCGCTCACCCTGCATGCCGAAAGGACGCAATGCCCATGGGCGTATTGCGGTCCTTTCGGCGTCCACTTTGCGGCCGCCCATCGGCTGTGGGCCGACCGCCCACAGCCGATGGGCGGCCGCAAAGTGGTTAAAGGAAAAAAATAAATAAATAAATCTTGAACTAGATGCACCTGCCAGCCTATGGTGGGGTCCTGGTCACTCACTGTGCCCCCAGGTAAACTTTCCACACAAGACAGTAGAAAAGCATGTTCCGGGGCACCAGATACGTTGCAAATATCACCACTTTATTTCATCCCACCAAACAAGATACAAAAACACGGCTGGTCTTTTTTATTCCTGTGGCCCCATCTCAGATTCACTGAGATTGCCCCACCGTACTCAAATTCACAGAATGTGTTCGATTTGCATTCTCATGGCACAAGGCAGAAATGCCACCTAGTGGTGGAATGTTTAAATATGAACACTTTGGCAAAAATTAAGATAAGGGATACATAAGGTTGCAAATTAATGCAAAGAAGGAAATAAAAATAAATAGGCTTTATTAATGAAAAATGTTAGGACTTCTGATGTGTATCTGAATTGCACATTATCCTAGTATGATGAAAGCTTACACCTGCCACCGCTGCATGTAGTGACCTCGATCCTTTTGTCAGATTTAAGACATGTTACGGCATCGATATCTGACAGACATTATGATCGAATCAGCTGGATATCGATGCTGAAAATCAAGTAATGTATGGGTACCATTAAATTCACACCACTTACATATCAGTTTCTCAGTGGCCACAAGCAGAAAACGCAACATGTTGTAGATTACCTGCAAAGCTCCAATCCGGAAGGTCTGTTAGAGGGCCGTACTCTGAATCACTGCGAGCAAAACCATGCCTAAGATAGGGAATGTGAGAAAATATAAGGATAAGTGCTCACGATTATGTCGCTGCCTAAAACTGCCCATGAATATACCATGCCAATCAGGATGTTTTCAGCAAGATCGAGTGAGAGCCTCATGCCTCTGACTGCAGAAGATACTGTGCCTATCAAGGGTGAGATGGCGACTGGATAGCACTCCCAAATAGTAGGCAGCAACCAAGCACATGGGGATTTTTGCAGGGCTGTGGAGTCAGTACAAAAATCATCTGACTCTTCATTTTATGAAACCAACAACTCCAACTCCAGGTACCCAAAAATTGTTTTGACTCCTCAGCTCTGAATTTCTGAAGCACAAACTACGTAGAGGATAAAATATCACTTTTAACATTAACCACTGAAGACCTTCCATATATACTTGCAATTAAGAAGTCAAGAAAATTAGGACTGACTCACAGTGTAACAGTGTATCTGCGAGTCAATCCTAAATCTCTCCACTTACAGCCAGGAAGGAAAGGGGGGCCGCCCCTCTCTCTATCCCTCCTTGCAGTTCTGAAGCTATGATCTACTCTGATCCTCTTCCCATCTATCACAATCTAAACTGGGGCCGATTCTTACTGTCTTAACTGTCTCCCCCCTTCCTGTTACAATGCAGAGCCTTCACCTCCTCTCCTTTACTCACACTGATCTACGTAATGTAATTATGGTGACATTGGAAGCTGGAAATACGCTGATGTAGGCAGACCAGCGTAAGCGAGAAAAGGGGATGCGTAGCAGCCATGGTGACTGATGAAGCTTTCGCTGTGGACTCTGCATTGTATCACAGTGAGGGTAGAGACAGTAGAAGCGGCCCCCCTTTTAGAATTTTATGGATGGGAAGTGGATCAGAGTAGGTCACAGCTTCGGGATGCAGGGAGAGGTTGTATATTTTTTGTCACAGGTTACAGCACAGCATTGGTGCATTACAGCCAGCTCCATTAAATTGTAATTATAAATGAACAACACTGGGTAGTGGATGAGGGAGTCTGGCTGCTATGGATAACGTACTTTGTTGTAAGTTTGATTTGTCCTACTTTTCACAACTTGTTTCTTCTGCCTGTGGAGAGTATTTCTCAGGATGGTTATTTAGGCTGCATAATCAGGGGCAGAGCTTTGCTGGATAGACTTATATTGGGGTAACTAAAAAATTCTAGCTTACGAGGGTCAAATATTAGGGTCAACTTATACACGAGGTCGGCTTATATTCGATTATATACAGTAGCTAAGTGCTGAAGCCTTATTGGGTTACCTTACTCACTCATTTATCTTTTGTCCCAATTGGCCTTACAGTTCTGCTACTTTCAATTATAAAACATAATAAAATACAAATACTTACTTTATCCTCCAATCTTGCCCTGCGCAGAGGAAGGCGCTATTCTGCAAACTTCTCATACAAATGCATGATACCAATGTCCTGGGTAATTTCTGCTGCAGATGTGCACCTATAACTAAAAACATGTATGATCAATAGAGGGCAATGAAACCTTTACACATCTTCATTATCAGTAAAAAATTTGTTCATCTCCAGCTAGTGGACATGATCAATGAAACACTATTTTTTTTATGGCTGGATGGAAATATTTGTGTGCAGATTGGAACTAAGCAAACAAAATGCAACTACTGCTGATTTGAATTGATCCTGATTCAAGATGCATACAAATTACAACCAAATGTGTAGCAAGTCATAAAGATGAACATCACTGATCCCCTCTAACAGCTAGCCTCAAAGTGCGTACATGCATTGTGTTCACCACCCAATCCAGTCACACTGGATTTCCCCTGGGTGGGGCTCCCCATTGGTCTTAAGTTTTAACCAATGAGAATCCTCCCTAAGGAGGATTCTCATTGGTTAAAACTCAAGACCAATGGGGAGCCCCAGCCAGGCCACAAAGATGCTTTGCCAGGACTGCCCTGCACAGTGTAGCCAAAAAGCTGGCATAAAAAGGAGCGACAAGTGTCAGCGGACTAGCAACAGGTGGTGGCGAGCAATGGGCTAAGGCCAGAGGATCCTTCAATCAAGAATAAAGAAAAAAGTGATAAATGAAAAACAGAAGGATACAGAATTAGTATTTATTGTTTAGTCTTCTATTTTTTTGTAAGCAAGTATAGGGCAAAAAAGAACCTTACTTACCTGGAGAGGGTAGGGCATCTGGGAGTCCCCTTATTAAATGGGGCTCAGATTTCAACATAAGCCCCCCCAAGACATATGCACCCCACCACCTTCTGAACATCCCTTTCTCCATTAAATGGACAAGGGCTCTGTAGGAGATGGGAAAGCTCTCTTACAGAGCCACCCATATCATGGTGGAGTGGCATGCAGGTTGACTTGGGGAGGGGGGGGGGTGTTGTTGCATGGAGCGCACAGCAATTTTATCAATACTAATGGCAGAGGGTAACGTGTTATCCTATTAGTGTAATGCACATTCCCAGGTTAATGCATGCTGCCCCCTATCATTAGTACCAGTAAATAGTTATGTGCTTCCGAGTAGCTAGCTACTCGTAATTGAAATGGTAATGAACCGCTGATTAAACAGCTGTGACCACGAGTGACAGGGGCAGGGCTGTAGAGTTGGAGCAATTTTGGGTACCTGGAGTCAGTGGTTTCATAGTCTTAGGAGTCGGATTATTTTTATACTGACTCTACAGTCCTGGTGCTGCGCATGGCAATTTCACTGGTAACGATGTGCTTCTGAGTAGCTTGCTACTTGGAATAGAAATGGTAATGAACTGCTGATGAAACAGTTGGTGACTGGGGGTTTAAATTACCCAAAAGTCTGCGGGATAGTCTGAGGTCCATTCTGCAAAATAGGTCAGTGTTCTCCCCAGGGCCAATTAGGTGGGCGGGCCGCCCGGCTGTTTTCAAACCCCGTCCAGCTGCTCTCATTCGCCCTCCTAGCTAGAAAAAAAAAACAGCGCTAAATAAACTGCAGGCAGGAGCGCTCCATTGCCTGCTAGCAACAGCGCCTAGCTCTGGTACACTACCGAAAGCGGACGCTGTACACTAAATGAGCGCTCCTCTGCCTTTCACCTCACGCTTTCTGGTGGAGCAAGGATTGGCTGGGCGGCACCATGCTCTTCATCTAGTTGGAAATTCCAGCTTCATCTCTTCCTCCTGCCCTCCAATGAATAACAGGCTTTATTTTATCCCGGCACCTCTCTCTCCAATTAAAAGAGAGGTAGCCAAGGAAGCACGCCCACACATCCTGTCAGCAGCCTGCAGGAGTTATGAGAGAGGAGACCACGTGGTGGGTTCGGCAATCAGGGACAGCCAGAGCGGCTTATTCATTCTTCCCCCAGACAACGACCATGCTGTTGTATTTAGATAAGGAGCTGCTGATCTAATCCAGCTACGGAAAGCAGGAGAGGTGATAGGACTTCAGAGCTCAGCTTTTTTTTTTTGTTTACGTTCAGTTCGGGGGACAGAGGAGAGAGCAGTACACTGCAATTACAGTGACAGGGTGTTTCCGAGGCAGCCTCCTGTGCTCTCCTCTCTACCTCTCTCCTCTGCTCCCAAGTCCCAAACTGAAAGTTAAATAAAAAGTGCAATCTGCTCTCCTGCTGTGTCTGTCTCCCCCCCCCCCCCCCCTGCTTGCATTCTGTTTGAAGTGCTCTCCCTCCCCCCTCCAACAATCACACTGCAAGAACAAAGTGGACCTGAACTCTTGCACAGAAGGAAAACCTAGTGAAATGTACTCTGTATTTATTTTGAGTCTAGCCTCTTGTCTGATCACAATTTGTAATTTTATTTCTCCCCTGTGTCACCTGACGCCATTCTAGATACACTCATTTTAAAACACAGGAGGATAACTATGTCTGCTTCCTTGAAAGCAGTAGGTAGAAACAGTGCAGATTTATTGTAGAATTTGTATCGGCTGTAACAATGAAATGTTTTTCTTTAAAGTTTATTATGTTGTTGCTTATCTTTTAGAGGAGAGAGGAAGTTCTGAGTGCTGGTCTGCTTTAAAGGGACCTGAGCACCATAATCTGAAATAATTGATCCCTAATGCTAGGTACACACAATGCAATTTTCTGACAGATTTACTGTCATATCGACTATTTCCAACATGTCCGATCTGATATCAAATTTGTGCTCAATTTCCCATAGAAGTGAACAGAAAATCGATTGAAAATCAGATTGAACATGTTGGAACTAGTTGATATGAAAGTAAATCTGTCAGAAAATTGCATTGTATGTACCTAGCAGGAACATCGGCTCGTCTCTCCTCATCTTCCTATGCTGTAAGCAGATTTGTACTGGTCCTGCATTCCCCCGTCGCACCCCACCCGGCTATTTTTTTATGCCACCCGGCTGGAAAAAAATCTAGGGGAGAACACTGTAGGTGGTGAACTGTTGGCTGCATTCCACGACTCAGTTTGCCTATGATGCGGAATGGACTGCACACTATTCTGCAGACTTGTGGGTTATTTAACCCCATCACCAGCTATTTAATCAACAGTTCATTACCATTTCAATTCATCGCTAACAGTAAAATTGCCATGTGCAGGCACCATTGCTTAGTCAGAACCAAAACTGCAGCATATATAAATTGTGGAATGCAGTATTACTATATCTGGACATCACCACAGGCTAATTGATGTTTTGACACTAAAATTTCTAGGAAATATTTGTCAACAAAGCAGCTGGAAGGAGGGCAACCTTCCATAAGTTTTTGCAGCTTGATTGTTTTTCCCTTTTCTTCCATGACTTTCATTCACACTTCACTTAACATTTAATAAAACGACCCAAACTCTATGCCTGAGAAACCCTGCAGAGAAGTTGGTTGCAAGTTTGTAAAGTACATTGCTCAGCATCCTGAGCTGCATGCCTGGAGATGTGACACATCACATCCCCTGATCCAACAACGGTATTATGAGGAACACTTCACACCTATGCATCGGGGAGACACCCCGATGAATGTGATTTGTATGATACAAATCACATTCATACAACACAAATTCGCCTCCCCTGCTCACCCAGCAAGGACGCCGCCATCTTGCCCCGGCCAGCAGTACCCTCCCTCTGAAGTCACAGGAAGTAGAATTGCCATGTGACTACACAAGTCGGATCATAAGTGGATGGATTGTGACTGAGTGAGTTGATGTGTTTTCCGACTTGTTTGGCGCCATACGGGAGTAATGTGGTAGTGTCGGCCGGTGTAATGTCAGATATTGCAGCCCGGAAGCAGCCTTCCTCACTGAGTATGGCGCATGCTCAGTGGGAAGTTAGACATTATTTAGCTGAAATATCTCCGCTTCCGCACCACCTACACTCACGAAATTCTCAGGGGAGGGAGGGGACCCCCAGATCTAGCTCTGTGACGAATTGCAGGCCCCTAGCCCCGCTAGTTCCCGAGATAGGTTTGCTGCAATCAGTGTCGGGAACCAGCGGGGCTCGGGGGCTGCAATTCGGCACAGTGCTAGATCTGGGGGTCCCCTTCCTCCCCTGAAAATTTCGGGGGTGTACCTGGTCCGGAAGCGGCGATATTTATGACGTTTTACCGTGGCTGCACAATTGAATGGGACGCAGGCTCCTACTGCGCATGCGGGGCTGCAAAATATGAGAGGCTGCAATAGCTGACACGACACCGGTGTAATGTCTGATTGCGCTGCCCGGAAGCTCCCTTCCACACTGAGCAGCACGCATGTTCAGTGTGAAGTTAATGATGCTGCTGGATGGAAAATACTAAATATCTCCGCTCCCACACCTCTTACACTCCCCAAATTTTCAGGGTAGGGAGGGGACCCCATGAACGACCTCTATGCCAAATTGCAGCCCCCGAGACCAGCTAGTTCAGGAGATAGATTAGAGGAATCTATCTCGGGAACCAGCGGGTCTCGGGGGCTGCAATTTGGCATAGAGGTCGTTCGGGGGTCCCCTCCCTACCCTGAAAATTTGGGGAGCGGAGATATTTAGTATTTTACCTCCAGCAGCATCATTCTATAGGAAATGTGGCCGCACAGTCTCCTACTGCGCATGCGGGGCAGCGCAAATCCACAGGCAGCGTAATCAGACACAACACCGGGACACAGTTCTTTCTGCGCTGAAGCATTTGCGTTGCCATAAATTTTCCTCTGGGATGTGTGTGACGCGAGGTACTTGTGGCAATAAAAAAAAATGGATGCCCTCTGCTGATCTAGTTGCTATAACAACCCGGGAAACGGTCCTTTCATTGGGATGAAACCTTGTGTGGTTCCTTCCTTATTCGGTTCATTTGCCTTTTAGTGATTGTGGTGGGGCTCTAGCGATATGTTAGGAACATGCACTCTGTATAGCTGAGGAAACAGGAAAGTTCAGACTTGGCCCAGCCAGGGGCAAATCCAGGATTTTCAAGGGGGGGATTCCTGATAGGTCTCTTGGCAAGCCGCACACTACCGCGCATGCGTTTGCCCACAAAATCCACATGATGCACAGCATTTCTCCACAAAATACACACAATGCGCAGTGTTTCCCTACAAAATACACATGATGCAGTAGTGTTTCGCCAAAATATATATAATGTGGCAGTGATTAAGTAGCCAAATAACCCCCCTTTATTATGGATAACGAAATTACCCCACCCCTCTTTAGTATAGGTGACCAGATGACCCCCATTTATCACACAGGTAGCAGACCTGAAAATCGAAATGTGGGCAACATTCACCAGAAAATCGCAATGTGGGCAGCAGTGACCAGAAAATCGTAATGTGGGCAGCAGACACCTGAAAATCGCAATGTGGGCAGCAGTCACCAGAAAATCGTAATGTGGGCAGCAGACACCTGAAAATCACAATGTGGGCAGCAGTCACTAGAAAATCGTAATGTGGGCAGCAGACACCTGAAAATCGCAATGTGGGCAGCAGTGACCAGAAAATCGTAATGTGGGCAGCAGACACCTGAAAATCGCAATGTGGGCAGCAGTCACCAGAAAATCGTAATGTGGGCAGCAGACACCTGAAAATCACAATGTGGGCAGCAGTCACTAGAAAATCGTAATGTGGGCAGCAGACACCTGAAAATCGCAATGTGGGCAGCAGTGACCAGAAAATCGTAATGTGGGCAGCAGACACCTGAAAATCGCAATGTAGGCAGCAGACACCTGAAAATCACAATGTGGGCAGCAGTCACCAGAAAATCGTAATGTGGGCAGCAGACACCTGAAAATCGCAATGTGGGCAGCAGTCACCAGAAAATCGTAATGTGGGCAGCAGTCACCTGAAAATCACAATGTGGGCAGCAGTGACCAGAAAATCGTAACGTGGGCAGCAGACACCTAAAAAATCACAATGTGGGCAGCAGTCACTAGAAAATCGTAATGTGGGCAGCAGACACCTGAAAATCACAATGTGGGCAGCAGTGACCAGAAAATCGTAATGTGGGCAGCAGACACCTGAAAATTGAAATGTGGGCAACATTCACCAGAAAATCGCAATGTGGGCAGCAGTGACCAGAAAATCGTAATGTGGGCAGCAGACACCTGAAAATCGCAATGTGGGCAGCAGACACCTGAAAATCGCAATGTGGGCAGCAGTCACCAGAAAATCGTAATGTGGGCAGCAGACACCTGAAAATCGCAATGTGGGCAGCAGTGACCAGAAAATCGTAATGTAGGCAGCAGACACCAGAACATCGTAATGTGGGCAGCAGACACCAGAAAATTGTAATGTGGGCAGCAGACACCTGAAAATCGCAATGTGGGCAGCAGTGACCAGAAAATCGTAATGTAGGCAGCAGACACCTGAAAATCGCAATGTGGGCAGCAGTGACCAGAAAATCGTAATGTGGGCAGCAGACACCTGAAAATCACAATGTGGGCAGCAGACACCTGAAAATCATAATGTGGGCAGCAGTGACCAGAAAATCGTAATGTGGGCAGCAGTGACCAGAAAATTGTAATGTGGGCAGCAGACACCTGAAAATCATAATGTGGGCAGCAGTGACCAGAAAATCGCAATGTGGGCAGCAGTGACCAGAAAATTGTAATGTGGGCAGCAGACACATGAAAATCACAATGTGGGCAGCAGTCACCAGAAAATCGCAATGTGGGCAGCAGTCACCAGAAAATCGCAATGTGGGCAGCAGTCACCAGAAAATCACAATGTGGGCAGCAGTGACCAGAAAATCGTAATGTGGGCAGCAGACACCTGAAAATCATAATGTGGGCAGCAGACACCTGAAAATCACAATGTGGGCAGCAGTCACAAGAAAAAAAAAATGCACCTGTGAAAAAAAAACAATTCACTTACCTGGCCGAAGTCTTCTCCTCTCCCAGCATGTGGCGCGCAGCTCCCCGAGTCCTCCTGCAGCACATCTCCCGTGCTGACAGGCAGAGTGCAGGGCTACGGCAAGATGGCTCCCGAAGCCCTGTACTGGAGACGCAAATAGTCTCCAGTGCAGGGCTTCGGCAGCCATCTTGCCGTAGCCCTGCTCTGCCTCCCGGGAGACTGCGGGGCTGCGGGGAAGAAGCTCTACACCTGGCTGGGGGGTCCCGCAATTGAGAGGGCGTCAGCGCTCCCCCCCACACATGGCTGGCGGGCCCCGGGCCCCCCTGCGGCTGATGGGGATCGCACACACATGAGCAGGCGGCAGCTGCACTATAACAGTGGCTTCCACTGCTCAGATTCAGGAGGCACTTCCGGTCTAGGTGCGAGGGGGTGGTTCCAGACACCCGGAACACCCCCTTCCGTGCGCCATTGCTAGCTGTTCTGAAAATCTTGGCAGCAGTCACTTAGTGTAATGTTATGACCAGTGATATGCCCTGTATCATACCTCTCAACTTTTGAGACGAGAAAGAGGGACACTTAAGCCGCGTTCCTGTCACACCCCTGATCATGCCTCCGTCACACCCCTAGTCACACATACCATAAAGATTTCATAAGAAAAATATGTTTTATAATTCAAATCACACTAGTCCTTTCTATCCTGGTTCATTTCCTTCATATTAAGATTTTAAAATTAGTAATATATCAATTTAAAGGATGGGAATAAAGTTTAGAGACAAACACATTTTTCAGTAGAGAAATATATATATTTACATAAAACGAGGGACAAGGTGCTGAAAGAGGGACAAATGAGGAGGAAAGAGGGACAGTTCCTCCAAAAGAGGGACAGTTGGGAGCTATGCCTGTATGGCAGTCAATGGAAAATGCTTGTTAGTGCCAGGCAATGCCAGTTGATGCCTGCTAAATGGCTGGTTCAGATAGTCGCCAGACAGCGACACTTCACTCAAAACGTGCAGAAAAGCATTTGAGGCAGGGAACGCACTTGCAGGGCCGTTTATTCCTGCGTTTCCCAGGTTTCTGTCGGGTTTTACGTGTCTAACGCGTGCGTTTTTCCCGTGGGAAAAAGCAGAAAACTGTTTAGAAAACAGGAAAAAAACCGAATGCAAACGCACACAAATGGACGCAGCGCACGCATTTCCCGCGCAAGGCTATTGACATCAATAGCACTCGTGTACGTTTTGCCGTTCGCGGCAAAACCGCATGTAGTGTGTTTCCTGCCTGAGGGCTCGTTCAGACAATGCGTGCTGCCGTGCACATTTTGGCAGATCGCATAGTGTGCAACACGCAAGAATGGTAGAAGGGCATAGACGGCCCTTCTACAGTTCCCATCATATGCGCTGCATAGCAGTGCGATGCGCTATCGGGAATCGCAGCGCAGATCCCATCCACTGTAGTGAATGGGATTTGCAGTGCAGCGTATACTAGCGCAGATGGTGTGTGATCGTACGTGTTGCGTTCCAATCGCACAGTCATCTGCGGTGAATGATGTGAACGAAGCCTGAAAGTTTCCTGGATACGTTGTTTTTAACCTCTGCAGGGGACACAGTGCCGCTTAGCGATCTTGGAAGCAGCATGTTGCTTCCAGGATCACTTGAAATGCTTCAGAATATATGAAAAAGCTTTAAAACGATTGTATCAGCGCTGTCAATTCACTTGAATGGACAGTGCTTAACCTCCTTGCCGCTTATCCCGAACAGAGTTCGGGGTAAGCCGCCAAGGAGGATTTCTCAGGCCCTAGTGGGCCAATTTGCATAATTTTTTTTTGTTACACGCAGCTAGCACTTTGCTAGCTGCGTGTACTTCCTGATCGCCGCCGCCGCCCCCCCCCCCCCCCCCCAGACCCCTTGCGCAGCCTGGCCAGTCAGTGCCAGGCAGTGCTAAGGTGTGGATCGGGACTCCCTCCGACGCCATGACATCATCCCGATCAGCACGATGGGGGAAGCCAAACAGAAAATCCCGTTCTGAACGGGATTTCCTGTTTGCTCTGATCGCCGGAGGCGATCAGAAGGGGTGGGGGGATGCCGCTGCCCAGCGGCTATCATGTAGCTAGCCCTAGGCTAGCTACATGATTACAAAAAAAAAGTGCTGCGCCGCCCCCTGCCGATTTTTTTGTTTGTTTGTAACGGCAGGGGGGTTAAAGTGGATCCGAGATAAACTTTTACTCATTGCATAATTGTGTTCCTTTTATATAGTTTATAGGGCATTCCTCAAGCCAAATACTTTTCTTGTTTTGTTTTAATACTCGAATTCCCTATAAACGAAACAAGCCTCGCCCACAGCTCCTTTTGTGCCTTGGCACTGTAGCAAGGGCTTATGGGAGCACAGTCTGGGCAGGAGGGGAGGAGGAGAGGGGACTGAATTTACACACAGGCAAGTTGATAGCATCTCCAGCCCTCAGCCTGTGACAATGTGGCAAACAGAACATGGCTGCCCTCATTGTATAACAGGAATAAATAATCATTAACTTTTGAAGCTGTTTGCAGCTAGTTTTGCTGTGTAAACTATCTAAACTTTAGATAAGATATATAGACAAGTTACTTGTTATAGTTAGTTTTTCAACTCGGATCCGCTTCAAACCAGCCCTGATTATGTAAAAACACACATTCAGACAGACTTGTAACATAAACAAAGAGGTGGAAGATATGTACACACATTACTCAGTAGTACTGGAAACACTAGTGCAAGGCACTACTTTTCTCAACAAGAAAATATCAAACACTCATTATCAGAACAGTTAAAAATTGTGCACCGTGCCGATAGTATAAAAATGGCACCGCATTAATTTACACTATAAAATTATATTTATCGTTTTATTAGTTAAAAAAATGGCGCCACATTAATTTACTGTACATTATAAAACGATATTTATTGTTTATTGGTTAAACAAATGACACAGTTTTAGGCAGCGGGGTGGAGGAAGTAGGATTAGGTGGAGTTGGATGTGTGCAGAGGCATACATTACCTTGTCCCGGCAATCGCTCCTTCACTTCTTCAGTTAGTTTGCTGTAGTCCTGCATCCAGCCAATCACCATTTACCTTAAAACTGTAAATAGTATTTTATGATATCTTATCTTGCTTTTACTGATGGCTAACACGGTACAATACCCTACTGCCACTACATTTATCAGTAGAACGGTGCACCATTTTTCATCCTGCGCCATTTTTTACTGGACCCACTCATTGTATTAAAGGTTCCAGCCCCAAAATCTTGTTTTCTATACATGTAACTGGTTTCATTATATGTCATTTCATACCAGGATTATTTCTCCACTGATCTCCTCTTTGCCCATCTTTACCTATGGTATGTCACCTCCAGTATTGTCCAATTCTGCCTTCAGCCCTATGCCAGTCAGCCTTTACTCGTCGTGATTCAGGCGCCATATTGGATATGGGTGACTTCCCTCTCATCTTCTCTTACAGGACTAAGCAATACACTTTGAATTATATACTGTACATATATTTTAATCATACCAAGGATTTATTAGCAATAATTTACCTTAACATATCTATACTTTTTACAGTCTATCACCAGCAGTGCAAATATTTACTGTAGAAAAGAAAACAACCAAGGGGTTTTTACCACCAAGCAGCAAGGCAGAGGCTTGAGAGGCGATAGCCTCTGGGTGTAGAGCTGTGAGGGCACAGCATGAACCCCCCCCCAAATGATTGCTGTGCAGCCTTTGCCCCCTCTTCTGGATGCTGTAATGGCAGAGTGATGAGCGGAGCACACTGGAGACGTTACTCAGGGCTGGGATCGCTATATAGCTGTGTTGCTCTCGTTACATCACGCCGCTGGTGGAGTCATGCAGAAAGGATGCTGCAATGTGGGTGAAGAGATCACAGTGCCAATATGTGAGTAGCTTCTCCAGCGTGTTCCACTTGTGACTCTGCATATGGGGGGGCTACCTCATACTGTGGGCAAACCTGGCTATCTATACTGGGGAGGGGGGCTACCTAATACTCGGGACACATCTACTATTATCTATACTGAGGAGGGGGTGACCTAATACTGGGGCAATCTGCTATATATATACTGAGGAGAAGGGCCACCTCAGACTACCACCTCAGTACATCACATGCTTCCTATACTGGGGGGACCTATGTGATACTGGGGAACACCACTGACTACCTATACTGGGGAGGGGGAGAAACCTATCTAATACTGGGGACACCTCTGGCTACCAATACCTGGGAGGGGCTACCTAATACTGGGGGCACATCTTGCTACTTTTAAGGGTAGGGGGCACGTTGGTCTACCTATGCTGGGGGGACCTATTGTGGGGGCATATCTGATGCCTACACTGGAGTGGGCACAATCCAGGGGGCACACTTTAGAATCTCTGCCTCTGGTGCTGGAGAACCTTGTCCCAGCCCTGCCACCAAGAGACAGCCAACGAGCAACCATAAAAGTTTTATTGTCCTACAATACGATTACATGTATTAATTCCTGACAACTAACATATACAGTATAATCTCCTTATAATAAATGCCATGGGACCAAGAAAAGTGGTTTACTATATCAGAAATTGTCCTAGAAATGGCCCAGCATGCCCTGGTACATTCTTTGCTGCAAATGACTACCACTTTCTTCCCAGTGAAGGTACAGTACAAGCTTCCTGTGAGTGGCTCCAATACCTCCGTGGGTGCAACTTGTAGCATGTGTCATGCAAAACTTTCTGCTTGAGCCAATCATGAAGTCTCTCTTCGAAATGCAGCCAGTGATAAGCCACTTGCATTTGTAATGAGTGGCTCCGATATCTTCATGGGTGGAATATGGGTGCAGCAAGATGGCCCGCTCTGAGCTGCATTACAAGTGAAAGCAGCCTGTACTCTACACGCAACACACTATTAGGAGTGTTATCGCCAGGGCTGTGGAGTCGGAGTCGTGGAGTCGGGCAATTTTGGGTGCCTGGAGTCGGAGTCGGAGTCGGGGAAAAATGCACCGACTCCGACTCCGACTCCTAATGAATTTGTAACTGTAATTAAAATAGAAAATATGATAAAATGTTCTATTTCTCAGATAAAAGTCATTAAAAAGAATGTGTATATATACAGTATATATATATACAGTAATAGCTGTGCTTAGTCTACAAAAATGAAATAAACCAATCAAAATTAGTTACTTGTGCTGCTTCAGTAAAGCAGTCCCCGTATTTTTAAAGTCAGATATACATATCTGATTGTGACTGTATATATGATGTGTACACAGGAATCTCTTATATATACTAAATAACATCTATGCTGTAAGAATAAAGCCTGATGTGTAGCTGTGTCACTAATAGAGATGGTCAACGAGATGGAAATAATTCTGCATTGATGCTGATTTATGCAAATGTATGCACTCCCTTTGCTGATGAAATCAAATAATTTGATATGTTATTAAAATTTGGTTTGGTGACTACAAATTAAAGGGAAACTGAGACGGATGAAAAGTAAAGTTTTATACATACCTGGGGCTTCCTCCAGCCCCCTTCAGGCTAATCAGTCCCTCACTGACTTCCACCACCCGGATCTTCTGCTATGAGTTGTGGTAATTCAGCCAGTCAGCGCTGTCCGGCCGCATGCCGCTCCCACAGCCAGGAACATTCTGTACCTGCGCAATAGTGCTGCACAGGTGTAGTATGCTCCTGGCGGCGGAGTGTGTGCATGCGCACTACGCCTCACTGGCTCAAGTACCTGGACTCATAGCAGAAGATCCAGGTGGTGGAGGAGGACAACGAGGGACTGATTATCCTGAAGGCGGCTGGAGGAAGCCCCAGGTATGTATAAAACTTTAATTTCATCTGTCTCAGGTTTACTTTGTTACACAGTAGTACTATACTCTACATATGCACTCCCCACAGAGCTGCAGGGAATCCACTGAGAATGCTGTGCACATTGAACACAGAGGTGTTGTCTGTTTACAATCTCCTCATTCCCCTGCAGAGTACCTGCACATCATTCTTACATGTACCCACACTTACATTGCCTAGGGCCTGATAGATGTTCTTTGTTCCGGTTTGTACCTTTTACAAGTACTCTTACCAAGGACTAGTTTTAGTCTAAAGGGAATAAATATAGTAGTCTACATATCCTTCTCACTTCAGTTGTCTTGTAAAATTCCTAAGCGTTGGCAGTTAAGAGACGAATTTCATGTTACATACTTTTATTTAACAAAATTGTAATATGCAAATTAGAGGAGTCGGAGTCGTGGAGTCGGAGTAGGTGGAATCCTAAACTGAGGAGTCGGAGTCGGTGGATTTTTGGACCGACTCCACAGCCCTGGTTATCGCTAACAAGGGAAGAAATACCCGGGAGTGTGTACAATCCCGTGGGAGAACTATAGCATTTGTATTCGTGATTACAAAGTTAAAGTGGTAAGGCTGCACGCTCTTTTGTTTATGTTCACATTATTCCTCATTCTCCCCAGTCTGCCTATTTGTACAGTACATCCAGCACGGGCGCCAGTAAAACATGTTTACTATAACAGAAGTTTTTTCTTTTATCCGTGGTTACTATACCAAGCATTGCTCCCATAGACTCATTATGGAGACTGGCCAGGACCTGTAGAGGTAGTTTACTATACCCGCATGTTTACTTATATTTGAGTTTTATAACAATATTACACTGTATTTTTAGGTATTACATGCATACCATATCATATCTACTTGTGCTAGTAAGTGCAGAGGAACCAGTGGGATTATATCTTGAAATCTGAATCCTTTTGGCTCTTACATATGGACTTTTGGGAAGGCCACGAATGGGGGGGTGGCAACTACTGGCTTCCAGATAGAGCTGATAACATGGTGGGGGTTCCACTTTGTCTTGTGCTGTGGAATTGGAAGATCTGTTTAATTAATTTCTTTTACAGGGTGTCAGGGGTCTAGTCCTGGGAAAAGAGGTGAATGGACTCGCCCTAAAAACCGTGCGACATGCCAAAATGGGCGTGGTCAAGCATAACATGGGCATGGTCATGGGTGGGGCCAAATATACATGACCTTAGCATTGATGTAAAAGGTCTGCCGGGGAAGTTTGAGCTCTGCCGTAGTGTATCCCCCAAAATAGATGTACAGTTGTGTTCAAAATTATTCAACCCCCACTGAAATTGAGTGTTTTGGCCATTTGACATGGATTTTGATCATTTCAGTCATCTTGTTTAGAATTAAATCAAAGAGGCACTTGTAAGTCAGACAAATATAACATAACATTTATAATGAAATAACCACAAATAACTGGAAAAGGATGTTGTACTAAGTACTAAGAATGAATTTCACTTGGGGGCTGAATAAAACTGATAATGATGTGAGTACAGAAAAGAAAAGACATTTGTGGTTATTTCATTATACATTTTATGTTATATTTGTCTGACTTACAAGTGCCTCTTTGATTTAATTGTAAACAAGATTACTGAAATGATCAAAATCGATGTCAATCTGGTGTGGGTTGAATAATTTTGAACACTACTGTAATCTGACAGCATTTCACCAAAAAGACACATAATCTGGTAGAAGTTCCTCCAAAATACAGATAATATGGCAGTGGTTCCCCCAAAATAGACAATGTGGCAGCAGCAGTTTCCCCAACATACGCATAATCTGGAAGCAGTTCCCCAAAATACGCGAAAGCTGGCAGCGGATCACCCAAAATACACGTAACACCCAAAATACATATAATCTGGCAGCAGTGGTCCCCCAAACATACACAATCTGGCAGCTATTCCCCAAAATACACGTAATCCGGCAGCAGCCGTTCCCCTAACATACTGTACACATAATCTGGCAGCTGTTCCCCAAAGTACACTTAGGGCTTGATTCACAAAGCCGTGCTAACAGTTAGCATGCTGGTGAAAAGCCCATTATCACGCCTAAACTCATATAAAATAAACTTGCGCGCAGGCGCATGCGCGAGTCACCCAGGATGGACGCATAGGGAGTGAGCTCCGTCCGCCGCCGCTGCATACCGCTGCCTCCTCCGCTCCCACAGCTACAAAGACGGGCGCTTCTGCGGTAGACGACCTCTGCACACCCCCCAGCACCATATGGCCACCAAGGGAGCCCAGAAAAGCGCCGCAACAACGGGCGCCATGGAAAAATTCCTCCGCCACCCGCCCAGCCAAGATGGCGCCGACCACGCAGATCCTCCAGGCCTAACTTCGGCTGACCAGGCGAGTACAGGGGGGAACACACAGCTTCTAACAGCTGCGCTCCTAGAACAAACACTAGACAAACACTACCATAGCCTCCACAACTCCCTGCAGAACGTAATCCTCACTGCAGTACAAGAGCTCCGCACTGACATATCAGGGCTGGGGGAGCGTACACAGGCCTTAGAAGACAAGATGGATGCCCTAGCCATAAAACAAGCTGACTTATCTGAAGAGCAGCAACTGATGCAAACCGACATAAAATCTATTCGCACAGCACAAGAGGACATGGAGAATAGAGAGAGGAGACAAAATATACGCATTAAAGGGGTTTCTATGTCTCTGACGAATGAGCGTATCGAGGCCTACCTCAAAGAACTATTTCACTCACTACTCCCTGACATGGCTGATGAAATGTGGAGAATAGACAGAGCCCACAGATCCTTGGGGGAACGCCGACCTGGTGCCCAGAGACCAAAGGACATTATTGCCAGACTTCATTACTATGAGGCTAAGGATGCCCTTCTCAAAGCCCTCAGAAACAAATCTACTATCTCATTTAAAGGGGACGACATCGCCATATATAACGATCTGTCTCTAATAACTTTGGCAAAACGTAGGGCTCTCAAACCGGTCACACAGTTGCTCAGAGAAGCTGGAATCTTTTACAAATGGGGATTCCCCTTTCGCCTAATAGTAAACAAACAAGGCCTGATCTTGACTCTATCTGACTTTGATGATGCCCCCATGTTTCTCAAACAACTAGGCCTTAAACTATCTGCTACCTCCACTGTTTTACCTCGCTCCTCACCTATATCCTCACCTCCAAGGAAAGTACGGCACATTTCTGAATGGACTAAACTCCCTATCCGCAGTATCACTTTCCCAGACAACACAAATGATATGGAAGACCAACCATCTGGGGAATGAACTATAGTTTTTGCTGCTCCTCGCTAGGACATCATCTTGGAATCTGAACCTTCTGCTCCTTATTTTGAAGCAATGACTTATCAAGCACCTTGCTCTCCTTGCCGACACTGCACGGTTGCAGCGGACGGCGGACGGTGACTCCCCCTACTACCTCCTAATACCACTGATTATGTGGACCACCACCTATTTTCTCCTGGGACTTCTCATGTACCTCAGGGGGACCAATCCTCGACTTGCTTGGCTGCCTCGGCAGGCAGTCAACCTGAGGCGGTCTCCGTTCAGGCAACAGTTTTATGCTGCCCCTAAAGTTAGCCACCAGATTAAGGGTGGCACATTTTTCTGGTACTACGCATACGCTATGCTATCTGAATCTCTTACTATTATTATTGTTCGGTTTCTTTTATGTTTTTTTTTTCAGGTTAGAATGGTTTGTCCTCCAGCCATAGTTGCATACCTACCTCAAGCTATACCATGGTTAATATTATGACACTAAATACCAAAGGCCTAAACACACCCCAGAAGAGGTTTTCTCTCTTTCGAGACTTAAAAAGGATGAATATTGATTTAGCTTTCCTACAGGAGACTCATCTGTGTAAAAAAGACCAACCTCGCCTTTATGATAGACTGTTTTCTGGGATGTGTTTGGCCTCGGGCCCTAGGAAAAAGGCAGGAGTAGCTATCATTTATAAAAAGACATTCCCACTGCAAATCACCAAAACTGTTCCTGATCCCAAAGGCCATTATTTAATCATCATAGGCACCCTATATGGGAAATCTGTTACACTAGCTAACATATATGCTCCTAATCAAAATCAAATATCATTCTTAACCACTTTCCTTAGAAAACTATCCAAACTTTCTACAGGCACATTATTGCTAGGAGGGGATTTTAATCTAGCTTTCTCAGACCTCAAGGATAGACACACTCCTTTAAACAGAACTACTAAATCTCCACATAGCCGCAACTCCCGTAAATTCAGAATACTTTTAAGACAACATAGGCTCCTAGACCTATGGCGAATTTCTAACCCCACCTCCATAGAATATACTTTCTTCTCCCCCCCTCATGCATCCCATTCCCGCTTGGATTATCTGTTCGCCACAGCAACCACTATACCCCTACTGAAAAAAAGCTGATATACAACCGATTGCTTGGTCAGACCATCAAGCGGTCAATGTTGAGATTGACTTATTTTCTCGTCCCCACAAGCCAAACTTCTGGAGATTAAATGAAACCCTACTACAAGATAAAAACCTCCTCGCCAAATTTTCTGAAGAATTGCAATCATACTTTAACATTAATGATGGATCTGTCTCGTCCCCTGGAACATTATGGGAAGCACATAAAGCTTTTATTAGGGGGTCATTTATCTCAGAAGCCACTAAACGCAAAAAAATGTCCTGCTCGAAACTCCTAACTCTACACTCGAAACTTAAACAAGCACAAGCTGCATATAGAGATGACTCCTCCCAACTACACTATTCAGCTATACAGGCCATTAAACATGAAATACAGACAATCCAATCTGTACAACTAGAAAAAAGCCTAAGATGGACTAGACAACTCTTCTTTGAACGAGGGAATAAGCCACACACCATTTTAGCGCGTAAATTGAACCCAAAATCGTCCCAACCATCCTTATATTCTATAAAAGACCCCCAAGGAACTATTCATTATCATCCCCAAAAAATCGCTCAAATCTTTACAGACTACTACCGACAACTTTATAATCTCCCTCAGCCTTCCTGTCCCTCTACACATCTATCTAAGATTGATGAGTTCCTAAACCAACTATCCCTACCAAAGCTAACCGAAGAAAATATTAAACTCCTAAATTCCCCCATAACAAATGAAGAGATTTTGGAGGTAATTAAACTCCTGCCCTCTTCCAAAGCTCCTGGACCAGACGGTCTTCCATACTCCTACTATAAAAAATTTCGAAGTATCCTCTCCCCTTACTTGACCCACCTTGCTAATACATTCATGGATAACCGATCAGCCCCTACTTCTTTTTTAACCTCTCTTATCACAATGATACCCAAAGAAGGGAAAGATCCACAACTCCCACAAAGTTACCGCCCTATTTCTCTCCTTAATGCAGATCTTAAAATTATCACTAAAGTAACGGCCAATCGCCTGAATCCTATATTAACTTCTCTGATCAACAATGACCAGGTAGGCTTCATAATCGGACGCCAAGCTGGCGATAACACCAGAAAGGCAGTAAACCTTATAGAACTGATGAACAGATCCAACCAGCCTTCTCTGCTCCTAAGTTTGGACGCAGAGAAAGCCTTTGATAGGTTATCATGGCCATTTTTGTTCAGAGTCTTGGAACATCAAGGATTCAGGGGATCCTTCCTCAATATGGTGCACTTCCTGTACTCTTCCCCATCCACTTCAGTCAAACTTCCCTTCGCATCTCCGGCCCATTTCCCAATACTTAATGGCACACGCCAGGGATGCCCACTCTCCCCCCTCCTATTTGCTCTTAGTATTGAACCCCTGGCGTGTGCCATAAGACAAAACCGCGACATCACAGGAATTAAACAAAGATCCCAAGAATATAAGATCTCCCTATTCGCGGATGACATCCTACTAACTTTGACCCAACCTCACACTTCACTCCCTGTATTACACTCAATATTGAAAGATTTTGAATCCATCTCAGGCTTTAAACTCAATCAAGAAAAAACAGAAGCCCTCCCTATCAAAATCCCACAGACCTTACTGAATACTCTACAGCAATCTTTCCACTACAATTGGAGGAAACATAACATTAAATACCTAGGTATACTTCTAACCCATACCTACTCTACCCTATACAAAGCAAACTTCCCATCCCTCATACAATCCATCCTACAAGACCTCCACAAATGGACAGCCTATAAAATCTCCTGGATAGGTAGAATTTATTCCCTTAAGATGAATGTACTGCCCCGCCTACTATACCTATTTGAGACCCTGCCGGTCCAAGTACCATCCTCACAACTCAAAATACTACAACGTGCTTTTTTAAAATTTGTGTGGAACAACTCTCGTCCCAGAACTAATGCCTCGATCCTAATGACATCCCGGGAACAGGGAGGACTAGGGCTACCCAATTTAAAGCTATACTACCAGGCCGCTCATCTAAGACAAATACCTGAGTGGTCCAATCTAAATGTATACACCAAATGGGGTCTCATTGAAGCAATGAGTGTTTATCCCGTTTCACTACCAGCTTTGATCTGGCCCCAGATCCCTCCTAAAATCTCACTGATCCAACTACTTCCCACTATGAAATTTACTCTACAAATATGGCGGTCAACTGTAAAAACAGCTCACCTTAGATCCCTCATATCCCCATTATATCCCATATTGGGAAACCCGGCCTTCATTCCTGGAATGTCAGAAGAATTCATGGGCAGATGGTACAGTCTTAAATACACTAATTTTATGGAATGGGTGGACTTATCTTCTGGAAAAATCTTGACTAAAGAAAAAATAGGAGAGAAAATACGACTAAATACTAAAATTATTATGGAATATAACCAAATTCACCATCTACTGAAGTCTACTTCTAAAGGAATTAACCCACCGTATACTTATACCCCCTTTGAACATCTATGCAAAATCAAAGGACATCAAAAGGGTCTTATCTCTTCGATTTATAGGTTACTTCTAGACAAATCTGGTACTATTAAACCTAACCATGCATACATGTCCAAATGGGAGCAAGCTCTGGGTCATACTATAGGCCTAGAAGAATGGCTCTCTATATGGGAAAATGCTAGACTTACATCCATGTGCACACATGTTAAGGAAAATATTTATAAGATACTATTCCGGTGGTATAAAACTCCTGAGGTATTGTCTAAAATATATCCTGAAGTCACTAATAAATGCTGGAGGGGATGTGATCAACTAGGCACTTTGGAACATATATTCTGGCATTGCCCTATAATACAACCTCTATGGACTGATACCCAAGCTTTAATATGGAAAGTAACAGGAACCTCAATTCCCATGGACCCCATCTATATGTTACTGGGTAAACCTGTTCCCAAAACAAGAAAGAATCTCATGAGATTGATCACACATATTTTAACCGCCACTAGACTGTCCATAGCCTCATACTGGCGCAATACCTCTATCCCTAGAATGTCTGAAATTATTGCTAAAATTAATTGGACCAAGCTGATGGAATCTTTAACAGCTAGACTCCGGGACACAGAACCCAGGCATGATAAAATATGGGATCCATGGGAAACCTTCTTTTTGAACTATGAACCTCCATGATGCAATAACACTTTAGGTACTATAGATCCTGCCTAACTAGGACCTTGGGCCAACTTTAAAACAATCCTACAATTGTAACAAACGTAATAAGCACCCTGCTTTTCTTCTCTGGGACCCGACTTCTCAACCGTATAGAAAACACTTATATCTAAGAGGACAAACCTAAAAGCAATATATGCCCTGCCCTTTGTCCCTTACCTATCCCTCCCCTCCCCCCCACCCATATCCCCCCTTCCCCCCCCCACCCACTCCCCATCCCCCCTCCTGGTTTTCCTCCCGTTAAACGTTATGTTATGTTACACTATAAACAGTAATATGGTTTATATGATGTCATTCAGTAATAATGCTAAAATTCTTTCTGCAATACACCTTAAATATGGAACCTGATATTACGCTGCAAAAAAAATATTTGACTTGAGCCTTTAATGTGCGTACTCATGAATACAACTTGTTCTGAATGTATATACTATGCAACTTTATTCAAATAAAAATTTGTGTTGAACAAAAAAAAATAAAAGTTTTGCGCGTAATGTTTTACACGCGTAAACTTTTACGCACGCAACGCCATTAAACCCTATGCGACATTTCGCGCGCACCGGACTTTGCGCACAAGTTTTTCCCTCAAAGCAGTGCTAACCTACTTAGTGCAATGCTTATCACGCCCAAAAGTCTTTAGGCATGCTAACTAGGTTAGCACCACTTTGTGAATCAAGCCCATAGTCTGTTAACAGCGGTTCCACAAAAATACAGATAATCTGACAGCAGTTTCCCCAAAATAGGTACCCCCCGCATAGGTAGCCAGGTCTATAGGTGTCCCCAGTATAAGTAGCCATGAGTATAGTAGTCCCCAGTATATGTAGCCAGAGGTATAATTGCCTAGTATATGTAGCCAGGGGTATATGTGCCCAGTATATGTAGCCAAGGGTATATGTGCCCAGTATATGTAGTCAGGGGTATATGTGCCCAGTATATGCAGGCAGAGGTATATGCCCCCAATATATGTAGTCAGGGGTATATGTGCCCAGTATATGTAGCCAGGGGTATATGTGCCCAGCATATGTAGGCAGAGGTATATGTCCTCAGTATATGTCCTAGTATATGTAGTCGGGGTATATGTCCCCAGAATAGGTAGTCAGGTGTCCCCCCAGCAGGAGGGGAGCAGCGCAGTGGAAGGAGAGTAGTGGGCGGCAGTGGAGAAGGGGGGACGTCTCCCCCATCCCCTTCCCTTACCCTGGGGCTCTCCATCCCTTGCTCTCCCCTCCAGAACTAAAATGTGCGGGCGGCTGACAGCGGGCGGGACTTTCCTCTTCCTCGTTCCGGCGTGAGAGGGAGCACTCCACTACCGCTAGTCTGGTCTGGTCTAGACCAGAGCAGCGGCATGCAGATCTTACCCGGCGCTTGGATAGAGGAAGAGTGTAAGGAATAAGCTATACAGGTCTCAAAGCTTTTGTTTGTTTGAGTAGCCATTTTCCAAGCACACAGGTAAACAACAGTCTGGGTGCTAGAATCTTCTTCCACAAGCAACAGTTAAACAAAAGCCCTAGAGACAAAAGACTTCACTTCCTGCTAACTGACCTTAGGCGGAGATAAAGTTTAAATCTGCTGAAAAGCATTCTTTCAGCCAATGGCACTAAGCTTTCTCAAGGGAAGTTATGTATGATCAGGGGGTGGAGTCAAGGAGTATATGGTCTTTCAGCATGCTGCTTCTACTCTCTGTCTCCTTTGGTCTGCAGCGGAAGATGTTGGTTCTCTTGAATGGGTAAGATCATGTAATGGTTCTGGGTGATGTGGGCTGTATTTTAGGATATATTGGGAAGCTGCAATAATGTTATGTATTGATGTATACATTGTGGGCATTGTTTACTAAGCTTTATGTGTTTATATGGTTGGATTGCTCTGTACATCTTGCTTTTTCTGTAGTTCATCAATATCTGTACAGGTATCACATATATCACATGCAATATAAACTTTATGAGATGCATTTCCACCAATTTGAGTGTTGTGTGGTTTCTGTGTCTCTTAGCTAGACAGAGAATATTCACATCATAGGGGAATTGAATCCACTGGATTGCAGATCTGATATCTGCTAAATCCTCTTGTAGCTGCCTCCGATGAAAATTGAGCTATCAAAGAGGTAAGTCCCACCCGCTGCCGCAAATTTTAGTTCTGGAGGGGAGAGCGAGGGATGGAGAGCACCAAGGTAAGGGAAGGGGAGACGTCCCCTCCACACATACCAGGATGGACGGCGTCCACCCTCTGAAAAAAGCAGGTGAACGTCCACCCGCGTCCACGCCCCGCTCGACCCCTGGGGTGTGATCACAAAGGACCTTATTAGTGTGTTAACCACTGAATTCCTAAGCATCATTTGGTATCCGAAGATTTTACAGCGTAACCAACTTGACAGGACTCTAGTTACCTAAGGAGTGGGGAGATCTTCCTGTTCTTCCACTGTTGAGGTCTTTATGTATTCCTAAAATACATAAAAATCTCATGCACCCCCGGTCGACCAATTCAGCCAGAACCAGTTCACTTTTTTTTCAAGTTTTATCCTGGGTGATAATTTTTCATCTTCTGTTTAAAATACGTGTGCAGAAAATTATTCTGAGTATTTTCTAGCTTAGCTGGTTGCTTAAAATGCATTTTATTCATCAGATGTGAAAATATCACCTAGGAGAAAACGTAGGAGAAAAAGTAAATTGGACCGGGTCCATTGTGTCTGTAGCTGGTTCTCTGCTGAAACCAGTGGGGGTGTACAGGTCCTTTTCAAAAAATTAGCATATTGTGATAAAGTTCATTATTTTCTGTAATGTACTGATAAACATTAGACTTTCATATATTTTAGATTAATTACACACAAGCCGTTTATTGTTTTAATATTGATGATTTTGGCATACAGCTCATGAAAACCCCAAATTCATATCTCAAAAAATTAGCATATCATGAAAAAGTTCCTTTAAACGAGCTATTAACCTAATCATCTGAATCAACTAATTAACTCTAAACACCTGCAAGAGATTCCTGAGGCTCTTAAAAACTCCCAGCCTGGTTCATTACTCAAAACCGCAATCATGGGTAAGACTGCTGACCTGACTGCTGTCCAGAAGGCCATCATTGACACCCTCAAGTAAGAGGGTAAGACACAGAAAGAAATTTCTGAATGAATAGGCTGTTCCCAGAGTGCTGTATCAAGGCACCTCAGTGGGAAGTCTGTGGGAAGGAAAAAGTGTGGCAGAAAACGCTGCACAACGAGAAGAGGTGACCGGACCCTGAGGAAGATTGTGGAGAAGGACCGATTCCAGACCTTGGGGGACCTGAGGAAGCAGTGGACTAAGTCTGGAGTAGAAACATCTAGAGCCACTGTGTACACTGTACACTGTTCACTGTGTTTTATCAAGGGCAGGGTCAATGCAGCTAGCTATCAGGAGATGTTGGAGCACTTCATGCTTCCATCTGCTGAAAAGCTTTATGGAGATGAAGATTTCATTTTTCAGCATGACCTGGCACCTGCTCACAGTGCCAAAACCACTGGTAAAT
The DNA here is from genome assembly GCF_040937935.1 of Hyperolius riggenbachi. Classification (NCBI taxonomy): domain Eukaryota; kingdom Metazoa; phylum Chordata; class Amphibia; order Anura; family Hyperoliidae; genus Hyperolius; species Hyperolius riggenbachi. Next base: position 486,288,333 of record NC_090646.1, read on the forward strand.
GGTTTACTGACCATGGTATTACTGTGCTCAATTGGCCTGCCAACTCTCCCGACCTGAACCCTATAGAGAATCTGTGGGATATTGTGAAGAGAAAGTTAAGAGACGTAAGACCCAACACTCTGGATGAGCTTAAAGAGACTCCGTAACAAAAATTGCATCCTGTTTTTTATAATCCTACAAGTTCCAAAAGCTATTCTAATGTGTTCTGGCTTACTGCAGCACTTTGTACTATCACAGTCTCTGTAATAAATCAATGTATCTTTCCCTTGTCAGACTTGTCAGCCTGTGTCTAGAAGGCTGCCAAGTTCTTCAGTGTTGTGGTTCTGCTATGCACTCCCCCTCAGGGGGGAAATAAACACACAAATGATCTCTTGAGATTCAAAAGGAAGGCTGTATACAGCCTGCTTGTGTATGGATGTATTTTCTATGTGTGGACATACTGTACATCAACCTACTTCCTGTTTTGGTGGCCATTTTGTTTGTTTATAAACAAACTTTTTAAAACTGTTTTTAACCACTTTTAATGCGGCGGGGAGCAGTGAAATTGTGACAGAGGGGAATAGGAGATGTCCCCTAACGCACTGGTATGTTTACTTTTGTGCGATTTTAACAATACAGATTCTCTTTAAGGCCGCAATCGAAGCATTCTGGGCCTCCATAACACCTGAGCAGTGCCACAGGCTGATTGCCTCCATGCCACGCCGCATTGAAGCAGTCATTTCTGCAAAAGGATTCCCAACCAAGTATTGAGTGCATAACTGAACATAATTATTTGAAGGTTGACTTTTTCTGTTTTAAAAACACTTTTCTTTTACTGCTTGGATGAAATATGCTAATTTTTTGAGATGGGAATTTAGGGTTTTCATGAGCTGTATGCCAAAATCATCAATATTAAAACAATAAAAGGCTTGAACTACTTCAGTTGTGTGTAATGAATCTAAAATATATGAAAGTCTAATGTTTATCAGTACATTACAGAAAATAATGAACTTTATCACAATATGCTAATTTTTTAAAAAGGACCTGTATATCTATCAGTGGTTACTACCGTATGTATTGCAGGATCAGGGCTCTGCCACTGACACAGGAGACCAGGGTTAAAATCTTGGCTTTTGCTATTTCAGTAAGGCCCGGTTCACATCTGTGTTTTTTTGCGGACCTGAAGTGGAACGTATACTGTACAAATGGAAGTGAAAGGATCCAATGTTAACCTATTGGACTGTTCACATGCATCCATTGGTACGGATTCGTTGCATATGTTCAGCTCCACGGACCAAAAAAATGCTGCAGGCCCTAATTTTTTGGACCGGTTGGCCCAATGGAGCAGAGGAAAAAAATGCTGGTGATTGGGGGCAATGGAGAACGGATTGGTTCTTCACACTAGTGAAGAAACAGGCTGTTCCATGGGGGGTGGGGGGAATGTGGGGACGCGAACTTGAGCGGCGGGAGGGTGCAGCAGCCGGGCGGGTGGGTGAGGGAGGGTAAAATGCACACCTAATGCTCTTTTGAAGCGGCAGTAGAGGCTTCCGTCTTCTTCTGTGTAGTCACTCATAGCGAAAGAAGAGGAAGCCTCTACCGCCGGCTTCAAAAGAGCATTAGGTATGTATATTCAGGCAAACAACGATCAGATCGCTCGTTGATCAGGTCCATTTTCACTTTCCGTTTGGCAGTGTGGACAGAGCCATCCGGATCCGGTGAAGCAGAGACCAGATACGCTTACCAGATCTGTTTGGCTCACAAATAGCAGTGTGAACTGGGCCTAAGTCTGCAACTGTTCAGAAAGGAGTTTTGGGCAAGACTCCCTAACACTGCTACTGCCTACTGAGTGCACTCTAGTGGCTGCCCTGCAAGTGCTTTTGAGTCCAACTGGAGGAAAGCGCTATACAAATATATTATCAGAGGTACAGACTACCCAGCAAGCTCATGGTGAACCAAAACTAATTGGAGTGTGTAAGGGGCTACAATTGTCCAAAAAGCCCACTCCTGCCCCAGGGCAATCTATGCCTTGCCACTCCTGCCCCAGGGCAATCTATCCCTTGCCACTTCTGCCCCAGGGCAATCTATCCCTTGCCACTCTCCTGCCTTAGAGCAATTTACCCCTCACCAGTGAGTGATGTACAGCTCAATGCAGTGCAATACTATGGGCCATCTATCCCTTGCCATTCCTGCCCCAGTGCCATTTACCCCTCTCCACTCCTGCCCCAGGGCCATCTACACCTCACAACTCCTGCCCTAGGGCCATCTACAACTCACAACTCCTGCCCCAGGGCCATCTACACCTCATAACTCCTGCCCCAGGGCAATCTATCCCTCACCACTCCTGCTCCGTGGCCATTTACCCTCACCACTCCTGCCCCAGCACCATTTACCCCTCACCACTCCAGCCCCAGGGCCATCTATCCCTCGCCAATCCTTCCCCACTGCCATTTACCCCTCACCACTCCTGCCGCAGCGCCATCTATCCCTCGCCACTCCTGCTCCAGGGCCATCTATCCCTCGCCACTTCCCCAGGGCCATCTATTCCTCACCACTCCTGCCCCAGGGCAATTTACCCCTCGCCACTCCTGCCCCAGTGCCATTTACCCCTCACCACTCCTGCCCCAGGGCCATCTACCCATCACAACTCCTGCCCCAGGGCAATCTATCTCTCACCACTCCTGTCCCAGGGCAATCGCTCTCTCACCACTCCTGCCCCAGGGCCATCTATCCCTCGCCACTCCAGCCCCAGGGCCATCTCCTCATCAATCCTGCCCCAGGGCCATCTACCCCTCACCACTCCTGCCCCAGGGCAATCGCTCTCTCACCACTCCTGCCCCAGGGCCATCTATCCCTCGCCACTCCAGCCCCAGGGCCATCTCCTCATCAATCCTGCCCCAGGGCCATCTACCCCTCGCCACTCCTACCCCAGGGACATCTATCCCTCGCCACTCCTGCCCGTGGGACATCTATCCCTCGCCACTCCTGCCCCAGGGCCATCTACCCCTCGCCACTCCTACCCCAGGGACATCTATCCCTCGCCACTCCTGCCCGTGGGACATCTATCCCTCGCCACTCCTGCCCCAGGGACATCTATCCCTTGCCACTCCTGCCCCAGGGCCATCTACCCCTTGCCACTCCTGCCCCAGGGCCATCTACCCCTCGCCACTCCTGCCCCAGGGCCATCTCTCCCTCGCCACTCCCTCCCCAGGGCCATCTACCCCTCGCCACTCCTGCCCCAGGATCATCTCTCCCTCGCCACTCCCTCCCCAGAGCCATCTACCCCTCGCCACTCCTGCCCCAGGGCCATCTATCCCTCACCACTCCTGCCTCATGGCCATTTACCCCTCACCACTCCTGCCCCAGGGCCATCTATCCCTCGCCACTCCTGCCCCAGGGCCAGCTATCCCTCACCACTCCTGCCCCAGGACCATCTATCCCTCACAACTCCTGCCCCAGGGCCATCTACCCCTCGCCACTCCTGCCCCAGGACCATCTACCCCTCACCACTTCTGCCCCAGGGCCATCTAGGCCCAGGGCGCTAGTGGCTGGAAAGTGTAATGGTTAAGGGCTCTGCCTCTGACACAGGAGACCAGGGTTCGAATCTCGGCTCTGCCTGTTTGTTCAGTAAGCCAGCAGGAGACCTTAGGCAAGTCTTCCTAACACTGCTACTGCCTATAGAGCGCGTCCTAGTGGCTGCAGCTCTGGCGCTTTGAGTCCGCCAGGAGAAAAGCGCTATATAAGTGTTTGTCTTTGTTATCTATCCCTCACCACTCCTGTGCCCCAGGACCATCTACCCCTCGCCACTCCTGCCCCAGCACCTTCTATCCCTCACCACTCCTGCCCCAGTGCCATCTATCCCTCCACCACTCCTGCCCCAGGGCCATCTATCCCTCACCACACCTGCCCCAGGGCCATCTATCCCTCACCACTCCTGCCCCAGTGCCATCTATCCCTCCACCACTCCTGCCCCAGGGCCATCTATCCCTCACCACTCCTGCCCCAGGGCCATCTATCCCTCACCACTCCTGCCCCAGGGCCATCTTTCCCTCACCACTCTTGTGCCCCAGGACCATCTACCCCTCGCCACTCCTGCCCCAGCACCATCTATCCCTCACCACTCCTGCCCCAGGGCCATCTATCCCTCACCACTCCTGCCCCAGGGCCATCTATTCCTCACCACTCCTGCCCTAGTCACCATAGTGATTATCCAACATGTCAGATTGGTAAACTACAGAAAATCAAGCAAAATTTAATTGATTTGATATGTTGGATTAAGGCTACGTTTCGGCTGCTGGAATTGCCACATTCAGGTGTGATTTTTCAGCCTATTGAAGTCAGTTGGCTGTATGCAAATTCACGTGCGGGGAAAATGACAGCATGCAGCATAAAATTGGGGCCATAGCCGTGGATGGCATGGCTAAAGGAATTCAGATGCATCTGCAATCACAGGTGTGCCGGCATCGTGTCTTGCAAGACTCATATTGTGCAAAGTGGAAACACAGCCTGGAATGACTGGAAGAAACAATCAAAGGTAATTGAATTAGTCAGAAAAATTAGAGCATGTTTGCTTTTTTTCTGATTTCTTTTTGAGGGATCCTTTAATCTTTCAGTCTCCAGTGAAACCACAGTAGTGTCACTAATGGGATTACAGGCAACAATACATATTTACAGATTTCCTAACCAGTCTCCACAGGACTAAACAACATGTGGCTCCACTGGAGAGAATCCCTCACTCCTTATGGCTAGCGACACAACAGGAAGTGAAAAGAAATCCCTTTAGGGACAAGACGGCAGTAACAGCCATAGAGGACCTCTAACACTCCACTGCTATATCCTACAATAAAAAAGGGGGCTGACATCCAATTTTAAGAAAGAAACACTCATTTATGAAGGTTTGAAGTTTTATTAGGTGCTGAAAATGCACAATCATATGTTATAGGCCTCTCAGTGCATCCTAGTGTTAGGCTGGGCACTCTGTGTGGTGGGATCACAGGCAGATCTCCAGTAAGTCACATTTCAAGTTTTCCAGATGATGGCGTCAGGCAGATGAAGGCAGACTCTTCACATCTCTCTCTTTGGCTTCTGCAATGGGGACAATAATGGCAGACACTTACACTTCTGAAATACATGCTTATGTAGAATGACATGGCATGCAAGAAATCTCTGAAAAAAAATCGATGATCATTGCCCCATGTAACCTTTTATAGTCCTACAGCTCAATGTCAACAGCCAGCCCTGGTCTAAGGAACACCAAGGGGCCGGGTTACAAGTGCACTGATAGGGGAATGGAGGGGCATTCTTTCTTTCTTTTGCCACCCATAGGAGAATGTGCTTGTAAAGGAAGTATGAACTGCTGTGGGGAGCTTGGCAGTTGTCTGAGCTGTATAAATAAGTTCTGTACATGTGGAAGCTGCTTTTAATGTTTTTTTATTCTTGCATACACCATTTTTCTATGCTGATTAATTTCAGATGTCATAACAACTAATAAATACTCAAGCCTTTCAGAAAATGAAGAGAGGTAGCCTGGGGAACGTGGCTTCCACTTCACATACCAAATGGGTGCTAAGGAAATGGCCACGTGCCCATGACCTTGCCCGCTTAGTTGTGAAACCCCTACCCCGCAGCGTGTGCACGGCCATGACTCCCCCACGCCCATTCACGACTGCTGCCCGAAGCCCGCCTGTGTGCCAGGCACCTGAAGCACCACAGACACCGAGAATTCTTATATAGGATAAGTGTGCTTTTTTTATACCAGCTAGTGCCAGGCCAAATGGTACACAGAGGAGTCACCCATCCCAAATATAGTTGTGGTAGTGTAGATATGGAGGAGCATGTGAATGAACTGACACCCCTTCTGTCATGAATGAGAGTGAATGCAAGTAAGCATTGAGTGGAAAAGCTGTAGCTCATGATTGCTCTATTGCTATAGACACTGGACACCATGCAACAATGTACAAGGTACAGTGGGATGTGAAAGTTTGGGCAGCCTTCTTAATCACCATGATTTTCCTGTATAAATTGTTGGTTGTTACAATAAAAAAATGTCAGTTAAATATATCATATAGGAGACACACACAGTGATATTTGAGAAGTGAAATAAAGTTTATTGGATTTACAGAAAGTGTGCAATAATTGTTTAAATAAAATTAGGCAGGTGCATAAATTTGGGCACTGTTGTCATTTTATTGATTCCAAAACCTTTAGAATTAATTATTGGAACTCAAATTGGCTTTGGTAAGCTCAGTGACCCCCTGACCTACACACACAGGTGAATCCAATTATGAGAACGAGTATTTAAGGGGGTCAATTGTAAGTTTCCCTCCTCTTTTAAATTTCTCTGAAGAGTAGCAATATGGGGGTCTCAAAACAACTCTCAAATGACCAGAAGACAAAGATTGTTCACCATCATGGTTTGGGGGAAGGATACAAAATGTTGTCTCAGAGATTTTAGCTGTCTGTTTCCACAGTTAGGAACATATTGAGGAAATGGAAGACCACAGGCTCAGTTCAAGTTAAGGCTCAAAGAGGCAGACCCAAAAAAATCTCGGATAGACAGAAGCGACGAATGGTGAGAACAGTCAGAATCAACCCACAGACCAGCACCAAAGACCTACAACATCATCTTGCTGCAGATGGAGTCACTGTGCATTATTCAACCATTCAGCGCACTTTCCACAAAGAGGTGCTGTATGTTAGAGTGATGCAGAGGAAGCCTTTTCTTCGCCCACAGCACAGAGCCGCTTGAGGTATGTTAAAGCACATTTGGACAAGCCAGCTTAATTTTGGAATAAGGTGCTGTGAACTGAGGAAACTAAAATTTAGTTATTTGGGCATAACGAGGGGAGTTATGCATGGAGGAAAAAGAACACAGCAATCCAAGAAAAACACCTGCTACCTACAGTAAAATATGGTGGTGGTTCCATCATGCTGTGGTGCTATGTGGCCAGTGCAGGGACTGGAAATCTTGTCAAAGCTGAGGGAAGCATGGATTCCACTCAGTATCAGCAGATTCTGGAGACCAATGACCAGGAATCAGTGACAAAGCTGAAGCTGCGCCAGGGCTGGATTTTTCAACAAGACAATGAGCCTAAACACTGCTCAAAATCCACTAAGGCATTCATGCAGAGGAACAAGTACAGCGTTCTGGAATGGCCATCTCAGTCCCCAGACCTGAATATCATTGCAAATCTGTGGTGTGAGTTAAAGAGAGCTGTCCATGCTCGGAAGCCATCAAACCCGAATGAACTAGAGATGTTTTGTAAAAAGGAATGGTCCAAAATACCTTCAACCAGAATCCAGACTCTCATTGGATCCTACAGGAAGCGTTTAGAGGCTGTAATTTCTGCAAAAGGAGGATCTACTAAATATTGATTTCATTTCTTTTTTGTGGTGCCCACATTTATGCACCTGCCTAATTTTGTTTAAACAAATATTGCGTACTTTCTGAAAATCCAATAAACTTCATTTCACTTCTCAAATATCACTGTATGTATCTCCTATATGATATATTTAACTGAGATTTTTTATCGTAACAACCAACGATTAACAAGGTTGCCCAAACTTTCGCATCCCACTGTAACCCTTAATGCTGCGACCGAGGAAAAGCACCTGCAGTCATCCAGCAATCTGCATCACATACCATCATATTGGTTGGTCACAGATAACATTACCCCCTTTGTCAGATGATTTTATGATCCAATCGCTGCTTTGGTGAGTTCCCACAATCGTCTGTCATTCAGACTCTGATAAATTAGAATCACCGTCATTGGCAATCTACAATCTTCCAATATCTCCTTCTACCAAAGTAACAAAGGTCTGGAGACCAGACCAGAGACTGAAGGGTGGGGAAGTTTAAGAGGGTCAGTGTTCTCCACAGAATTTTTTCCAGCCGGGTGGCATGAAAAAGTAGCCGGGTGGGGTGCAACGGGGGAATACCTGGCCAGTGCAGCTCTGCTTATGGCATAGAAGAATGAGGTGAACCAATGACACCTGGGTGCTCAGCAAAATTAAAGCGGACCCAAACCAAACATTTTTTTAATTAAAAACATTTAGTTGCACCACTCTGACACATACAAAGATAAATAAACACTCCTTCAAACCTGTGATCATTTCAGTGCATGCTTTTCACCCTTCTCTTTTCATAGCTAGGGTTATACTGGGGGCAGCCATTAGCAATTCCTCCATTGCCGGACACCATCTACTCCACCAGTTTGCCGGAAAAATCCCGGCAATTTGAAAGGAAGGGAGGGGTTCCTCCAATAAAAGTAAAATATTTTATATTTGTCATCATGCAGCTGAAAAAAGGCTGCTATTTATTATTATAATTTAGAAAATAGATTTTATTTCTGAAATCTTGTATTTTTAATTTGGGTCCACTTTAAAGGGACTCCGAGCAGTGCATAAACTATGGAAAGATGCATATCATTTTAAAGCTCTCTTTCTCCTCTTTCCAATGATATATAAACTGCCACCCTACGCCTTTTAGTTTTCGCTATTTTCGCGATTGAAATTGCCGTGGCCGCAATTTCAATCGCGAAAATAGAGAAAACTAAAAGGTGTAGGGCGACGATTTAGGTGTCGCCAGAAAGAGGAGAAAGAGAGCTTTACAATGATATCCATCTTTCCATAGTTACATTGTATTACACAGGACGACACTTTCCCCAGTGTCAGCAGCTCCATTCAGCAGAAAATGTCCCCCTGTGTAATACAATGTAACTATGAAAAGATGGATATCATTTTAAAGCTCTCCTTCTCCTCTTTCTGTGGACACCTAAATCGTCACCCTACGCCTTTTAGTTTTCTCTATTTTGGCGATTAAAATCGCGGCCGCGGCAATTTCAATCGCTAAAATAGCGAAAACTAAAAGGCGTAGGGTGGCGGTTTATATATCATTGGAAAAAGGAGAAAGAGAGCTTTAAAATTATATGCATCTTTCCATAGTTTCTGCACTGCTCGGAGCCCCTTTAAGAGAACTAAGGAAAAGGACCAGAAACCAGTTTATGATGTTTAAATGCTCTTTTTATTGCCATATATATCAGACCTAGATTAGTTCTAGAAAAATTATGCATATAAGCACAGTAGCACATCATACATTTTGATGACCAGTATGCCACATTTATGAACCCCAAATCCTATGTAGAACAACTTTGCTATAATTCACATAAGATCTATTGATGAAAATGATTGAATGATCCCAATCTCCCTCATAGAGGTAACCATATATGTGAAAATAATGATTGGGTCACAATCCACTCATAGAGGACAATGGGATGTCAATCAATATGATTGAAAAGCAAGAGCTTTGCCACAGATTTTATTTTAGTTTAACATTTAGGTACTCTTTTTTTAATTTTGGCCAGGTTATTGCCACCTGTATGCCTCTTGGGGAGATTTTCCTTCACTTTCTGTTGTGAAATATTTTCAACAGAACACAGCAGTAAAAAAGAGGTTCAAAATCCTCTTTACAGTACTCTATCCAAAAGTTCATATCAAGTTTCTCTTTGGACTTCAGTAGCCCTGTAACCTACCGGCCGTGTGGCGTAGTCCACGTTGCAAGGCATCACCTGTCTGAGGCATTTTCTGTTCATTTGTCTGCAGTGTGACACTTGTTCCAGCCACTGCAATGAAGAACACAGCTTAGATACAAGCTAAAATACACATTTGCATTAATGCAAAACAAGCTAAGGGGCTGTACACACTGCTATGTTTTTAAAATCGCATGCATTTTTTAATCGCAAGGTCTTTTGAAAAATCAAGACCTGTACACACTGGTGCGATGTGATTTTTCTATTTTCATGAAGACTTTGCGAAGCGCAACAGTGTGTACAGGCCCTTAGATGGATGTTTGTGTCTGAAAGCTGATGTGCACTTTAGAGTGATTTAGTGTGATCCTGTCTGCATTTCTGTGTGCTTTTCCATGTGCAGGTTTGTATGAAATAAATCACCAGCACAATGCATGTCAATGGAAAAACCTCGAGTGGTAAGTGAAAATAAGAACCAACCTATTGATTTACATGGGAGTTTTTCCAAACGTGCACAACTTTAAAAGGATTCTGAGGTGAGAGGAACATAGAGGCTGCCGTCTTTATTACCTTATAACTAATGCCAGTTGCCTGGCTATGGTGCTGAGCTATCGGCTTTAGGTGTGTGAGTTACACACCTGCAACAAGCATGCCCCCAGGGGAGGCAAAGCATCTGACCTGCATGCTCATTCTAGGCCTGTATCTTATTAGAGGAAGAGCATCAGCACAGAAGTTGGGCAACTGACTTTGGTCTCTATGCACAAAACTTCTCATAAATTACTTATCACCCAATTAATAAAAATAACCTTTCAGCACATTTACAAGCAAAATAATCACTCAAAGTAAGTTGCTCCTCATCTTCTTAACCCTCTGGGGACCAGCTGCCTAACCCCCCATTAAAGACCAGGCCATTTTACATGCCGGGGGGGGGGGGGGGTTGTCAGGCAGCTGGATCCCCTGTATAGTTAGACATGGTGTAGCCAGGTGTCCCCGGTATTGCCAGCAGCCTTTACTCACCTCACAGGCTCCTGTGATGAGCAGCTCTAGCCCCCTCCGCTCAGGCCGGAATCCCTGCTTGCACTGACTCTAAGTTCTGTGTCCCGGCTTGATGACATCATCTAGACGGGACCCGACATTAGAGTCAGGGATGGTGGCCTGAGCGGAGGGAAGCGAAGATTGCTGGGGCAACTTCAGGAAGGTGAGTCCCAGTCCTCTTCTTCCCCTCCTACTGTCGCTGCTAACACTGATCGGCCGGCGAGCCAATCGCTATAGCTCCTGATCACTGAGGGGAGATGTCAGCTGTCATATGACAGCTTAATCTCCCCTGTTGGAAGTGCTACAAGCAGGAGGCGTGAATTCTACGCCGCAGCAGAGTTAGGCAGCCACAAGTGTGGCATAGGATTTACGCTGCACGGTCCTCAGAAGGTTAAAAAGAGTGATGGGTCTATCAATATTGCCATGTTACTACCTTGTTATAACAATGTGTCTACCACCCTGATTTACTGGCCTCAGCAGGTAATGCATAGCTCACAAACCTTCCTGTTTTGAAGGGACAGTCCCTCTTCTAGAAGGAAATCCCCCCCCCCCCCCCCTTTTCAATTATAGCGTCCCTCTTTTGGCTTGTTTTCCAACTAGAAAAGTGGCTACATTATTCTCAATTTTATGTTCAATATCTTAATTATCTGCTTCTATCCAATTAGGGATAAGCGTGAATAGCTTCGCAAAAAGCTAAACTGTCCCGGCGTATGAAACATCAGGATGTGAAGGCGGAATGCTGGAAACATTGAGTGGCGCTCACTGGCGGGAGGAGGAGACATGGTTCATTTTTTCTGCTGTGGCCTGCAGCAATTTTCCAATCGATATGGTACAAAATCTGTCTGAAAAATGATCGGAAATCAGATTGGACCTGTCGGAAATTATCGATTTGACCCATAGATCTGATTGTAAATTGCATGGTGCGTAGCTGGCATAACACTTAGTTGACATATATTTGCTCTTTGCAGATGTACTTCATGCAAAGCATACATAGGTAACTCAAAGTTAACCTTTCACCAAACCTTAAAACTCAAACCAAACTTAAAGGGACTCCGAGCAGTGCAGAAACTATGGAAAGATGCACATCATTTTAAAGCTCTCTTTCTCCTCTTTCCAATGATATATAAACCGCCGCCCTACACCTTTTAGTTTTCGCTATTTTGTAGGGCGACGATTTAGGTGTCGTCAGAAAGAGGAGAAAGAGAGCTTTAAAATGATATGCATCTTTCTATAGTTATATTGTATTACACAGGGTGACTTTTTCTCAAAGTCAGCAGCTCCATTCAGCAGAATGGAGCTGCTGACTTTAGGAAAAAGTCGCCCTGTGTAGGGCGGCGGTTTATATATCATTGAAAAGAGGAGAAAGAGAGCTTTAAAATGATATGCATCTTTCCATAGTTTCTGCACTGCTCGGAGTCCCTTTAACATTAGCCTTAACCCTTGTAACCTACCTATATCATCCTTAACCTAATCATAAACCTCAAGTTCAGTCATATATTTAACAGATGACGATACTATTCCGGTGGCAGTGACACTGATTATACATAGACATGGAAATATCATGAGCCGAAGTACATGTAGTGATGCACAGACAACCAAAATGTTAGCAGAAACAAAACCTGGTCTCCCAGAGTGCTCTGTGACAGAAGGCAGCATAACTAAATAGCCTACGCTAAACATCAGTGGGAGGGCAGGGTTAAATACCAATACACAGCAATAGGAAGTGTTTGTGATGCCGAAAAACAGGATCCTTAACATTGTGTATTCTGAATAATGTGTTACATTCTAATATATGTTTTTCCTGCGCCACAACCTAGTTGTGTACAGTATTCCGTTTCATGTAGACCTCACCAGATGTTGGCGTTTCAGCTGAGTCACATGACTGCATCCTTCGAGACCGCTGTGGCTTCAGAGGAGGCCTACGCACTGGGGGTGGGCCATCTAAAGAGAGCACAATGAAGAGAATAACACATTATAGATTACAGCAAAATGCAAAGGATGCAGCAAAGTACAATAGAATGAAAAGAGAGAAAGCGCGCACACACAGCAAAATATAATGGATAGGAAACGTCAGAAATGAAAACAAATGCAGAATGTGAAGATAAAGAGCAAGGCTGAATGCATTTACAAACCGAAACTGAGAAAAGCGGTAACAAATGTAAGCAGCAAAAATGCAGACTTGGGTAAAGGCGGGTGAGAGAGTGTGTACTGCATGCTGTGTAGTCTGTGCAATGAGCACTGGGCTGTTCCCACCTCCCGCTGGGGGGGCCGCCTCTTTCACAGGTTCTCTGATTCTCGGTCTGGGCACTGGAATTTCCTTCCTCGCATCTTCTGGACATTCGGTATCACCTTGCCCCCCCCCACAAGACACTTTCCTACCCCGCGGGGCAGCAACTGGCCGCAGTTCTGCAGAAGGGGGGCAGGAAACAGTAAGACCCCCCTGGAAAAACAAGGGACGGGAAGGTGCAGTGAATGGGAAGTAAACATTCTGTGTTACCCTGCAGTCTGGGGGACAGATTACATCAAATTAAAGTATTGTACTGCTCACTTCTGGCAGAAACACTTGTGAAATTTGGTTTATTTCACATCACCACACACACAATACAACAGATTTAGTGACAGAATAAATTCCTGCATAGGCATATTACTTGTAGAGAACAGCTTCTCACCTTATCTTAGTTCCTGTTCTCCCTTTCACTCTACACTTGTATCAGATACTTCCTAACAAGCTTGAATATGGCAACTAATTTCATCTCGATAAGAAAGATCAGTGCTTGGCTAATACAATGTATTGTGTGCCTGCTGTACCTCTTGACCCTACTGTGCCTCAGACTGTTATTGAGCCAAAGTTGGCATGTTTGCACATAGCAGAGGTATTTTATACCTTACAATTCTGAACTATGTTCCTTACTATAGCTGCATACAAACATTTGTCAGCTGCCCCATCTGCAGTCAGGCCCGGCATTCCCTGTATGCCTGTACAATCCAAAGCTCATGCCTATCACTACCTATTAGCAGGCATCTTCAGCTCAAGTGCTATGTTGGGGATCAGTAGGTATCATCTGGCAATGTCCAGTCTGGCCAGTTTACTTTTCCTCCTTGAGAGATATATGGCTAGAGGAAACAATCATCTGCTGTCTGCAGGTACCTAAAAATACCCCCAGTGTTTGGGGCAAAACTTTAAAGTGGACCTGTTTCCTGCCTGTAATAAGACTGCAGGAAGGAAGGATAAGTGTGTCCATAGCATATACGACTCCTAACACTGAATACTGATCAATTCCTATGTGTTTGTATGACCCTCCCATACATGAAATAGTGCCACTGTACCAATAAACAATATCAAGAAATCCTGTCACATAATAACCCATTTAACTGCAGTCTACCACTAATTCTACTCAGGGCCATCACTTCTTTAATATCCCCCAAACATCCTTTCCATCAGCCTGTGCTCTATAACACATGACTACCGGTAATTACAGTGATGCTTTTTACATCTTTCATACTAACAAATATATATATTTTTTTAGGTTAATTTGTGTTCTTTATTTTTTTATTTAAATTAGCTTGCACTGACATAATGCTGTAAATTTTCCATATTCACATACAGAATATCTTATTTTTTCACAGTTTAGTTCACAAAAAGACAGTTAAATAGGTTTTAGTTAAAGCACACCCGTCCTGAGAGAAAAGTCGATGAAAACATGTCTACATCCATCACCTGGAACAAGTATGCAGATTTGTTAGGTAAGTAATATTCCTATTTGCCTTATGTGTATCACATACATACAAAGATAATCTGCACACCTGAAAATGCTCTTAATTACCTTTACTTCAGACAAAAGACATCCAAGGGCTCCCTCCCACCTACCAAATACATGCCAGTCATTAACAATGGAATATAGTGCAACAGTTTTCTATCATGGAAACGAAGAAGGTTTATCAAGTTGGCATTTTCAAACTCCTCATTCTACATTTATATAGTGCTGACAAATGTTCCATATTGCTTTACAGATGACGTCAAACAATTAATACCACTAACTGTGCCCCATATTTGCTCACTTACTGAGGTCCCTACCATAATCTTGTGTCTTTGGGTGAAAGCAAATGAACCCACCAGTATGGTTTTTGGTTAAGGGACAAAACTAGAATGCAAGTGAAAGTATAAAAACATAAGGAGGACATATAAAGGACATATAAATTCCGCATAAATAGCCACTGGTTAGTATCATTCTTATCCAAAGAAAAATTAAATATGCTTTAGCTGCAAACGTTTTTTTCTGTTGAAGTATATTTAATTTTTGTCTGCATATATCATGGCCTGGATAAAAATGAAACACATATCACCATTACTATAAGGCTTTGTACACACACTAGATGGTTCTCAGCTGAAGTAGCCAGTCAGAGCCATCTCAGCTGAGAATCTAGTGTGTGGCCTGCCGGATCATCTAGTCCAGGCATGTTCAAAATGCAGCCCGGAGGCCAAATGAGGCCCACCAAGCTTTCTTTGGTGGCCCCCGAAGCTCTCTACAGTCATTAATTCCATGCAACCCGCAGGCTGTAGCTGTGGTGCCACATGCAGAGGCCACTTTGTATCACCATTCAGCCTCCCCCTTTACCCGCCCGTAGGTTATCAGTCACCACAGTAGCAGTAGCAGACACTGATTAGCAGCTGCCACTGTGCCAATAGAACTAGGCATGCATACTGAAAGGGACATGCTAACTGCACACGGTATATGGGTTATTTCTGATCATGAAAGTATTTTATTTGTTAGAATGTCAATGACAATTAGCAAGAGTTGTCTTTATAATTTTGCTAGTCAGGCCCCCTAGCACTGTCAAGAACAGTGATATGGCCCTTGGCCTAAATATTTTGGACACCCTTGATCTAGTCTGAGCGCAGGGTGGGGCTACTGTTCTCCTTTGAGTCCTTGCCAACTTCACTCTGCTCTCTCCCTAGCAACAGTATGTGTCACTAGGCTACACACTAGCAACGTGTCTGTACCACCCACGGCCCTGAACTGTCGCCCGAGAGATGGGGTCACAATACCTACTAACGAGATCCCTCATACAAGTGTGTATGAGGCTTGAGTCTCTGCATACTTGTCCCAGGTAAGCAATTAAGAAGAAAATACAAACAAAGAATTAACATGAGCCACACTAGTATCTTTCAGAGCTCTCAATAGAGGTGTACATTCAAAGGAAGTAAAGGTTACTTCAGATAATAGGCCAACATAGAAAAGGAAAGTTGCTGTATGTAAGATTGCTCCTTGCTAATCGCTCTAAATCTTTGTTACCCCCTTCTTCCCTTTGTTTTCCCCAGTTTTGGAGAGCTTTTAATATTTTGATTACCTCTTCTCTCGATAAAATCTTCTGATTGTTCCTGTCTCCGTTGGTAAAACAAGGCTGTCTGTCCTCAAACGTAGCACCCTCCTCTGAGAGACAGAGAGAGCGAGAGACAGAGAGAGAAGGAACAGGAAGGGGAGGTGTAGGGATAGATAGGGACACATTGCACATACACATAGGAAGCACGTAGACAGTAGGAAATAGATCGGGAGAAAGACCAGAAAAAGACAGAGCAAGCATGGATTGAACTGCTCATGAGATAACAGATGGTGAAAGTTAAGAGACGTGGAGAAGAAAAGATACAGAAGGTGGTAGAATAAATACTTACCCCCATCCCCAGAGGAGCGTCTTCTGTCATCAGAAGCACAATTACTGCTTCCTGATGCATCTATCTAAAAACATATTTATATCATTGACTAAGTTGTGATACTACAGCACAAGAAGTGAAATGTTTTAGTATGAACTAGTATTGTCCTTTCAGCACATACCTCTTTCCATTGCCGTACTCCATCCATCCCTGGGAGGGGAACTCCTCGCACTCTTGCAGGCTGTACTTCTTCCAGCGTCTGCTCGCAGGACTAAAAAGACGACACACAATTTATATTTTTACAAACAAATCAATCCGTCAAATTTCAGTTACACAATGAGTGACGAATCAAGAAAGCATGCTTATGATCAACATAACAAAGCTTAGCAAGAGTAAAGCTGACCTGAGCTCAAAACTGACAACTCTTATGTTTAGGAATGTCACATTACCGAACAAATAAAAAGTGCAATAATTAAATAAACATAACGGAACAGTACATAAGTGCTTAGCTTATCACGTCTAAGCTAAAGAAAAAGTGCTTCACAACTGAATTCCTGAAAGATCAAATAAACGCAGAGATTTCCAACACCCAGAAGATAATTGCTTTAGAATTAGATTGTAAACTCGCATGGGCAGAGCTCTCTCAACCTTTTGTGTCTAGGAATTTGTTATACATTCTATTCATCATTACATTCGTCACTGTAATTACCAATTCTGTATTTTGTACCAGAGTCTATATTTGGTGTCCACCATTGTATTATTATGTACCCCAGGTTTGTTTCTTAATTTGTACATCGGCATGGAATTTGTAAGCGCTTTATAAATTAATAATAATAATACGTTTTCTAGAATGCAGCTGAGAAACGTTTCCTCTCTTCACCCTCTTTCACTTGGGTAGATATTACTCCTCCCTGCCCTAACATCGCTGTTTAACCTATCCCTCTCCACTGGAATTTTTCCATCCTCACTCAAAAAGGCTGTTGTAACACCACTACTTAAAAAACCATCTCTAGACCCCACCAAACTTGCCAACTACTGCCCTGTGTCACTTCTCTCATTTGCATCTAAAGTACTTGAACACCACATTCATGCTTTACTAAGTCAGTATTTATCTGCAAATTCCCTGCTTGATCAGTTTCAGTCTGGCTTCTGGGCAAACCACTCCACAGAAACAGCGCTCACCAAAGTAGCCAATGAACTCCTCACAGCTAAATCCAAAGCCTATTATTCCATACTGATCCTTCTTGATCTGTCATCAGCATTTGACACTGTCGACCACACTTTACTCCTACAAATCCTTTCATCTATAGGAATAAAGGACCTCGCTCTCTCCTGGATGTTTTCCTTCCTCTCTGGAAGGTCTTTCACGGTATCTTATACAGATCAGGCCTACTCTTCACATCCTCTGTCTGTAGGAGTACCTCAAGGCTCTGTCCTCTGTCCCCTCCTCTTTTCCATTTACATGCACGGTCTTGGTAACTTAATCAACTCATTTGGTTTTCAATACCACCTATATGCAGATGATACACAACTCTACCTCTCGGCTCCAGATCTTAACTCCCTCCTCACACGAGTTCCCAACTGTCTTTCCGCTATATCCTCTTTCATGTCCTCTTACTTCTTAAAACTTAATATGAACAAAACAGAACTAATAGTCTTTTCACCATCTCTGTCCACCTCTTTGCCTGATATTACAATAAATGTTACTAACACGCCTATAACGTCAGTTCCCAAAGCACGGTGCTTAGGAGTAATATTTGATTCTTCGCTCTCATTTATTCCTCACATTAACTCCCTAACCAGCTCCTGTCACCTCCAACTCAAAAACATAGCACGTATCCATCCTTTTCTCTCTCATGACACAACCAAAATGTTAGTACATGCGCTTATTATATCTCGTTTGGACTATTGCAATATACTGCTTGGTGGACTTCCAACTAACCGACCAGCACCGCTCCAATCTGTACTGAACTCTGCTGCTCGACTCATTCATCTCTCCTCTCGCTCTTCCTCTGCTGATCCTCTCTGTCAAGTTCTTCACTGGCTACCAATCAACCAAAGGATCCAGTTCAAACTCTTAACCCTACCCTACAAAGCTCTCCACAATCTCTCTCCCCTGTACATCTCCTCACTAGTTTCCAGATATCAACCCAACCGCAATCTCAGATCTGCACACAAGCTTCTTTTATCCTCTTCTACAATTACCTCCTCACATTCACGGGTACAAGACTTCTCACGTGCCTCACCCCTCCTCTGGAATGCCCTTCCACAGCACATCTGCCACCTTTGAAATCTTTAAACGCTCTCCCTCAAAACCCACCTTTTCCAACAAGCATATTCTCTAGCTTAGGCCATGCACCCTTCAACCTCGCATCTACATTTACTCCTCACTAAATAACCTAATCACGCACTGCCTGTACATATACTGTATACTTCCACCACCACTTGTTTCCACCCCATTCCTTTAGATTGTAAGCTCGCAAGGGCAGGGCTCTCACTCTTTTGTGTCATGGAATGTTAATTGCTTGCACTCTGTTATACATTTATACATTTTAGTCATTATTTTACATCTGCTATTGTATCACCTGTTCTGTATTTTGTATCAGTGTTCATATTTGATGTATATCATTGTCTGTATCATTATGTATCCCTTGTTTGTTTTCTTACATTGTACAGCACCACGGAATATGTGAGCGCTTTATAAATAAATAATAATAATTATAAACCTCAAATCTGTAAAGGTCAGGGTTTTCTTTTGCTCTTCGTCCTATAATGCTACATCACTAAAGATGAGGGTAATTAATTTCACTTCTAATTTTTAACTGCACAGGAAGTTACAGCAAGATTTAAGCTAGGTACATTCTTCCAATGCAGTAATTATAAGGGTCCTTTCACACTATGGGGTATATTCACTAAACACCAGTAAGCAGTATAACGCGCATGATGAGTAGAGCATATAGCACTGCACGTACTGTATTGCATTACACTCTACTCATTTTGCGGTAAGACTTTACGCCCGTCATACCATACTGCTTACCACAGATTAGTGAATATACCTCATCTCCTAAATTTTCTCCCAGGTGATATTTCCACACCTTATCAATAAAATGCCATTAAGCTGTGAGCAAGCAAGAAAATACTCAGAATACTGATCAATTTGACAGTACTTTTTCACTTACTTGCTGCTGCCATTTATGACTATGAATGACAGCCATGCTGTTCTGGTCAGACATAGTAAAAAAAATAAATAAATACATATTTATTATGTTTAGAGTATAAGCATACTGTTTGGCGGCTTGTTCTGTTCAGTGGAAAGGGATTGGGAGAGGACAAGTATGGACCAATAGGAATTTGGTGATAGTGGTTGGTCAGTACTTATAACAATACACGACCATCCCAAATCCTGATCATCAGGGCAGCTGGCCATGTTGTCATACCAACCATCAAGCCTGTTTTCAGCTAACAGAAAGTTTTAGAGGTGAGTATCTTGTTTTTGTCTACAGTCTAAATACATGAAAACTCCAATTCCCTCGCAACCAGCCATGTTTGCTTTGCTATGTGAATCTGAGATGGTGGCAGTTATCTCAGAAATGGCAATAATTTTCATCTTTCCAAGCTTCATAAAATGACTCCTCACCGGCTATATGCATGTCTCATATTATTTGCATTTCAATAACGCTGTAAATGTTAAAAAATTGCCCTCCCTACCACTGTACATGCCTCACCCACTTTTATTTAAATAACAATAGTTCCTCAGTAATTTGTGGCCTTCCCATGCTATTTGGGCTGCTGTAGTTGCTCTCCGGATACTGTAAAAATCACCATAATTTCTTAACATTGCCTTTAAAAAGGACCTAACAAATCCCAATATACAGTATATACACATACAACACACACACTGTACTATGCACTCTTTGGTCCAAGCTGCTTACCGGTGTTCCTCGACCAGGCAGCCCCCTTACTCCTCCAGTAATACTGTGCATTTCAGCACCATTGCTGATAGACATTCCATTAGTTAGTGGGAATCCATCATGTTTGCCATGGTCTGAAGGCTCTGGACCTGGGGAAGGGGGAGGAGCAGTTCTCCCTCTGTCTCGTTCCCTCTTTGGGGTCCGACTTCTACGGAAATGGAAAAGGCTCCGACGCCTCCTCTTTGGGGGAGCATCTGTGTCACCTTGACCTGAAGATATACTGAAGGGAACAGAGAATTTCAGCTACTGCCATTTCTTCCTGTGATGTGACATGAAGTTATATATTTGTAGGCAGTGGATAGTGAAGAATACAGACTACAAAATAAATAATACAGAATACAATACCTGTTTGATTGAGTTAACACTGTGCGATGGAAAAATTCATCCAGACCTTCATCTAAGGCAGGATCCGGCCGTTCAGAATCAGATGCTGGGCCCCGGACCTTAACAAACATGGTTAGCATTCTCTTTTGTTACAACCGTACATCTGTAGGCTTTCACTGAATTTAAAACGTAAGCATTCACTGTTATACAGTTCAGAAACTGAGAACCTACACAGCCCCAGAGCACTACAAGTCAGTGCCTACATTTTGGATGCACGCTGATTGGACAGGGACATGTTCAGAGGAAGTGTAGCTTTACTGCTTGGTTTACTCCCTGCAGTCCTGCATCAGAGCTGTGCTATGAAGAGGTGAATTACTAAGAGACCAGTGCCCATTTTTCAATTTACTTTTTCTCCTACCGTAAGTTTTCTCCTAGTAGATATTTTTTCATCTTCTCTTTAAAGGAAACCTGAGGTGAGAGGAATATGGAGGCTGACATATTTATTTCCTTTTAAACGATACCAGTTGCCTGATGTCCCCCAAACCTGTGTCTCTAATACTTTAAGCCATATACCCTAAACAAGCATAGAGAGGATCAGGTACTCTAACTCACATCGTTTTACTGGACTAGCCATATGCTTGTTCCAGGGTTTTGACTCTTGACACTACTTATGCCAGATAAACAGACCTGCCAGGTAACTGGTATTGTTTAAAAGGAAATAAATATGGCAGCCTCCATATCTCTCTCACCTCGGGTTCTTTGCTTTTTTAACAATTTGCAATCGAAAAAGTAACAAAAAGTAGGTGAAAGAGTACTGTCAACATTATACTGAGTCTGTTCTTGCTTGCTGGTGGTGGCTGAAGCGAGAATAAATCTTGCTTCAGACCTCATAGATAGCAGGGGCATGTGTGCCCCTGCTAAAACGCCGCTATCCCGCGGCTTAACGGGGGTCCCTTCACCCCCAAATCCCCTCCGTACAGCGGGGGAGCGCTTCCGCATTGGGGCAGGGCTAACCGCCGCAGCCCTGCCCCACGCGCATCTGTCAGACGCGTATCTCCGCCTCTCCCCCGCCCCCTCTCAGTCTTCCTTCACTGAGAGGGGTGGGGGAGAGGCGGCGATGCGCGTCTGATAGACGCGACTAGAGGCAGGGCTGCAGCCGTTAGCCCTGCCTCCAGGAAAAGAAGATTTACGACGAAGTCTACGACCAAGTATTGCGGGGGTGGGTTTGGGGGTGAAGGGACCCCCGTTTAGCGGCGCGATAGCTGCAGTTTAGCAGGGGCACACATTCCCCTGCTAACTATGAGCTCTGAAGCGAGATTTATTCTCGCTTCAGAGTCTCTTTAAAGGGCAATTTATTGATATGGTGTGAAAATAGCACCTAGGAGAAAACTTTGCAGAAAAAGTGAATTGAATAGGGGTCCAGGAACTAGGCACATTTTAAGAAGGGCAAGAATATATATTTTGGAGTCAGCAAGATGATAATAAAGCAGTGCAGCAATCAAAGATCTGTGGATGCAGACCCGAAGTTACAAAAATAAAGATTCCAGCACCATTGGACTAGAGCGTTCTGTTCCGCATACTAGTAGTGAGCTAAATCCCTGCAGACTATTATGGAGTTACCTACTTCAAATGACATGCAATCCAGCAGGCAGTATAGCTGGGAGGTTTATTGAGACCCATGAAGTCATGATTTTTACAAGCACAGACTCTCTCAGGATCACAGCAGAGGTAAATAAAAATACTGTAATAACATTACATTTCACTCAAACCATCAAACAACACCCACAGGAGTTCCCCTTCACCCAGCGTCCTGTTATGTTTCCCTCACCTTGCCTCCTCCTGGCGCTCTGCGTGATTGTTGCTTCGGCCTGTCCCGGGTTTGATGCTGCAGCTTACTCCCTTCTGTGGGTAGTTCAGAAAGACCTTCTAGTGACACGCTTAGAGAGCGAGAGAGCTGACTGCTAGCGGATGAGGAGAGCGCAGGTGGAGAACTGAGTTCGCGGGAGCCAGGGGACCCCAGATCTAGTGTCTTAGGGCTTAATTCCTGCTCACTCACACCTACCAAATGAGGGGCATACAAATTCAGTTAATATTCTACAACAGATAGATTTCATACTTGAACAATAAAGGGATGTTTCCCACAAAACATGTTGTATGAAAATGTTTATGTTAGCGTTGTGCGTGAATACTAGGAAAAAATATATATCAGAGATCTCACTGATAAATGCAGACACAGGGCGTATTTTCCTGCCTTGCAGACGCTTCTTTATTACCATGGTGTCCTGAAGAGAGACAAATAAAACAAATAAGTGAAAGAAACCATGATAAAGTAGGGTTGCGTTGTGTGAGATGTGAATAGCCAGTACACATGGGGGCTTGGGACTGATCTTATAAGCATCAAAAAGTGAAAGTCACCTGGTCTGGGGTAGGGAAGTGGAGTGGCTGCACAAACGGAAGAGCCTAACCTAATGTGAGTATGTCACTAGAAACAAAGCACCCTTTCCACCAATTCTCCACAGCATAAACACATGAACAGCAACGGTGCTATGCTCAGTTCATTTCTGCTTATGCTCCCTAAATGATCTTCATGCAGTTACGTTTTCCCTGCTTGGCTGACTGCTCTCTTATTTATGTGGTCAGCTCTGGTTGTGGCACCTGCCTGATCTATATCAGACAGTCAATCCGGTGGTGGTTCAGCACTCGTGAGCCAGGCAAAAGGAATGCGCTAGTTCCTCCCTGTGTACCAGCAGGATCACAAAATAAGTGCTATTGGCAGCTACAGCTGGGCGGCTCGTAAAAGGGTTAAGTAGCCCAAAAGAGCGGGCTGTAGCTACCAATAGCACGCTTGTTTTAACTTTTTTTCAATAAATTCAGCATTTTATTTTGGAATTGTGCCTGTCGGAGACTTCTTGACATGTAACCAGATGGGCTAGTAACAATGGAACTACACTATCGTGTTATGAATGTCTAAAGATTCGAGGAGTCAAGATTTGAGTATATAGCAATGCCTTCTTCAGACTCACATCACAAGGCGCTTGATTCACTAAGACAAATAGCATGCCTTATCCAAGTTAACACGCCTTGGGCTTGATTCACAAAAGAGTGCTAACTGTTAGCACGGCCGTTTTCGCGTGAATTTTCGCGTTTGCGCGCGATCACGAATTTTCGCAGGCAATTAAATGTTTTCACGTGCAAATGCGAATTTTCGTATGAAATCATTATAGTTTTCTTGAGAAAATTTAAACCGTTTCATTGCGCACCAAAATTCGCAATGGCGCGCAAATGCGAACGCCGGTTTTGTGAATCAAGTCCCTTATTAGAGATAACACCTTATCAAAGTTAACACGCCTTATCAGAGTAGCATAGCAAGTTCTACGAACTTATGCCTGCTAATTGGCACCACTCATCCTGCACTGAGCCCCTGCGGGTTTGTAGCGCTCGCGATGCTACGCTGATGAGGAGTGTTAACATTGATAAGGCGTGTTATCTCTGATAAGGCGTGTTTTCTCTGCTAAGGCATGTTATCTCTCATAAGGCGTGCTAACTCGAATGAGGCGTGTTAACTCAGATAAGACAGGCTATTTGTCTTAGTGAATCAAGCCCAAGATGTAGGGCTGTTTTCCACTATCAGTGTTTTGCTATCCGGTTTTAATTCGATTGCGGATTGCTAAACGCTTGGTAGTACTACACTAATGGAAATCGTGTGGTAATGTTTCCATTGGTGCGATACGATTGAGATTTACCTGACCACAAACATCGGTCCTGCTGCATTTCTCATGCGATTGAGTTTGTACACTTTAGAGCGCATCGCCACAGATAAAGCCTACTGAAATGATCCCTGAACTTATAGACTTGTTTGTGATTGAGCTAAACGGCAATCATAGCATGACACCTGTTGCCTTGTGCCATAATCAAGTGAGGGAGGCGCACCAACGCAAATGCAATTATTGTCGTAAGTGTACTCTTTGAACTTTTTAAGTTGGCCACTATAAGGTTTTGTCCTGATTTAAAACTTACTTTCTCGACTGATGACTAACATAAAACAAATCTAATACAATGAATGAGATACACAGTTCGAGGCTTGACAGCAGCAGACGCTCACTTCTGTTGTCCTTGTGTGTTGGACTTGGTACTTTACTGTAAATGATACCACAAGCATCATTCCATCAGCAGCACAATTGTGCTCATGGGTCCTATAATGATCTCACTGGTCAGGAAGCAGAGGGAACATCCTGACTGACGCTGCTATCTACTGTAATGTGCATACTAGATGGCTGGGCAGACTATGTTGTGATGGAGCAGATAAATAGAGATGGGAATCATCGTCATCTCGTATCTGTAACAATTAAACCACTGTCTGACATATTTGCATCTCAATAAACCCACATTAAACCTGCATACCTTTTTTATATGTTTAGTGATTAGCTTACCTTAAGAAAAAATAAAGGGCTGATAAGTGGCAGCAATCTACAATCAGGCTAAAAAGTCCAGAATTACTAAAATATTGGGCTGCAAGTCCACGAAAGTGGGCATGTGTAGGACCTGCAATGAATTAATGACAAAAATACTGACCCTTGCTGTGTTGCGTTCTGCTCTAGGACATGGCTACCCCCAAACGTTTACTCTTTCATTCACTATGCAGCCCACAAACTCTTAACCAAGGTACCTACTGACCAATATCAACCCGCATTGCTTTTAACATTGTGCTGGGGAGGTAGGTTGCCTTGCAAAGGATAGCCTTCACGCCTGCAAGGCACGCTGGTCTACATGTTAAAGACTCTTTCCTACCTCCATGTACCATAAAAAAGAGGTAGCGTATACAGTTAAAAGGATTTATGGCGCTATATGGCCACATATCCCATAAGTCCATAAATAGAAAAAGAAACTAAAATATCAAAAACCTCAATGCAGTTCATTGCCTGCTATTCAATCATTTATAGCTGATAGTTAAGGGCACTTGCTAAAGACTGAGACAAGGGTGCTTTAGCTTTTTGTGGGTTGTAATTGGTCCAGAGTTGAATCTGCTCACTCACAGGCTTTACCCTCCTGGAAACACCAACCTAAATGGTGGATGAAGTAGGCTACATTTTCTTTTTGTTCTGGTTGTTTTTAATTTTTTCCACGTCCCATTTTTTTAAAAACATACTGCGCATGCATGCTTATAGTGTATTAACATGTATTGTATAATGAATATTGCAGGCAGTCTAGCAGCCGATGATGCCTAGTGAGGAATAGGGAATTTTAGAGGCGTATGCTCAATTCCCTATTCATTGCAATGAAGTTGGTCATGGCTCTTGATGCGTAAAGAGACCCCTCACCTGCCGTAACCTGCCCATCAGTAGCTGATAAAGGGCAGACTAAGGTGAAGGATCACTGCATGTGATCTATTGCCTAATATTGTCCCTAAAAGTCAAAGACAACAAACTTTATTTCATATGAGCTGCAATTCAAAAGACAATGAAAGAACTTAATCACTTACAATGCTAGAATACATTTCTCCTTCATGTGACTCCTGTTTATTTCTTGGTGGCGTCTGTGTATGATATCCCATGAGCCTCTGCTCCTCTTCCATAAGAGCCTGTAGCTGGGTTCTGTGACGGGCCTGGGACAGGAAAACGCAAGAAATGGTTAAACCATGCTGCTGGGGAATATGATGATTAATGGCCTTATCAGATTATCATTACTCAAGTTGTGTGAAGATCACCGGTCATGCCAAGGTTAATTATTTTCAGAGGCTGATGTTCAGATGATGTCAGAAGGGGGTAACTAATTGAAAATAAAGTATGGTGTACGTTCGATAGGAATCTTAAACAATTTAAAAATCAGCCAGTGGCAGTGTTGTCAACTTTACAAACAAGGCACATCGGATTAATTCCTGGTTTGTATTCACTTTAAATGCCCATTCATGTTTTTTACAATTCCTGCTGGTTTGCTTTAAATATCCTTGAGCTCAGTTGAGCTGAGAAGTGAAGAGAGGCAAGACATATTTTTCTCTTTAGTTAATTGGCCTCCTAGGGTAGCACATCTATCATTAACCACATTAGTCCCAGCATTGTTCACTATTATTACATTGGTGTTATAGCACCTTTCTAGAGAAAACTCCTTCACACTCTGGGAAGGCGATTTACAAAAGCTGTGCTAAGCAGTGAAACACTGCGGTGCAGGTAAAATCCCACTGACAATATTTATTATAAAGCGAAAAAATCAATGAGCTTGCCCACGTGTGGGAAGATTTATTAAGCGCTCTCTGGCCCTCACTATGGGGTGACATGCCCCAGGTAACCATTGCAGTAACTGCCAACAAATAGAAGGCAATTATGCTTTAAGACCATGTCGTTTGTCAAGAGAAAATGTTAGGAAAGCATTGCTGCATCCTCAAATAAAGATTACAACAGATAAATATTTTTTCAGCATTTTTATTGGAAAGAAAAAGTACACCCCTCCCAAACCCCTGTCCAGCCGAGCAGATTAAGGTCATAAAGAAAAGCGACCAGTGGGAGGGATCAGACAGCCACCTCAACCCCAATGAATAATTAAAGTAAGGCCTCTTTCACACAAAGGGTTAAATAACTAAAACAATATAATGTACATGCATTTTAATATAAGGTAATACATTTTAACATTTTTAATGTAAAAAATACACATACCGTACCTGCATTAAAAAATGTTTTATTTATGTCCCCCACTACATAATCCACATTTTATCTTACTACTACAGGATCTTCTCAAAAAATTAGCATATTGTGATAAAGTTCATTATTTTCTGTAATGTACTGATAAACATTAGACTTTCATATATTTTAGATTCAGATACACACAACTGAAGTAGTTCAAGCCTTTTATTGTTTTAATATTGATGATTTTGGCATACAGCTCATGAAAACCCAAAATTCCTATCTAAAAAAATTTGCATATTCCATCCGACCAATAAAAGAAAAGTGTTTTTAAAACAAAAAAAGTCAACCTTCAAATAATTATGTTCAGTTATGCACTCAATACTTGGTTGGGAATCCTTTTGCAGAAATGACTGCTTCAATGCGGCGTGGCATGGAGGCAATCAGCCTGTGGCACTGCTCAGGTGTTATGGAGGCCCAGGATGCTTCGATAGTGGCCTTAAGCTCACCCAGAGTGTTGGGTCTTGCGTCTCTCAATTTTCTCTTCACAATATCCCACAGATTCTCTATGGGGTTCAGGTCAGGAGAGTTGGCAGGCCCATTGAGCACAGTAATACCATGGTCAGTAAACCATTTACCAGTGGTTTTGGCACTGTGAGCAGGTGTCAGGTCGTGCTGAAAAATGAAATCTTCATCTCCATAAAGCTTTTCAGCAGATGGAAGCATGAACCCACTTTTGAACCAGAAACAGCGGCAGAAGCGCCTGACCTGGGCTACAGAGAAGCAGCACTGGACTGTTGCTCAGTGGTCCAAAGTACTTCTTTCGGATGAAAGCAACTTTTACATGTCATTCGGAAATGGTGCCAGAGTCTGGAGGAAGACTGGGGAGAGGGAAATGCCAAAATGCCTGAAGTCCAGTGTCAAGTACCCACAGTCAGTGATAGTCTGGGGTGCCATGTCAGCTGCTGGTGTTGGTCATCTGTGTTTTATCAAGGGCAGGGTCAATGCAGCTAGCTATCAGGAGATTTTGGAGCACTTCATGCTTCCATCTGCTGAAAAGCTTTATGGAGATGAAGATTTCATTTTTCAGCACGACCTGGCACCTGCTTACAGTGCCAAAGTCACTGGTAAATGGTTTACTGACCATGGTATTACTGTGCTCAATTGGCCTGCCAACTCTCCTGACCTGAACCCCATAGAGAATCTGTGGGATATTGTGAAGAGAAAGTTGAGAGACGCAAGACCCAACACTCTGGATGAGCTTAAGGCCACTATCGAAGCATCCTGGGCCTCCATAACACCTGAGCAGTGCCACAGGCTGATTGCCTCCATGCCACGCCGCAGCGGCATTGAAGCAGTCATTTCTGCAAAAGGATTCCCGACCAAGTATTGAGTGCATAACTGAACATAATTATTTGAAGGTTGAATTTTTTTGTTTTAAAAACACTTTTCTTTCATTGGTCGGATGAAATATGCTAATTTTTGGAGATAGGAATTTTGGGTTTTCATGAGCTGTATGCCAAAATCATCAATATTAAAACAATAAAAGACTTGAACTACTTCAGTTGTGTGTATTTGAATATAAAATATATTAAAGTCTAATGTTTATCAGTACATTACAGAAAATAATGAACTTTATCACAATATGCTACTTTTTTTTAGAAGATCCTGTACTTTACTTGTGTACTTCTATATGTGTATTTGTGGCTTGACTAAGGGCTCTTTCACACCAAAATCACAAAACGCAATCGCATTTTCGTATTTCACGATTTGTGTTTTGTGAATTTGGCCTCAATTAAAATGCAGGAAAAATGCAGCGGAACTACAATTACATTTTGAGAAAATTGCAAATGCATTCAGTATGAATGTATTCCCACAATTCCAATGGTAACTTTACCATACTTGTCTATACTTATTGCATTTACCCCACCAAATGACAGAGGACCCCAAGACAGGATTTCTGAATTTCTGACAAGTTAAAAATTCAGGAAAATAATTTTGTTCAGGGGTGTATTTTTGTGGGTGTATTTTTTTTCTATCACTGAAGTACCATTTTTGAGGAACACATGAGGAAGAGCTCCTTATGGGTGCTGTTGTAGCAGCAACCTCCCATCCTCCTCACAAAACAGCCCTATGTCCCAGTGTTAAGCAACAAGGAGCATGTGTGTCTCTGAAAATGATACTGAGGTAATAGAAGGGGTACCTTATTATTGACAACCATGCAAACTGATTAGCTTGGTGTGCACTGAGGTGTGTACGTAATGGTGGGGAGGGACTCATGCTTTCTAGTCATTTTTCCCATTGCGCAAACCTGCATATTTGCACAGAAGTGCATGTGTGGATGAATGGGGACTGAAAATGAGCTCGTTGGGCACTGGATGAAATAGGAGACCATTTTTTTTAATCAAATAGTGCATATTCCCTGTCTAAGATGAAGGCTCATTAATTACAGTAATACTAATGTATGGGCATACATGAATTCCTATATATTTCAACAGAACCAATTGTAATTTCTGATGTGCAGAAATTGGGGTCGCACTAAGCTGAAATAATGATTTTTCCAATCTTAGGGCTTAGTAAATCAAGATTGATGTATTAGAGCTTGGCTTTTTTGTTTTAGATATTCATATCTGGATATCAATATTTGGAATGAAAAATATCAACTTCAAAGGGCAAAGGAAAAGCATGGTATTGTGATACAGCCCTCATTTAGCAGTGAGAGAGAGAGTCTGGGAAAGTTGTCAGTGGTGTGTGTATATCTGTCCCACAATACTCTCCTTTGTAACAGATTCACCCCCAGGATTGGTGGCCTCCCTGAGACAGGTGTTCAGATGTGACATAAATGGCTCATTTGCTCAGTCCTACTCTGAAAAGAATGTGGTTGTGCTGTACTGACACACAAGGTATCTGAGTTTTGTAGCTTGTGTTTTTCAGTTATTTATTTTTATTTACGTCAAACAGTAGGTTTGATCCCTGTAGAGAAAATACGCATCTTTAAGCTACAGTTAGACATCAATCTATTGGCAAGATTTTTGTTTTGCTCTCTTTTTTTTTTCTGTAAATGTTATACAAAGCATTTAAATAGCCTTTACAGCACAAATTAAGCACTGGTGTTAGTGACTCACTGTCCTCAGACTTGCTTTGCACTGTACCTGTCTCAGAAGCCAAAAAAGCACCGGTTACCTATTACCCTGTGTTACAGTGGTGAAAACTGACTGTAGCTTTTTCCTGTACAACCTACCCTACCAGCTACCCTTTCTCTTTATACTTACTAATTTCCTGTGTGTTCTTTGCATTTCCTGCAGAACTTGTTCCAGCACCGAGTTACTGAGACGGGTCATGAGAGAAAGTTGTGCAGCTCTAAAAGTACAAAGGTGCTCAGTTAGCAAAATGTGTCTAGGAGGAGAAATGATACTGAAGCAGTAATTCTTCCTCTATATATTCTATGCCAGGTTGGAGTCTGGCTGCTTGTATTGACTAAAGAAAATTTTCATAAATAAGAACAGCCAAGCCAATAACAATAACCATCTTTACATACAGTGGGATGTGAAAGTTTGGGCAACGTTGTTAATCGTCATGATCTTCCTGTATAACTCTTTGGTTGTTACGATAAAAAATGTCAGTTAAATATATCATATAGGAGACACACACAGTGATATCCGAGAAGTGAAATGAAGCTTATTGCATTTACAGAAAGTGTGCAATCATTGTTTAAATAAAATTAGGCAGGTGCATAAATGTGGGCACTGTTGTCATTTTATTGATTCCAAAACCTTTGACTCATTATTGGAACTTAAATTTGCTTGGAAAGGTCAGTGACCCCGACCTACATACACAGGTGAATCCAATTATGAGAAAGAGTATTTAACGTTGTCAATTGTAATTTTCCTTCCTCTGCTAAATTTCTCTGAAGAGTAGCAACATGGGGTCTCAAAACAACTCTCAAATGACCTGAAAACAAAGATTGTTCACCATCATGGTTTAGGGGAAGGATGCAGAAAGCTGTCTCAGAGATTTCAGCTGTCTGTTTCCACAGTTAGGAACATATTGAGGAAATGGAAGACCACAGGCTCAGTTCAAGTTAAGGATCGAAGTGGCTGACCAAGAAAAATCTTGGAAAAACAGAAGAGATGAATGGTGAGAACAGTCAGAGTCAACCCACAGACCAGCACCAAAGACCTACAACATCATCTTGCTGCAGATGGAGTCACTGTGCATCGTTCAACCATTCTGCGCACTTTACACAAGGAGATGCTGTATTAAGAGGAAGCCTGTTCTCCGCCCACAGCACAAACAGAGACGCTTGAGGTAAAGCACATTTGGACAAGCCAGCTTCATTTTGGAATAAGGTGCTGTGGACTGCTAAAACTAAAATGTAGTTATTTGGGCATAACAAGGGGCATTATGCATGGAGGAAAATCAACACAGCATTTCAAGAAAAACACCTGCTACCTACAGTAAAATATGGTGGTGGTTTCATTATGCTGTGGGGCTGTGTGGCCAGTACAGGGACTGGGAATCTTGTCAAGGTTGAGGGATACATGGATTCCACTCAGTATCAGCAGATTCTAAAGACCAGTGTCCAGGAATCAGTGACAAAGCTGAAGCTGCGCCAGGGCTGGATCTTTCAACAAGACAACGACCCTAAACACAGCTCAAAATCCACTAAGGCATTCATGCAGAGAAACAAGTACAATGTTCTGGAATGGCCATCTCAGTCCCCAGACCTGAACATACGGGTATTGAAAATCTGTGGTGTGAGTTAAAGAGAGCTGTCCATGCTCGAAAGCCATCAAACCTGAATGAACTGGAGATGTTTTGTAAAAAGGAATGGTCCAAAATACCTACAACAAAAATCCCAACTCTCACTGGAACCTACAGGAAGTGTTTAGAGGGTGTAATTTCTGCAAAAGGAGGAGCTTGATTTCATTTCTTTTTTTTTGTGGTGCCCACAATTTATGCACCTGCCTAATTTTGTTTAAACAATTATTGCACGCTTTCTGTAAATCCAATACACTTCATTTCACTTCTCAAATATCACTGTGTGTGTCTCCTATATGATATATTTAAGTGAAATGTTTTTATCATAACAACCAAAGAGTTATACAGGAAAATCATGACAATTAACAACGTTGCCCAAACTTTTGCATCCCACTGTATAGTATCTGCCATTATAGTTACTTTCAATCATTTCAGAATGCTAACATAAAACATTTTCTTAAAGGACCACTGTCGCAAAAATCTTAACTTTTTAAATATACAGTATGTAAACACATACGAAAAAGAAGTACGTTTCTTCCTGAGTAAAATGTGCCATAGATTACTTTTCTCCTATGTTGCTATCGCTTGCAGTAGGTAGTAGAAATCTGACATTAACGACAGGTTTTGGGCTAGCCCATCTCTCCATAGGGTAGTCTCAGCATGACTTTTATTCTTTATAAAGATTCTCCCTGAAAAGGATTTGTATGCTGGTCAGCCTCCGTGCTCATCGTACACTTTTTTGACAGTTGGATGGAGCAATTGCCATTCACTAAGTGCTTTTGAAAATACAGAAAACCCAGAGAACTCCCATGAGGAGATGGGCTAGTCCAAAATCTGTCAGTTCTGTCAGATTTCTTCAACTTACTGTAAGTAACAGCAACATAGGAGAAAAGCAATTTATGGCTCATTTTGCTCAGGAAGAAACATCCATCTTATATGTATATGTTTTTATATATATATATATATATATATATATATATATATATATATATATATATATATATATATTTAAAATTGTATGATTTCCGCAACAGTGGTACTTTAATAGTGATATTAAAAGTGGGCAGGTGGGTGCAGTCTGACTGCCCACAGTGCACTGCAGCCAGTGACTGGTCTGTTAGCATTCATACTCTGCCACACCTTATGACTGTGCAGAAGGAAGGGATGCCTGTATGCCTCACAGAAAGAAACAGAACTGGCTGTGAAAATACAGAAAGAAATCACTGTTCCCTCCTGTTCACAGTGTAGAGGCGGGGGACCTTGGCACTACAATAGCCTGCAATGTTAATTGCGGCTATGGTGCCCCGAGGTGTTTAGAATCGGCATACCCGGCAGTAGATTAGTCGGGAGCGTCAGCACAGGGGTATTACGTTGGGGAAGTGATGGTGTAATGGTAATATGATCTTCAAGGGGGCGACGTCTGTCGGTAAGTAGGCGAAGGAAGGGGAGTGTTAGGTGTAGGGGTAGGAAGGTTAGTGTTAGAATTAGTGGCAGTGAAGCTAGTGTAGGTTTAGCAGTAGAGAGTAGGAGGTGTAAAGTACGTTTAGCAGCAGTGACTAGCGGTAGTAGGGATAGTGTTAAGCACAGTGGTAGTAACTTGCAGTGGCGGGAGGGATAGTGTTAGGTGCAGCGATAGTGGGAGGGATAGTGTTAGGCGTTGCGCCTAACACTAGTAGAGGTTAGGCATATCGGTAGTTGGAGGGATAGTGTTAGGTGTAGCCGTAATAGGAGGGATAGTTTTAGGCACAGCAGTAGAAGGGTTAGTGGTAGCTGTAGCAGTAGTAGGAGGGACAGTGTTAGGTGTAGAGGTAGTAGGAAGGCTAGTGTTAGGTGTTGCAGTAATAGGAGGAAGCTAGCGTTAGGTGTAGCAGTAGTATTAGGCATAGTCTTGGGCGTAGCAGTAGTAGGAGAGTTAATCTTAGCTTTAGCGTTACTAGGAGGGATAGTGTTTGGTGTATCAGTAGTAGGAGGCATAGTGTTAGGTGTAGCAGTAATTTGAGGCATAGTGTTAAATGTAGACGTAGTAGGAGGGTTAGTCTTAGGTTTAGCGGTACTAGGAGGGATAGTGTTTGGTGTAGCGGTAGTAGGAGGGTTAGTGTTAGGTGTAGCGGTAGTAGGAGGGATAGCATTAGACACAGCAGTAGTAAGAGGGAGAGCGTTAGGCGTAGTAGTAGTAGTAGGAGGGTTAGTATTTGGAGGGACAGTGTTAGGTTTAGTGGTAGTAGGAGGGTTAGTGTTAGGTGCAGCAGTAGTACTAGGAGGTATAGTGTTAGGCATAGCAGTAGTAGGAGGGTTAGTATTTGGAGGGACAGTGTTAGGTTTAGTGGTAGTAGGAGGGTTAGTGTTAGGTGCAGCAATAGTACTAGGAGGTATAGTGTTTGGTGTAGCGGTAATAGGAGGGATAGTGTTGGATGAAGCAGCAGTAGAAGGGTTAGTGTGAAAGGAGGTATTAGGACGAGTCTGGTGTGAGCAGTAGCCTATTAATAGTATAATATTGGTGTCACGGACGGTTGCGGGGCCGCAGACGCGTCCTGGAACCGCCCGTGAAGAAAACGCGATCGCACTCGATTCTCTGCATCGATTGCGCTTCAAATCACTAGAATGGATTGATTGTGTAAGAGCAGCTGAGTCTTTTCTCAGCAAAGAGATAGCATCCGCTTAACTGCAGGATGGCTCTTTTGATATGCTAATGAGCCTGGGCCAGGCCTGTGTGAGGGAGATCCCAGGAAGCTAGGCACAGCTGGATACCAGACACCCTGGCTCCAGCCTTACCAGGAAGAAATGAATGTACTATATAATCTTTTGCCCATTTACAGAATACAATAAATAGGGTAGTTATGAGAGCGGTATCATTGGATCCGTAGGGTCATGCTGAATCTCTTGATACCAGTCGAGAGGGGCCCGGGGCCCCCACAACCCAGGTATGAATCTTCTCAGGAACCTGATCCGCTGCACTAGCCATGTCTGATATCATATTAAGCGGTAGGTTCTGGGGATCGATAATATGTAATTATTATTTGTGTGCCGGACGCGTAGGTCGGCCTAGAGAACATGTCAGGATTATGAGGTTGCTGAAGCCCCTGCCCCAGATGTGATTACCATAGTCCGGCCTGGGGGCCGACTCTGGAAGCCCGCCTCTGAACTCAGCTCCATTAAAAGTGAATAAGCTGCCCGGGCAAATTATTCCTCCATTTCCCATCTTCCTGAACACCCGGCCACCGTGAGGAACGAGTGGTGGCCATCTTGTCGGAACTGAACAAAGGACATCCTCCATTTTGTTTGGATTTTAAATCTTGCTGAACTTTGAGTTCATCTCTGGAACAAAGAACTTGGCGAACTTGAAACCGTTTTGCTTGGACTTGATGATTCTCCCACAAAAGGACATATTTCCACAAACCCTAAGTATTTTCTCCCTTTTATTTTTCATACTGGCTATTACTCTTTTAATAATTGTTGATTTTAATAATTGTCTGTATATATTAATTATTTATATTGCTTTCAATAAACCGACGCTATCGTCAGTTGTTGTTCTAGCTACCCTACTATTCAGCACGCACACTACTGAACCAGACCTCTGAAGAGACGTTACTATTGGTTGTTTTTGGCTAGGCAGAATACAGCGTGTTTTAACCGTTTTTATTCGCAGGATCAGTCAGGCAGTCGGGTCCACGGGCCCTACCCGTGGTGGTGGCAGTCTTACCAATGGCGTAGCTAAGGAGCTGTGGGCCCCGATGCAAGTTTTACAATGGGGCCCCCCAAGTACTCTATACATAACAATTGATACGGTGCACCAAAACCTGCCAATGGCAACTAGTGTCAGAGGTGCAAGAAGGGGATGGGGAACAGTTTGTTAATGATTACTACTATTCAAAGCATCTATAGAAGTGATTATTATGAGCACAGGACCAATAGAGAGCTAATACTGTAGTTGAGGGAGGGCCCTTCGGGGCCCCTCTGGCCCAAGGGCCCCGATGCGGTGGCTACCTCTGCACCCCCTATTGCTACGCCCCTGAGTCTTACCCTGAATCGTGTGTGAGTTGTAATTACCCATCTCACAGGCTCCCTTCTGGTTTGTCTGCGGTTTGTCCCAACGGTTCCTGCGCATTGACTGCGACCAGAGTTCGCACGATCCGTGCGCTGGCACCGTTTGGAAGGCCATTTGCGATCTGACCACCAGGGCTCCTGTGACAATTGGTAATATCAATTTACTGATATTAATACTATGGTATGCTGCTTGCACCTCAATAGCGTAAAAACTAAATGTAAGCCTGTGGCATAGCTTAAACAATCAAAAGGGGTTCAGAACAGCGCACATATACTTTCATACATACTAGCATTTCAGGCCTGGGTTGTGCATGTATAATCACTGTTCGTTAAGTTTTAAATATGCAAGGCGCAACAATAGTGCACAATGTGCAATAATCCATATGAACCAATCCTTTGCACATCATTACTGACCTTTACACAGCTCTACATGGATGCTTTAATTAAACAGGTAGGGAAGGACCATCAGGGTTCTGTACGAAGTCTCTGTTCTGATGTTATTATTGGCCTTACCGCAGCTTGTTGTGTATGTCAGTCCCCACTTGACGAAGCATATCCCGAATATGGAGAGGGCTGAGTCCGTGCTGCTCTCGAAGTCTGCACAGCATTGCTCCTCCTCGCTGGGCATCCCGCGCTGCTCCAGGGAAAAGATCCTGAGTAGCCTCCCACATGGTGTCTGCTATGGTCTAGATGAAATGTGAGCGGTGTATTAGTGGTATTTTTATTTACAATATTTTTGTATAGAACAACAGTATCCAAGAGGAGGACAGAAATGCCACAGAGGGGCTATCCTTAAAAGAACATTATTGAAAAAAAAAATGTAAAATTTTAAACACATACCGTATATACTCGCATATTAGCCGACCCGCATATAAGCTGAGGTACCAACTTTTCCCTCAGAAAATATAAGCCCCCTTCACAGTAGCTAGATGTGCCCCCAGTACAAGTCAGCCTCCATCCTCATAGCCAGATGTGCCCCAAGGATGATACAGCTGTGTCTCAAGGCCCCACTAGATGGCGTCATAGATATGAGACACAGCATTTGCCACACAGGAAGAATCCCCGAGCATTGCAACGCTGACACATTGCTTGCACGCTCGGCTCTACAAGCCAAGACACACAGGTAGTCCTGAGCAGCGCACTATGCACACCATGTTTGCAAGGGATGGGGGCACAGACACAGCAGGGAGCCAGTAACAAAACCTTCCCATAACATAACCTGCTCCACCAACTCGCATATAAGCCAAAGGGGTAACTTTTCAGCACATTTTTTGTGCTGAAAAATTAGGCATATATGCGAGTATATACAGTACATACAAGATGTACATTTGACCTATAGTCAAATTAAATATAAATATTTTTTTTTCTATGTAGCTGTAACCGACAGTAGTTATTATTGATCTGGAGGACACATTTTACAAGTAGAGACACATTTTACAAGTAGAGGATGCGCCATTACAAGGTTGATTCCCAAGATATTTCATACTGCAGTCAATCGGGAATCGTCCTGTGGTGTATGGGCAGTCGACAGATCTCTCTTTAATCAGATTCGATCAGAAAGAGATCTGTCTCTTGGTTGAGCTGCCCATGCTGTATGGGCACCTTAAAGTGACCCAGAGATGAAGGCTATTAAAGATTTTTACTTACCCAGGGCTTCCTCCAGCCCCATAAGCATAGATACGTCCCTCAATGTCCTCCTGTGTGCCTCCGTTAAGCCGCAATCAGCTCCTGGCATTCTCAGCCGTGCCCAGTCTGACTCAAGTGATGCCAGCCAGGGTCTTCTGCACTTGCGCAGAAGGTCCGCACATGCCCAGAAGGCCCCTGCTGGTGTCACTGAGCTGATTACAGCTTAATGGAGGCACTCAAGAGGATGGCAAGGGACGCATCGGTGCGTATGGGGCTGGTGGAAGCCCCAGGTAAGTAAAAAAACCTTTAATATCGGTGGTCTCTGGTACACTTTAATGGCCTTCCTTAACCCACTAGTGCGCTTCTGTCTGCTTTTCAGCAACCCATATCAGTATGTAATATTGATGTGGGCTAGTGTGTCCTGGCCCTTAGCATACAAAATGCATTGTTTTAGTCCTAGGACCTTAGTCCAGGGTAAGAAAGTTTGCTGCCACCGTTACCAGGTACTATTATAGCATGAAAAAGTGGTAGAGGGGCTTTATATAGGTGTACTATTTTGCAAGAACTACTACCCTTAAAATAAGGTCTGCTGGTTTAGAAAAAAATAATACACTGGCTATAGTCTATCAAACAGCTTTAATTTTCCCACAGAAGATTTGAAATATAAAGAAAACATTGTATATCAAACCTGAATTGAAAATAAACTGACATATCTGGAGCTGATGAATGTTAGAATGTAAGTATACTTGAATTCTAGGCCTCAGGTACTAAAGTCTAGTAAAGACTTGAGATGCAGGGTCTCTTTAAGCATAGTTTCTCAGAGAGAAATTATGCAGTCATTTACAAGAAGCATGTTCCTCTAGAAGGACACATAATATGTTTTCAGGTCTAAATGTCCAGACCTTCAGACTACGAAAAGGTAAACAGAGCCGATATTTGGAAAACATTGCATTCTGTGCATCTAGGGCATAAAGCACTGGCGCACTAGATGATGAGGTGGGTCACATGCCCATGCCCGCCAATTGTAGGTTTGGGGGTATGGCTCGGGTGATGTCAGAATTTAACTCTTTGATGTTCATATAAAAGTAAGAGACGGGATGGCAGAGGTGACTTCTTCTGTCTGATTGATTATTTCCAGCATGTCCGATCTGATTTCCGATCGATTGACAATCGTTTTCAGATCATTTTCAATTCACTTCTATGGAAAATCGATCAGAAATCAGATTGGACATGGTGGAAATAATCGATTTGACAGTAAATCTGCCAGAAAATCTCATCATGTATTCATAGCATTACAGTGACAACAAAATTCGTCCAAGTAGGGATGATCAATGAGATGCAAATATTTCCGGGTACATGCAGAATAATGTACATTTTTATGCAAATATATGCAGTTTGGAAATAGACCTATCAAGTCCCACCCAGGTGTAAATTGATTGGTCCATTTCAAGCTGCATACATTTGCATCAAAATGTACATAATTTTGCATGAACTTGGAAATCTTTGCAACTCATCGATCATCCCTATAGTTCTAAAGTAGGATTGGGACTTTACTTACAAATGTCTATTTCATCAGATCCCATCTCATGCAGGTTCCCTTTAATAAGAGATCTAGGCACAGTACACAGCAAAAACTTTCCACCCTCTTACATGAGAACAAATAAGCCAAATTCTGCCCTAAATAACAATAAAATAGTACCTTACATTGTCACGAACAATCAAAATAATGAAAAATAAAGGATTGAATGTCATACATACTGTATATATATTGTTTCTGAGAAATAAGTGTTACACCATCTCCATTAAACAGAACTGATCTCCAATGATAAAAAGATATTCAGACATAGTCCAGTAAATCACATATAATGAGCTTAAAATTCTGAACTTGACCGAGAGAATGCTTCTTCAGTACCTGCAATTCTCTATCCACTGCTCGAGACAGTTCATAGGAGACTGTGTCAAGGAGCCGCTGAGCAGGGCCTGAAGGAGACAGCCAGCTGCCTGCTTCCAGGAGACGTGGTAATAACTAGTGGTGAGGAAATGAGAGAAACAAAGGAATAGAGATGAGGCAAAGGGTGAATACAGTCCACTATTCCATAATTATAACTACAAAGTGCCCAGGAAAAACTAAGTGGCCTCTGTCACTCAAAATCTATGACCAAACAGATTAACATCAAAGAGACATATGACTGCATTGTGAAATATCACTATATTTAGGACATTACAACTGCTGATGCTGTCATCAACCTTGCTGTGATCCAGAATGACCCACGTAAGGCTTGACTACTTTTACCGATAATAGCTGATAGGTTTCAGTTTAGTACATGCCAGATTTGCAGGATATTTTTTGTTCCCTGTACAATCTATGATAATCAGTTGTTTTTATTTTAACACTAGAGAAATGAAAGTCTAGGCACTGCAAACGTAATCTACTGGTTTCAGTCAGACAGAAACTGTCTTTGTGAAATTAGAAAATTAGCAAGCGAGATAAGGGAAGTGGTAAATATGTGAGCTCCTATACCTAATTAGCAAATATGGCTGCCTCCATGTGCAGCATACTACATACATAACAGCATATTGTATACAGAAAATGGTTTTCACCTGTACAATTAAAATATAGTATTGTTATAGTAGTAGCAGTTACTGTCACTGAGGGGTTTTGTCACAGAGGGGTTGTCAATAAGGGGTTTTGTCACTAAGGTGTCTGTCACCAAGAGATTCGCTAAGTTACCTATCCCACAATGACAAGTCGCCATAGAAACGGTTCCCCCAGTGATTCACCCCTTAGATACTTTTAAGAGGTCAGTTACAAAGGGGCTCTTTCATAAGGGAATCTGTCACTAAGTGAATTTATCACTAAGAAGTCTGTTGTCACTGACATCTAGTCACTAAAGGGGGGGGGGGGGGGTTGAGGGAGTCTGCCATTGAGTGGTAATAATGGTAAGATGTGATACTATGGTTTGGGAGGGCACTATGAGGTGAGCACTAAAGTTAAGCGGAACACTGAATGGGAATGTCAGAAGGGGGAGGAATTACCCTGACATTAAAGAGGACATTTGGGAACTGTCTGACACTGAAGGGGAACCAGCCTAAGGCTGATGAGGAGATGTAGCATTTTTGTAGTATTTGTATACGAATAATTGCTGTCTGCCTGTCACTGTAATTTGTTGTTTTCGATAATATCTGCCTTTTATTGCTATATGCCTGTTGCTATAGCTATCTGATTGTCACTGGTATTATATGCATATCATTAAAATGTGCCCATCATTCCATAATGCACCCCCCATAGCTATGTGGTTTACATCAAGAATTGTAAACCACCCCTTTGTTTAAAAAGTTTGAGGGCTGTGGCAGTAGCACACTGATGTCACCAGAGCAAGCTTTCCCTAAGATCAGTAAATGGCCAATATAAGTATAATGTGGCAACAGAACTATATTAGGAGTACATATCTCGACCACACGTGATTAGAATATTCCTACATTTCCAATTTTTGGTGTGAGTTACTTACTGGGTGTAGCTGAAAGATAACTGCTAGCAATTGGCATCCTTAGCCTTAGGTTTCCTGAAAGCAGCACCGAGAGCTGACACATGTTAAGAGACCCTATTTTTGGATTGCTTAGTCTTCTAAAAATGACAAGACACATCCATTTAGCATTTCCCATCAGGATTACATTGCACCAGCTTCTAAAGGATAAAGCTAGGCATCTTTGTAATGTACTGTAAGTAGCTGACCAGGAGAGAATGTTTTGTTTTCTCAACAAACATGGAGATTGACTTGTTTTTTTATTTACCTAATTTAATATAAACTGAACGTCCTGTGAAATAATGCTGATAATGAAGTTTAGCCTACAGATTAATTTACGGGCTAATGTAGTGGAGATTTTGACTTGACAGTTCAGTATCCATCAGTTCAGGCTGGCTTAATGTTGGCTTCAGTTTGACGAGTTGCAGTTCAGGTTGACCTCATTTTGACATCAGTTGGTGAAATTATCATAAGGACAAGTTCAAACAGACCTCAAGTCAACATTAGTTTCCCATTCACCTATGCAGCTAAAATGTGAACTCATGCCCAAGTGAATGAAAACTGAAAGTCAGAAGCCTTTGTACAATAGACCTATGAAACACTTACAGAGTGACAGTTCTTAGCATCTCGGAGAAGCTGTCTTGCACATATGATGTCTTCTTGTACAGTTTCCAGGTCACAGGACCGCAAAGCATTAATATGACTGTTTATCAGCATCGATAATGTCTGCAGCATCTA
Organism: Hyperolius riggenbachi; assembly: GCF_040937935.1. Taxonomy (NCBI): domain Eukaryota; kingdom Metazoa; phylum Chordata; class Amphibia; order Anura; family Hyperoliidae; genus Hyperolius; species Hyperolius riggenbachi. The sequence goes on from NC_090646.1 coordinate 486,330,120, forward strand.
ACAGTGAGAAGTGATAGAGGAGGATTTAGAAGTTAACAAAAAATAAATAAATGCAGAAAAAGAAGGAAAGAAAGTAGATTTCCTCTACCTGTTCTGCACTGTTTGCTACGCCCTGCTGAAGCCGTAACGCCCTCTGATCAGTGACAACCAACGTCTGAGAGTTGCGAAGGAGACAACTATGTATCTGTAAGATGTATCAGATGGCATTAGGAGACTGTTTTCTGTTTGTTTTCTACCCAAGACACACAAGAATAGTAACAATAATAACACATTATAGGAAATGTTCTAACTGCACAAGTACTTTCTACATGTTAAACTGACTATTAAGAACTTTTTTGTGTGATTTATATTACAAATTTTAAGTACTATATTTGTCATCACAGTAATGTAACATTTCTTTAGGCCCCTTCCACACTTCACACTGTCTTGTTGTGGTGCAATTCTTCTGCAACCGCAATTTTACTATTAATGCACCTCAGTAACAGCATGCATTCAAAGATGACACCTTGCTGTTACTGAGGTGCATTAATCGTAAAATTGGCAACTGTTTGGTAGGTGAATACATTTATGTTTTAATATATTTATTGGAAGTTTCTGAAGTAAAACAGTACAAACAAAAATGCATACGGTAAGTGACAAGGGTCCATATCAAATATACATTATATATCATCCCACGCTGGATATTAAACTTCTTTTAGCTATAGGAGAACTTCAGCAGCTTTTCCTTCACATTTACCAATTTCAATATTGCTATATCAGATATTTTCTCTCATTTATAATGATCACTTTGGGGTGGCCAGAATATTAGATATTCTAGGAAGATAGTTGTCAAACTCCATTTACAAGATGACCGTAGAGATTATAGGCGGGCACAGGGGAAATGCCCATTTTACCCTGTTAGTGCAGCACAGAGGTATGTGATTATTAATCATGCCTTACAATCCTAGGTTCATGGTTTCCTCCCAAACCATACTCATATGGCAACTGTCTTTTCCTACTTAAACTGGGTGCCAAAATACAGTAAGCATTTGACAGGGACAGCTTGGACTGGTAAATGCTGCATAAAATGTTGCTGTTGTACAAATACAATAATATTAGTTTAGGAACTCTTAACCAAGTTTGAAATAGACATGTTTGCCTGTTACCTTCCTCCAGGCACTTTCAGCTCTCTCAGGGTGTCTCTGGTAAGCTTGGCAGATGTCTCCCACAGGAAAGGACATGAAGCGAAGAGTTCTGTTTCTGTTTTATAAGAAACAGCATATTGATATTATCAGAGTAGTTTCTTAGATATGATTCCAGCCAGTCAGTTCTATTTAATCGGTGCAACATTTGGCCAACTCACTTCTCCAGAGCCCTCGCCACATCCATAAAGCCAGAAGCTGAAACCGCATTCCTGTCCCAAAGTACAGACCTGGAAAATTATATAGCATAGAAAGTGAGCAGAAGACAAAGAATAATTAAGTTATGAATGGAGATGAATGTAATCAAAATGTTCAGAACTCAATTTCCAACTGGGGATGTGTAAGGGATAGCGGACCCGCTGCCAGCAAGCATGAGGCAGCGGGCTCCGCTTCCCAGATTCTCACCGCCGGCGTGCCGCCGAGCGGGGCTGTGCGGTCGGCGGAGTCCGTATACTCGGCGGACTCCGCCGCGCAGTTGCCTCCTGTGGGGTCTCTTTCGCCGGCACTTACCCGGTGCATAACGCGCGCGCACACGCAAGGAGGCAGGATCTTTATGCCTCAATACGGGGAGTCAGCTGACCAGGCTAGTCAGCTGACTCCATCTTCACTGGGGATTGGCTGGGGCTCCAGGGCGGTGCAGGGCAGATCACTTGCTACAAATAGGACTTGCTACTCAGTAGCAAGTTGTCTGCTGTCGTGTATACACTTCTGTGTTAGCGCTCAGACCTTAGTGCAGTGCCCTGGTGTTGATACTAAGGATTTCACTATACAAACCAAGAACAGTAATTCCCTTACAAAACCGCACCACTCAAACCAAAATCAATGCAATTCAACTTTATTCAGACAACAAGAAATAAAAACACTTAAAAACAGGTATGGTTCACAGCCACGACAAAATTCATATAAACAATGAATTCCCCTGAGTCCAAAGGATTATAAATACATCAATGTGTAAATACATGAATAAATATACATGCAGGGGATCCTGGTAAAATAAATGGTCCTTTTAAGGTCAATCTGCCTGGCAGACTACAGTACTCAAAAAATACATATGAAAAGTGCATTGCATATAGTACAAATCATTATGTGCGTAAATAGCAACCAATTGTTCGAAAAAGAATCCAGAACGGATTTAAAGTGACAAGTGCAAAAATCACCAATGTGAAGTATAAGGTGCCGGTAGTGCCAAAGTGATGAAAGTGAAGATGAGGAGAGTACCCAGTACTTACCAAGGCAGACACCTAGATTAGAAAGTCGTTGCTAGCAACCGTGGGAGTGGGAGTTCCCCTTCTGCACACTTATAGATTACCTATTGTAGGTGTTTGGTTGATGGTGCTTGCCCCCTTTGTGTGTAAAAAAACTAAGGATTTCACACCTTAGCTTAGGAATATTATTGTATATTGATCTGTGTTTTGACTCTGGCTATCCCTGACTACTCTATCTCTTGCTGATCTTGTACCTTTGCCTATCTGATCCTTGTTGCCGACCTCTGCCTGTTTACCGATTACTCTTCTGCCTTCCGCTCCTGTACTGCTGCCGTCATCTCTGTTGCCGTACCCTTGCCTGTCTGACCTTTCTCCCTTCAGTGGAACGTCTCCCACTGGAGGGTTATCTCTGAAGCTTGCCTCTCCGAGACACCTGCCCCAAGCAGACGATTACTGCTGGGGGTCGAGATTCCTCACTCAGCCTGGTTAGAGGATCTCACGCACGAGGTTCCCATTCAGAGGTAACCGCACCTCTGAGGAATTGCCGTGTGGTGGACATTTCCACACTTTCTGATATATTACTGTCTTTATTGTGTTCTTTTGCTGGTGTCCAGAGGTTAGCAATATATCGGATTATCGGTGATTCTGCAGATCATCAATAATCAGGTATACATCTGCATTCTTGGTGATACTGTAGATCGCCAATAATCAGATTCTCTCTGCGTGCTGACACCGATCATGACAGGATGGCTACAGATGGTCATTGATTTTAGGCTGATGCAAATTGTGTTGCTATTTAGGCCCGGTTCACATTAGCGGCTGCTATCCGGAATCGCCGTGCCGGAGCCGTGCCGGAGCCGGACCGCATGCGTACCGGACGAAACGGACGCACGGCATAGCAATGAAAGTCTATGCGACCGTTCACATGCGTCCGTTTCGTCCGGACCGGAGCCGGACCGGATCCGGACTCCGGCGTCCGTTCCAACATGCGCTATTTTTTGGTCCGGCTGGTCCGGCTGACGTATCCGGACCGGAGCCGGAATGTTGCATCCGGCCAATGGAAACCAATGAGAACCGGAGAGCGCACAACACACTGGCTATAAAAACCGGATGTTGTACCACACTTCCTATGCAGACTCTATGGTATGGTGGCCATTTTGGATGGGGACCACATGGCACCAGCGTTCACAGAGTGGAGCAGCAGTGACTTCATGCTGGAGCTCTTTGGCAGCAATATGGAGCAGGATCTGTCTAATAGCGAGGGGGTGAGGCCCTACACATCAGAAGACCTCATCCTACAGGTGCAGCAGGTACCAGCCCTGTGGGACAAGGGGGATGCGGACCACAGCAACATCAAAAAATGCAGAGGCCTGTGGAAAAAAATTGCCAAGCTGTATGTGGAGGACTTTGAGAACTTGAGCAAGAGACAGCAAGGCACAGAGGGTATGTTGACTAGAAGTTTTTTGGGGGGGGGCTTGTGGTTTAAGCTTGTGATGTATTCAACTTTTGCTATGGATTTGTGTCACCCACGTGTTGCCCACCCACCCGTGGCCCACCCACCTGTTCCCCACCCACCTGTACCCCACCTGTGATGTATCCCACCCACCTGTACCCCACCTGTGATGTATCCCACCTGTGATGTATCCCACCCACCTGTACCCCACCTGTGCTGTATCCCACCCACCTGTGATGTATCACACCCACCTGTACCCCACCTGTGATGTATCCCACCTGTGATGTATCCCACCCACCAGTACCCCACCTGTGATGTATCCCACCCACCTCTACCCCACCTGTGATGTATCCCACCCACCTGTACCCCACCTGTGCTGTATCCCACCCACCTGTGATGTATCCCACCCACCTGTACCCCACCTGTGATGTATCCCACCTGTGATGTATCCCACCCACCAGTACCCCACCTGTGATGTATCCCACCCACCTCTACCCCACCTGTGATGTATCCCACCCACCTGTACCCCACCTGTGATGTATCCCACCTGTGATGTATCCCACCCACCTGTACCCCACCTGTGCTGTATCCCACCCACCTGTGATGTATCCCACCCACCTGTACCCCACCTGTGATGTATCCCACCTGTGATGTATCCCACCTGTGATGTATCCCACCTGTGGTGTATCCCACCTGTGCTGTATCCCACCCACCTGTGATGTATCACACCCACCTGTACCCCACCTGTGATGTACCCCACCTGTGATGTATCCCACCTGTGATGTATCCCACCCACCTGTGATGTATCCCACCCACCTGTACCCCACCTGTGATGTATCCCACCCACCTGTACCCCACCTGTGATGTATCCCACCCACCAGTACCCCACCTGTGATGTATCCCACCCACCTCTACCCCACCTGTGATGTATCCCACCCACCTGTACCCCACCTGTGATGTATCCCACCTGTGATGTATCCCACCCACCAGTACCCCACCTGTGATGTATCCCACCCACCTCTACCCCACCTGTGATGTATCCCACCCACCTGTACCCCACCTGTGATGTATCCCACCTGTGATGTATCCCACCCACCTGTACCCCACCTGTGCTGTATCCCACCCACCTGTGATGTATCCCACCCACCTGTACCCCACCTGTGATGTATCCCACCTGTGATGTATCCCACCTGTGATGTATCCCACCTGTGGTGTATCCCACCTGTGCTGTATCCCACCCACCTGTGATGTATCACACCCACCTGTACCCCACCTGTGATGTACCCCACCTGTGATGTATCCCACCTGTGATGTATCCCACCCACCTGTGATGTATCCCACCCACCTGTACCCCACCTGTGATGTATCCCACCTGTGATGTATCCCACCCACCTGTACCCCACCTGTGATGTATCCCACCCACCTGTACCCCACCTGTGATGTATCCCACCCACCTCTACCCCACCTGTGATGTATCCCACCCACCTCTACCCCACCTGTGATGTATCCCACCCACCTCTACCCCACCTGTGATGTATCCCACCTGTGATGTATCCCACCCACCTGTACCCCACCTGTGCTGTATCCCACCCACCTGTGCTGTATCCCACCCACCTGTGATGTATCCCACCCACCTGCGATGTACCCCACCTGTGCACATAAAACATACACAATGACCAATTATTATACATCAATTTATTGTAAAAAATTAATACATTTAAAATCACTCAAACTTGAAACTCCAAAATAAACACATTTCAACAAAACATATTAAAAACCAAACATTCACCCTCGTCCAGGTGGTGTGGTAAAATAAAGTCTCAGTTGGTCCCTGTTCCGCAGTGACACTACCCTTGGCCTGGTTGCATACCTCCGCAGGGGCATTAGTGGAAGCACATTCGGGGGTTCCGGAGTCTCTCTTTCCTCCTGCCGCACAAAGTTGTGGAGGATGCATGCTGCCTTCACCACGACAACTGCGTTGCCCGGTTTCAGCAGCATGGGCGTGTGGAACACCCTCCACTTTGACACCAGGATCCCAAATGTGCACTCCACCATTCTCCTTGCACGGCTCAACCGAGCATTGAAGTGTAGCTGGCTGGCATCAAGTCCCCTGTCTGGGTACGGACGCATTACATGGTCGGACAGGGCGAAGGCCTCGTCCCCCACAAACACATAGGGGTAGGCCGGTGCCCTTGTCCCAGGCCAGGGTCTGTCACGGGGGAGACGCAGTCTGCCTTCCTCCATCAGCCGGCAAAGGGTCGTACGCTGGAAAATTCCAGAGTCATTGGAACTACCGTACGACCCCACATCCACGTACACAAACTTGTAGTCCGCATCTGCCACTGCCATTAGAACAATGCTGAAGTATTTTTTATAGTTGAAATAATGGCTGCCACTCCCCACGGGTTTCTGAATCCGGATGTGTTTCCCATCCAGTGCGCCAACACAATTAGGAAACTTGCACTCGGTCCAGAAGCCCTGGGCGATCTCCTCCCATTTCATGGTGTCCGGCACAGGCATGTATCTGGCCCTCAGTCGCGTCCAAAGGATCCTCGAAGTCCTCACGACGATGCCTGCCACCGTGCTCTTCCCAATACGAAATGTGACATGTAGCGATGTATATGTTTGTCCAGTTGCGATGTACCTACAAGAGAAATAATCGAAATCAATTTTTCATGTCGTTACAGGAGAAAGGTACAAGACAAGGTGGCGCAATATACGGGATGCATATGTGAAATGGCTACGGAAGAAAAAACTTGCCGAACGAAGTGGCAGTGGCGGGGGAAGGCGACAAAAAGACTACCAATTTGCCAAGCAATTGTCTTTCATCAATGCAAGCCTGGAACCTAGACTGTAAGTACCACTACTGTGGGCAGGAACTGAGAGCTCATTTACCATGACTTCGGCCATGTATTGCTATGGCCTCAATTCCCATGGCTAGCGAACTTTTCTCACAAGCTTTATCAAATGTTGGGTAGAAACGGGTGATAAAGTGATTGCTAGTGTTTGCTAGCTCTGTGAATTGACGCCACATGCTGTTTGGCACACCAATAAATATTTTTTTTATCTACAGGACTGAAGACAATTTGGAGCAAGAGGAACCGACCCAGGAGGCACGGTTCAGCAGTGAGGAGAGCTTGGTGGATGATGACGTCGCCGATGTAACCTATTGCCCCGAGGCGAGGAGTAGGAGGAGGGAGTCCTTAATCACAACTCCGTCCTTTGATGATGACTTGGCAGAAGAGAGCTTGGATGTTGAGGTTGCAGGACCGAGTGTGGAAGAAGCTGAACCTCCACAATCGACCGCTATGGAAGCTCCAGGGGAACAAGAACAAAGTGAGGAGCACCGAGAGACTGCAGCACAACCAGCGCGCAGGGCAACCCCGACACAGGCCAGAGGACGGGAAGATGCTGCCACACCACCAGTGAGGACCACCACACCAGTGAGGCGTCGAGGTACCCTCCCCCCAACAAGGAGAGAGACAGAGTCCGAGATGTCCGGGGCTGTCTCCGGACTTCTCGGGATTCTTCAGAGCCACCAAACTCTCATAACCCGGCAGTTGCAAGATGAGGACAGGGGCCAAGTCCCACATCACTACACTGCAATGTGAGCTCGACGCTGTACATGGGCACTACAGGGACGAGCTTAAAATGATGCATGAGATGCACAGAGGAGAAATCGACCAACTGCGTGCGCAGCATCATCAGTCGGTGGGCCAGCTGCAGAACATGATGCAGCAAATGCATCAACAAAGCAAGGAACTACTGAAATTGCAGGCACACCCGTGTTTTCACACTGTGATGTCTCTAATACCATATCTGGAAAAGGTGCCTTCCCAAAACCTGATGGCGTGCCATTCCAATTTGCTGGAGGTGATTAAACAGCACATGGACACGCCATTATTGCAACCACCAATTTTTAGACCCCCACAACCAACAGCGGTGCCCACCTGGCAATCATCACAGATGTACACCGGCTACAGAGGCAGTCAATATGGGCCACCGCTGTCAGGGTCCAGCTCATCCACGACCAGCACCCAAGAGAGTCCAGATTTCCAGGCAGCAACTCCCACCTTTTCTAGTAGTGGTGCCGATACAATTTGAAAAAAAAAGTCAAATTGTTCCTGGACATGCTCCTCTGAATACCTCCGATCCTCGGAGGAAGGATACCATCACAGGGCTTTTTAACTTTTGGTTTTGCTGGACTTGAACTTTAGGGCCTGGTGTCCCCGAAAGACACTACCTGGGTCACAACCTTGTGCCTGTTGCACTGCACCTGTAGTCCTGCACCTGTGCCTTTGATTCCTCTTGTTCCTTACTTTGTTGATCCTAATCACTTGCACAAGACCCTTGGAGCCATGGGTGAAGGACACCTTGACTGGTCGGTGAGAGGCCTAGCCTTTTCACTGACCTGTGTCCTTCATCCATTGCTCAGAGGGTCCTGTGCCAGTCGTTAGGTTTTAGAAGCACTAATAATTTAGGGCCTGGTGTCCCCGAAAGACACTACCTGGGTCACAACCTTGTGCCTGTTGCACAGCACCTGTAGTCCTGCACCTGTGCCTTTGATTCCTCTTGTTCCTTACTTTGTTGATCCTAATCACTTGCACAAGACCCTTGGAGCCATGGGTGAAGGACACCTTGACTGGTCGGTGAGAGGCCTAGCCTTTTCACTGACCTGTGTCCTTCATCCATGGCTCAGAGGGTCCTGTGCCAGTCGTTAGGTTTTAGAAGCACTAATAATTTAGGGCCTGGTGTCCCCGAAAGACACTACCTGGGTCACAACCTTGTGCCTGTTGCACTGCACCTGTAGTCATGCACCTCTGCCATTGGTTCCTCTTGCTCCTCACTTTGTTCTTGTTCCTAACCACTTCCACAAGACCCTTGGAGCCATGGATGAAGGACACCTTGACTGGTCGGTGAGAGGCCTAGCCTTTTCACTGCCCTGTGTCCTTCATCCATGGCTCAGAGGGTCATGTGCCAGTGGTTAGGTTTTTGAAGCACTTCAATTTTAGGGCCTGGTGTCCCCGAAAGACACTACCTGGGTCACAACCTTGTGCCTGTTGCACTGCACCTGTAGTCATGCACCTCTGCCATCGGTTCCTCTTGCTCCTCACTTTGTTCTTGTTCCTAACCACTTGCACAAGACCCTTGGAGCCATGGATGAAGGACACCTTGACTGGTCGGTGAGAGGCCTAGCCTTTTCACTGCCCTGTGTCCTTCATCCATGGCTCAGAGGGTCATGTGCCAGTGGTTAGGTTTTTGAAGCACTTCAATTTTAGGGCCTGGTGTCCCCGAAAGACACTACCTGGGTCACAACCTTGTGCCTGTTGCACTGCACCTGTAGTCATGCACCTCTGCCATCGGTTCCTCTTGCTCCTCACTTTGTTCTTGTTCATAACCACTTGCACAAGACCCTTGGAGCCATGGATGAAGGACACCTTGACTGGTCGGTGAGAGGCCTAGCCTTTTCACTGCCCTGTGTCCTTCATCCATGGCTCAGAGGGTCATGTGCCAGTGGTTAGGTTTTTGAAGCACTTCAATTTTAGGGCCTGGTGTCCCCGAAAGACACTACCTGGGTCACAACCTTGTGCCTGTTGCACTGCACCTGTAGTCATGCACCTCTGCCATCGGTTCCTCTTGCTCCTCACTTTGTTCTTGTTCCTAACCACTTGCACAAGACCCTTGGAGCCATGGATGAAGGACACCTTGACTGGTCGGTGAGAGGCCTAGCCTTTTCACTGCCCTGTGTCCTTCATCCATGGCTCAGAGGGTCATGTGCCAGTGGTTAGGTTTTTGAAGCACTTCAATTTTAGGGCCTGGTGTCCCCGAAAGACACTACCTGGGTCACAACCTTGTGCCTGTTGCACTGCACCTGTAGTTATGCACCTCTGCCATCGGTTCCTCTTGCTCCTCACTTTGTTCTTGTTCATAACCACTTGCACAAGACCCTTGGAGCCATGGATGAAGGACACCTTGACTGGTCGGTGAGAGGCCTAGCCTTTTCACTGCCCTGTGTCCTTCATCCATGGCTCAGAGGGTCATGTGCCAGTGGTTAGGTTTTTGAAGCACTTCAATTTTAGGGCCTGGTGTCCCCGAAAGACACTACCTGGGTCACAACCTTGTGCCTGTTGCACTGCACCTGTAGTCATGCACCTCTGCCATCGGTTCCTCTTGCTCCTCACTTTGTTCTTGTTCCTAACCACTTGCACAAGACCCTTGGAGCCATGGATGAAGGACACCTTGACTGGTCGGTGAGAGGCCTAGCCTTTTCACTGCCCTGTGTCCTTCATCCATGGCTCAGAGGGTCATGTGCCAGTGGTTAGGTTTTTGAAGCACTTCAATTTTAGGGCCTGGTGTCCCCGAAAGACACTACCTGGGTCACAACCTTGTGCCTGTTGCACTGCACCTGTAGTCATGCACCTCTGCCATCGGTTCCTCTTGCTCCTCACTTTGTTCTTGTTCATAACCACTTGCACAAGACCCTTGGAGCCATGGATGAAGGACACCTTGACTGGTCGGTGAGAGGCCTAGCCTTTTCACTGCCCTGTGTCCTTCATCCATGGCTCAGAGGGTCATGTGCCAGTGGTTAGGTTTTTGAAGCACTTCAATTTATTAGGGCCTGGTCCCCGAAAGACACTACCTGGGTCACAACCTTGTGCCTGTTGCACTGCACCTGTAGTCATGCACCTCTGCCATCGGTTCCTCTTGCTCCTCACTTTGTTCTTGTTCCTAACCACTTGCACAAGACCCTTGGAGCCATGGATGAAGGACACCTTGACTGGTCGGTGAGAGGCCTAGCCTTTTCACTGCCCTGTGTCCTTCATCCATGGCTCAGAGGGTCATGTGCCAGTGGTTAGGTTTTTGAAGCACTTCAATTTTAGGGCCTGGTGTCCCCGAAAGACACTACCTGGGTCACAACCTTGTGCCTGTTGCACTGCACCTGTAGTCATGCACCTCTGCCATCGGTTCCTCTTGCTCCTCACTTTGTTCTTGTTCCTAACCACTTGCACAAGACCCTTGGAGCCATGGATGAAGGACACCTTGACTGGTCGGTGAGAGGCCTAGCCTTTTCACTGCCCTGTGTCCTTCATCCATGGCTCAGAGGGTCCTGTGCCAGTGGTTAGGTTTTTGAAGCACTTCAATTTATTAGGGCCTGGTGTCCCCGAAAGACACTTGGGCAGCTATGCCCTACAACTCTTCCAGCACAAAGTTGGTGGTTGGTGTTCCTTAAAACTGACCGGGCTATACCATAGATATGTTATTTTTTTGTCTTCCATGTTGGAAGAATGTTTCCATGTTGGAAAGTGGTTGTTTTTGCAATAAAAAAATTTGTTTTTACATACCTCAGTGTGATGAGTAGTTGTTCTTGTGGTGTGACTGCTCTCCTGAACGTGGTATCCTTCTTCCTAAGGTCATCCTTCACCATCTCCAAAAGGGTATCAAACCTGTCAGGAGATGTAAAGGAAGAAGCTGTAAAGTATGTTGTGGGACAAGGTGTTGGGTGGAGGATGGGGGAGGTGTGTTTACAGAGGTTTGGGAGTGTTGTGGAGGGTGGGGGTGTAGTGTATAGCTAGGTATACAGGGGTGTGGGGGTCAGGGTGGTGTGTTTAGCTAGGTATACAGGGATGAGGTGTTGTGGGGGTGAGGGTGGGGTGTTTAGGAATGGTGGGGGTTGGTGTATTTAGGCCTATATACTTACAGGGGAATAGACATCCGAGTGTAGCTGTAGAACTTCTGTGGGTGTCGTCTGAGGTCCCGGTAGAGGGCCTGGAACTCTCCCTTCCTCTGCCTCCTGGCTAGTAGAGGGTGCACCCACCATCTCCTGCGAGGAGCACGCCTTCTCCCCACATAGTAGTAGGTAAACAACAGGAAGGAGAGAATTCCCAGGTAATAAGCGTAAAAAATGACTGGATCCATGGTCCCAACTGCTGTCTCTGTATCCAAGGATGGTCTCCACACGTCCAGCTGTCTCCAACAATGACCCCAGAGCTTCTGCTGACCTCCCAGAACCCCAGGTATTTATACAGGTTGTTATCTCTTTAAGAATCCGGATCCGGACCGCAACCGTGTTCATACCGCACGGAAACCGTATGCAACCGGACCGGATCCGGACCGTATCCGGACAGGAACCGTACGGTTCAGGTCCGATCCGGCTCCGGTGCGGTCCGGACATCCGGTGCGGTTTTTGCAAAACCGCAAGTGTGAACGGGGCCTAAGTTTGATCTGGATCACTGTAGATCATCAGTTACTGCATTTGACGGGTTAAAATTAACATATAATCTGCATCAACTCAAAATTATTAGCACTATCATTGACCATGTCTTTGAGCAGCTAGACAATAAACTATGGGAAAGATGGAGACAGGTACTCCTGTTGTGCATCGGTTTAAGTTTACAAGTGATATATGTTCGTGAAGAACTCACCGTAGTGTACTATTTATCTGTAAGGTCTTGCCCAGCATCTTTGCTCCAATATCTGACATACCATTGCCACTGATATCCAACTCTTGCAGAGACGTGTTACTCCCAAGAGCATTCAGCACAATACAAGTCCGAGACTTCAGACGAGAGTCAGCAAGAGACAGAGACTGCAGGCACTGATTGAAAGAAGCACATAGGTAAACTGAAGTGTAACTTTATAGACATACACACCATGAGGTTTGGCACATTTTTTTATTCTACGTTACCAACACTTTAACACCCTGAAGCCCAACTAAACATTTGATAATGCTCTCAGGGCTTCCAAACAATACACAAAATACCCAAATGCAGGTAATACGTACTGCTGAATCTGCTCAGAAAATGTCATCTTTAAAATTTTTATCTGCTATTATATAACTGATTTGAGGACACATATTTTTGTAATGGAAAGTATTCACAATTAAATATTCTTTATTTAGTTTACGGTTAACTGGTTGCCATAACTAAGTTAACTGTTTGACCATCTGGCCCAGTAGTATGGCCAGATACGGGTGTAATACAGGCCAGGTGGATGTGTTTGAACATGTGGCGGTTTCAGAGAGAGTCTGGGTAAGTGATTGATGGCTTGGTTCCCCCCCTAACACAGGTGCTCTGGTGAGGAAATAGATCCACACCAGGGTTTTCTCTTCTCTCTGGGAGGTGTGATTAGGTGGGAAATAAAAGGCTGATCAGCTCATCCTGGAATCATCCTGATCTGGGAAAAGGAAATGATATATGCTGGGCTGGCAAACAAGGTCATTTGGATTTGTGCTGGGAACGTCTGCTGTTATTAACATTGTTTAGTTTGGGACAAGCATTGTAGAGTGAAGTTCTTAACTTTAAGTTAAGTTGGTTAAGTTTAATGTTTTTAGTTTATGTTTTGTTATCTTTTTTTATGCACAATATATGGTGCAAGTATGATGTAAAAAATTTGTACAGCACAAATGAAACACGATGTTGATGAATTACAGAGCCTGTTACAGTGCATGTCCAGAAGAAACACCTTCTACTGTTATAATATGCACTGGGACATGCAATCATCATGTTCCATGAAAAGGGGAGTGAACATAGCACAGTTTCAGTGACAGACTGAGTGTGACGGTACAAAATCAGCCAAAATATATTCCTGCCATTTGATGTTAATGGACCGGTTTCAAATTATTCATGTGAAGCTGATTTCAACCACACAGTTGTTAAGTCACGTACCAATTAGCCTGATGAAAGTCTCAGAACCTTTGTTATTTAATTGCAATGAATACCGTTTTAAGAAATTGTAATCATGCTTGAAATGTGATTGTGTCTCTTCACTCAGAGTGGAATAAAAGGTTTCCATATTCATTAGACTTAGGAAATGATCATATTTGCTAGGCAATCACTGGTAGCTAGGACTGCTTTTCCTTCTACACCTAGGAGGATCATGGGTAACATGTTTTGCGTAATGACTTGACATTATTTCCTGGTTATACATGCTCATCATTAGAGTTTCAGTAAAGCGACCTAAACAACAGTAGAACGTAGACAAGTTCAAGCTGTGCTCATCAGCAACCTTTTGGGTCACAAATCTGAGTTTATGTGCTCACACACAAAATACAATAAGTTAACAATCAGTCTGAGCAATCTATAAATAGACTGAAGCGGATTTATTATCACTGGACAGCACTGATTCCTGTGGCAAGCCTTGCATAGTGTGCCATAACGGTAAGGCTGTCTCTTATGGTTGGGAGGGTGGGAGGTAGCATAATGAGGCATAGCCACTTCCCCTACCCAACCACATGACTACAAGTTAGCTTCTGTTCCAATGGAGAGGTCAGGTACAGTTAGGTTGGCAGGTTGGGGGCATTACTACAGTCACAGCAGATCATTCCCCTGTACCACCAAGTACAGGAGTATAAAAGGCATGTGACAACTCTCTAAAGCCTTACCATAGTGGGTTCATTATAGGTTGAAATTCCCATTTTGTTCCATTAAGATCATTAATTTACATAGTTTCATGTATGACCAGCATGTATGACCACCACTAATTTACCACTTGTGAGAAAGTGACAAATGCACTTTAAGATTGATAAATGGCCCCGCTCTCCATTTAACACAGTTGATACAGTATGGAAAGTATGGGTGGAAACATCTGATGTAGTTATTCCACACCTTTAATATTAATGCTAGGAGCTCCAACTCTGAGATAGTCACTAATATCCTTGTGGTATTGATTTTTCATATGCTTTGCATTTTCTTGTATCTTATCAATTTGAACCTTCCTTGCTGGATATTGTTTTTAATCTTTGGTACATTTGCTGTCTGATATACCATGTGATGTCTCTGGATTGTTAGGGGATTGTTTTGTTTAGTTTTGTTTTTTTGTTCTTGAAAACTCAATAAAAATTCTCTTTAAAATAAACAAGCAAAAAAAAAAAAAAGACTGACAAATGGCGCTATTAGAGTGACAAATGGACTTTAATAGCGCCATTTGGCTGCTATTACATGCAGCCAGATGGCAGAGTTCGGTGACACCCGGTCCTGCTCAGATGCAACTACATGGGGGAGGGGCATCTGTCCACCGCTTGTGCTGAGTGGCTGGTGGATGGGAGTGGGAAAGAAGCCTTTGTTTTTTACATTAAAAATTGAATTACATAATTAAGGTGGCTTTTTGACCTTAGCACAGATGCAGCATTTCAAAATCACAATACCTAACAGTATCTGAATGTGGCATTGACTAGAACTGGCCATTGGTAGTAAACTAAAATCGAGGCCACACACTGATGTGTCAGCCAATACACATGGTTACTGTACAATTCAGTACATGAAAATGTATATACTGTATACTTCCTACTAATGCTGTGCAGGAGGAATGTGCTATCACAGTCACAGTGATGCAATGTGGCATCACATAACATTTCACTCAGTGGTGGAGGGCTCAGCCAGGGACACAGCATGGCATAGTGGAAAATATCAGCACCTCCCCTTCTCAATTACCTTTGTCACATCTCTCGTGCAGTACTGATCAGAGAGTGATGAATCACACAGAGTCATTCTGTTTGAGTATCTCTGCAGGAGACGACCATTCCACAAGCCTCTGGCAATTTAAGGATCACACAATCGCTGCAGTACACCCTTTCTGCTTCCACACAGCCATACTGCTTCAGTACATTTCAAAACGATTCTCGGGTCGTAATCACGTTTATGGCAGATTACTGTTTGTTATTCGTCTCATATGAAATATAATTTTACAAAAATGGTTGACTCTGACTTCATGGCAAACTAATTTGTGCAAGCACATTTTTTATGTGCAATCAAAATAATTGTTTTAGACTAAAAAGTGGATTAATAAGCTTATTAGTAATTGTAAGTGGCAGTGCTGTAACAGAGAAGAAAGCAGCAGGGCACCTCCAGTAAAACATTCTTGCTTTATTCAAACAAATAAAATCCTTACAGCGATTGGCATTCAAGGGAGAGAGAGACAGGTACAGTGCAGAGGTCAACAGCTGTATTGCAGATAGTGCCAACTGAGAAACAGCTGTTGGCCTCTGCACTGTACCGGTCTCCCTCTCTCTTCAGTTAATGCCAAGTGCTGGAAGGATTTTAATTGTTTGAATAAAGCAATAAATAAGTTAAACTGAAGATGCTCTGCTGCTGTCTTCACTGTTACAGCATTGCTGCATATTGAAGCAGAAGGTGTCTAACTTGTTACAGGCTTAACTTGTGTGCTGGCTTCCTTCCCCTGGCCTGTGTAATGATTGGAAGTAACTCATTTAAGAATGATAGTCCTCTGATTTCTAAAGAATTCATTCCATTCTGTAGAGACAGAATCAGTCACCATACAGCCAGAACTGAGAAAGAGGCAACACAGTCCATTCTATGGAAGGGAAAACAGTCACAACTGGAGAAGTTTTTCTAACATGGACAATCTAATTACCCAAAAGTACTTTGTCATCATTGACAGCTTAGGAGCCACAGAAGACCATGGCTGAAAATAGCACATTTCATCTCATTTACGAGAGTACTAAAGCAGAATGCCTTGAAACAAATGAGATTTTTCATTTTCTCCTGGTATAGATATCTCAAAACCACTTACACAGTCTTCATCCTGTAGAACATTCACAATCCTCTGCAAAACCTCCTCAAGAACTCTAAAATGAAAAATATAAACATTTTTGTTGAAAAAAAAAAATAGACTTTAACAAGGTTATTGACAAAAAGAAGTATACACATAAGATACCACCTTTGCATGTTTTTTGTTACCACTACAGTGTGCTTACATGCAAAAAGAATGCCCAGAAACTTGGGCACCCAAAATATTGACTAGTAGAATTTTGGTAAATTTACTGATATTCTACTATTATAAAGTGCAAATTACGATAGTAAAATATCAGTGAATGATATTGATGTTTTACTACAGTTAAACCTAACTCTATTCTCACACAGAACCCTCCCTACCTATGCCTAACCCTAACCACTGTCAGTGCCTAACCCTACCCCCCCCCCCCCCTTCCGAATGTGCCTACCCCTAATCACCCCCATCTGATGCCTAACTTTAACCCTCCCACGCCTAACCTTATTATAATTATAAGCCTTATTAGGAGCCAGAGGCTTCCCCCAAGATGAAGAAGCTCCCGCCGCAATGTATAAATGTGCCTGGCGTGTGCATTTATACGTTACCTGTCCTGTTTCAGCCTCCGCGCGGTGTCCATAACTTCCGGGCGGCTCTCCATATACGTTACTGGCGCATAGTGTCTGACATCGGCGCATAGCGTCTAACGCCAGACGCTATGCGCCAGTGGTGTGTATGGATAGCCGCCCGGAGTATTACTGATAACACGTGGAGGCTGCTACAGGCCAGGCAACGTATAAATGCACACATGTGGGAAGCACATTATACATTGGGGACGGTGCGCACTCGATTCCCTGAAGACTTAATGCTGAAATCGGATGGGAAACAGCCTGTAGTGTATGGGCAGAATCAACAAAAAACAAATTCATCTCTAATCAGATTCGATTAGAGTTCAATTTGTCTCTTTGTCAAATCTGCCCATAATCGTCAGGTCTATGGGCACCTTTACATACAACTGACCTCTACCATAATATGCCACATGAGAGGAAGGAGTTGTATGGTAAAATATTTGATTCACCCATCAGGTTTATGACAACAAGATACCCATCTGAGTTGCCAAATATACCATACCAAATGTTTCTTATAATTCATACCAGGGGCATTGCTAGCCCCAAAGATCAGTGGCACGTGCCCCGGATCTATTCTGGGGTGCCCCGGATGTCCCCAGGCAGTCAGCTATGGTGCCTCAATGGGATACATGCTGGGAGCTGTGGTGCATCAATCAGGGGTATGCTGGGTGCTGTGATGCCTCTATGTGGGCATACTGGGTGCCGTGGTGCCATGCTGGGTGCTGTGATGCCTGTATGGGGGCATGTAGGGAACTGTGGTTATTCTATGGGGGCATGCTGGGAGTTGTGGTGCCTCAATGGGAAGCCCATGGGAGCATGGGAGGGAGTCCTCCAGACGGTCAGGTAATGCTATGGGGAAACTGCAAGATAACCTGTCAGCAGGCAAGCCCACTCAGCAGAAAGCCAGACAAGCCAGCTCAGAAGCCAGGTAACTGCCTAGTTAAAGGGATACTGTAGGGGGGTCGGGGGAAAATTAGTTGAACTTACCTGGGATTTCTAATTGTCCCCCACAGACATCCTGTGCCCGCGCAGCCACTCACCGATGCTCCGGCCCCGCCTCCAGTTCACTTCTGGAATTTCAGACTTTAGTCTGAAAACCACTGCACTTACGTTGCCATGTCCTCACTGCCGCTGCTGTCACCAGGAGCGTACTGCGCGGGCCCAGTATGGTCTGTGCCTGCGCAGTACGCTCCTTGTGACATCAGCGGGAGCGAGGACACGGCAACGCAGGCGCAGTGTTTATCAGACTTTAAAGTCTGAAATTCCGTAAGTGAACCGGAGATGGGGCCAGAGCATTGGTGAGTGGCTGTGCGGGCACAGGATGTCTGTAGGGGACGGTTGGAAGCCCTGGGTAAGTTCAACTAATTTTCCCCCGACCCCCCTACAGTGTTCCTTTAAGTGACACTGCCTGTTTATGTGATATGAAGTATTTTTAGTTTTTTTTTTTTTTTTTTTGTATTAATGGAGAGTGGGGCTTCATCCGACATTTTGCTGGGCTGCCCTTAGGCCGCTGTTAAGTTCATGTAAATTTGGCTCCACCTATGACCACACCCACATTCTGGTGCATGGCCACACCCCTTTTCCAGCTGGAATGCCCAAAAGTGCCATGGATCTCTTAGGATCCTAGCAACGCCCCTGATTCATACACTTGCAACATAATAATAACTTAAGTTAAAATGCTTTTGCTCTTGCGCTCCATTCTGCGTGGTTTGTTTGGCTGCGCCTGTCGTTGGGTGATGCGCCTGCCCCTCCTGGCTTGTAAGTGGATGAGGGCTTTTGCCTCCCTCCCTCCTCCTTATGGGGGATTGGGCCGTGCGGGGCGGGCGCCGTGCGCTGCGATTGGCGGGCCGGAGTATTTCAGAGCTGCTTGGGGACGAGTGAGTTGACTTTGCCACCCCCTCTTTGAGAAAGCCGGAAGTCCGGCGAAACATGTCAGGAACGAGTGGCTTGGCGTCCTGAGGCCGCCCGCACCTGCCGGCTCACGCCACCTCACACTACCCGACTGGAACTTTTCCTGGCTGGACATCTCCTGGCTGATTGCATGTTGCATCATGTCTATCTAACTCTAAGTGGGACCTTATCCATGCAAACCGCACGGCAATCTTGACAGGGCATAGGGAGCCTGTCTCTGCTCATGGTTTCTGCTCAAGCTGCATCTGACATTGGAGTTGCCCATTGCAATATGGATCTGAGCTGATAGGACATCTATCACATGGTATCATATGAACTGTTTTATGATCAATCGGATAAATAATCCATGTCCACCTTTATCTCTCTTAATGGGCTGGCTTTGTCTGTTGCTTCTGCTTATGTCCATATAGACTCTGCTGTGCTCTCGCTCTGTCCGCAACTTACACTGACATCTGTTGATGCAATTTCCTGAACTGTGGGCTGCATTACAAGGATAAGGAGACGCTTTTGCTTTTGTGTCTCCCTTTTGCCTATATAGCTGCTGTGCTTTGCTGGACTTTGGTCTACAATCTTTAACTGTCCACACAAAAAAAATTTTTTGCATGCAAATCCAATTGAGCAAGTGCTCTTACCTTAACCAGGTGGCCAGGTGTGAATGCGGAGTGGGTGTGTGGTATGGGTGATGGTGCGGGGGCGGCCACTGGGCTGCCTCTTTCTCTCTTTTTTTTAATATTATTTCTTTTTTAATGTGTGTACTCCATTTTTTGATATTTGATAATTAATAAAAGTTTTTGATATTTTTCTAAAGAATGCGCTGTTTTTTGCTTGGAGTATATTCCCCGCCTTTGCACCTCCTACATTGTCTTGTTTGCTTTTGCTCTTACTTAGCAAAACTTCAGATGTTCTTACCGTGATTTAACTGAGAAATTTTTGCCCAATGAAAGATGCTTAAGGTGTCTACTTCTGCCCAGGGCTGGGACAAGTGAAAGCAAATGAGAATCCAACCCTGCCAGGAATTCAAACAAAGATACTCAGATTTATTATTACAATAATTGCAGGAAAAAAAGAAACACTAGAACTGCTGTTGTATCCAACTGCATAGTAAACCATACTGAATATAAATCAAGTGAGTTTCCCTCATCTTAAAAGTTTTCATTTTTAGCAAGCATGCCTGACACTCCTCATACTCAAACTTCTGGAATTCATATTGAATGAGGTCCCAAAATTTGCTATACCACATTATTCCCTTAGTTTGTTTTTTTTTTTACAAAGCTTTAGAGCTGAGAACTATTTTCTTGAGCCTTTCATCAGGACCTTTGACCCAAACTGTCATCTGTGTAAAGAATTGAATTCCCCCGCCCCACCTGTCACATTCAGCTAGTACTGCTAATAATGTAATATCCAGTTCAACCTGTAAGCAGCACTGCCAATTTTACACTGCACAGCTTTATGTGAGCTTTGCTCTCACAGCTCTCTCCTGGTTTAGGTTTCTCGCCTGAATTCTGATATGAGAACTAACTTGGCAGCCAGGAGAGCTTAGTGCTGTTGAAACTCTGTGACTAAAACAAATGCAGGAGCTGATTAAACTAAAAATTGTATTCTTTCCGGAAACGTTTTTTAAATGTGAGTTTGTACTTTGAACCACTTAAAACTTAGAATAGTGTGTATAATCTATTGGAGTACAGAGGACATTTTGACTGTTGGTGTAATTTTATGTATGTGTACTTAAAACAACTCTGATCAATAGTACAATATGCTGGTATTACTAATTGTTGCTTTTGTTCCACACTATAAGCTGATGCCCCAACCCCATATATCAGAATTAAGTAGCCTCATGCTACCTTCCAATCTCCCCCTCTTCATTCACTGATAATTAAGTAGCCTGGTGTCCCCAACTCCAGATAGTTAAAGCTGGTGCGAGATTAAAAACTAATTATAGCATGTAACCGGTCTATATATCTTATCTAAAGTTTAGATGGTTTACACAGTAAATATAGCTGCAAACAGCTTCATCAGTACATTTAGTTATTTCTTCCTGTGATGAAATGAGAGCAGCCATATTCTGCTCGTCATCATTACACACAGGCAAGCTGCTCTGTATCTCCACCCCTCAGCTTTTGAAAACTTCATTCCCCTCTCCTCCTCTCTCCGCACCTTTGCCTCTGAAAACTCAGCAGCTCCCGGCTAGTAACGCCTCCTCCTCCTCCTTCAGGAAAAACTTCCTCCTGTCCAGATTGAGCTCCCATGAGCACTTGCTACATGGAACTCAAAATGCTTAGGCGCTGGAGGAGCTTTGGGTGAAGCTTGATTATTTTATAGGGAATTAGAGCATTAAAACAAGAAAAAAATATTTTGGCTTAACCTCCCTAGCGTTCTGGACGAGCTAGGCTCGTCCAGAGACGCCGGAGGTCACCGCTCAGGCCCTGCTGGGCCGATTTGAATAATTTTTTTTTTAAAACACGCAGCAAGCACTTTGCTTGCTGCATGCCTCACCCGATCGCCGCCGCCGATCCGCCGCTACCCACCGCGATGCAGGGCCCCCCCAGGAGAGACCCCGTGCGCTGCCTGGCCAATCAGTGCCAGGCAGCGCTGAAGGGTGGATAGGGTCTCCCTGTGACGTCACCGACTTCGATGACGTCACGTTGTGCGTCGTCATGGCGACGGGGGAAGCCCTCCTGGAAGTCCCGTTCAGAACAGGATTTCCAGATGGGTGATTGCGCCGGCGGGGATCAGGGGGGTGGGAGGGACGCCACAGGGAAGGGGGAATCATGTAGCTAGCGCTAGGCTAGCTACATGATAAATTAAAAAAAAAAATTAGCAGGAATCAGAACTCCAGGCAGGTTAAGGAATACCCTATAAAATATATGTAAGGGGCACAATTATGAAATATGTAAAAGTTTATCTCGGATCCACTTTAAGTGGCCTTGTGTACCCGGCCCTCAGATAATTAAGTAACCTGATGCTCCCACCCTCCCTTAGATAATGAATTAACCTGGAGCCGCCACCGCTAATAATTAATTAGCTTGCTGCCCCCCACTGTCAGATAATTAAGCCGAATGGTGTCTTTGCGGTATAACACAAGTAGACTAGAAGCAAGCAGAGTTTTTCTCTTACTTTCCGACAGATGCATTCCCCCTCTAACAATAGTCTCCTTCTGTCTGCCAATGGCTGTTACCCACTGGCATACAACACCAATGTCATATGCTGGGGAATCACCGAAGCACTGAGGCTGTGGGATGCCACAGAGCCCAAATATAAGGAATGCATGCACCACAGGTGAATTCGGCACACTCCACTGCCTACTCGGCATGCTGAACGGTTGGTGTGGTCTGACTCATCACAACTCATAGGCTGTCACTGGTCTGCAGCCCAGGGGTTGGGTCACCCTGTGCTAGAGGAATGGCAGATGACTTAAAAGTGTTTGTAAATAAGCCACTTGATGTAATTGAAGAACGTAGTGTGTAAAGTGCCGGAAATATAGTTCTCACCATTATCAGCTATGTTCAGGCTTCCAACACTGCTGATGGGATGAAAATGGTCCTGTAATATCTGAGCACCTGCAGCACGCAACTGAAATCATACAGAATTGTTGGTAGAGGAAAAAAGTTAACCACAACTGTGACAATAATGGGCAGGAGCTAAATGAATAAAAGCAGACAGGTCCCATAAAATGATAAAGAAGGAAAGATCTATCATCCTAAATTTACAATGACCAGTAATATAAAAAAGAGCAGCAAACACCTGTGTGTATCCAGAATGGTCCCCCCAGGCATCCCCTATGTGGTGGAGGAAGCACATATTTAGACTCTGCCCCCACCAGACTCAGCAGTACTGGACCACTGTAATAGATTTAATAAAGACCCATACGGAAATTGCAGTTCCACAGGATCCTGTGATCTGTATCTTGGGTAAACCCATACCTAAACTGAGAGGCTGCTTATCCATTACCCTCACTGCACCTATATATTTAATCTCTCCTCATTGGCGGAGGCCGGGGCTGCCTAACGTTGAGGCAGTTATTGATAAAGTCTGGTGGGTTTACAAAATGGTATCATTAATTGCCAGATTAAAGGATAAAGGTTAAAGTTGATAATTTCAATAGGGTTTGGGGGATACTGTCTTTTAGTTCCAGTATATTTTATGATATTGCTGCCGGGCATTTGAGCTAATGTTTCCTCCCTGACCCCTCCAGCTACCCTACTTTCTTTTTCACCTCCTCTACATTGATCTCATCTTTTCCTTCTTTCTTATCCTATTATAAAGACCGTCTGCAACGCGTCAGTCTTATTATAGGCCTGTAATTGAAACCTTGGTGTTCACACGTTTCTGAATCCTGTGATTTATGTATTACAAGGTTTTTGTACACTGTCACTTTAGTAGCGCTGCTGAATCACACTTTCTGCTAATGTAACCTTATGAAGATTCCACTTAGATATTTAAGATTACAAATGCCATTTACTGCTAAGACTGTAAATCAAAATAAAAAGAAAGATACAAAATATAGAGGTGTATAGAAAGATACAAAATATAGAGGTGTATAGAAAGATACAAATATACAGGTCCTTCTAAAAAAATTAGCATATTGTGATAAAGTTCATTATTTTCTGTAATGTACTGATAAACATTAGACTTTCATATATTTTAGATTCATTACACACGACTGAAGTAGTTCTAGCCTTTTATTGTTTTAAAGAGTAACTGTCAGGCTGCAAAAGCTAATTTAAACCTCTATTCTCCTGTGTTAAACAGTTTAGAAGGAAGCCAAAAAGGCAATACTGAAGTTAAAAATCTCTCTTACTTTTGATGTGTGCTGAACAGCAAGGATGTTAGACACAAGCTCTTAAAAGGACGACAGGCCGCATACCATACTGCAAAGCATTCTGGGGCTGCTTGGGTCCTCCCCTCGGCTGCTAGTGAGAAGTCACAGGCTCATGTTACAACAGCCAGCACTGAAAAATCTCCGGGCAGAGTATACTGCATGAGTCCGCTATTGTTCCTAGCCACATGGCTAATTAATATTCACTGCACAGTAGTGTTGTATTTTTTCTGAGTGGAATCATCAGGAAGCAGGCAGGACATGACGACACACTTGGCTTCATAGGAGACAGACAAACATGGAACCTGCCATGAGCTGTCAGGAGCATCATTCTCTGCAAATACTATATAAAAATTCTGTGAAATCCAAACGTGGACAGTGAAATGCATATGTAATGTAAGTACAGCCAATCTTTAGCTACTGATATATATGTTTTTTTTCTCTGAGACCTTATACCTAACAGCTCCTCTTTAATATTGATGATTTTGGCGTACAGCTCATGAAACCAAAATTCCTATCTCAACAAATTAGCATATCATGAAAAGGTTCTCTAAACGAGCTATTAACCTAATCATCTGAATCAACTAATTAACTCTAAACACCTGCAAAAGATTCCTGAGGCTTTTAAAAACTGGTACATTACTCAAAACCGCAATCATGGGTAAGACTGCCGACCTGACTGCTGTACAGAAGGCCATCATTGACACCCTCAAGCAAGAGGGTAAGACACAGAAAGAAATTTCTGAACGAATAGGCTGTTCCCAGAGTGCTGTATCAAGGCACCTCAGTGGGAAGTCTGTGGGAAGGAAAAAGAGTGGCAGAAAATGCTGCACAACAAGAAGAGGTTACCGAACCCTGAGGAAGATTGTGGAGAAGGACCGATTTCAGACATTGGGGGACCTGCGAAAGCAGTGGACTGAGTCTGGAGTAGAAAAATCCAGAGCCACCGTGTACAGGCGTGTGCAGGAAAT
The DNA here is from genome assembly GCF_040937935.1 of Hyperolius riggenbachi. NCBI lineage: Eukaryota > Metazoa > Chordata > Amphibia > Anura > Hyperoliidae > Hyperolius > Hyperolius riggenbachi. Next base: position 486,354,790 of record NC_090646.1, read on the forward strand.
GGGCTACAGGTGCCACATTCCCCAGGTCAAGCCACTTTTGAACCAGAAACAGTGGCAGAAGCGTCAGACCTGGGCTACAGAGAAGCAGCACTGGACTGTTGCTCAGTGGTCCAAAGTACTTTATTCGGATGAAAGCAACTTTTGCATGTCATTCGGAAATCAAGGTGGAAGTTCTGGAGGAAGACTGGGGAGAGGGAAATGCCAAAATGCCTGAAGTCCAGTGTCAAGTACTCACAGTCAGTGATGGTCTGGGGTGCCATTTCAGCTGTTGGTGTTGGACCACTGTGTTTTATCAAGGGCAGGGTCAATGCAGCTAGCTATCAGGAGATTTTGGAGCACTTCATGCTTCCATCTGCTGAAAAGCTTTATGGAGATGAAGATTTCATTTTTCAGCATGACCTGGCACCTGCTCACAGTGCCAAAACCACTGGTAAATGGTTTACTGACCATGGTATTACTGTGCTCAATTGGCCTGCCAACTCTCCTGACCTGAACCCCATAGAGAATCTGTGGGATATGGTGAAGAGAAAGTTGAGAGACGCAAGACCCAACACTCTGGATGAGCTTAAGGCTGCTATGGAAGCATCCTGGGCCTCCATAACACCTGAGCAGTGCCACCGGCTGATTGCCTCCATGCCACGCCGCATTGAAGCAGTCATTTCTGCAAAAGGATTCCCGACTAAGTATTGAGTGCATAACTGAACATAATTATTTAAAAGGTTGACTTTTTTTGTTTTAAAGGGAAGGTCCAAGCAAAATAAAAAAAATGAGTTTCACTAGCTGGGGCTTCTACCAGCCCCATGCAGCCGTCCTGTGCCCTCGTAGTCACACACTGCTGCTCCAGTCCCCTGCTGGCAGCTTGCCGACCTCGGAGGTCGGCGGGCCGCATTGCGTACATTTTTACGCATTCCCGCTAGTTCAGGACCATTAACACATACATTTTTATGCGTTACTGGTTCAATGCGTAAATTTTTACGCGTTGCACCACTAACGCGTAAAAATGTATGTGTTAATATTCCTGCACTAGCGGGAATGCGTAAAAATGTATGCAATGCGGCCCGCCGACCTCCGAGGTCGGCAAGCTGCCAGCAGGGGACTGGAGCAGCAGTGAGTGACTACGAGGGCACAGGATGGCTGCATGGGGCTGGTAGAAGCCCCAGGTAAGTGAAACTCATTTTTTTATTTTGTTTGGACCTTCCCTTTAAAAACACTTTTCTTTTATTGGTCAGATGAAATATGCTAATTTTTTGAGATAGGAATTTTGGGTTTTCATGAGCTGTATGCCAAAATCATCAATATTAAAACAATAAAAGGCTTGAACTACTTCAGTTGTGTGTAATGAATCTAAAATATATGAAAGTCTAATGTTTATCAGTACATTACAGAAAATAATGAACTTTATCACAATATGCTATTTTTTTAAGGACCTGTAGAGTTGTATAGAAAGATACAAAATATAGAGGTGTATAGAAAGATACAAAATATAGAGGTGTATAGAAAGATACAAAATATAGAGGTGTATAGAAAGATACAAAATATAGAGGTGTGTAGAAAGATACAAAATATAGAGGTGTATAGAAAGATACAAAATATAGAGGTATATAGAAAGATACAAATATAGAGGTGTATAGAAAGATACAAAATATAGAGGTGTATAGAAAGATACAAAATATATAGGTGTATAGAAAGATACAAAATATAGAGGTATATAGAAAGATACAAATATAGAGGTGTATAGAAAGATACAAATATAGAGGTGTATAGAAAGATACAAAATATAGCGGTGTATAGAAAGATACAAAATATATAGGTGTATAGAAAGATACAAAATATAGAGGTATATAGAAAGATACAAAGTATAGTGGTGTATACCGTCTTTCCCCTAAAATAAGACCTACCCCGAAAGTAAGGCCTCCCTTATATTTCAAGCATGCTTGAAATATAAGACCTACTCCGAAAATAAGGCCTAGCTGGGGGGGCGCTGTGTGTATTGGGAGGTGTGTGGGCTCCTACCGCACCTCCCATGTGGCTGCTTCCCCCTCCATTCCAAGTAAATTCCCCGGTGGTGGCAGCGGCGGCGACATGGTATTCAAGCTATTTTGACCCTCACGCTGCACGCAGTACGCTTTGCCGGCTTGGCGCTGACACTCCGCTCATGTAATAATCAATGTGCGCCTGGGACGTATCAGCCAGGCGCACGATTATGATAGGAAGGGAGCGCCAGCGCAAAGCCGGCAAAACGTACTGCGTGCAGCGTGAGGGTCAAAGGGCGCCCTCATAGCTTGAATACCATGCCGCCGCCGCCGCCACCACCACCGGAGAAATTGCTTGGAATGTAGGGGGTCGCAGCCACAAGGGAGGTGCGGTAAGAGCCCACACACCTCCCCATACACAAAGCGTCTAGCCCCCCCCCCCCCCCGAAAATAAGCCCTAGCACATATTTCCTCCCCAAAAAGAATATAAGACAGTGTCTTATATTCGGGGAAAGACGGTAGGTTACATCAAAATTTGTTTAAATAATATAAAATTTCCTGAAAACCTCAGTTCAAGGAGTTTCATTTTTACTAATGTTTATACATAAGCAGTTTAGATTTTTAATGCAATTAAATTCATTTCTAATGTTTAAAGAGAAACCGTAACCAAGAATTGAACTTTATCACAATCAGTAGCTGATACCCCCTTTCCCATGAGAAATCTTTTCCTTTTCTCAAACTAATCATCAGGGGGTTGTATTGTGGTGAAACCCTTCCCACAGTGTGATGTCAGGACCATGGTTCTGACATCACACTGTAGGAGCTTTGTTGCATTATGGGAAATGACAGCTGTTTACAGCTGTTTCCAACAGCCAAAAAAGCAAGCAGCATCGCCTTCCACTAGCATCACCTGCAAGCAGTAAAAATGTCACCATATGATAAATGTCAGAATAAAATCAGGGAGAGGAAAGATTTTACAATGGGCAAACACTGACTAAATCATTTATACATAATTATTGTAAAAAATGAAGCACTTTTTTATTACATTATTTTCACTGGAGTTGCTCTTTAAGGCTAGGTTCACAGTGGGTGTTGCATTGTGTTCCATGTAAAAGCAGGAACACTATGCAACAGAACAGAAAAGCACGTTATCCACATGTTGCACAGCATTCAGTGAAGCATTAAGTCAATGAACAGTATGCTTCAAGCAGCACACCACTGTGAATGTAGCCTTAAGATTTCAAATGAAAAAACAAAATGTAAAATAGCTGGAACAGCAGGTCATTAGGACTGATCTCCAGACTCCCCTCTCTCTTGGAGCCCCTGCACCCTTCACTCACTGGGGACCGCAGTGGAGTATGTCTTTGTGGCAGGAAGGAAGGAGAGTATGACAGCTCTCCCACTTGACCACACCTCCCTTCTGACTGACAGCCTGTGCGATCAGCCAATGTGCAGTCCCCTGGATGTCAGCAATGAGGAGATCAGCACCAATGGACATTTATTTACTGTAAAAACTAAAACCTGAAAAATTGCAAATGCTTTAACAAAAAATCGAATCTAAATTATATACCAGTAGTTCCCAACCTGGGCGCGATCGCCCCCAGGTGGGCGATTTGGGTTCCAAGGGGGCGGTAAATTTGTGGGGGGCGACAGGGGGGCGATCAGTATGAAAAGGCAGAAAAAATAAAGTGTCGCAGTGTCACTCGTTTTTAAGAAAATTATGGGCAAAAAATATGATCTGTATAAAATATGCAAGTGTGCATGATAGAGTTGCGTAATTCCTCAGGGCTCGTTGGTCACGCGCAGGTGTAATGTCAGATATTGCAGCCCGGAAGCAGCCTTCCTCACTGAGTATTGCGCATGCTCAGTGGGAAGTTAGATATTATTTACCTGAAATATCTCCGCTTCCGCACCACGTACACTCCCGAAATTTTCAGGGGAGGGAGGGGAGATCTAGTTCTGTGTCGAATTGTAGCCCCCGAGCCCCGCTAGTTCCCGAGATAGGTTTGCTGCAATCAGTCTCGGGAACCAGCAGGGCTCGGGGGCTGCAATTCGGCACAGAGCTAGATCTGGGGGACCCCTCCCTCCTCTGAAAATTTCGGGAGTGTACGTGGTGCGGAAGCGGAGATATTTAGAATGTTTTACGTGGCTGCACAATTTAATGGGACGCAGGCTCCTACTGCGCATGCGGGGCTGCACAACGTGCGGGGCTGCAATAGCTGACATTACACCGGTAAGGGAATTGGCGCAAAGTAGTTGAGTCACCGGCTATTTTTAGCTGGCAAGGTCACAGCGCTACCCCCTCCACTGGCATCACCACCTGGCGTAAGGGTATACCGTACTAAGAGAAGGGGGGCGACAGGGGTGAGTTGTCTTCCCCTAAGGGGCGATACCTAATAACAGGTTGGGAACCACTGTTATATACAGTATTTATTATATTAATTCAGGATCTCTCTGAACGTATATCTAATACTTACTTCACAGCTGCTCAAGTCAAGTTGAACATCCTGGAGGTGAGTGTTGGAACATAAACCCTGCAACATGGCCCTGAAGGAGAAAAGGCAGAGGTGACAAATGCAAGGATACATCATTAAGGCTTCTCTCTTCCTCTCGCCTTCTATGTGGAATGCTACTGACAAATCACATCTTCCTGATTTGTGTCTGTTTGCATGCATGAAAAGATACTGTATTCATTCTTCAATTACACAATTCACTTAAAAAAAATACAAAGTGACAGAAGCCAAGGAGACTGTCAGGGACGGTTTTAAGTGAATGTGCTGCATCAGGGCATCCGTTACCGCGCAGATGTGGTGCCATTACGATGTCATGGACACATGTCAGTTGCAGCGCTCCTGAATTTTCAGCACACAGTGGATGCAGAAGGCATGGACTCTGCCTGGTAAAAGATGCCCTGATGCAAAACATTTACTATAAACCAGCCCTAATAACTGGATTCTGATTGGTTGCTCTGTGCTTTTGCTCAAACTGCACCAATGTGTCTTACCTCAATAGTTCCGGGGGCACTTTGGTTCCACTCAGTGACACATGAGACAGTGACAAAGAGCTGCCGAAAAATTTCTCCACTGATGGCAGTGTCTCTGGGGTTCGCCTGTCAGAGAGAAATTACTGTAATATACACAGAAAATAAAGTACAAATAATTTCCCTTTTTAGTGCTTTACCAAACTAAATATGTTGATGCTCTGATAACTTCATAGAAGAAACAAGATTCAAATTGTAATTATTGGTAATTAAAGACTATGAAACTGTGATGTCCTTGACACATTTGCATGTTCTGTGCAAATACGCCTAACACAATTGATCATCAGCAATGTAGATTATGGCTGAAATTAAAGGTCATGTGATCATCTGCATAAGGAGTAAGTTTGTAAAAAAGGAAGCTCTTAAAAAAATGGTTTTACTGATGCAATTTAGGAGTTGATTCACAAAACTTATCTCATATGCAGGCCTACCCCCATCACACTTTACCTCTCTCAGAAGAGCACCTTTTCCACAGCCCTACCTTCTGAGTTACTCCCCCCAACCTTTAGATTGTAAGCCTTTTGCAGGATGTGTTGTCTTCTACCCCCCAGTGTGTCCTTCTTGATCTTGCAACCCCAGCTATGGTACCTTCCCATGGATGAACTCTGACTTGAATTGCTGGGTCTCTGTAAAACCACATGATCATGCATTTTATACCATTTGCATGGACAACCTTGTGCTATGTTGTATAACCGTTTGCTACCTCTCGGTCTGTCACCCCTTGTTTACATTGTATGAATGCCCAGCGCTGCATAATATGTTGGCGCTTAATAAATAATGTTATTTCTCTTGACCTGTTTCACACCTTGGGCCATATGCAATTCCCCTTTTCACCTGAGTTTTTTCCTAGGAGATAATTTTTTATCTTCAATTTTCAATAACTTTCCAGCACATTTCAAGTAAAAAAAGGACCAAAAAGTAGGTGAAAAAGTACTATCAAAATTAATGAAGTCTTTTCTTGCTTTCTGGTGGCTTAAAAGGCATTTTATTGACAATTTTAAAAATATCACCTAGGTGAAAACTCAGGAGAAAAAGTTAATTGAATATGGGCCCTTATATATAAAATAATGTTTCAGCACTCAAGCAAGCAAAATGATCACTCAAATTAAAGAGGAACTTTTACCCAGGATTGAACTTCATCCCAATCAGTAGCCGATACCCCGTTCCCATGAGAAATCTTTACCTTTTCTCTAATAGATCATCAGGGGGGTCTATGTGGCTGATATTGTGGGGAAACCCCTCCCACAGTGTGATGTCATGGCCATGGTCCTGACAGTTTCCTCTCTGTGAACCTCGCTTCATTGTGGGAAATAACGGCTGTTTCCAACTGCCAAACAAGAGCAAGCATTATATCCCTCTGTGCGTGTATATACAGTATATAAACAACCTTTTAGCCTATTACATTTTTAGTGGGTGCGTTTATAAATAAATGGCAGTTGGTGCTGTTTTTTTCTTCTCTGCCAGTAACCTGCATGCTCAAGATGGCTCAAACAACATGAATGAATTATACGGAGAACATCAATCAATTCTTGATCTATCATCTATTTTTATCTTCTCACTTTGCAAAGTATTGATTTATTTTTGTTTGCCTACTACGTTTCGGGAAAGTTCCCGTTTGAGTTGTTTCTCATTGTATATATTCATTACGGTTTCACACTGTAAACTAGCGGCAGCGATGCAGTGTCGCTTCCACCGCATCACACCGCCAGAAACAGGCCTTCGTGGAATACCGCATTACTACGTGGTATTCCCGATCTGGCATCAGACATGCTTGCAGTCAGTTCCTGCTTTGGGGTATTCGGAAGCGGATTGTAAAAATACGCTTCTGTGCATGCGCGCTGCGATGTCGTGTCGGTAAATCCCTGTGTCGCCATAGACTAACATGTCTTCCGGACCGACGCAGATCACTGCAGAAGATCCGTGGTAACGTAGTTCTGGACCTGCGACGGGGATGTGTAGAAAACGTCACTTGTGGCAGAATTATGAAAGTCTCCATAGACTTTCATTGCAGGGCAGTGTGGTGCTGTAAAAATGGGCCTTCAAGAATTCCTAAACAGAAAAAGCTTGCTTCTGGTTAGATATTTAAAGGGAAAGGCTCTGGATCCCACAGAACCTTCCTGGTCCTCTCCCTGTGCCCTTGATCCACCATTGTCCCTGTTTGAATTCTCCCACCTTCGGGACTCCTCTGCAGGCTTTGGAAGCACTCGCAACCCTGCATGCTTCGAAAGATGTCGTGGACCTGTACTTTACATGCGTGATTCCAGACTTGCACAAGCACAGGATGGATACACTCTTCTTCCGAAGTACTCGTGGGTGAGAGAACCACTCGCATCCCGGCGTGCTTCCAAAGACAGGTGAACCAGTACTATGCATGCGTGATTCCGGACCCGCGCATGCACAGTATGGATACACTCGTCTTCTGATGTACTTGTGGGTGAGAGTACCACTCGCATCCCTGCGTGCTTCCAAAGGCAGGTGAACCAGTACTATGCATGCATGATTCCAGACCCGCACATGCACAGTATGGATACACTCATCTTCTGAAGTACTCGTGGGTGAGAGAACCACTCGCATCCCTGCGTGCTTCCAAAGGCAGGTGAACCAGTACTATGCATGCGTGATTCCAGACCCGCACATGCACAGTATGGATACACTCATCTTCTGAAGTACTCGTGGGTGAGAGAACCACTCGCATCCCTGCGTGCTTCCAAAGACAGGTGAACCAGTACTATGCATGCGTGATTCCGGACCCGCACATGCACAGTATGGATACACTCATCTTCTGAAGTACTCGTGGGTGAGAGTACCACTCGCATCCCTGTGTGCTTCCAAAGACAGGTGAACCAGTACTATGCATGCGTGATTCCAGACCCGCACATGCACAGTATGGATACACTCATCTTCTGAAGTACTCGTGGGTGAGAGTACCACTCGCATCCCTGTGTGCTTCCAAAGACAGGTGAACCAGTACTATGCATGCGTGATTCCGGACCCGCACATGCACAGTATGGATACACTCATCTTCTGATGTACTTGTGGGTGAGAGTACCACTCGCATCCCTGCGTGCTTCCAAAGACAGGTGAACCAGTACTATGCATGCGTGATTCCAGACCCGCACATGCACAGTATGGATACACTCATCTTCTGAAGTACTCGTGGGTGAGAGAACCACTCGCATCCCTGCGTGCTTCCAAAGACAGGTGAAACTGTACTATGCATGCGTGATTCCGGACCCGCACATGCACAGTATGGATACACTCATCTTCTGAAGTACTCGTGGGTGAGAGTACCACTCGCATCCCTGCGTGCTTCCAAAGACAGGTGAAACTGTACTATGCATGCGTGATTCCGGACCCGCACATGCACAGTATGGATACACTCATTTTCCGAAGTACTCGTGGGTGAGAGTACTTCCGAAGACTGCCTGAGAAGGGCCAAAGATGTATTAGACCAAGTTGACTGAGGAATGTCACCAGGGGACAGCAGGGAAACAGGGGGGCATAGAGAAAGGATCTACATAGGTATCTATTTTTTTCAAGCCCACATCAGGCTTACTTAAAAAGGTTTTATACAGACTGAGAAAACAATATGTATAAGGCAAGATAATTAATTAGGAAAGTTTTGTGAATCAGCTCCACAGCTGCTTAGACAAGACTTTTTGTTGAAGAACGCAATGCAGATTGATGATTATAATCTCTTAAAGAGAACCCGAGGTGGGTTTGAAGAATATTATCTGCATACAGAGGCTGGATCTGCCTATACAGCCCAGCCTCTGTTGCTATCCCAAACCCCCCTAAGGTCCCCCTGCACTCTGCAATCCCTCATAAATCACAGCCACGCTGCTGACAAACAGCTTGTCAGAGCTGGCTGTGTTTATCTCTATAGTGTCAGTCTGCTGCTCTCCCCGCCTCCTGCAGAACTCCAGTCCCCGCCTGCATCCCTTCCCTCCCTGCTGATTGGAGGGAAGGGACGGGGGCAGGGACCGGAGCTATGCAGGAGGCGGGGGAGCAGCTGAGACTGACACTACAGATGTAAACACAGCCTCACAGCACGGCTGTGATTTATGAGGGATTGCAGAGTGCAGGTGGACCTTAGTGGGGTTTGGGATAGCAACAGAGGCTGGGCTGTATAGGCAGATCCAGCCTCTGTATGCAGATAACATTCTTTAAACACACCTCGGGTTCTCTTTAATGGGAACCTTAGGTGGGAAGCATATGGTGGCTGCCATATTTATTTCCTTATAGCAATACCAGGCAATGTTGCTGATCTGTTTGGCTGCAGTAGTGTTTGAGTCACAACCCTGAGACAAGCATGCAGTTAATCCAGTCAGACTTCATTTAGAGCTCCTGATCTGCAAGCTGTCCATATACTGTATATAGCATGTTGTGTTGTAGATCTGTGTATTATTATATATTTAATCTCAAGATTCAGGCCATTTATGGTTTTATCTAAAATATTTTACTGGTTCCCTCAAACTTGGCAAGTAATAGCTATTTTGAATGCTATAGAAGTGACTATAGCCATGAAATGCATTTGAAAAGTTGCTATTGTGATGTCCTCACATAATCCTCAGGAACATAAAAGAATGTTCAGCATATTCACTCACTGTCCTTAGGTGCATCATGGGAGTATACCTTCTGTTAATGGCTACATTTGCATGGCTACATTTGCCATTGCTATTTCAGTGGAGGTGGGAGTGAGGTGAGTATTTTTGGTTCTATCTGGCTCCCTACAAAACTTACTGGTGGTCTTGATTCTCTGTGACTTAACTGGGTGTTCTATAATACCTCTACCTCACAAGGTAAGGCATAGAGTCATATCAATCTATACTTTGCACTGATGAATAAAAGGCTCTAAGTGTGCTATGGACTAGAAAATCTGGATTTATGCCTGGCCATCAGGGACACCAGAAGAGATGCACTAGGGTGTAACCTCTTGCTCATGTGAAGGTGAATACTTTCAAATACCTCCTGTTTTAGAAAGGCAAATCATATATATATTGAATACTTTATAATATACAAATTTTCGCACCATGAGGGATGCCAGTAACTCTGAGTAACTGGATTGCCGAAGATGGAGTTCAATGTGGGGTGTAATATAGGCTGAATTATTAGCTTATAGCTTCCAAATATTTGGAGTGTCTTGATTTTGTAACCTTTTTATAGGGATATTTGTGCTGATTCTTACTTTGACCTATATGAAGAAATCACCCTGTTAAAGATGCCTCTTAGTTATTCTTGATGGTCCTCTTTACAAAGGAAGGGCAACGTTTTAAATGTATTTCTATTTATCCATTGAGCAATATAGTAATGTACAATTTCCTGGAAACCCAAGTTGTGATTTTTTTGTTGAGCCTCTGAGGAAGTGGCGAGAAAGCCGCGAAACGTGTGTCAGGCAAATGAAGTGATGCGCTATTGTATTACTTTATTGCCAATGTAGTACAAAGATCAGAATTGTTTTATGAGACATAGGATATATGACTTTTGTTTTTAATGTATTTTTCAAGCTGTGAAATAAAGTAATATTGCTTTAACATTTATTGTGTTTATATATGGAGCACAGTGAGCCCCTCGGACATACCTAAAAAGTATAGGGTGTGAACTGAATACACAATGTCCAGGTCTCTTGCATTTTGTAAAGATACAGATTGCTTGGTGGATTTCACTTACCGGTGTGATAAAGAGTTCTTAGAAAGATCGAGATGTGACAGGCAGGAGCAGCAACCCAGAGCCAGGGCCCCAAAAATCTGTAAGGAAAGACAGCAGGTCTATCATATTCTGGGTCTTTTCTTCTTTCCCTGGTTCATTCATTCTCCCCCTAAAAAGCCTTTATTCATCCAGTGCTGCCTCAGTTTTCTGCAAGCATTGAAACACTATAGTCATTATTCTACCATTCCCAAGACAGACATCAGCCATTCACTGCACACAGCTGTCAGCTGTAAGCACTCCATACACATCGCTGCTCTCTTACAGTGTCTACAGCACAGTCTGTTCCTGAGAGATCCAAATAAACCAACGAATTTGGATGAGACAGAAAAGTGTAAAGTGCCTGAAAAACAAAGATGTATTAGTTATTAAAAGAATCCAGGGTTGAGGATAAATGAGGTTTGTAACAGGATTGCATGAAGAGAAATGTGTTCTATAAATTACAGTACATTAAAGAGCAGAATTAAAGCTGGCGGGCACCATATGGAGAGATGAGATGATAGGTAGGATTTATACAAAGCAGAAAAGAGCTGTAGAAAAGAAATATCAGCAGCGGAATTGGGGTCCTGCAGAGTGTTTATACAGCCATAAACATATGAGAATGGGATAATGTATGAGGGGGAAAGAAAGAAAGATATGCTGCATAAATTGTCATCAGAAGAGATTATTAGATTAATGTGAAGTGTTAAATGAAACTCTACTTGTGAGAAGAAAAAAAATCTTTCCTATAGCAACTCCACTGCAAGGAGTTCAGCAAATTGTAATTCTAATCTTTCCCATGTTCTGCTGTGCATGCCAATCTGCTAGGATTATTTCATTAGTCCCTGGTTTGTAAAACGAGAAACAAAACATCAGGACCACCCTGTAGCTGAGCAGAGAAGCAAACGCTGATTTCAGTAAACCTGATTTCTTTTTGTGTAGCTCATTATACATTCAGGAAGTTGGAAAACTGCATTTGTTCCATACGTCTAACAGTGCACTGTTGCCATGGTTATAAAAACCAAATTTAAAAGCCTCACCGTTCTACAAAATCATACCATTAAAATCATAGTTTTAAATAACAGTTTATTCCAAAATGGCTTTTGCAGCAATATTTTGCCATGCCAATCCGTGAATGCAAGTCGAGCAATCGGTGATGCCTGCTTCTTCCAGGTGTGGGCTGGATTCACACTGTGTGCATTACATAACGCATGAGTTGTAGTCTGTGTGTACTGCTAGGGACACTGCCTGCATTACTGTATAACACACGTCGTCTCAGAACTACCTTTGGAATGTGCACATATTCATACACAGGATTAATGTTAAACTTTATGCAGGGAGCATACCGCGCATTACCATAGCAACACTAATTGCGTAACGTGCTACTCTACTGGCACTAGTACCGCTGCTTGCAAATTTAACAGGGGGGGGTGTTAATCAGGTGCCATGGCACTTTAGGTACGCTTGAAAAACAAAACCATTCCCTTTCACTTGCTGTTTACAGAGCATTGGCAGCAAGAATCTTAAGCATTGTCCGCACTAGATAATCCTCACCCGAGATGATCATTTGGGGCTGTCTCGGCCAAGAGTCTAGTCTATGTACAGCTGCCATGGAGGATTACTAAGAAACAAATGAGCAGCGTTGTCATTTTGTGTTCCTCACGCCACAGGAAGCCACTTGTTTATTCAGCCCTCATTGTTTCCCTAGCCTCTCCACAGAACACCATCAGTTGCTTGGGTCTATACAGTGCCTGCGCTCAAAGTTATCCCTCTGACAATCAATCACCAAACAGCAAGGTGACAGACATGTAGCATGTGTATATGTGATCTTCATTCATAAAATACAGTTATCTGTGATGCATGCGCGGTAGAGATTTTTGTTTACTACGCATGCGCAGAATGCTCCCAGCCTTGCGAGCGTGATCAGGGTGTGTGCGGCTCAGGGACCATGCTTGGGTAGTAGCCGGTGACTGGCATTGCGGGGGTCGCCGCTGCTGGCCGGAGGAACTCAGGAGGACGTTGTGGGTACAGAACAACTCCAGGAGGCTGCAATAAGCCCCAGGTAAATTAATTTTCTTTACTTAAACATTCCTTTAATTAGCATAGTAAAATATCTTATCCTAACCCTAATATCTTATCCTAACCCTACTCTCACACAAAACCCTCCCTTTACCGATGCATGACCCCCCTTAGTGATCTGGTGATGTCTAACCTTAACCCCCCCCCCCCCGGGTGCCTAACCACTCCCCACTTCCTAACCCCAATAGATTTGCCATCATAGGCTGCTATGTTAAGAGCCACGACTAGGGGCTATTTACGGGAAATAGCGGCTATAAATGGCTAAATAGAGCCTATATATGGTAAATAGCAGCTATAAACCTCGGGCACCCAAATTACCGTTTATAGCCGCCAATCGCTGCTTTTAAAATTGCCTTTCGTTTATCCTTTTCACAGAATAGAACATGATACCAAGCTGTGTGCACAACATTCACTCTCAGGATGTTCCCTGAAATATTTCTTCTCCTGGACCAAAGTTAGTGCATGTGGAGTGTGCAAAGCACTGCCACCTCAAGCTAGCTGCTTTTTGGCTGCAATGGAAATACTGTGTGATGAAAAACCTATACAATAGGTAATAGATCCCTATTGCTCAGAGGAAGAGTGGTCACATGACTGCCATTCACAGTCTATTCACAGTCTATTTGGTGACTTTTGTAAGGTTTTTTTTTTTTAAATAAATATACAGTAGTAATATGCATTTGGGTGGTTTTGAATGGTTCCAGTTATCTACACTTATTCCTAAATCCATGATTTTGTTTACCCCACATAATGGTGAGCACACTACTACACTTGTTTAGAGATTATCACACATGGTATATAATAAAAGTCACCCCTGGTCTTTATTACACTATATGAACTTTTACTTCATTCCTCTCGATATTTGTCATTTTGTTGCTGAGGGGATATTCTCAGGGACACAGATGACAAACTTTTCATAGGAGGGAAGAATTAGAATGTCTGTCAGGTTTTGTTGATATCAAACACACAATTGGCTGACTAATTATTAAAGAGAAACTCCGACCAAGAATTGAACTTTATCCCAATCAGTAGCTGATACCCCCTTTTACATGAGAAATCTATTCCTTTTCACAAACAGACCATCAGGGGGTGCTGTATGACTGATATTGTGGTGAAACCCCTCCCACAAGAAGTTCTGTGTACTGAGGTATTTCTGGCAGTTTCCTGTCTGTGAACCCTGTTGCATTGTGGGAAATAGCTGTTTACAGCTGTTTCCAAATGCCAAAACAGCAAGCAGCAGCTACATCACCTGCCAACAGTAAAAATGTCACCATGTAATTAATGTCAGAATATAAATCAGGGATTTAAAATATTTTACAATGGGCAAACACTGACTAAATCATTTATACATAATCATTGTAAAAATGAAGCACTTTTTTATTACATTATTTTCACTGGAGTTCCTCTTTAAAGATAATATATATCCCTGCAAGAGGACTAGGCTAAATCCGAGACCAATTAAAACGTATCTTTTAATAAATGTGGGTGTCCTCTATTGCTTATTCCTAGAATGACAATATTCACACTACATTTAACGACAACTGGAAGATATGGATAGCTCCAAGGTGATACTTGTGTGTACACTTATATCAGGTCAGATAGGTGCTATTCCTATAGCCAAACAAAAATACACACAAAAAACCCTACATGTTTCACCCAAAGATGGGGCTTCATCAAGGGTATAACGAATAAAGTGCCAAAGTGATCAGTGCAAACATTACAAACACAATCTGTTCAATTTCATTCTGAGCTGACTGAGACCTAGTGTTCTGGTCTAGCTATTTAGGTGTTATTATGTTAATGTTTGGCTCACAGAAATTTGGCTCGCTTCAGGGACACAGGTGGCAATGATAAACTGACCATGCCTCTAACAATCCTCCACTCTATTTCCAACTAAATAATTAAAAAAAAAGTTTTGGTATTAGGCTTTGAAGGCTCTTAGAAGGCAGGATTAAGTAATGCTTTAAAAAGTGGGTATGTCTGATGGAAGAATGTGATGGAATAAATGAGATGAAAAGGTGAATGTAAGGAGGATGAACAGTGCATAGCAATAGGCTTAGAGCTGAAGCTCACTATAGGTCACATCAGGAAGACATTAAAAACAGGTGACTGGCATGCAGGAAAGAAAAGCAAGAGCAGCAGAAAGCATTATACTACAAATGAGTTATTATGTTAATTATAGGGTATGTTGTTAGGGTTCAGCCTCACATTGGTCTCCTCACTCCCGAGAAGTCCAGGGTTCTTACTGAGGGTCAGAGAGTGCAGCGAAGAGGAGAAAAGAGCATTCTGGCAGAGAGACTGACACAGAGAGAGCGCTCCTATAGAGAGAAAGTCCTGCAGTGATAAGCACTCATATTCTGCATTATACAGACACAGCTAAATAACACTTAGTGCCACTGTCAACACCCACCCATCACTGACATCATCTTCTTTCACACAGCAATCAAGCATGTATAGAGAAATGTTATAAGGTATACTGTATCAAAAAATCATGTCCTATCATTCATCCTTGTACCTCTGGACGTAATGTTTGTTTTGCTTAGGTTGAGGCTCCGAAGTCCAGCATGGAAGTACAGAAACTGCTGGGAAAGGGCAGAGATTCCTAGAACATAAAAAGGTAACTTCAATGCAATGGCTGATAATTGTAATTGCTTACAAGGAATGAGAACAACTGAAAAGTATGAATTCTAAATGCATCTGGTCACAAGTCACATGTATGATTTTGCACAAAGTGGAAATGATATGACTGCTTGCAGCACAAGTTGGGTTACCTCGGTCTTCCAGTGGGTTGTGTGACAGGTTCAACGAATGCAAAGAGGAAGCTGAATTTTCTGCCAACACAGAGGCCAAGCGGAGAGCGAAATCACTGCAGGAGAGTGAGGGAGAGCCAGAGGAGGAATGGAGAGAGAGGGGTAAGGGGTGAGAGAGGAGAAGTACTGAACTATTGGAAACAAAAACATTCCTGAGACTTACAATTATTTACTATTCTATGTCTAGCTTATCATATAACCATCATTAGTACTGTGGTCAGTTTCTTCCAACAGTATATTTACTGTATTCTCATGTGCTCCTTTACATAAACACATGCATTCCTTTCAGACAGCTAGTCTTAATATTCATAGAGACACTTGCACAATACACTTAGACACACAGAGAATTAAAAACTATAAACTATGTCACTTCTGATAGACTCCATTTTGTGACAAGTCATCAGCCTGCCTCCCATCCTGTCATATACCTCTCTTAATCTATCAGGCTTATTTGGTACCCTATGCAATGAGCTAAGCACTAAGTGCAATGTACTAAAACACACAGCAAGCAATTTAACAAAGTAAACTTCATGCTACCAAAGCAGGTTATTTCGGGAATCTGCTGCGAGCACTGAAGCCGTTATAGCAGCAATACTTTAGTGCACATCCCACACAAGGGTAATTTGGGGTTCCGGGGATCATCAGACTCCGAATTACTTTTCCCTCCAAGTTGCTACGACTCAGAGGGGGAATAGTATTTAACGCCACATGGGAATTTGAGCAGCAACAGAGTGAGCCATCATTTGGCTCAACCTGCGCCCAACTCACGGGCGGCAAAATCATATGTACACCGATTCTACAGCCTAATGTAGTGAGATTTCTGCGATGGGTGTCTAGAATACCTGTTGTTTTTCCAGGGGGAGAAGAAAACAAACAAACAGGAGAGAACTAGGAGCCCCTTATGGTACAGTATGTAAAATACCGCAGGGATAAATCATTAGAAATAGGGTACTCACAAAACCTGGTTGTAGAACGGCAACCACGGATTTCGGCTTGATATAATAATAATTTTTTGGGACACAGGGAAGGACGACGTGTTTCGCGGGACCTGCCCATTTCCTCAGGTCTATGGTACATTGCTGTGTATGCTGTCCTTTGCATTTAGTGCTTTGCTCTTCACCCTGTTTTGGTGCATAAGCCTGTGTTTCATATCCCATACATTTCAGGTCTTCCTATCTCCCTCTCTGTCCTTATACCACCAATCTACATAGCCCTTCTTCTCTGTCTCCCTCTCTTACGCTCTCAGTCCGCAGTCCTCAAGGATTAGCTCCTCCAGGTGCTGTGATCGGCCCACGCAGTGCAGGATCTGCTCTGTCACCTCTGATCCCTTAAGATATAAAAAATAAAAATAAAATTTTAGCCATAGAAGAATCCGTATAGTGCATTTTGATATTTAAGCCAATCCATGCTTACCAGTTTGAGATTTGCAGCCTGAAGCCTGAGAAAATGCTGATTATATGCAAGAGCTGCCACAACCAGAGCCAGGTCTCTGTGGAGAGACACGAAGATATGGAATAACTGGGAGAAAAGATCCAGCCAAGAGCATTCACATGACATTTTTGCCTTTACCCTTCTGACCTGCTTTCCAGATGACTGAAGTCTTGCAGGTTAAACTCTCGGTTGTCCTGAGAGTGGTAAATCATATCCACATCCTAAAACAAAACACAAACTTGTTATGGGCTGATAAAACATACACGGTACATCAATACACACAATAATCACTTGTGAATGTGCATTTATAAAGTGTTGATAAATCTATATAATGCTGACAATTTTTCCGCAGCTCTTTAGAGCACAGGAGATTTGGAAAGTTGGTGCCAGGATAGGCCCACCATGTAAATCATATTTTACATAAAGCCAACAATGGTTCCCCTTTGGAAATCATGGAAAGTGTTGTTGCTGTGTTCAACAAATATTTTGCCCCTTTTAAAATAATTAGTCAGAGGAACTGAAAGACTGAACCTTACATTTGTCAGTGCTCAGTTTAGGCCACTGTGTGTTATAAACACATGTATGTAATGTAATTTTCCCATGTAATTATAACCAACAAATTCCTGAACTGAAACTCCTATAATTATGTTCTGCATTCAAGTGAATGATGATACCTGCCTAACCGATGTGTTCAATGAGGTCACAGTATTTATATTTACCTTCCTGTAAATTTTGATTGGCCCATTTACAAGCTGCTTGCAATTTGCATAAAATGTGCATGCAATCTAGACTTCTTGACATCTGGGTTCCCATCTCTACTAACCAGTGGTTATGGTACTTGAATAACATTTGCTATCATTGCTAAAGTCCAGGTAGAGACACAGCCATTTCTTACTTTTCATCTGTACTAACTACACAGTCTCAGCTGGTTTGCCAGCAAAAGTCTGAAAGCAGGTCCCTTTGCACAGGTTAATGTTTTGATGTATTGTGTGAGCAAAACAATAACTTCAACAAAGTATTTTGAATTAAAGGCCACATTCTCACATTCTGTGTATTATGAAGGTAGATTACATATAATTTGAATTTCTTGTTTAGGTAGCCCTTTACATTACTGCATGTAGCTACTGTACTGTGGCACCAACACAAAAGACTCAGATAAAAAGGTGTGTTTGGTGTAAATTGTCTAATGGACAACATTACCTCTTGCCCATGAAACAGAGCTTCAGGTGCCTCTAATTACTATTGTATATGTTTGCGAAAAAGGATGACCAAGGCACTCAGAAAACCATGAATGCACTTTTACAATTCAACAAAATGTCTTCTTCCAGAATACAGTCTAATATATTCCTATGTGTTTTTGAAAATTTTGAAGCCGATACTGTGTGTTCTTAATGAAATATATTGAATCTTGCTTAAACACCTAAAAAAGGTGTAAGCAATCCATATATAGGGCCTGATTCACAAAGCGGTGCTAACAGTTAGCACACTGGTGAAAAGCCCTTTATCACGCCTAAACTCAGGGCCGGCCCTAGACTTTTTGCCGCCTGAGGCAAAATTTAAAAAAAATCGCGCCCCCCCCCCCCCGTGGGTGGGGAGGAGGGTCGGACCTTCCCTCCCTCGCCTGGGTCCCCCGATCTGCGCTCCTCTCCAGCTGTAAATGGTTAAGTACCAGCGGCAGTGTATAGATTAAGAGGCAACGGGCGGGGATCACTCACTTTTTCTGCGTTCCAGCGAGCGCTCCACTGACGTCACTTCCTGCAACGCCGCCCAGTAAGTGGGCGGCGTTGCAGGAAGTGACGTCAGTGGAGCGCTCGCTGGAACGCGGAAAAGGTGAGTGATCCCCGCCCGTTGCCTCTTAATCTATACGCTGCCGCTGGTACTTAACTATTTACAGCTGGAGGGGGGCGCAGATCGGGGGACCCAGGCGAGGGAGGGGGGATCCGACCCCCTCCCCACCGCTAGGCCCAATACCCCCTTTCTGCCCGCTACTCCTCCCGCTCGGTGGGCGGCCCCCCACCCACGGACAGGCGGGTGCCGCCCCACCAGATGTGCCGCCTGAGGCAAATGTTTCACCCCGCCTCATGAGCGGGCCGGCCCTGCCTAAACTCAGTTTAGGCATGTTAAGTTTAGGTGTGATAAGTTTAGGTGTGATAAGTTTAGGCATGATAAGTTTAGGCGTGATAAGTTTAGGTGTGATAAGTTTAAGCACCAACTGGGTTAGCACCGCAGTGCACAGCTGATCAAAAGTTTTGCGCTAGCAAAGTCTGGTGCACTTCGCATAGAGTTTAATGGCGCTGCTTTGCGTGCGGGACTTTGCGCGCGGGACTTTGCGCGCGATTTAAACTTATCTAAACTTATCATGCCTAAACTTATCACGCCTAAACTTATCACGCCTAAACTAGCTTTTCACCAGCATGGTGCAATGGTTATCACGCCTAAAGTCTCTAACTGGGTTAGCACTGCTTTGTGAATCAAGCCCATAGGAAGCAAGCACACACTCAACCTATGGATATTCCAAGTATATCAACCAGGGAGTCGAACCAGGAACCCCGACCCTCTCGAGTAAAAAGTCCACACAAAAGGAAATTGACCAAACCTCCACCTGGATTTATCGTAACAATACTGCTTTACTGCATAACTGTACCAGAGCTACAGCATCATGATAAAGGTTCTGGTTGACCAAAACGCCATGCTGTTGTAGCTCTGGTACTGTTATGCAATAAAGCAGTGTTGCTATGATAAATCCAGGTGGAGTTCCGGGTCAATTACTTTTCTTATAGATGTAAGGAGTACCATGGCAGCAATGTAGCTCATAAAAATGACTTACCCACTGCACCTCTTCTCTGCAGCACACACCATTGTAGTCACAAAGAGCAGCGTATGTCTCTGAAAAGCCACCTGGAGAAAGAGACACACAACAACAGAGATTAGTAATGGTGCTTCGGCTCTACAGTCAACTAGCTCAAAAACCCGCAGGATATATTTATATAATAGGCATGGTTAATGTTATGACATTGAAACCATATAATACTTTATTTTTGATGAGGCAGGCAGTAAAGTTAATTTGTTTTCTTGATTTAGTGAGGCCGAGTTACTTTAAGAAATGGAGTAATGGAAAATTGCAATTGCTCATAGGAAGCAATCTTCACCTCCTGCAGAAAAAGCAGAGCTGAAATTAGATTCAGTCCTGGGAACAACACGTACACGCTGCCGCTACATATCATTCTTTAGATTTCTTTTCTCAAGTAATAGAAATATGTGTGAATCCGCTAGATTTAACAGTTGTACCGCATTGTAGATTGCAATGTCCTCTCCTACCCACTGAAACTATATCAATACGTAAAGAGAATCTATATGAATAATTGTCCACTTCTACGTCATTGTTGGCTTGATCGATCCCGCAGGTGCTGCTTTTGATGGAGTGAAATGAGAACTCCAATAATAACTAAAGCTAAATAGGAGATCATTTGAATGAGTTTAGTAAATCAATGAAATGACAGGCAGGTGTTAATATGAAGAAAGGTACTCGGTTTACCAAAAGCAAAGGATGCCAGGAAATAAACAGAAAGCTGCCATGAGCTCATGACAGGACTTCTTATAAAGCCTGGGTTATTAACTGATAATCTACAGAGTAAAATAAAGGATGAAAGGGAATTAAATATTCACAATGGTCCCACTAAAACTGCTGCAAATCATATGGATCAGTGCAGAAAATTCTGCTATCTTCTTTCCCAAAACAACACTACCTGTGCCTGTCGGCAAAGGAAGGGTGGTAGCAAGAACACCTCAGCAGCAGGGAATGGTAATTGCAGTCTGCCTGCAAAAGGAGGGGGGAGAGACTGGTGAGTCTCATGCCTGATTAAACATGATATGGCTGGGGTGAGGAAGGGGGAGGAGTAGATAAAGCATCAGTAACGTCTAGTCATGATAGTGAAAGGGAGGGGAGATTGGGGGTGCCTTTCTCATTCAGCCTGCTTTAACACATCCTAAAGCTCTCCTTTAAATTAATGACAGCATAATATCAAGAGACTTTTGTTAACGTGAAAGTGTGGTGATCTACAGGGGAGGGAAGGCATGAGGAGGGCATGCAATTGATCACAGGGCCTGAGCACACTCTCGTGTTGCTGTGCAACGCAGGTGGCCATGTGGTTTACAGAAGTGCATGGCACCTGCGTTAGTCAGTGTTGCAGTGCTGACCCCATTCAACTACTGTATACTGAACAGGACAGCACTGTGTTGCAGACACAAAATTAATGCAGTAGTGCTGGGGTTCTCAAACTGGGTGCCATGGCACTCTGGTGCACCTTGAGCACATGCCGGGGGTGCCTCGGCATGCAACTGCACACTGATCTAAAATGCGGCTGCATTACCT
This sequence comes from Hyperolius riggenbachi, assembly GCF_040937935.1. Taxonomy (NCBI): domain Eukaryota; kingdom Metazoa; phylum Chordata; class Amphibia; order Anura; family Hyperoliidae; genus Hyperolius; species Hyperolius riggenbachi. Next base: position 486,376,177 of record NC_090646.1, read on the forward strand.
CCCAGTCAACCTTTAGTCCCGGCAGCCATGGTTAAAGTTGCACATGAGAGGAATCAGGGTGGGGCGACGGATCAGCGCACCTTGAACTGGATGGGTAAGGAAATGTTTGTCCAGCTAATGGGGGTCATTTACAATCTGGAACTGGTGCTGAGATGATGCTGCATAATTAAAGGGGCTGTTACTAACTGCAGTCACCATGTGAGGAAATGTCTATGTACTCTACAAGATAGACTCTTTATCCTTTTGTTCATTCAGGATGAGGGGTCACTGACTATTTGGAGGCGATAATGCTAACTAACATGGAGGTCATTGACTATTTGGAGTGGGGTTGCTGCCAGGAGGGTGGGCAGTCATTGACTACATGGAGGGGGGGGGGGGTGCTGCCTAATAATTATCACTAGGTACTGGGTGGAAGGGGTATCTGGCTAATAAGGGTCCTAACGGCATTTTGGTAGTTGTTTTTGCTGAGGGGGTCCCTTGAAAAAATTTAAAAGCCATCAAGGGTGCTATCACCAAAAACGTTTGAGCACCACTGCTGTAGTGGGTTGTCAGAATGTACTGCTATGCAGCGCATTGGTGTGCCACTCAGACAGAGGCGTATACACATTGTCTGTATAAACGTCCTTGTGTATCTCACAATGAAACGTGTTTTGCAGAAATCAGCTCTGAAACGCATAAGTGTGCTCAGGTCCTAACTGTTGTTAACAAAGTATCTGTATATGTTTAAATTGTGTGTATTGGGTGTGTCCATTGTGTTTGTGAGTATGTATGTGTAAGCTATGTGTGATGTACTGTATGTGTATGTTTGTGTTAAGGAGACTGGCAAATTGGAAAGGGGGGCACATCTTAATATCTCAGCCTTGGTTACTGAATGGCATCCTCCCAGCCCTGCCATGCACGTCCTGAAGAGATGCATTATGGTCTTGCTTTCTGGACATTAGAGTGATGGCCTGCAAATACTTTTTGCTTTAAAAAGGCAATTGTGAGAAAGCGCGGAGGAGCCGCCGCCATGAGCCGGCGGCGGGCGGCTCCTTCCGCACTCAGCCTTGTCTCGCACGGAGAGGCAGCCGCCTCCTCGCATCATGAGGCGGCTGCCTCCGTGCATGAGGCCGCAGAACGCGGCGAAACCGCCGCGTTGGGTGCGGCGAGTAGCCCGCCGGTCCCCGCTGCGGAGTCACCGCTGAGCGGGGCTGCGCTGGCTGGGACTCGTAGTCCCTCAGTATTCAGAGTGACGCGCGCGCGCGCACTCAAGGGAGATTTATGACAGGTAGAGGGGAGTCAGCTGACCAGGCTGGTCAGCTGACCCGGATTCTGCACCTCATTGGCTCATCACTGAGGGAGGTGCTGGGGGAACATTTGAGTATATATACTGCCGGCTGTTCACTTCTCTGGTGTCTGGCGTTGCGTTCACATACGTGGGAGCACCCAGATCCGTTAGTCAGATCCGTTAGTGTGCCGGGACCAGCTGGAGCTGTAATCCTACACTAAAGCTAGATTTGTTGATAGCTTAAAGTACTAGTTTTATTGTGATTATTTGTTATGACTTCTTGCCTGCCTTGACTATCCTCCTGAACTCTGACCTTGTACCTTGTTATATCTGATACTCTGTTGCCGACCCCGGCTCGCTCCTTGACTCCGCCTTTGCCTACTGATTTTGTACCCCGATATCTCTGATACCTCGTTACTGAACCCTGCCTGTACCTTGACTCCGCCTTTGCCTACTGATTTTGTACTTTATCTGTCCGTGTGTATACGACCTGGCTTGTCCGACCTCGAGAACCGACCTCACGATTGGAGGCGGTTCCCCGTCCTGTTAGTGACACTCCCGCCTGAGTGCCACTTTCGGACTTTCCTTCCCACTGTCAGTCTGACTCCTCCCGTCTTGGAGAGCTCAGACCTGCGGGAGGAATCTGTGCAGTTCTCCTTGCTGCACTGAGGCTTGTCCTCTGTATTACTGTTGCACCAATCACAACACTCTACCCTGGTGACCAGAGGTTAGCTAGTATATTGGATTATCGGTGATACTGCAGATCACATATAATCTGGTATACGTCTGTATTTCCCGTGATACTGCAGATCACCGGTAATCAGACCTCTCTGTGCTTCACCGAGCGTTACAGAACGCCAGACCATAAAACAGATGGAACGCGCTGATCCTCTGACTGTGCTTGCCACTTCGGTGGATAGCATTCATCAAGCACTAGGCCAGCACAAAGCCTTAATCGATGCCTTATCAGGCTCTGTGAAAACCCTCCAGACATCAGTCGATTCAGTGCGATCCCCTCCTAGTGATGACATACGTATGCCTGTACCAGATAAGTTTTCCGGCCACAAGTCTGACTTCCGGAATTTCAGGAATAGAGTGTTGTCATATTTCGAGTTAAGACCCCGATCCTCGGGGACTGAGGCCCAACGAGTCATTTTTATTAAAACTTTATTGACTGGAGACTCCCAGTCTTGGGCCTACAATTTGCCTTCCACCGATATTGCCCTGACCTCGGTGGAGGAGTTCTTTAAAGCCATGGCCATAATCTACGACGACCCTGACCTTGCTGCGACCTCAGAGCGGAAGCTCAAACTTTTGCGGCAAGGCAGAGGTTCGGTCGAGGATTATGCGGCGGAGTTCCGTAGATGGTCCGTCACCTCTAGATTTGGTAATTTTGCCCTCATGGATTACTTCTTGTCTGGGTTGTCGGAGGAGGTCTCCGACCTAATGTTAACCGTGCCCGAGCCCAAGACAATTGACGAGGCGATATCATCGGCCATTCGCGTAGATCGCAGGCTACGCCATCAGAGACAGGCTAGGAGTAGTCACCGGGTCAGGGTGACGTCGTACGCAGTACCGGCTGCTGCATCTTCAGTAACAGCATCTCCGTCCGTCTCGCCTTCTCCGGCCTTGCCTCCACCAGAGCCAATGCAAATTGGTCGATCAAAACTGACCCAGGTGGAGCGGAGGCGGAGAATGACTGAACAACTGTGCCTATACTGTGCAGAGGCAGGGCATAGGGTACGAAACTGCCCTAGCAGGTCGGGAAACGGGTCTGCCTAGGAGTAGTGGGGGGTGACACCCTAGGCACACATTCCTCACCCCTTAAAGAAAGAAAATTAATTCTCCCTTGTACTGTTACATGGGAGGATAAGTCCCTAGCCGCTGAAGCTTTTCTTGACTCCGGCTCAGCGGCTAATTTTATGAATTTTGAGTTTGCTCAGGAGTTGGGTCTACCACTCACTCCCGTGACACCCCCCATTCAGGTCACGGCAGTAGATGATTCCCCTTTGCAACGGAATCGTCCCCTGTCACAGACTCCGCTTGTGAAGCTCACCATTGGGGTATTGCACGGGGAACAGTTGCAATTTTTTGTTTTGCATATGTCAACCTCCACTATTATCCTAGGCATGCCTTGGTTGCAGGTTCATTCTCCGCAAATTGACTGGGCCACAGGGCAGTTGTCAGCATGGTCACCTCATTGTTTTCAGCAGTGTTTGGGGAGGCTGACATTAGGTCAGACCAAGGTGCAGGTGGAAGGTGTACCGGAACAGTACTCGGATTATGCCGATGTCTTTTGCCCCAAGGCTGCAGATAGATTGCCCCCACATCGCCCGTTTGATTGTCCCATTGACCTCCGTTCAGGTTGTATGCCTCCTCGAGGCCATTTATATAATTTATCTGGCCCCGAAAAACTAGCCATGCAGGAGTATATCCGTGAGAACTTGGCCAAGGGCTTCATTCAGCCGTCCCGGTCACCCGCTGGGGCAGGCTTCTTTTTTGTTAAGAAAAAGATGGGGGGTTACGGCCTTGCATCGATTACCGTGGCCTCAATAAAATCACAGTGAAGAATCGCTACCCGCTGCCACTCATAGACGATTTGTTCACACAGGTCACAGAGGCTAGGATATTTTCAAAACTGGATTTACGGGGGGCATACAATTTGGTGCGTATAAGAAGGGGCGACGAATGGAAGACGGCCTTCAATACCCCTGATGGGCATTACGAGTACAGGGTGATGCCCTTCGGGTTATGTAATGCCCCGGCCGTCTTCCAGGAACTAATCAATGAGGTTTTTCGAGAGGTGTTAGGGAAGTTCGTTCTGGTCTATTTGGACGACATTCTCATTTTCTCTAACAACCTCTCGGAACACAGAACCCATGTCAGGATTGTATTAGACAAACTGAGGCAGAATTTGTTATACGCCAAACTCGAGAAATGTATTTTTGAGGTCACGTCGGTTGCCTTTCTGGGGTATATAATCTCCACCTCAGGTCTGTCTATGGACCCTGCCAAAGTCTCCGCGGTCCTGGAGTGGCCGCAGCCGGTGGGGTTAAAATCGCTACAACGGTTCTTGGGGTTTGCGAACTATTATAGAAGGTTTATAAAGGGGTACTCCACGGTGGTCGCCCCTCTCACTAGCCTTACTAAAAAAGGGGCAAACACCACTCATTGGCCTCCTGAGGCCTTACAGGCATTTTCCAAGTTAAAAGGGTTGTTCTGCTCAGCACCTATACTCAGACATGTGGACACTTCCTTTCCGTTTATTGTTGAGGTAGACGCCTCGGAGGTCGGGGTGGGAGCTGTGCTGTCCCAGCGTTCCGGTCTCCAGGGTAGATTACACCCATGTGCCTATTTTTCCCGGAGATTCTCTCCAGCAGAAAGAAACTACGATATAGGCAATAGGGAGCTCCTAGCCATCAAATTGGCCTTCGAGGAGTGGCGTCATTGGCTAGAGGGAGCTGAGCACACCATCACGGTTTATACCGACCACAAGAACCTGGAATACATCGAGGGGGCTGTCACGGACGATTGCGGGGACGCAGGCGCGTCCTGGAACCGCCCGTGAAGAAAAGAACGATCGCACTCGATTCCTGCGTCGATTGCGCTTCAAATCGGTACAATCTGGATTTATTGTGTAGGAGGTCTGCAGTCCCTTCTTAGCAGAGGAATAGCATCACCTTAACTGCAGGATGGCTCTTTTGATATGCTAATGAGCCTAATCTGCCCTGGAGGGCCCTGGCTTCAAGCTGTGCTGATGGCCATCCATCAGGTACAAGGTGACAAGCATCCTGGCAGAAGCAATCTAGCTGGGGGGAAAGCCAGACCCACTGGCTCCCTCACTGCAGGGGAGATGACACCTAGCTGGCTGCCCCAAACTTCAAAGAAGCCTTTGCCTGGGAATAACCTCTGTCTCATAGCCATATCTATAACTTCCCAGATCTGTCATATTTCTGGGGTTCCTAAGGTGGCAGCAGTGCCAAACGTGGGGGAAGGGTAGCATGAGCCCCGGTGCTGGTTCTGAGGAAGTTTCAGAACATTCTGAGGTAAGGACTACCAGCTAGGCAGTCTCAAAATGCCCTGATGATACCGCAGGGGTCCCACCCCTCATGTCTGGTATCAGGGCGCTGGGTAAATCGAGACAGACCTGAAAATGTTAATAAATCTGCCCTGACCTGTACGGTTCTGTGAGATAGAGCCCATATATGGGTAGATATGATTTCTAGCCCCAGTACAAGAGGAGGGCTCATCTCATCTTTGAAGGAGGTGTATAGCTCCCCGCCCTCACTCCCTCCTACTGAAGCAGGGGCATAAGAATGGCTGAGGACTAAAACTCAGTGTCCTCCATTCTGAAACATCTTGAACTCATTTATGCCAGCTTGAGGATATGCTGGCATCTGCCTGGTCTGAACTCTGGACTTTGATTGAAACCAAGGACTTTACAAGTTTTCCCACTAAAGGACCTCTTTCCACCTACTAAGTATTTTTCTCCCTTCTTTTATTTTCTTACTGGTTATTACTGTCTTAACGATTGTTGATTTTAATAATTGTCTGTATATATTAATTATTTATATTGCGTGAATAAACGACTTTCTCCAAGTCATTCACTTTCCGCTACCCTACTTATCAGCACACACACAGAAGTGATCCCGTGTCTCTGAAGATACGCTACTGTTTGTTGTTGGCTAGACAGAATATCGTGTGTTTAACCGTTTTATTCGCAGGATTAGTCAGTCAGTAAATCGGGTCCACTGGCCCATACCAGTGGTGGTGGCAAATCCCATGAACCAGTGGGTGACGTTGTAATCACCCATATCTCACAGGCTCCCTTCTGGTCGGGCTGCTGCCCAAATTCCTGTCTGTTTCTGCGCAAAGATCGCGACCAAAGCTTGCATGGTCTGTGTGCAGAAACCGATTGGAAGGCAATCTGTGGTCTGACCACTAGGGCTCCTGTGACAGTGTTAGGCAGCGGTTGGGACCTGTGTTGTGCTGAAAGTATCTACGATAGCGCTAGCGCTATCGAGAAACGAACTAATTCGTTGGTGTAGCTGGAAGGCAATATATTTTTTTATATATACAGAGAGACTGTGTAGCCAGTACCCCTCCCCAAAAGTTTTATTTTATTTGGCATGGAAATGTCCGGGAACTACAAGAAAATGGGCCTGGCGGACCTGCAAAATCTTTGCCAAGAGAGAGGCATTGATGTCGGCCGCAAGAAACAACAGGACCTGGTAACGGAATTGTTTCAATGGGATACCCAGCAACTGCGGGAGCCGGGAGTGTCCGCTGAAGTGGATACCAGCCCATCTGACAATCGAGGGGAACCAGAGACTGAGACTCCTGACCGTACAGAGGTTGTGCATCCTGAGGGCCCTGCATCAACAGTTACGCCGGAGAATGTCAGTGTGGACCCCAATCCCAGAGTTTCTGACAGTACTCGCCCGGAACTGGCCAGTACTGGACTGTCCGTTTGTACTGATCCGCTAATGCAGCAGGCGTTACAAAAGCTGATGGACACTGACCTGGACAAGTACCTGCAGTACATGCGTGAGGAGCGCCAATCTGCAGAAGCGCGGACAGAGCGCCAAATGCGGGAGGAATGGGAGCGGCAAGCGGCTGCTACGGAACGGGAACTCCAACGACAGCATGAGCTAAACATGGCAAAAGTGCAACAGGCCAGCCGGAGTTCACCGCCCAGCCTCCCTGCTGAAGGAGCTGCAGCACCCGTAAGTGCAAAATTTAAATTTGCTAATATTGAAAAAGACACTGACATTGACTTGTTTTTGCGGTCTTTTGAAAAAGCATGCCGTCAGTATCGTCTGTCCCCAGACCAGTGGGCCAGACATCTGACACCTTTGCTGCGCTACAAAGCGCTTGATGCTTTCGCAGAATTGCCTGCGGAAAAGGATAATGATTATGCTGCTATAAAAGACGCTATCATTACTAAGTACCAGCTGACGCCAGAAGCCTATCGGAAAAAGTTCAGGGCCTGGCAGAAAAAATCTTCTGACTCGTACCGAGATGTGGCCAGCAGCTTGCTCACCACACTCCGCCAGTGGACACTAGGCCTCACCAAAGGGTCTTATGGCGTCCTAGAGGACTTGATAGTCCTCGAACAATTTCTGAACATTTGCCCTGCTGATGTACGACAGTTTGTGTTAGAACGCAGGCCGGCTTCAGCCACTGTCGCTGCAGACCTTGCTGAGACTTTTGCAACTACCCGGGTGGCTGATACCCGCAGAACTGTTCCATCCAGCTGGAGAGGAGGTCAGCCCAATACCTCGGCAGACCCTCCTGCCCCTGTGAGCCGTCCGCCACAGAGGCCACCCAGCGCAGCTGCTGCACCCAGGCCTGCAGCGCCTGGAGAGGTCATCTGTCACTACTGCCGCCAGCCCGGACACATGAAATTCGACTGTCCGGAGCGGAGACAGACACCACCAGCACCTGGATCATCTGCATCACCTGCACCTCACCCACAGCAGAGGCAACCCGCCAGCGAACCACAGCCTGGATCATCAGATTTTGTCCTGTTTGCCCGCGGAAAGGAAATCCGCGACCGAACCGACCAGCAGCAACTTGTTAGAGTGAACGGCAAAGTTGTCACCGGATTCCGAGACACCGGAGCTGACATCACGTTAGTTCACTCACACCTTGTGCCAAAGGAGAGCATCAGCTCCAGCCGATCCCTTGCCCTTACTGGAGTAGAAGGCACCCTTTTTCACATAGCCCACGCCAGAGTGAAGCTGGATTGGGGAGTGGGAGGGGTCCAAGAAAGGGTTGTTGGGGTTATGAAGGATCTCCCAGTCCCTGTGTTGCTAGGGACTGATTTGGGCAAGCTTGTGTCCTACTATGAACCTGCCACGACCGCCTTGTCGCTCACGGAAGGAGACGGACTCTCCACCCACCACCAGGTACTTTATACCCTTGGGGGAGCACCAGGGGGAGGCGGGTTGAATGTGCCCAGTTCAAGGGTACCAGGTTCAATAGTGCCTGCTTCAAAGGCACCTGAGTTTGATGTACAGACTGTCTGTTGTGAGGATGCTGTAACTGTACCTGAGTTTACTGTACAAACTGTCCGTGATGAAAATGTTCCTGTTACTGTTATAAATGCTTGTGACAATGATGTAGGTAATGCCAATATGTGCCATTCTGACAGTGTACCTGTGCTAGCCATACCGCACAGCTGCACTGCTCGGAACCCGAGCTCAGAACAGGTGGAGGGGGTTCCGGCCTCCTCCCCCTCCTCTGACCGCAGGGATGAGACCTTTCAGCCGCTGGCCTCGTGTGACATGAGCCAGTTGGCTGAAACTGACAGCGCCATATTCTCAGCCGCACTACAAAGTGACCCAAGCCTGGAGGTGCTCAGGCAGCGAGCCGCTGAGCCCCTCGCAGACGGGGCCGCTTTCAAGGTGTACTGGGAAGGTGGGAGACTGTACAGTGAGTCTGCACAGCCCCCTACAGGTAGATCCCACGCGAATACCAAATGGCTTGTGGTCCCGAGTGCGTTCAGGGGACATGTGCTGAAATCCGCACATGGTAATCCTCTGACCGGGCACTCGGGTGTCCGCAAGACACTCGCCGGTATTCGGAAACAGTTTTATTGGCCCCGGATGAACAGGGATGTAGCCAACTACTGCAGGGCATGTGCCGTCTGTCAGGAGCTGGGAAGGTCCAGGGATTCCCGCGGGGTTCCCTTAGGTCCACAGCCACTCAGCAGGGGAACCCTGCGTGGGCTGGCTGTTGACCTAACCAACCCACTGCCCGTTGTCCGCAGTCCCGGCAGACACCACGTCCGACTGCAGTGGCGCAAACGCCCTGTCCAGAACGGTCCATGTTGGGTCAACCCTGAGGGTAGCCGACCGCGACCGGTCCAGGGGAACCGAGCCACAGGCTCCAATAGGTTTTCCCGCCGTACCGGCAACTCGAGACCCGTCAGCCAGGCTAGCGGCGCCGCCACACATCTTGCGGATGAGTGGCTAAGCCACGGACAAGGGGGGGGGCTGTCACGGACGATTGCGGGGACGCAGGCGCGTCCTGGAACCGCCCGTGAAGAAAAGAACGATCGCACTCGATTCCTGCGTCGATTGCGCTTCAAATCGGTACAATCTGGATTTATTGTGTAGGAGGTCTGCAGTCCCTTCTTAGCAGAGGAATAGCATCACCTTAACTGCAGGATGGCTCTTTTGATATGCTAATGAGCCTAATCTGCCCTGGAGGGCCCTGGCTTCAAGCTGTGCTGATGGCCATCCATCAGGTACAAGGTGACAAGCATCCTGGCAGAAGCAATCTAGCTGGGGGGAAAGCCAGACCCACTGGCTCCCTCACTGCAGGGGAGATGACACCTAGCTGGCTGCCCCAAACTTCAAAGAAGCCTTTGCCTGGGAATAACCTCTGTCTCATAGCCATATCTATAACTTCCCAGATCTGTCATATTTCTGGGGTTCCTAAGGTGGCAGCAGTGCCAAACGTGGGGGAAGGGTAGCATGAGCCCCGGTGCTGGTTCTGAGGAAGTTTCAGAACATTCTGAGGTAAGGACTACCAGCTAGGCAGTCTCAAAATGCCCTGATGATACCGCAGGGGTCCCACCCCTCATGTCTGGTATCAGGGCGCTGGGTAAATCGAGACAGACCTGAAAATGTTAATAAATCTGCCCTGACCTGTACGGTTCTGTGAGATAGAGCCCATATATGGGTAGATATGATTTCTAGCCCCAGTACAAGAGGAGGGCTCATCTCATCTTTGAAGGAGGTGTATAGCTCCCCGCCCTCACTCCCTCCTACTGAAGCAGGGGCATAAGAATGGCTGAGGACTAAAACTCAGTGTCCTCCATTCTGAAACATCTTGAACTCATTTATGCCAGCTTGAGGATATGCTGGCATCTGCCTGGTCTGAACTCTGGACTTTGATTGAAACCAAGGACTTTACAAGTTTTCCCACTAAAGGACCTCTTTCCACCTACTAAGTATTTTTCTCCCTTCTTTTATTTTCTTACTGGTTATTACTGTCTTAACGATTGTTGATTTTAATAATTGTCTGTATATATTAATTATTTATATTGCGTGAATAAACGACTTTCTCCAAGTCATTCACTTTCCGCTACCCTACTTATCAGCACACACACAGAAGTGATCCCGTGTCTCTGAAGATACGCTACTGTTTGTTGTTGGCTAGACAGAATATCGTGTGTTTAACCGTTTTATTCGCAGGATTAGTCAGTCAGTAAATCGGGTCCACTGGCCCATACCAGTGGTGGTGGCAAATCCCATGAACCAGTGGGTGACGTTGTAATCACCCATATCTCACAGGCTCCCTTCTGGTCGGGCTGCTGCCCAAATTCCTGTCTGTTTCTGCGCAAAGATCGCGACCAAAGCTTGCATGGTCTGTGTGCAGAAACCGATTGGAAGGCAATCTGTGGTCTGACCACTAGGGCTCCTGTGACAGGGGCTAAAAGGTTAAGCCCAAGGCAGGCTCGATGGTCGCTATTTTTCTCGAGGTTTTCATTTTTGATCACATATACGCCAGGTAGTAAGAATACCAAGGCAGACGCACTCTCTAGGTGTTTCGAACCGGAGACAGCACAGCCCGCTGTCCCCGAGACCATTGTCCCACGAAGAGTGGTGTTGGCCGCTACCGAGACTTGGGTGGACTGGAAAGAGACGTTGAGTCCCTTCCAGCAGGATATCCCGGAAGGAAAACCTGATGGGGTGTTATTCGTCCCGTTACCGTTCCGTCTCCAGATCTTGGAGATGGTCCACTCTCACAAAAATGCGGGACATCCTGGAGCGTCTAGAACGCAAGATCTCGTGGCCAGATGTGCATGGTGGCCTTCGTTAGCCGCTGATTGCAAGGAGTTTGTTAGGGAATGTACAGTGTGCGCAAAAAGCAAGCCCTCCCGCCTGGCATCTGTAGGTACATTGCAGCCTTTGCCCACCCCGAGTGAGCCATGGACCCACCTGTCCATGGATTTCGTGGGAGAGCTTCCGAGATCTGAGGACATGTCAGTCATCTGGGTGGTGGTCGACCGTTTTAGTAAAATGGCCCACTTCGTGCCCCTGAAAGGACTCCCCTCGGCCCAAGAACTGGCCGATTTGTTTGTCAACCATGTCTTTAGACTACATGGCATTCCAGAAGACATTGTATCCGATCGGGGAGTCCAGTTTGTTTCGAAATTTTGGAGGGCATTTTGTCACCAGATGGGCATGAAATTGTCATTTTCTTCGGGTTACCACCCACAGACAAATGGCCAGACGGAGAGGGTCAACCAATCATTGGAGCAGTTTTTGAGATGTTACGTTGCCGAGGCGCAGAATGATTGGGTCAAATATTTACCTTATGCAGAATTTGCCCACAACAACCTAAAGAGCTCTTCCTCAGGGTTCTGTCCATTTCAGATTGTGACAGGGAAACTGCCGAAATTCTCTCCACTGCCAGTTGCGTCCACTCCGTTCCCAGCCTTGGAGGCTTGGCAAAGGTCATTTAAAGACATGTGGTGGACCATCAAGAATAATCTCATAAAAGCATTTCAGAGTCAGAAGGGTCAGGCTGACAAGAGACGCTCCTTGGAATGGAGATTCCAACCAGGAGATTTGGTTTGGGTGTCTACCCGTCACCTGTCACTAAAGCAGCCTTCTGACAAACTTGGTCCCAGGTTCGTGGGTCCATTCCCAGTGACTAGGAAGATCAACGATGTCACATATACCGTTGATCTTCCCACCAGCATGCGGGGAGTGAGATCTTTCCACGTGTCACTTCTCAAACCCGCAGTCCAGATGGGTCCCACTCCTCCTCCTCCTGTTTTGGTCGATGCCCAACCCGAGTATGAGGTAGAGAAAATCATAGATTCACGCACTGTACAGAATTCAGTGCAGTATCTCGTACATTGGAAGGGATACGGCATTGAGGAGAGGCAATGGGTGCCTGGGAACCGCATGCATGCGGACGAGTTGGTGAGAGAGTTCCATGCTGCACATCCAGGGAAACCTGGAAGGAGCTGTCCGGAGTCCACTCCTCGGGGGGGGGGGGGGGTACTGTGAGAAAGCGCGGAGGAGCCGCCGCCATGAGCCGGCGGCGGGCGGCTCCTTCCGCACTCAGCCTTGTCTCGCACGGAGAGGCAGCCGCCTCCTCGCATCATGAGGCGGCTGCCTCCGTGCATGAGGCCGCAGAACGCGGCGAAACCGCCGCGTTGGGTGCGGCGAGTAGCCCGCCGGTCCCCGCTGCGGAGTCACCGCTGAGCGGGGCTGCGCTGGCTGGGACTCGTAGTCCCTCAGTATTCAGAGTGACGCGCGCGCGCGCGCGCACTCAAGGGAGATTTATGACAGGTAGAGGGGAGTCAGCTGACCAGGCTGGTCAGCTGACCCGGATTCTGCACCTCATTGGCTCATCACTGAGGGAGGTGCTGGGGGAACATTTGAGTATATATACTGCCGGCTGTTCACTTCTCTGGTGTCTGGCGTTGCGTTCACATACGTGGGAGCACCCAGATCCGTTAGTCAGATCCGTTAGTGTGCCGGGACCAGCTGGAGCTGTAATCCTACACTAAAGCTAGATTTGTTGATAGCTTAAAGTACTAGTTTTATTGTGATTATTTGTTATGACTTCTTGCCTGCCTTGACTATCCTCCTGAACTCTGACCTTGTACCTTGTTATATCTGATACTCTGTTGCCGACCCCGGCTCGCTCCTTGACTCCGCCTTTGCCTACTGATTTTGTACCCCGATATCTCTGATACCTCGTTACTGAACCCTGCCTGTACCTTGACTCCGCCTTTGCCTACTGATTTTGTACTTTATCTGTCCGTGTGTATACGACCTGGCTTGTCCGACCTCGAGAACCGACCTCACGATTGGAGGCGGTTCCCCGTCCTGTTAGTGACACTCCCGCCTGAGTGCCACTTTCGGACTTTCCTTCCCACTGTCAGTCTGACTCCTCCCGTCTTGGAGAGCTCAGACCTGCGGGAGGAATCTGTGCAGTTTTCCTTGCTGCACTGAGGCTTGTCCTCTGTATTACTGTTGCACCAATCACAACACTCTACCCTGGTGACCAGAGGTTAGCTAGTATATTGGATTATCGGTGATACTGCAGATCACATATAATCTGGTATACGTCTGTATTTCCCGTGATACTGCAGATCACCGGTAATCAGACCTCTCTGTGCTTCACCGAGCGTTACAGCAATACTGTACTCTACTTGGGAGTGCTTGTTAGTAGCATGAGGGCTCCATGCAGGGTTATTTTCAATGATATCTCTGACTAGATTTTGTTTCTAACTGATATCTGTCCTTCCCATGTCCAATTTCAACAACGGTGTAAAGAGAATTGTACAGAATATGATGGACTCCTGTGAGTATGATGTATTTTAGTCTCTTCTAATAGGGGACTGACTACCTGGAGGAGCACTGTGATTTGAAAAGAAAATGTTTTTCTTCTTGAACACAGAATGTGATGTTCCTGAGGGTCTTCACACCAGAATTACCTTTATCTATACACTGGTGTCCAGCAAGCTTCACTGTAGTGTGTGGCATCAGGGCCACTATGAGGGTCGTTCTACACTCCTGTGGTGCAGTTGTGGTATGGTTTGGAGCACCGTGCATTATAGCCTCACACGACCCCCAAAATAATAAAAGCATTTTCCAGTGCACTTCAGGGATTACCGTGGTAACACAATGCAGCTTCTGCGGTACCCAGAGCACTTTGATCACATGACGATGCGCAGGCGTGTTATGTTCCACTGATTGTAATGGCCACTGCGGCGAGCTGCGACAGGAGAGAACTGTGACACAACTAACCACGGTAAGTGTGAAAGGGGCCTAATTGTTTCCCTAGTGTTAGCGTACAACCAGTGGAATCATATTTGTCTTCTGCATTTATTGTAATAAGGTTACGGTACCCTCTGGCTTTTTACTTATTTCTTACGGTACAGACAACATGTTAGGATCAATAGCCGTATTGAATCAAACCCCAAAACACAGAGCTTAATGGAAACTGGACGTGACATGTATTACTTTGGAAACAGAAGCTGGTCTCAAGAAAACAGGATTTTTTTTATTACTATTCAAAGACCAGACTCCATAGCAACTCCTAAACAGGAACAAAATAATCAGCTTACTCTTATCTGTTCCACGGCCTGCTTAAAAAAGAAAGCAGATTAAAAAGACACTAAAGCCTAAACACAGCGCTTTTCCAACATGTTTGTGCTGGATTAGTCTTATGTTTTTTAAGACTAATCTTACAAACTTGTTACTTTTTCATTTTCTTGTGTGATATGATACACTGATACATAATGCTTAGGTTTGCTACATCTATTGTGACCCCCTTCTGCATGACTAATAAGTGAAGGGATTTCAATGCAAATCCAAAAATCCAAAAGGGACTAGCATCCTGTTTCATCACGTTACAGTGTACCAACACAGCTGGCTCAATTCACTAAGGCTGTGATATTATTTCCTCACTGGTGATATTTTACAGACAGCAAAATAGCACGTTTCATGTCAGATCACAAGGGTTTTCACCCAATACTTTATTTTAAAGTGTACCAGAGACAGTGTTATACCAAGATGTTTTACTTACCTGGGGCTTCCTCCAGCCCCATAAGCATGTGTGAGTTTCTCGCCCTTCTCCTGCGGTCCTCCATTCAGCCGCAATCAGCCCAGGTAACTGGCTCAGTTGCGTCAGTTGGGGTCTTCTGAGCTGTCCCGCGCATGTGCAGAAGACCCCGACTGATGTGACTGAGCCACTTACCGGGGCTGATTGCCGATGAACGGAGGCACCCAGGAGAACAGCAAGGGACTCAGATGTGCTTATGGGGATCAAGGAGGAGGCCCTGGGTAAGTAAATAATAGCGTAAAACCATATAAAAATGTTAATTATATTAAAAATGCGCACTCACATTCCAGTAGAGTTTGTTGAGCATAGAGTTTTTTAGGGCTCTACCCCTTCACGTTGGCCATCTGGCTGGCTCCCCGTGCTTGTGTATAAGGTCCGTTCCTCGGTCTCCCCGCACACCACACCGGCTCACTTCCGCATCTGCGGCCATGCCCTACTAGTTTCGTCCCTTTGGACTCATCAGGAGCATGCGCAGATGCTTCCGTGATGCGTAGTTATAGTCGCGTATCCACCCCGTCCTGCCCACTAAAGCTAATTGGCTCACTTGCCGCTTCCGCGATCTAGTCACCGTGGAGCGCAAACAGGCCACTCATATCCTCATATGTGCTATCCTCCATAAAAGCACACATATGGGGAAATAGCGCTACAAAATCGATTTACTATAAGAGTCAAAATATAAAAATATTTGTGTGCAGAACCGAATCCCTATTATTTTATACTGACACCTTCCAATTAGACTGAGCCAACCAACATGGCCCACGCAAATAGAGGCATCATTACTACATAACATCGCTCCACATTACATATACATATCCAATCCACATCGTTTCAAATGTCATTTACATACAAAGATGTTTTATTTTTTATTTTATTGGCATGCACAATTAGAATGGGACAAACCTTGCATCAGTGCCCACCCCTTATAATAATCAACTATAACACGTTAAAGGTGTATCAAGTATATATATAGAAAATGATAACAAAATGATAATAAAAAAATTAAGATTTAACAAACCCCATACTCTCCTGTATCTCCTAAAAGACTAATAATCCAAACTCCCAGTGAGAATTAAACACGCATACCATTACATTTGTCAACTCCTATACCTTGACATAACAATTCAATCGTTGCTTAAAGAGACACTGAAGTCTCTTAAAAATCTATTTTTATTATAACAAAATCCTCTTTAACATATCATCCCTGCAGCTATAAGCTATCTAAATCCGTAGATGTGGAAGTGAGCCGGTGTGGTGTGCGGGGAGACCGAGGAACGGACCTCATACAAGAGCACGGGGAGCCAGCCAGGTGGCCAACGTGAAGGGGTAGAGCCCGAAAAACTCTATGCTCAACAAACTCTACTGGAACGTGAGTGTGCATTTTTAATATAATTCAAATTTTCATATGGTTTTATGCTATGGGAAGGACTATGTACTTTATTTGAGGTGATTGCTGTGGATACACTGTTGGGGAAAGTACCACCTATAGGAGCCAGTGTAGGTGGGGGATTGCCTGAAAATATTCCAGAGGCGAGTGTGACCTATCTAGCCGAGGGTCATCTTCTAAGGGTGAGTGCCCACTTCTGAGGGTGAGGTGGTGGTGGTCACTCCATATGCACCTGGGAAACAAGTCTGGCATGGAAGTGGAGACATAGGACTTTGAATATATTGCATTTAGAAATGTGAACACAGCAGGAGCACTATTTCCTTCTTTACTTTTAGTTGTCTTGTTAATTTTAAGGAGCGCACCACCGTATAATTGTAGATACGCTCAAGTTGGTCAGCGCAGTGTGTTTGGACTTGCATTATAATTAACATTTGTTATGAACTGCATTTCTTAAATCCACTAGGGATGGTCAATGAGATGCAAATAATGACAGGCCTTTCTTCAAAATGCAGCCAATCATAGATAAGACACTTGCATCTGTACAGCGAGTGGCTCTGATTCCTCCGCTGGCTGGACTTGGCACTCTCCTCTCCACCCTCCTTAGTAGTAGGACTGTACTGCGCTCCACACATTACCAGGAGCGTCATCACTCACAAGGGAAGAGATACCCGGGAGTGCGTACAATGTGGGAGGACTGTGATGATACTTTTATCAGTGATTGAAAAGTAGAAGTGGTAACACTGTATTCTCTTTTGTTTATGTTCACATTATTCCTTAATTTCCCCAGGCTGCTTATCTGTACAGTACTGTATATCCAGTGCTATTGCCATTCTTCTCATCTTACAAATGTTATTAGGCATCAGCTCACTTGCAACCAGCCTGAAGAGAGCAGCCGACCATGGGTTTCACACTGACATGTAATGCATGTGCCACCCACTGTTTACTATATCCAGAGTCAGTAGGGGCCAAAAAACATGTTACTATAACAGAAGTTTTGTTAAATCAGAGTTCACTATACCAGGCATTGCTCTCATAGACTTATAAAGATTGGACCTGGAGAGGTAGTTTACTATACCCAAATGTTTACTATACCAGAGTTTATTATAAGCATATTATACTGTAGTTAGCACCATCTTGTCTGGGAATCTAGCAGAGATTATTGGAAGCTCACTGCCTCACTAACACCTGTGTTTCCTCACCTAGCTTCTCCACCCTACTAACCTCTAGATTGTAAGCTTGCAAAGGCAGGGACCTCCTCCTGTTGTTTCTTAGTCTGCTGTAATCTGCACCAGTATTGTTGATATCGTAAACCACACATCAACTATGTATGTATTTGTACTTGCTGGATGTCTTGATTGTACAGAGCATTGAACTCATCATGTACAGTATCTATGCCCCACACTGTTTGTTTTGTACTATGTAATAATAATAATAATAATAATAAGGCGTATACAGTAAATCTTAACTACTGCGTTTTGGCCAATAACAGAGTCCTGCAGGGCTAAACCATTATGTGAGCACAAGATAAATAACATGTATTTTTAGAAAGACAACCAATACACTCATGTCTTTTTTATATTTTCTAACAATATTGGAAGACCCAGTACTAATGTAGGCCTAAATTCTAAGCTCCACACACCCTCTTTTTCCTCTTTCAGTTTCTTTCTGTTGTCTCTCTAGGGATTGTTGTCTCTATAGGGATTATACTGTATATCAGGACAAGAAATGTTTACATTTTCTGAATACACAGATTTTCATTTTTTGCATTGCTTGTGTTTTGTTTTGTTTTTTGTTTGTTTGTTTGTTTGTTTTGCTGTTTCTTTTATAACCCTCAATGAAAAGAGTTTATGCCCTACAAATTGCTCTATTTGTATAATGGTACATTGTTATGCTATTTATGTCCCATCATTGCTAATAAAAAGCTCAGTTGGGAAAAAAAAAAGAAATCATAAAGCTTTGATTGTTCTTTGTTAATGATCCAAAATACCATAAAAACAGCACCCTCTATTACACACCTTTGTAATACGAAGTTGTAGCATACATATTTAAAGATAGATAGATTTAACATTTCTGAATTTTAAATAAAGCAAATAACTGACTGAAAATCAGTTCGGTTTCTCTGTAACCTGAAGGCTGAATAGGAAGGGGCCAGTGTAAAGCTCTTGCTATGGGGCACTGTCATATTTGGTTACATCCCTGGAACAGCGCCAGCAGAAGAAGAACGAACCTATCACTGCAACACATACTGGCACCAATTCTGCTGACTTGATTTCCAAGACCAACGAGTAAATCAACCACTTTGGATCAATTTTTTACATTTTACATTTACTATCACTGATGCTGATAGTCTGCAGCTAAATCTTTCATACAGGCATGCTGTTTGTCCTGTGTAACACAATACATTCATTTTACACGTTCATTTTCACAAAGCTAAGTCCAGGAATGCATTTAAGATCATCAACAAGAGGTTGGATGTAAATAGTTTGACACCCTAACTGCCTTGTGCCACTGTAAATACAACAAATCCCTCCTGATCTCGGCCCCCTCATCCATGTGCAGACAACCTCCTCTGACAAGAACCAGTCTTGCACTGCAGCTTCCAGCAGTAGTATGGTGATATTGGATATCACTACATGAACTGCCATATCCACTAATGGCCGAATAACACTATATACTGTAGACACGTGCTTACACGCACATGAACACGCACACGCAACACACACACTCACCGCATATTCCAGTTGTTGCCGGCAGTCCTGCTGTTTCCGAGTTTGGAGATGAATTCCTGGAACTGTCTGCGGACTCTGGGTACTGTCGTCTGACCAGACATCTATTAAAAGGATAATTGGATTAGGAGGGACTAAAATGTACAGTATTAAAGCATTGTTGAATCTGAACTCTGTGTATTGATTAAAACACATATACAATAAGACCTACATCCGCAACAAAGGTATTTAAATAGATAATCATCTTTTGCAAATACCTTAAAATTAGTCCCTTTTGGATTTTTGGATTTGCATTGAAATAAAGGTAACATAAGTGATGGATGTGTTTTATAAATCCAGAAATCCAGTAACCCTAACTCCAGGACACCAAGAATATTAGCTATACTTCTGAGCAAATAACCAGAATTCCAAGTAATGCTGGAAGTTTTACTTTACATTACAGCAGTTACAAATAGACATTAATTAATCTCAGACTCCTTAACGTTATCAGCAACCCTCCTGGTGATCTTACCAGTACCTAGGAGCATGAACTAATGCTAACAGGAGCAAGAAGAACTAAATGTAGAAAAGAGGGGGCACACCAGAGGCTGCAAAACGTAGCTTGTATTGCGGAGCAGTGACACTACATGTTACGGACATGCAGTTCCTTCATCAGGTGTATAACAGTAGCTGGACACACATACACTGAAGATATAGGATCCATGTGAGCTGCCCCACCCAGGCTGGACACATGCCCTGCCTTGCACACACCATTAATCCTTCATGAGATATAAATAAATGCAAATCTATGTGAACCAATACACTCCTTTAAATGTTCATAAGTTCATAAGTCCATACACAGTCAATGGCACTCCCGCAGACTACCAACTAAAAAAATGCAAGAACTGAACGTGATTTTGGGCACTTCTGTATAGAATACCCCACAATGACCTGTGAAGATAAATGTTAATGGCATAAGACAATGTACCCCAATACTGCATAAAACATTGTTAAACATCGACCGATTTTGTACAAATTGTACAATTTTATAAAAAAATCTGAGAGGCAATCTCTCATTCATCCCTTTTGGCGATACAACCTTCATCAAATGTATCCAGCGTGCCTCTCTTTTTTTTTTTTTTTTTCCTCGAAATCACCATTAGCAGGAAAATCAACTGCTTCAAGAACACACCATTTTAGTTGCATGGCATTATGTCCTGCCTCCTCGAATTGTCTAGACACAGGTGTATCATAACTATCTTCACCCTTTGCATACTTATTTTATGCTCTTGTATGGGGGTCCGCACTGGACGTGTGGTCTCCCCCACATACATGAGGCCACAAGGGCATTTTAAACAATGACCGATTCCTAACTGGGAACAATAGTGATGATGCCCAGGTATTCACATGGGGGTGATTTTGAAAAAAAAATTAAAAGAAAAAGAGGCACGCTGGACCGTTTGAGCAATCTGGTTGAGGCTAGGCACCGTCATATTCCCAGGTACTCACACCTGGGTGCTGTCTCCTTGGATTGTTACTTTGCAATGCAGGAGCAAGAAGTGTCTGGAACAGATTTCCTTTGTGCCTGCTAGGCCATCCAGACTAAGGTCACCATGGTCATTTTTGGCCTCTAGTACACTTTGAACAGATAGACCTCTCATCCAAGCCATAATAATGTGGGTCAGAGTGAGAAGTTCTGGCAACATTGCAGATAGGGCTGGTGACAGGCATGGCTCTGTCCCTAGGATGGGAACAGGGACCCCAGGCAATGCAAACCCCAGAAACAGCAGAAATGTTCTGCTGAGTGCTGTGAACTCTGACCTGTAGGGGAGGGATTTGATAAGTTTATGGAGAGGGAACGTGAGTGGGAAGAGGTGAAAGCCAATTTCGTGCCAGGTGATTATTAAAGTCGATAATTACCAATACAAACACATTCCCTGGTTAACAAGAGACAGAACAAAGTCTGCTGTAACTTGCACACAGCAGACTAAGAGACAATAGGAGGAGGTCCCTGCCTTTGCAAGCTTACAGTCTAAGGGTTAAATATGATGCACGTAGAAAGAGTGCAGGTTGCAACAAACAGCCACAGTAAATTCACCTTTGCAAACAAACTGAATATCTAACAATCTAAATAATACACACAAACTATGTACAGTGGGATGTGAAAGTTTGGGCAACCTTGTTTATCGTCATGATTTTCCTGTATAAATCTTTGGTTGTTACGATAAAAAATGTCAGTTAAATATATCATATAGGAGATACACACAGTGATATTTGAGAAGTGAAATGAAATTTATTTGGATTTACAGAAAGTGTGCAATAATTGTTTAAACAAAATTAGGCAGGTGCATAAATTTGGGCACCACATAAAAGAAATGAAATCAATATTTAGTAGATCCTCCTTTTGCAGAAATTACAGCCTCTAAACGCCTCCTGTATGTTCCAATGAGAGTCTGGATTCTGGTTGAAGGTATTTTGGACCATTCCTCTTTACAAAACATCTCTAGTTCATTCAGATTTGATGGTTTCCGAGCATGGACAGCTCTCTTTAACTCACACCACAGATTTTAAATTATATTCAGGTCTGGGGACTGAGATGGCCATTCCAGAACATTGTACTTGTTCCTCTGCATGAATGTCTAAGTGGATTTTGAGCAGTGTTTAGGGTCGTTGTCTTGTTGAAAGATCCAGCCCCGGCACAGCTTCATCTTTGTCACTGATTCCTGGACATTGCTCTCCAGAATCTGCTGATTCTGAGTGGAATCCATGCGTCCCTCAACTTTGACAAGATTCCCAGTCCCTGCACTGGCCACACAGCCCCACAGCATGATGGAACCATCACCACATTTTACTGTAGGTAGCAGGTGTTTTTCTTGAAATGCTGTGTTGTTTTCCCTCCATGCATAATGTCCCTTGTTATGCCCAAATAACTCAATTTTAATTTCATCAGTGCACGGCACCGTATTCCAAAATGAAGCTGGCTTATCCAAATGTGCTTTAGCATACCTCAAGTGGCTCTGTTTGTGCTGTGGGCGGAGAAAAGGTTTCCTCTGCATACAGCATCTCCTTGTATAGAGTGTGCCGAATGGTTGAACGATGCACAGTGACTCCATCTGCAGCAAGATGAAATTGTAGGTCTTTGGTGCGTTGTGGGTTGACTGACTGTTCTCACCATTCGTCGCTTCTGTTTATCAGAGATTTTTCTTGGTCTGCCACTTCGAGCCTTAACTTGAACTGAGCCTGTGGTCTTTCATTTCCTCAATATGTTCCTAACTGTGGAAACAGACAGCTGAAATCTCTGAGACAGAGTTCTGTATCCTTGCCTAAACTATGATGGTGAACAATCTTTGTCTTCAGGTCATTTGAGAGTTGTTTTGAGACCCCCATGTTGCTACTCTTCAGAGAAATTTAAAAGAGAAGGGAAACTTAAAATTTACCCCCTTAAATACTCTTTCTCATAATTGGATTCACCTGTGTATGTAGGTCAGGGGGTCACTGAGCTTACCAAGCCAATTTGAGTTCCAATAATTAGTTCTAAAGGTTTTGGAATCAATAAAATGACACTGCCCAAATTTATACACCGGCCTAATTTTATTTAAACAATTATTGCGCACTTTCTGTAAATGCAATTAACTTCATTTCACTTCTCAAATATCACTGTGTGTGTCTGCTATACGATATATTTAACTGACATTTTTTAACATAACAACCAACTATTTATACAGGAAAATAATGACGATTAGCAAGGTTGCCCAAACTTTTGCATCCCACTGCATATACAGAACCAGGGAATTACATGACACATCTGAATCAGACAACAGGGCAGGAATGGAATACAAAATCAAAGCCATGAGTAAAACAACAGGAACAGAACTAGAAGTTTAGATTTAACACACACTGAAGCTCTAACAAAAGCCTAGGAAGGATGGAGTCCTTAAAGAAAACCAGAGACGAAGCACCCTCATGTATTTTACCTTATATATCAATGAGAACATGACAGTAAACACCTACTCTGCTATTTGTTTCATTCTTCACTGCTCATTCTGCCTGTAATTAGCTCT
This sequence comes from Hyperolius riggenbachi, assembly GCF_040937935.1. NCBI lineage: Eukaryota > Metazoa > Chordata > Amphibia > Anura > Hyperoliidae > Hyperolius > Hyperolius riggenbachi. The sequence continues at coordinate 486,399,196 of NC_090646.1, forward strand.
GATAAGAATCCTCGACTGAGTATTCAGTCTAGCTTTGACCATCATGATTGTAGCTGAGTCAGTCTTCTGTGATGTCTTTTCATGCCCAAGTCTGCCCCCTTGTGGCTCTGATTTCCTGCTATTTATCCTCCTAGAAGGAAATCAGAGCCACAAGGGTGCAAACTTGGGCTTGAAAAGACATCACAGCGGACTGACTCAGCTATAATCATGATGGGAAAAGCTAGACTGAATACTCAGTCGGGGATTCTTATTAGAGCTAATAACAGGCAGAATGAGCAGTGAAGAATGAAACAAATAGCAGAGTAGGTGTTTACTGTCATGTTCCCATTGATATATATGGTAAAATACATGAGGGTGCTTCGTCTCTGGTTCTCTTTAAATAAGGAGTTCACGGCTATTGTATTGATTTAATATAAATATTACTAAATGGTTATCTGCAGGTAAACATTCAAAGTGTGTGATGGTCTTATCATAGGACACCAACCACAGGTAAAACAGAGACTTACAGGTTGGGTCAATGTCTGTAGATGACCATCAGCCGGTGAATAAGTAAAAGTCTAATACAGCCCAGGCACAAGATACCAGAAACAAAAGCAGGGAGGTGCGTCAATCCTAGTATAATATTAAAGTGGGCTTCTGCCCACAGCCTGTGCATGAATAGGAAAGGTGGGCAGGGAAGGAGCACAGTCACATGGCTGAACAACTCAGCTCCAGAATCCAGAGGAAGGAGCCATGGTAGTGAATTGCATTTATTAGGTAAGAATAAGGTCTTTTCCTCAGGTTTGCTACATTTTCAGAATCAGAATTTACTTTGCCAAGTGCAACGGGGGTTGTACAGGGAATTGGTTGTGGCACTACAGGGCCGGTGGTGGTACAGCAGCATACAGTGGTACAGAAGACAACAGTATAGTGCAATATGGATTCATGAGACAGATACAGTAACGTACAGTGGTACATAAAACAGCAGTATGGTGCAACATGAGTACAGAAGATAGACACAGTAGAGTATACAAATGTAGGCATATCTATAAGCATCTGCATATAGGTATACAGGATTAGTATCGGTACACTTCAATGTATCAACCATCTACAGACTTGAGTGGAACCCCATATCATTAGCTGAACAAATAGCAGTGTTCATTTAGACAGCCAAAGGAAAATCACGTGGTTTCAATAGGGCACCTTTTATTGTTCCAAAAGATGATTTGTCACCACTGTAAACAACTTTCCATTGAAGGCACCAGTTGTAACAATTTTAATTTGAAAATACCATGATATGGATAAGTAAGAATTTAAGTTTATTCAAACCAAGGTTTAAAATGGCAAGAACAGTGGGGCAAATTTATCAAAACCAGCGCCGGAAAAACTGGAGCAAAAGCAATGCAAAAGTGGAGCAGATCCCTAGAGCAAGAGTCCTGGTCATCCACAGCAATTGCTCCATTACTGCACCCATTTCCTCCAGTTTTCCATGCACTGGTTTTATTCAATCTTTCACAGGGCTTGATTCACAAAGCCGTGCTAACTGTTTGCACGGGTGTGCTAAGCAGTTAGCACGTGAAGTGCCGCTCGCGGACTTTTGCGCGCGCAAAATGCCGCGATTCGCACGATCGCGGACTTTTGTGCGCGCAATTTGCCGTGATTCCCGGCAAATTGCGTGCACAAAAGTCCGCGATCGCGCGAATCGCAGCACTTTGCGCGCCCAAAAGTCCGCGAACGGCACTTCACGTGCTAACTGCTTAGCACACCCGTGCAAACAGTTAGCACGGCTTTGTGAATCAAGCCCACAGTATTTTCTTCAGAATTTTTTGTCTTAACTGTCCTAAATCTAGGAGTTATAATGCATTGTCTTTTTCCAAACTATTTACACAGGGAAGGCCTAGCAACAGTCATGAAAAAATACAGGTAGCAACAGCCATGAAAAAATATGATAAAAATACAGACTAAGCAAAGAAACATGTGCAATAACCCACGAGAACCAACTGATATTGACCTTTCAGTAGTACCGGTATAATTTCAGCTGCAATCTGATTTGTTGCCTTGGGTAACTGTGCTTTGTACTCGAAGATAGTTTATAGACTGTGTATAGACAAAGCTTGACAGCATAATGTATACATTTCAGTTCTGGAACTAAACTGACAACATTATTTACAGATGTTTGCTTCAGGAGGTTTCAGTGATTTAACAACCTCAGAGCAGTAGATATATATTACAGCATTTCACTGTGCAGCATAAAGACAAATCTCATTTAAACGCTGTGAAGTTTCATTCTACCAGCTACATAATCAGAGACATTGAGATTTTTGAAAGCTGTATTTATTACTTTTTGGGGTTTTTTTTAAGTAGTTTGATTCAGTCCTTATAGATTTGTTGCATCCATCTACTTCCTTCCTATATTCTTTAGCAACCAATTACATTTGAGCTCCTCTAATCTGCTTTCCAAACATCAGAGAACTTCACTGGAAACATTGATAGACAATGAAATTGAGCAATATTTAAGTGTCTTATCTTGTTTTCTTCATGTGAGCAGTACGTGAAATATGAAAAGCCTTAGTGAAAAACCCATACTAGTATGAATAACGGTTCTGATTACGCACTCTTTAAATAATGCTTCTGATAATATTTAAATAGTTTAATATAGAAAGAGCAAAGCTAATTACTGGAATTACTCAAAGCAATGTTAATAATATTGAGCAGCCATTACTACCATAAAAAGATAATGACGAAAATTCAATGTGACATGTTGCTGATGCTTTTTTCTCTGTAACTTTATAGGAACTGACAGAGCCATTTTTCCTGAATACGCTCTGATCCAGCAGCTCCTTTTGAAGTTGAAAGGCCTGTAAAAAAGGAATAAGGCCTGCAGTATACTTTATTTTTTTTCACAGAGAATAAATCAGTCTTTAAAGTCCTTCAGATGTCAATGACCTTCAACAACTCTGGGATGGACATAGACCTACAAGGGTGGCCAACTATGCAAGCACAGCCCGAGTGCATGGAGGTAGAAGTCAATCAACAGGCAGGTAGTTAAACATGTATACTTACCTATATGTATAGTGAAGAAGTAAGGAACAACTAGACGTTTCTAATAGCACTGTCTACAGATATTTCACAGGGGTCTCCACTCCAAACGGGTCCATGAAGACTTTTACGCCCACAACAGAAGGTGATATGTTTCTGCTGCTCATAAAACAGGCAGCATAACCACAGTATGAGCATTGAGTTCCCACTAACCTGTAGGTTCCAGGCATTTTTAGCTCGATTTACTGCAAACATTTCTATAAGTGTTGCCATCCCAAAAGTGATGGGACAGTTTAGCAAACATTGTTCAGTTGCTGCTACTTTATGTAGAAAGCACCAACCCCTAACACAGATTAGATAAACGTTCAGTTGCTGATATGTACTAAGGCTAAGGAAAATGTCACTTTTTCTAGCCTATGTAAGCCTTTTAAAGACACAAATTGCACATAAATGAACAGGAGAAGAAATGCAACAGAAGATATTGCCCCTGATTCACCAAACTGTACGCAATGCATGCAATTTAACCTGTACTAATGCCGTCATTGCTACCTATAAAATTGCCTTGGACTACCTGTGTGTACTGTATACAGCATTCTTATGTCTCTGCCCATACTGGAAAGCTTAACTGCCATTTGTCAGGACACATTCTTTCAGGTGTAAAAATGAAAAGCAATGAAAACCTAAAAGTACACATAGGGGTTTGATTCACTATCACTATAGCCCCCTTAACGCACGCTTTGTGTGTCTTATCAGGGTTAACGTGCCTTATCAGAGTTGCCGTGCCTTATCAGAGTTAGTGTGCCTTATCAGAGTAGCATAGCGAGTGCTACGAACTTATGCCTGCTAATTGGCAATGACAAGAGCTCCACTCATCCTGCCCTGAGCCCCTGCCTGTCCAATCACTTTAAAAGACATTATTCCCGCACTTTGATTGGCTCAACAGGCTGCCTGTCACTTGACAGGAAACTTGACAGGCAGCCTATTGGGCCAATTATCACATATAAGTTCGTAGCGCTCGTTATGCTACTTTGATAAGGCACGCTAACGCTTATAAGGCACGTTTACTCTGATAAGGCATGCTAAGCGTGCAGTAAGGGGGGCTATAGTGATAGTGAATCAACCCCATAATTCCCTACAGAACTATGCCAAACCAAAACACGTTTTTGTTCTGAAGCCCTATTCCAGGAAAAACAATGCACTTTAGTTTTAGAAAGCGTGGTGAGGGGATAGAACTCTTGTTCATTTACACAGAACATACCAGAGCTGGTTAAAGCCATTAAAATAATAGAGACAAATTTTAAATAAGCAATACATAGTAGAACATAATACATTACCCAATTGTATGTTAATTATCCTGATTTCAGCATTAGAAATACTTCCTATATGAATATAGTGCTGCATGTTGATATGTAACCTCAGCCTCCCAGTGATGTATAGCCTAGGCTGTTTGGTTATGCAGCCTTCTGTCCCAGAACATCCTGGGAGACCAGAGCCCATATGCAATTAACTTTTTCTCCTGAGTTTTCTCCTAGGTGAGATTTTTAAACTTGTTAATAAAATGCCTTTTAAATCACTGCAAGAAAGAAATTGCTCAAAATAAATTTGATAGTATTATCTCACTTACTTTTTGGCACTTTTTCAATTGTATAGTGCTAAAAAGTTATTTTATATGGAAGATGAAAACTTATGTCCTAGGAGAAAAAGTGAATTGCATATGGGCCTAGGTGTTGTTTCTGCTCACTTCATAACACACAACAAGCAAACATGCCATAGTTATACACCTTGCCAGTAATAAAGGTGTCCCCACCTGTGATACATTTAAGAATGGAAATCAGAAAGAGGAAAGTTTTTACAATGGGCAACCATAGACACAAATATTTATATTGAATATTCTAAAATATAAGCAGTTTTAATTATTAAGTTACATTTAGAAAAGTTTCCTTTTATGACAGGCTATATAGATTTATTGCCCACAAAACACCCTCAAATACACATAGACCTAGAGACAGTACATGCGATACAAAACGCAAAAGAAATACTTAAAATGTAAAATGCAATTTAATTTTATATGACAATCTGGAACAAAATACATGCCAGCAACATAGCCGAATAGTCATATCCTGGAATCATAAACTAGAGGAGTAGCAAAGTTTATCATTAAAAGTAAGAAGTTCTGAATCAGGATGAAACCATTTATTGGCTAACTTAGAAGAAAAGGAGTACGCTTTTGGCTTTGAAGCCTCCATGAGACTGATTACTGTATACTGACATCATTTAGGACACACAACTTATATACAGTACATCAACGTCTTTCTTTTACTGATGGCTAACACGGTACAATATTCCACTGCTCATTGTCATTAACAAGTTGAAAGCAATTGAAAAGAATAGTGAACTGGTCTCTAGTCTAGACAGACTTATCTGAAGAACTGAACGCTGTTAATTGTCACAGACATATAACCCTTAATAAAAAAAAAAACCATTCTGTATCACAGAGACTAACCAACTGCAATTAAAACATTACTTCTGGACAGATGAGCTGTGCGATAATTAAGCTGCTGGATGTGTGAAGCAAGAGAGATTATTTCATTTTAGAATGGGAACTCACACTGTATCTGGAGTGGGGAATATTTTGGACAGAGTGGCCTGGATGCTGCTAATGAGCTGGTCTGTATTCTGGGCTGACAGCGTCAGCTGGAAATTCACCTTCTCTGTCTCAATGAGAATCTGAAACAGAATAGTAACCTAGATTATTTTATCACAGCAAATATAATTTTATTTAGTGACTTTATCATGTATATAGCAACATCTTCATCATCAGTGATTTGCACAGTTCAGGGTGTCATTCTATGGGCCCCGCCCTCCCATTGCTAGTGATCTAATGCCTTCACAACAGTTAAACAAGCTCACACACCACAGAGCAAGTTTAACTACATGCTACTCACCAAAACCCGGATCACCTACAAGACAAAAAGAGCCTAGTGGCTATTGGGTCCTCGGAGCCCTGGCTGCAATCTCCTTTGAATTCATGGTCCCATTCCATCTTTCGAAGAAGGGGGCGGGGGGTAGGAGGTAATGATGCTACCTTGATTGCCCTGTGCCCTCTTTCCATTTTTACAATGCACTCACATGTATAGAGAATTGAGGAAGAACTGAACTGGCTTACACTGGTATACAGCTTTTCTTAGACTCCTGAAGCGAATGGGATATGGAAGCTGCCATATTTATTTCCTTTTAAACAATGCCAGTTGCCTGGCATCCTGCTGATCTTTCATGCATCAGTAGAGTCTAAATCACACAAATGAAACAAGCGTGCAGTGAAACTTCAAACATCTGATCTGCATGCTTGTTTACGGTCTATGGCTAAAATTGTATTGGAGCTGTGGATCAGCAGGACAGCCAGGCAATTTGAATTGTTTAAATCCAAATAAATATGTCAGCTTCCATATCCCTCTCACTTTAGGTGTCCCTTAACCACTTCCCCTCCAAGGGGTTTTTCCCTTATAAAACCAGAGCAATTTTCACCTGTCAGCGCTCCTTCCATTCATTCGCCTACAACTTTATAACTAGTCTTATCACAATGAAGCAATCTATATATTTTTTTTTTAGCCACCAATTAGGCTTTCTTTGGAGGGTACTTTTTTGCTAAGAGTAATTTTATTCTAAAAGTGTTTTAACACCAACATTCAGGCTAAGGAGGACACGGGAGACAATACAGGACACAGGGGGACAAGCCAGGACACAGGGGAACAAAAAGACTAACAGAGGAGGACACAAGGGAGACAATACAGGACACAGGGGGACAAAAAGAGACACGAAGGAGGACACAAGGGAGACAATATAGGACACAGGGGGACAATACAGGACACTGGGGAACAAAAACAGGCACAGAGGAGGATACAACAGGGACAATACAGGACACAAAAGGGACAATACAGGACACGGGAACAATATAGGATACAGGGGGACAAAAAGAGGCATGGAGGAGAACTAAAGGGGGACAAAACAGGACACGGATCCAAAAAAAAAAAAAAAAGGCACGCAGGACACAAGGGGGACAATACAGGACACAGGAGGACACAAAGGGGCATGGAGGATGACACAAGGGGGACAGAAGGAGACATGTAGGGACACAAGGGGGGGGGGGGGACACAAGGTACAAGGGGAAATAATAATTTGGGGAGAACATCCGCAAGACACCCCTGCACCATGGACACACCAGGGTTAATTTTTTTTTCCACTGGTGTTAGTCCTCTAAACCTAGGTGCTTGTTATAGTCAGGAGCATCTTAAATAGGGATGATCACATATATGCAAATTCTTCCGAGTTGATGCAAATGTATGCACATTTTTATGCAAATGTATGCAGTTTGAAAATTCACCAATCAATTTAAAGAGAACCAGAGACGTTGGGAAATTTTTATACATACCTAGGGCTTCCTCCAGCCCCATAAGCTTGGATCATCCTCCGCTGCCTCTATTCGCCGGTACCGGGTCCCGTACTTTCGGCCAGTCCACGCACACGTAGTGCGTCACTGCCGGCGGTTGCGGCCAATTTTCCGCATGCACAGGGGCTCCCTCCATATACTTACGCGTGTGCCTCCATACTACGCAGGCACATGCGTAAGGATATGGAGGGAGCCCCTGTGCATGCGGAAAATTGGTCCACCGGAAGTGACGGGACCCGCTACCGGCGAAAGAAGCAGTGGAGGACGGCGGCTTGGGAGCGATCCAGGCTTATGGGGCTGGAGGAAGCCCCAGGTATGTATAAAAGCTTTTCCTATTTTTTCATTTGCTTCGTCTCTGGTTACTTAACCACCCTGGCGTTCTATTTCCCCAGGATTTCCGTGCAAAAAGTGGTTCAATTAATTTCCCATAATTTTCAACCAATTTTTTTTTTTTTGCAATCTTTTTTTTTTGTATTGAATTCAATACAGGTTATTGTATTGAATTAAATTTAAAAAAAAAAGTGTTTGCTGCGAGATTTTGATGATGCTGTGTGACACTGGTTCCATCAACGCCGATCGACGGGGGACATGTGATCTCCAAGGGAGAAGCAAAATCCGCCAAGGGACATGGAAGAAGGCACCGGGGAAGCTATCAGAGGTACGCGACGAGGGATCAGCATGCCAATGGTGAGTATAAGACCCAGATGTATAGCCAGGTATAGTTAGCCAGATGTATAGTTAGCCAGATGTGCAGCCAGGTGTAGTTAGCCAGATGTATTAGCCAGGAATAGTTTAGCCAGATGTTTTGCCAGGTATATAGGGAGCAAGATGTTTGCCAGGTGTATAGGAGACAGATGTGCAGCCAGGTGTATAGGAGACAGATGTTTGCCAGGTGTATAGGAGACAGATGTGCAGCCAGGTGTATAGGAGACAGATGTGCAGCCAGGTGTATAGGAGACAGATGTGCAGCCAGGTGTAGGGAGTCATATGTATAGGGAGCCAGGTTTGCGGGTGCCTCTGCCCCCCCACCCCCCCCATTGCCCCCTGACTCTGGCCGGGTGTCCCTTCTGTGGGGGGGCTCCCCTTCTGTGCTGGCTGGTAGTGGCCGGTGGGGATCCCCTCTGTGGGGGGGGGGGATCCCCATACTGTGCGTGCAGGTGGCTGGGTGGCCCTTCTGTGTGTGTGGGGGATATCCCCTTCTATGGGGGCTAGTCATGGTCTGTCGGGGACACCCCCTTCTGTTGTGGGGGGAGGTGGGTGTCCCCATCTATGAGGGCTGTGGGTGGCCTCTCCCTCCTCTTCCCCCCATCCCTTCCGATCCCCCGTGCCCCCCCCCCCCCCAATCCCGTGTCTCCCCCGTCAGAAGCCCTGATCTACTCACCTGAGGGCTTGCTCCTGCGGCGGAAGCGGCGCACTTCCTCCTCCATCGCAAAGTCTCGTGTTCTCTGTAATTACTGTACGCGGCTTGGTGATGTCACCAAGCCGCGTACTGTAATTACAGAGACCGGGACTTCGGCGATGGAGATGGAGGGTGTGCATCTCGGCCAGCGCAGGAGAAAGCCCTCAGGTGAGTAAAGCAGGGCTTTTGACTGACAGGGGGGAGACACGGGATGGGGGGGGACACAGGATCGGGGGTGAGGAGGGCACGGGGGACAGAGAGGGAGGAGGGAAAGGCCACCCACAGCTCTCATAGAAGGGGACACCCACCTCCCCCCCCCCCGCACAGAAGGGGGTGTCCCCGACCGGCCAAGACTCGCCCCATAGGGGGGATACCCGCCCCCCCCCCCCACACACACTACAGGGTCACCCGCACGCAAATTACGGGGATGCCCCCCCCCCCTCCCCACAGAGAGGATCCCCGCCGGTACCGGCCACTACCAGCCAGCACAGAAGGGGACACCCTCCCCCCGCACAGAGGGGATCCCCGCACCAGCCACCCGCAGCACAGCAGGGGACCCCCCCCCCCACAGAGGGGATCCCCGCACCAGCCACCCGCAGCACAGAAGGGGAATCCCGCATGCTGCTGAGCACATTCTCTGCTCCGATGGCTGCACAGGGATTCCCCAGGGTGGCTGGATGCTAGTTCTGCACGCTGTGGGTAGCACAGATCGCTACCCACAGCGTGCTGACAGGCATCCAGCCATCCTGGGGAATCCCTCTGATGAGGGAAAAGTGCAGCCGGCGGGGCAGAGAAACAATAAATCTCCCTGGCAGTATTGACGAGCTCAGCTCGTCAATACCGCTTTCAGCAAGTTTTTCCTGGACGAGCTGAGCTCGTCAATACCACCAGGGTGGTTAAAGAGACTCCGTAACAAAAATTGCATCCTGTTTTTTATCATTCTACAAGTTCCAAAAGCTATTCTAATGTGTTCTGGCTTACTGCAGCACGTTCTACTATCACCATCTCTGTAATAAATCAACTTATCTCTCTCTTGTCAGACTTGTCAGCCTGTGTCTGGAAGGCTGCCAAGTTCTTCAGTGTTGTGGTTCTGTGATGCATCTCCCCCCTCCAGGCCCCTCTCTGCACACTGCCTGTGTATTATTTAGATTAGGGCAGCTTCTCTCTTCTCTCTTATCTTTTACAAGCTGGATAAATCCTCCTCTGAGCTGGCTGGGCTTTCACATACTGATGAATTACATACAGGCAGAGTTGTCTGCACTCTGCAGTAAGAAACAGCCTGACACTTCAGTGGAAGATAGCTGCAGGGGGAAAGAAACACACAAATGATCTCTTGAGATTAAAAAGGAAGGGTGTATACAGCCTGCTTGTGTATGAATGTATTTTCTATGTGTGGACATACTGTACATCAACCTACTTCCTGTTTTGGTGGCCATTTTGTTTGTTTATAAACAAACTTTTAAAAACGGTTTTTAACCACTTTTAATGCGGTGAGGAGCGGCAAAATTGTGACAGAGGGTAATAGGAGATGTCCCCTAACGCACTGGTATGTTTACTTTTGTGCGATTTTAACAATACAGATTCTCTTTAAACCCAGGTTTAAAATGATTGGTCCTTTTTCAAGCTGCATATATTTCCATAAAAATGTGCATAATTTCAGAAATATTTACATCTCATTGATCGTCCTTAGTCTTAAAGTCTGAAAAATACAGTAATAAGGTTCTCCTGAGTTAGGGCACATTCGAGAACATAAATGATACAGGAAACCAGGTCTGAGTTTTCGAAAAATCATAAATTATGGTGGTAAAAAATTGCAACTCTCACTTTGAGCACACTAGAAAATAGCTGAGGCTGACGAAATTCATGCAGCCTTCTATTCATTAAAATAAATGTACTGTGTGTGAGTACATACAGCTGCTATGGCACAAACACTACTTCACTATCATTTCGGCAATGTTCACTTTATTTTCATATAACGCAGGTTAGGGTTACAAATGTTTGCCAACTTATCGCAAAGAATTTAAAAAAGGAACCAGTCCTGTCTTGCTGGATCACTGTTAGGCTTGGTTCCCACTTGTTAAAAACAGTACCCATTCGGTACTTTCAATAAAATATTTGAAATAGAAAAATAAGATGCATATTCACTAAAAAACAGAACTGTTTGCTGCGTTGCGGTCCCAGCCTACTGCATTTCTGTGGATGAGCGGATGCGTTGCCCATATCTACCTATGGTGCATTGCATCCGCCAGCGATAAAGCTACAATGGAACAGAGCAGACACGGAACTGCCCGCTCCGAACCGAACAGACCCAGTACAAGTGGTAAGCAAGTCTTACAAATTCACTCAGGCATTCATCAAGATCTGAATTCTCACAACTATTACTGGGGAGTACATTTTTCCGTCAAGCACAGCCATTCCTGGTTCTTCATGTCCTTCTGCCTATTAGTGAGAACTATGACTTTCTGCTGAAAGTGTTAATTCAACTTTTGTATGAATGATTGTAAATTTGCATCAATTAGCTGCTAAGAGAAAGTAACTCTTTGTGGGCAGCACTGCACCTTTACAAAAGCCTGGATCTCTACCCCTTTCTTCTAGTAGCCACTACTAGATTTCCAGTACAAGTCACTCAAAAATACAATAGTATAGAAGGCAAAATTCAAACCTCCATGAATTATTTTTCCACCCCACACCTGTGACAGCCCATAGCTGCTGTTGTAGCGCATTCAGACATGTCTGGAGGACACAATCATACAGAAAATCTCCATTTTCCTCATCTCCTGATCTTGGTGACCCTCTTAATGGTCTCACCATCTGGTGCCCAGTCAGAATAAAATTGACAAGAAATTCTAAACCGTCCCCATTCTGTCCAAAATGAAAATAAATCTAATTTTGTCTTGAGTTCCTTGTATGCCAGTGATATATATTTCACAAATATTCCATACCTGACTTAGACTGATGGCTGTGAGAGATCGGATTTCCAGCACACTGAAGGAGCTTTCAATCTAAAGAGAGCAGTAAAATGAATAAGTCAGTGTGGTCACATGGGAATACTGGAAGATGCTGGTTGCAATAATGATGAGCTAGAATAGAAGAAAAATGGAAGGAATATCTGGTTGTAAGAATAATAAAAAGAAAGCTCAAGAATAACAGAAAAGCGATAGGTAATGAAAGCATTATGAGATCTAGGCCCATATGCAATTCACTTTTTCTCCTGAGTTTTCTCCTAGGTGATATTTTCATGGCTTCTTATAAAATGCCTTTTAAACAAACAGCAAGCAAGAAAATGCTGAAAATAATTTTGGTAGGACTTTTTTCATCAACTGTTGGGTACTTTTTCAATTGTAAAATGCTGAAAAATTATTTAAAATGAAAATGATCTCCTAGGAGAAAACTTGGGAGAAAAAGGTGAATTGTATATGGGCCCCAGTCAGTTCTGTTATTAAAGCATAACTCCAAGCAAAATCAATGTAGCCATCAGAAGGCTATACATTCACCTACTTCCCTCTAGTGTAAATGCTGGCAGTCCCTTGTTGTCTATGTCCTGTGTCACTGACATTGTCCTGTTTCCTGCACTGTCACATGCCACAGGTTCTGTTTTCAGACCCCCCCCCCCCCTTAATGAAACGTCCCTTGGCCAGACCCAGCATATACAGACATGCAGACAAGAGGCTGTGTGCACTAAACTGTGTTAAGCACAATAATGTGTGCGAAGCCTTAAAGGGGTTCTGTGGAGGTTCTACAAAGACAAAATCCAACACTTACCTGGGGCTTCTATCTACCCCCTGCAGCTGTAATGTCCCGCGCCGCCCTCCTCGGTTCCCCGCCGCCGGTCCCGGTCTAATATTCGTGTAAATAGACGAATACTGCTTGCTCCCGTGTGCGTCATCGGGAGCTTACTGCGCAGACGCAGTACAAAGTTTTCTTGTACTGTGCAGGCGCAGTAAGCTCCAGATGACACGCACGGTAGCGAGCACGCACGCAGTCACGGGGCGCGCAGCCACGGGGCGCGCAGCCGCAGTGTAATTTGTTGCGTATTTAGGATGGGATCGGCGGTGGGAAACGGAGCATCGGAGGAGGATGGTGCGGGACATTACAGCTGCAGGGGGCAGATAGAAGCCCCAGGTTAGTGTCAGATTTCGTTTTTTAAACAACACCAAAGAACTCCTTTAAGGCCTGTTTCCACCACGCGATTTCCCTAGCCATTTTCCCAAATGTTTCACGTTTTGCGACAATTATGACCGTCACGGCAGGTCAGATCTTTAAGATCCCCGACAACTCTGTGCAAAGCACTTGACTTCCCGTTCGCACCCATCTGGTACTCTCATTTAGCGTTGCGTGACTTTGCCCGCAGGAAGATGGATCGAGCACTCGTCATTGAAGGACATCGTCAGCACTCGTTACTGAAGGACATTGCTGGATCTTCCTTCCTGCATCACTGTGTTCATTGTGTAGCATTAAGATGAGTAGAGTGTAATGCAGTACATCACATACAATACACTACATGCAATTCATTACACTATGTTTAATGGAGGGGTTAATGTAGGGGGGAGTGGTGTATGCTCTAAACTGCTTAACACAATGTAGTGCATACACCATGCACCCCCCCCCCCCCCCCCGATATCTACTGCTCCTATCAGTACTGCATGGTAGACACTTGCATACAGGATGCCAGCTACTAGAGCAGTGTAAAATGATATGCTCCCTAACAGGTCCCTTCATTTTAAGTGGCGGTATACTAATACAACAAGAAATGTCTAAAATGCTTTGTATACAAAGGTTATAGTACCACAACTTTCCCCCCCCCCCCCCCCCCAAGTTTTGGTTAATGTCAGCAGAACAGGAGTTAATAACTGGTTCCTGTTGCAGTGGCAACTTAGTAGTATTTCCTCTTATTTGGAAATAGCTGGTATATCCCCAAAGATGAAGTGAGATTCTATTCACATCCCTAATGAAAACTCTCATGAAACTCTCAACACTTTCTAATGAAATCTAAAAAGAGAGTGTTGCCCAGCTATTGCAGTGACTAATTGTGCCCTAACCAACAGCTCTGCAGAATTCTGATGACTGTCTCATACTGATAAAGTGGCAAATGATCATATGGCTACAGGTAAGGCAAAATGTTATTATTTTTACTATAGTGCTTCCAATTGATCCATAGTTCCATAGCTCTGTTTTTATAGCGTTAGAAGTCTAAAGCTGGCCACTAACGGTCCAATTTCTAGCGAAAAATTGTTCAAGCGATCAGAAATTGTGATCGGATTGGTTGTAAATAATCTCCATTGGTGAACACAATCGATTATGATCGAGTGAAAAAAATGTCGCCCGAATGAATTTTCGTCGAACGAAAATTTAGATTTTCTTGGTGGTCGTGATAGATAGGAAGCAATGATTGGTTAGTTGATGGTGCAGTGAACGATTTTTCGTCCGATCAGAATTTTCTTTTTCGCTAGAAATTGGACCGTTAGTGGCCAGCTTAACTGGCTGCTTTGTGTTACCACACAGCCTTTTCCTGCTTTCAACACAGCCTTCTCTACTTTGTCATATATGTCCACATCAGGATTTCACACTACACTAACTTTCAATATGTTTGTTTTGATCTATTTTATCCTCTCAGTTACCATACATCTGCATTTTGCTTTGTTTATGGGCAGTCTCACTGCAGACATAATAGAATTGGTCCATCAAAGCAGAACACTGTGTTTTAGGCCTACATGTTTGAAATGAATAAGTGCAATGTCTACTGACCTTTGCTGGCAGTTTGATGTAAAAAATGTAGAATCTCCAACATGTTGTCACCTGTGGAAGAACACACATTGTAAATATGTACACAGGCACTTTGCTATTTCTCTAGCTATAGGATATGAGTTTTTGTTCACGAATCTCCAACACAAACACAAAAAGAGGAGTTGCCATGGTAACATTCTTTATTTTTGTATGCCCTTAATTATTTATGATTTTCGGGAAAAGACAAAAAGAAAGTAACTATAAATAACTGTACAAGGTTTATCGCTGTGAGCACAATGCTGTAATTTGATAAGCTGTAAAATCTTGGCAAACAGCATCACTGCACAAACAGTGCTATGAGACCTGCAGTATAACACCTTTGTACCATGTCATGATTGCCGCACAGACTGTGATTTTAGCAGGATCTCATAAATGATCACTTTTCTTTTGCAGTTGTTACAAATTGATCATTTGCAAAAATGATGCAATCAATTCCTTTAATATATACTGTAATCTTTTATTATTCCCTTTCTGATACAAATTTCTAACCTTACAGATCTTTAAAACTACAGTACTGATTTTGTGGATTTATCAATGATTACTTATCTGCCAGAGTAGAAAAGTAATAATTATTTTCTTTCCCAACAACTACTTCCAATGGAAAATAGAAAAAGAAAAGGAAAAGAAAAAAACCGAGAGCCCAATATGGTGTAGTATGTTAAAGACAATTGGTAAGTGGTTTAGTGAGAGAATTTATACTCACAAACATGGGTTACCATTCAGGCAACCACTCAATAGGCAGGTGAGGACATTAGACCTGTCCTCACTCAGGATTAAGAAGTCGCTCTCTGTAGTAAAGAAACAAGAAAGGGGGTAGCACTCCCCTCCACCAGGAGTGGACACAGAGTATTTGTATGTAGAACAGAGGCGCCAGCAGGATAAAAGTCAATAAAATGTTTAAAAATTGCTTGGAGGAAGTGGTGGGCTTGCCTCCCAAAAGCAGACACGAGATCCTGTCTTCATATAAATCAATACATTTACTATACGGTACCCCAAAAACAGTGCAACGCGTTTCGCAGGCCCAGCCTGCTTCATTATTATTATTATTAATATTTTTAGTATTTATATAGCGCCGACATATTACGCAGCGCTGTACAGTATATATATTGTCTTCATCAGGCAATAAACGTGAGGACAAAACTGTAGACAAGAGACAGCACATTATGCTATAGTAAATTCTGCAGTTACAAATTTGCATATCAATATATTGCATATCATAAAGCATACCATATGAAAAATTGCTTCATAGAGATGGCATAAAAGAGTTGGGTGTGCATTGTTTACTTGCACCCCCTATTGTTTACTTGCAGCATTGCCTGAGTATGTATTTGGTTGTTGTTGGGTCCGTCCAGTTTTCTAACATTGAAACACCAAGTTTGTAAGATTTGGGGTCCTTGGCATCAATAATGTGACAATGGAAGCAGTTTACATTTTCCCTTTGAAATCAATAAAACAAATCTAATTGGCTGTGGCTTCACCCCCTTTTCTGAATTTGAATCCCAGTCACCCAATGACCGACTGTAGCAGGTTTGAGGGCTCTGCCATTAACAGTGTAAGAATTGCAGCAATTTAAATATTCCCCACGAAAAGCAACAGGTGAATTTTGATTCACTGTTATAGCTAGGCTCCACTCACTTCCCTGAATATTAATAAGGGTCACCTAGTGACCAACTGTGCCAAGTTTGGGGATTCTGGCTTTTTTACTGTGAGAATGGCAGCCTTTTAAAATTTCCAATCAACGTGAATGGGTGAAATCTGATTGGCTGATTGTGGTACACAGGGGTAAGACCCCCCAAAACATATTTTTCCAAGTAGTGAAGGATCTGTATACCAAGTTTTGTTGGCATCAGTAAAGGCGTTTTCAAGCGATGGCAGCACATACAGACACACATACACAAACGTCCACCGGCTGGGATCGCTCGCTTCCCTAGTGCATGGAAGCCGGAGTGTCAGCTGACCAGCATCGGGTCATGTGGCACTCTGGCTTCTGTACACAGATGCCGGAAGCTGCTAGGAGCCTGCGGGGAGATAGAGGGAGACTGTCAGACATCGCTGGTGCCTCCGTAAGTATTTCAAAGCCTGCCAGCACCCACAGCCCCCCGAAAAAGGTCCCCGTTATCCCTCAGGAGTGCCGGTTAGTTGATACTTCCGGTTGCCCAGATTCCGGATGACGGGGACTTTGCTGTACTATATAGATTGATTGTACTGTCCACACTGCAAACAATGCAGTGCTGTAAACAAACAAACAAACAAACAAAAAACACATCCAGGATTCTCTTGCTTTGGAATGGGGATAAACAGCTCTGTACCCCACCGTGGCCAGCAGCAGTGGCTCAGACAGTATCACAGATGACAGATGTTGATCCAGGGATTTTATCTGATTGCCATCTGGAGTCGGGAAGGAATTTTTCCCTTTTGGGGCTAATTGGACCATGCTGTCACGATTGTGGAACTTTCCCCGTGATCAGCGCACAACGCGTGCGCTGACACGGCGGAGATCCTCCACAAGCGTATAATTTGCAGGAACCCAGCAAAAGGTGCTATGCACCTGTAGAGGGAAATTCCTGTCGGCAGATGGCGCTGGGGAGTGCAGAGGAACCAATCCTCTGTACCTCCACAAGTGCCAGACAGGAATTGTACGAAGCGCAGAACGCAATCCCAAGAGAGGCGATTGCGAATGAGATTGAGCAAAAGGGATAGGTTGTATGTGTGTGCGCCAATCCAGTCGCCACTCCGCGACCGCGCACACACAACAGCAGATACGAAATAGGAACGCGATCGCGAGAGGTGCGATCGCGAGACGTGACACAAGGCAGAACAGAATAGAATACGAGGGTAGCAAAGGCACAGCAAATACAATAAGGAGATACGGAAAATAACAACCGCTAGCTAACCGCGAACACCGCACTCATTCGCAACAGTGCACGCGGTTATGCGCGATCTCCACGTGATAAGCACAATAGAGACAAGCACGCCTAACTAACCATAAACAGACAAACATGAAACAGGGGACGCGAGCGCTTGCTTAACGGTTACCTCACCGAGCCTGTAGCAAGCGCAGCGGACAAGACAGACACACGAAAAACAAGAACTAGGCAGGAAGGATCCACCGCTCTTCCGCCAGAGCAAGTGTGATCCAAGCAGGAACACAGATCAGAAAGATCCACAGCCGCTAACGCTAGCGGCTAGTGCGATCTCAGCAAGACAGAACGATTCGCTATCAACCGCCGTTGGTGACAGCGCAATCGCGACCGACAAGACAGAACAGAAGGATCCCCAGCGCTCGCACAAAGTAGCTTGCGCGATCCCAGGAAACAGAACAGAAGGATCCCCAGCGCTAGCACAAAGTAGCTAGCGCGATCCCAGGAAACAGAACAGAAGAGATAGCTGGCAGCAACCGCTGCACCAGCTATACTCCAAGAACATAGATCAGAACCATTTCCTGTCAACCACCATAGGGACAGGACAATGGCAAACAGGCAAGACAAGACAGAACAGGCAATACAGATAATACAACCTGACTGGGCTAGAAGGGGAGCCTAAAGCAACCCCCAGGAATAAACTATACTAGATAGCAATGGCTGACACTCCAGCAGTGTCCATCAGGAACTGAGCATGGAAGGGAAATGACCAGCAAAGCATTGTGGGAAAGACATAGTACTTATAGTACACGCCTCCAATGAATGTGGCCAGGCAATTTGCATGACAACGTATGCAAATTCCTCTGCAAGCACAAGCTGCAAAAACTGACAGAAACTCTTCTTTCCAGAGTCCTGCAGCATGCAAACTTACACAATGGTCAAAGGGCTGCCTGTCTGCACAGGCAGCTGAGCAAATCATCACACATGCCTTGTAAGGATTTTTTTCGCCTTCCTCTGGATCAACAGGGATATGTGAGGGAGCAGGCTGGAGTTGTACTTTGTACTGGTTGAACTCGATGGACATATGTCTTTTTTCAACCAAAATAACTATGTAACTATGTAACTGACTAGACCCTTTGAATCTTTGTTGCCCAAAACAATGTTTTTTGATCATTTCAAGTGACAGTTTTGTAATGCAAACTGTACAAACACACTGCTTGACTCACTGATGGGCAGCCTCTTCTCACCTATGGAGAGGACAGGATGAGTAGGAAGTGGCCCACTGCAGGAATCCCAAAAGCATAGCAGTGCCCACAGGAACAAATTGAGGTCACTGGTTAGTGATCCAGTGTGACTAATTAACAGCCACTTCAGTGACACTGGGGACACCTGTACCAGAGGCGGCCTTTGGAGGGGGGGGGGGGCAAGTGGGGCGATCGCCCCAAACCCCAAGGGGGCCCCGCAATCATGCCTGCCATGCCCATTTTGGTGGCGGTGAAGGAAAGGGTTAAGTTAGGTGCAAGAGCCTCAGCCCAAGGGGCTTTTAGGTCAGTCAGTGGAGCATGGCTTGAAGCCGGAGGGGGCTCAGGCTGGAGCTTCCAGACTGGTTGGGGATGGGTGCTAGGCTGGATGGGGAGCTAGGGATACATAGAGGCTGGCTGGGTAGCTAGTAGTGTGTACCAGACTGGCTGGGGATAAGTGCTAGGCCGGCTGGGGATGGATGTTAGGCTTGCTGGCATGTCTGTTAATTTAACAACAACACCTTCCTTGCTGGGGATTGGTGCTAGGCTGGCTGAAGAGCTGGGGTTGGGTACTAGGCTGGCTGGGGAACTGGGGATGGGTACTAGAATGGCTGGGAAGCTGGAGATGGGTATTAGGCTGGCTGCAGAGCTAGGGGATGGGTACTATGCTGGCTTGGTGCTGGGGATGGGTACTAGGCTGGCTGTGGAGCTGGAGATAGATGCTAGGCAGTCTGGGGTGCTGGGGATGGGCACTAGGCTGGCTGTGGAGCTGGAGATGGATGCTAGGCTGTCTGGGGTGCTGGGGGTGGGTACTAGGCTGGCTGGGGAGCTGGAGATGCATGCTAGGCTGGCTGGGGAGCTGGAGATGGGTACTAGGCTGGCTGTGGATGGGTACTAGGCTGGCTGCGGAGCTGGGGATGGGTACTAGGCTGGCTTGGGTGCTGGGGATGGGTACTAGGCTGGCTGGGAAGCTGGAGATGGATGCTAGGTTGGCTGGGGAGATGGGGGTGGGTACTAGGCTGGCTAAAGAGCTGTGGATGGGTACTAGGCTGACTGTGGATGGGTACTAGGCTGACTGGGGAGGGTACTAGGCTGGCTGGGGAGCTGGGGATGGGTATTAGGCTGGCTGCGGAGCTAGGGGATGGGTACTAGGCTGGCTTGGGTGCTGGGGTGGGTACTAGGCTGGCTGGGGAGCTGGAGATGGGTACTAGGCTGGCTGGGGAGCTGTGGATGGGTACTAGGCTGGCTGGGGAGCTGTGGATGGGTACTAGGCTGGCTGCGGAGCTGGGGATAAGTACTAGGCTGGTTTGGGCGCTGGGGATAGGAACTAGGCTGGCTGGGAAGCTGGAGATGGATGCTAGGTTGGCTGGGGAGCTAATGGTGGTTACTAGGCTGGCAAAAGAGCTGTGGATGGTTACTAGGCTGACTGTGGATGGGTAGTATGCTGACTGGGGAGGGTACTAGGCTGGCTTGGGAGCTGGGGATGGGTATTAGGCTGGCTGCGGAGCTAGGGCATGGGTACTAGGCTGGCTGGGGAGCTGGGTATGGGTGCTAGGCTGGCTGGGGATGGGTACTAGGCTGGCTTGGGTGCTGGGGATGGGTACTAGGATGGCTGTGGAGCTGGAGATGGATGCTAGGCTGTCTGGGGTGCTGGGGGTGGGTACTAGGCTGGCTGGGAAGCTGGATGCTAGGCAGTCTGGGGTGCTGGGGATGGGTACTAGGCTGGCTGCGGAGCTGGGGATGGGTACTAGGCTGGCTGTGGAGCTGGAGATGGATACTAGGCTGTCTGGGGTGCTGGGGGTGGGTACTAGGCTGGCTGGGGATCTGGAGATGGATGCTAGGCTGGCTGGGGAGCTGGGTGCTAGGTTGGCTGGGGAGCTGGGGATGGGTACTAGGCTGGCTGCGGAGCTGGAGATGGGTACTAGGCTGGCTGCGGAGCTGGGGATGGGTAATAGGCTGGCTGCGGAGCAGGGGATGGGTACTAGGCTGGCTGTGGAGCTGGAGATGGATGCTAGGCTGTCTGGGGTGCTGGGGATGGGTACTAGGCTGGCTGGGGAGCTGGAGATGGATGCTAGGCTGGCTGGGGAGCTGGGTACTAGGCAGTCTGGGGTGCTGGGGATGGGTACTAGGCTGGCTGCGGAGCTGGGGATGGGTACTAGGCTGGCTGTGGAGCTGGAGATGGATGCTAGGCTGTCTGGGGTGCTGGAGATGGGTACTAGGCTGGCTGGGGAGCTGGAGATGGATGCTAGGCAGTCTGGGGTGCTGGGGATGGGTACTAGGCTGGCTGGGGAGCTGGAGATGGATGCTAGGCTGACTGGGGAGCTGGGTACTAGGCTGGCTGGGGATGGGTACTAGGCTGGCTTGGGAGCTGGGGATGGGTACTAGGCTGGCTTGGGAGCTGGGGATGGGTACTAGGCTGGCTTGGGAGCTGGGGATGGGTACTAGGCTGGCTTGGGAGCTGGGGATGGGTACTAGGCTGGCTTGGGCGCTGGGGGTGGGTACTAGGCTGGCTGGGAAGCTGGAGATGGATGCTAGGTTGGCTTGGGAGCTGGAGGTGGGTACTAGGCTGGCTAAAGAGCTGTGGGTGGGTACTAGGCTGACTGTGGATGGGTACTAGGCTGGCTGAGGATGGTACTAGGCTGGCTTGGGAGCTGGAGATGGATGCTAGGCTGGCTGGGGAGCTAGGGGATGGGTACTAGGCTGGCTGTGGAGCTGGAGATGGATGCTAGGCAGTCTGGGGTGCTGGGAATGGGTACTAGGCTGGCTGCGGAGCTGGGGATGGGTACTAGGCTGGCTGTGGAGCTGGAGATGGATGCTAGGCTGTCTGGGGTGCTGGGGGTGGGTACTAGGCTGGCTGGGGAGCTGGAGATGGATGCTAGGCAGTCTGGGGTGCTGGGGATGGGTACTAGGCTAGCTGGGGAGCTGGATGCTAGGTTGGCTGGGGAGCTGGGGGTGGGTACTAGGCTGGCTAAAGAGCTGTGGGTGGGTACTAGGCTGACTGTGGATAGGTACTAGGCTGGCTGAGGATGGTACTAGGCTGGCTTGGGAGCTGGAGATGGATGCTAGGTTGGCTGGGGAGCATGTCTGGATAGAAACACAAACTTAAACTTCCCATTCAGCCTAGCACCCATCAGTCAGTTAAAGGCCACTAAGCCAATATAAGCATAATTACAATAAATAACGTAATCAAACGGCAAATGGTAGTACCATTGGCTGTTTGATTACATTATGTATTGTAATTGTTCTTATATTGGTTGGCTTAGTGGCCTTAAAGGGACTCTGAGCTCTGACTAGATTCAAAATTTGAACTTACCCGGGGCTTTCCGCAGCCCAGTGCTGCTCGGGACGTCCCACGATGTACACCCGGGTCTTCTCCCAGGGCCTGGGCAGAAATGGCTGGCCGGCGGCTCCCGGCCGACACTGGGCCCGAGTGTCGGGCTCCTCTTCCTGATACGTCACATCTGACGTCACTACGCCGGCCACCTCGCGTCATCACGGCGGCCGGCGAGACAGTACGGCGGGAGCCGTTGGCCAGCCATTTCTGCCCAGGCCCTGGGAGAAGACCCGGGTGTACGTCGTGGGACGTCCCGACCAGCACTGGGCTGCGGAAAGCCCCGGGTAAGTTCAAATTTTGAATCTAGTCTGAGCTCGGAGTCCCTTTAATTGTTTTTAAACAATAAAAAGGTGTACTGCATTAGGGCGGGTTGGTACGGTATACCGTATATGGCCTACACCTTTGGCTCTAGGCCCCACATATGACACTCGTCCCAGGCCCCGCGTACTCAAAGGCCACCTCTGCCTGCACACACTCTAGGTTTGTGCCTGAGATGATCACAAATGATTGTGGCAAGACTACATACTCTTTGAAGTGCTGTGGAAGACGTCAGTGCTATATAAGTACTAAATAATAATTATAATCGTTTCAGCTGAGTTTTCCTGTAAAGGGTCTGCGTAGCTTTAGTCTGGCAGTCTTTTACAAGACTGGAATAGCTTGTAGTACAAGGAGTTTATTGGAGGAAAAGGGCAAGATCTGTTTCATGAGAGACACGTCTCCCACAACAGAACTGCAATCATTATTCTCTGTCCAGTGACCTGAACGGCCATATGCCTTTTCAAATTATGATATGTAAATGGGGCAGATGACTCTGGAAAGCCTTGCAGATCTGTCACCCCACAATAGATGTTTGACATTCTTTGTGTTTCTCATCTTTAGTTTAGTGTTAAACTAGTCACTTGGCTGAATAAAGTGAAATAAGTAACTTAATTTGCATTGATTTTCACCTTAATCAACACTGCGATGTTGTGCAGTAACGAAACAGAATCTTAGTGACATGTCTCTGCTGTGTCAGTGTCGTCATGCCAATGACTGCAGTGTAGCGTTTGCGCTGAGTCAGTAAAGGTACTGCACTGAGACGCTGTCAGTGCATTCTCCGCATCTCCATACCTCTCAACTTTCTGAGATACAAAACAGGGATACCTTTAGACACGCCCCCTACGCATCTTCAGCCCTGCCCCAACACACCCCTTATCACGCTTACCATGAATAATTTAAAAGAATAAAAGTCATAAAAGGGATCAGAATAAAGTTTCGGGTCATATTGACATATACTACTAGAGAAATACATATATCTGCTTGTCTGCAGTAAGCTGAATGTGGTCAGATATGTTTAGTAGCAGGTTGGTAGATACTCTATTGGTGGGCAGGTTGTGATATTCAAAATCTTGTGGTGGGTAGATAGTTATCTGCAATGAAAGTCAGTCTCCAATGGTGGTAGGGAGCAGTAGATTCTAGTGGCAGGTAGGGAGTGATAGATTTTAATGGCAGGCAGATAGTGATCCACAGGTTCTAGTGGCAGGCAAGTAGTGACAGGCAGTGGGTATAATCAGTGACATATACTGTGGAAGACATGCAGGGAGACATGGAGAGAGTGCCAGGTTGCATTGGGTGCTCAGTCAGTGACTGCACAGCTGTAGTGGGTGGTAATGTATGGTGTGTGCTGGTTTCACCTACCCCTCTCTGCTGACTCTCCTCTCCCTGCTCTGTTCCAGGCTGTCCTCCTCAGCTTTCTGGCGTCCCTCCATCCTCCTGGGCTTCGCAAATCGCAATGCAGGACAGCGACATCTATGGCTGGCAGGAAAGGTGCAGCTTCCTACAGCCATCCTCACTACTGCCACCTGCTGTCCATAGAATTGTAGAGCCAGCCAGCATCTGATTGGCTGCATGAAAGCTCTGTACACTAGGAGCTCCGTGGACACAGGAAGCAGCAGTGAGAGAGGCTGCAGTCGGCTCTGCCTCTCTCCAGCAACCCGCAGAGCTACTGCTGAGTAGCTCTGCATTAAAGTAAAAGGCAAGTGCACATTAATGTTTTAAAAACAGGATTTTGTAAGAAGGAGGCGGGACACAGGAAAGGGGGGCGGGATCCGTGAATGTTCTGCCCAAAATGGGACGGTTGTGGGATTTGGCATCTCAATGGGCTCTATTCACTAACAGGCAAAAACACCGCAAAATTTTACCGCTATATTTCCGCCAGCGGTAAACTCCGCATTTTTTTCCATATTCACTAATATTTTCCGCATGTTTTCCGCATGCGGGAAAAAAGATGCGGAAACAGCCATTATTCATGCGGGAATCATGCGGTAAAAAGGTCGCATGAAAAAGTGTTTAAAAAAAAAATTAGTCCATCAAGCACAGCCCTTAAGCCTCCACACTTCATTAAAGTCAATGGGATGCGGAATATATCACCTACTATTTGTAGGTGTTAAAAAAATCGGTAAATAACGACGAAATGATGCGCCTGAACATTTTTGAGAATTGATTTTTTATTGCGGAAAATACCGACTTTTGCGGAAAATTTTCCGCATGAATCCCGCACTTTTACCGCACTTTTTCCACATGCGGAAAAAACATGCGGAACATTTTGAGAATGTCAACTTGACGGAATTTTGGTCGCAAACTTCCCGCATTGACTTTACCGCATGCGGGAAGTCTTTGAGAATAGAGCCCAATGTGAGCGTGGATTACAGTGACATTCGTGGCTAATTAAGCCATTTCTTTCACCGTATAACTATTCAGCAATGACATTAATTTAATGTTTTAAATTAGTGGTTAGGTACTTTCATAATGTTTTACTTTAATTATGAAAAATTATTTAACATATTTTGATATGCAGGTGGCGTAAGTACCTGACTCATTTTTTTGGAGGTGAAGGAATTTACTGGGTCTCTACCTGGATTTTGGTGATTATAGCCCAATTTTTTGTATCATAGCCACAGTAAAGCACTGTAACACCTGCAATGGCTATCATTCATAAAGCATTACCGCATGCGGTGATGCAGAAAACAGCTGACTTAACCGAGCTCTTAGCAAAATGTCAATTCATAAAAGAGGTTACTGCATGAAAAGCTGAAATTCCCGAACAGTGAGGTAAATTACCGCCTTATGCAGTGATTAACTCAACACGTCAATAAATGTCAGCAAATGTCAAATTATAAAGACTAGAGCAGGCGGTAATGGCACGGAGAATACCGCCTGCTTTGAAGAGGTGATAAGAGAGCGATAACAGCAAAGTTAATGGAGACGGATCTCCCAGGCAGCAGCAGAGCGATCGGAACAAACAAGGCTTCCCATAAATATCCCAGGCTGTGTTTTTAACCTCTTGGGTACCTGCTTTCAGGTGTATTTCACATCAGAAAGCCTGCATGTGTAAAGTTTCTTGAAGTTCTGCTAAGGTGTGGCAATTAGTTAGATTGTTTACAAAGACTAATAGACAGATACAGAGCAGATTCAGGGCAAGCAGAGGCAGTATAACAAAAAATGCACATCTAAAGGGAAGTTGTGGATGCCTCTTTTATTGTAATGCTGCCTCTGCTCAGAGAACAGAAATGTAGCAATGTTGTAACAATGTTACCGATAGCTGGGCTTCGGGAAAACACCGCATTTCTATCGCAGCGGTGAAAATTACCAGCTTTTACACCGCGACCATTGAATCCATCCTCTGCTGCTCCATCATCGTCTGGTATGCAGGAGCAACCGCTAGGGACAAATACAGACTCCACAGAGTGATAAACGCAGCAGAAAAGATCATTGGCACCCACCTGCCCTCGCTAGATCTCCTCTACTCCATGAGAATGAAGACAAGGGCCTCCAAAATTTTACTCGACCCCTCCCACCCGGGCAGACTCTACTTCGAGCCCCTGCCATTGGGACGCCGTTTCAGATCCATCCCCTCCAAAACCACCAGGCGCATGAACACCTTCTTCCCCCAAGCAGTTCTCCTGTTGAACTCACTGAACTCGAGACCACTGAGACACTCTAGCAAACCTTACTCACAACCGCAAACTCTGACCGTCCCAAGACCCAAGCTTGAGCAGCCCTGCTTCACACGTTGACCTTGTATGTTTTGCTTTTCTTGCGTGTACTTGGCGAGAATACATTTGATTCTGATTCTTCTGATTCTGATTCTGAAAATGTTTATGAATTAGCACACAGAAGTCGAAAATACCGAATGTATTTTCCCTCCCAGATTTTTTTTTTTACTGCACATGCTTTTATGAATGACAGCCAATGTGTATGTGTGTCTGTGTTACCCAACATCTGAAGCCTTTTCTTCAGTCATCTGCTGGAATTCCCTTCATTGCAATTCCCCCAGGTACTCCTACTGCTTGTCTTTTTTCCCACCATTCTCCATAGGCCAGAATTTGCTACTTAGCCGGGAGCTAGGCAGAATACAACGATTGTGGATATCAGGGATAAATCATTCATAGTGTGTGCATAGCTCCAATTACGAGTGCCAATGCACATACCCAAAGCCTCAGTTCCGGCGCAGTTTTTTTCTGTTAATGTAATAGAACATTGGTTTAAATTCATAAAACTAAAAAAAAGATAAATAATACCATAGTTTTTGAAAAATAGAACGGAAAAATACCTGCCCTACAGCTGCCTGCTCACTCCCAGTCAGTTTGCATCACTTCCTATTTAGTCACATGGGCATGCAGGGGGAAGAGTGATTGCTTTCTCAGATGAAGGTCTTTAGGGCAATTGGTACAGCTGGTATTTTATTTGATAGAAATTGCAACTTTTCTACGAAACTATTTCATGCACAATTAATGTTAAACCAGTGTTGTATTAAATGCATAT
The DNA here is from genome assembly GCF_040937935.1 of Hyperolius riggenbachi. Lineage (NCBI taxonomy): Eukaryota > Metazoa > Chordata > Amphibia > Anura > Hyperoliidae > Hyperolius > Hyperolius riggenbachi. The sequence continues at coordinate 486,426,083 of NC_090646.1, forward strand.
AAAAAGGGAGTGCCTAAACGTGGGCTTTAAGGAAAATCATACGTCGTTAGTGAGCTGATTTATAAGGATCTAAATATATTCATTACTAAATGATCATTACTGGCTTATTCATTAAAGATGATATTTCCCCTATTAGGCATCACATACAATCTCTGAGGATGAATCCTGAGCTTAGCGGCTGTGCTGTCTGCTGCCTGAATTCACTCCCATAACAAAAGCTGCCATAGTTAAAAGGAATGAAAAAAACAAAAGCGCTGTGTTGATTATTATTAGAAGCCGATACATTTTCTGCAGCACTTTACAGCTGACACTTCTCTATTCTAATTGTCCCTGAAAGGCACTCACAATATATTATCTCTACTTCAGGCTAGGGCCAATTTTAGCAGGAAGCCAATTGATGCAGAGCCTCAGACCGAACAGGAAAATGTACTGGTGGAGAAAAAGGTTTCTACTGTCCCAGGTGAGTGTCTCTATAGTCCTCATATCTGATCCCAGTCTGGACATTTCTTTTCACCAAACATTGCTGTATCCTCCAGTAAAGAGTTCCCCAACCCTGTCCTCAAGGCCCACCAACAGTACACGTTTTGCAGGAAATCACACACAATCACAGGTGGAGTAATTAGTGTTGCAGCAGAGCTGATTAAATACCTCTGTGGATCTATACAAAACATGCACTGTTGGTGGGCCTTGAGGACAGGGTTGGGGAGGAACACTGCTCCAGTGAGTTCCTCAGATTGCCAACTGAAAATGGCCGCCACGCCCCGCCCTTAAGGCCTAGGACCTACAGGAGCTATTTCATCCACACTTTAGAACTGCCAGTGATTCCAAACAAAATCACTATTTCTAGTGAACCCCAGCCCTTACAGCCCTCACACTATGGGAAGGTGATGAAGACACATTAATAAACAGGACATCTACCCAATTACCAAAGTCCAAGGGTGGCAGCACAAAACAGGGAGAAACCCTGATCCAGAGAGGGAGTAGCTGGGGCCAGAGGGGGGCACACTGGCAAGAGAAGTATAAACATTTCTCCCCACATGTCATTTTTATTTTTAGACCACAAATGGGACTTACCAGTATGTTTTGGGTACTTGGGAAAAAAATGGAGTGCCTAAAAGAAACCCACAGAAATGTGAGATGAACATACGGTTAGCTAAGAGCGTAGCAACTGGCAGGGATAAAGCTCCAAAGCAATTCTCTGACAAAGTACCGTAATGCAAAATAGGGACACATTTATTAACAAGGAAGATTCAGAAGAGTAAAGAATAAGCATGTGTGGTTCACTTACAAGACCATACATATGGTAGCAATAGTCAAATTAAAGTGAGTGCGAGAATCAGGTAATAGTTGTACAAGGCACAACTTGGCTATCAATAAAACTACAGCTGATAGATATGATTAAATAAACTGAGCATGGCCATCAACTAAATTCCAGTAGTTGATGTAGTTGATGTAGTAGGAGGAGAAGGCAGCCATTTTGTGTATTTGTTTACAACACTGGTACTGTGGCAGCACTCCAAGCTGCACTGGTTATCGGCACACCGCACTATGACCTGAATAGCCTAGGTGAGGGTGCAAAATCCTAACCACTTAATGGCACACAATGTTTTATTAATCCAGTGCAGATTTTCTGGATCACTTAGGGAGATGCTTGTAGATTTCTAAAGATGTTAGTAAAACAAGCCCCTTTTCTTATATTTATCCTAAAAGGAAACCTTAAGGAAAGTAAAAAAAAAAGGAGTTTCACTTCCCTGGGGCTTCTACCAGGCAGAATACCCGCTGTTGGTCGCTATATTTTTTACGACGACTGTCGTCGGAAACGGCAAAATCTGTAGTTCGTTGAACGTTTCAACGGCCTTTTATCTAGCATGTGAACATGGCTTAAAGAGAATCTGTATTGTTAAAATCGCACAAAAGTAAACATACCAGTGCGTTAGGGGACATCTCCTATTACCCTCTGTCACAATTTCGCCGCTCCTCGCCGCATTAAAAGTGGTTAAAAACAGTTTTAAAAAGTTTGTTTATAAACAAACAAAATGGCCACCAAAACAGGAAGTAGGTTGATGTACAGTATGTCCACACATAGAAAATACATCCATACACAAGCAGGCTGTATACAGCCTTCCTTTTGAATCTCAAGAGATCATTTGTGTGTTTCTTTCCCCCTGCAGTTCTCATGCACTGAAGTTTCAGGCTGCTCTTTTCTTCCTGCAAACAGCTTTGCCCTTGTCTGAATTTCCTCAGTATGTGAAAGCCCAGCCAGCTCAGAGGACGATTTATCCAGCTTGTAAAAGATAAGAGAGAAGAGAGAAGCTGCCCTAATCTAAATAATACACAGGCAGTGTGCATAGAGGGGCCTGGAAGGGGGAGTTCATAGCAGAACCACAACACTGAAGAACTTGGCAGCCTTCCAGACACAGGCCGACAAGTCTGACAGGGGAAAGATACATTGATTTATTACAGAGACTGTGATAGCAGAAAGTGCTGCAGTAAGCCAGAACACATTAGAATAGCTTTTGGAACTTGTAGGATGATAAAAAACAGGATGCAATTTTTGTTACGGAGTCTCTTTAAGTTCGCCATCAGCAGCATGCACCAATCTACATCCAGTAAAACAGCAAACAAAACTGTTGCTTTGCCATCTCCCCTACCTCTGGTTTTGCTTCTTGTGCCTACTCTCCCAGAACTTTGAATGCTTATTAACTGTCATGTCAATGTGGCTGAATCATCTTAGAATGACAGTACATTTAATGACAAATCCTTTAAAATAGTTGTCAGTACTGTTTCCTTACATAACTCGGTCAGCTACATGCTGATACCTCCCCAGAGCTATGCTTCCTTCCACAATGTTTAGACATATTGTCATTTGGCTAGTGAAATGCAGAACATTTTATTCCCCCGCCTCCTCAGTTCTTGGACTTCAAACCTTCTTAAGTTCAAACGGTGGCAGACAACACTGCCTGTGTACAATAAACACGATTTCCATATGAAAGGCTCACTTAAAAGAAACCATTTTAATGAAGTATAAATTTGAAGACCAATCAGGTAACGTTAGAGCTAAGTCTCCCCAGCAATCCCTTTACAGACACGTATGCTGGACTTTGGTAGACACCACAACAGTGACTGGATGAAAAAAGAATGACAGGACAGGGAAAGCCTGTACAGACGTTACACTACCTCTCCTGTATGGCCACATACTGTGTAATATGAATAGCTAAGGAGAATTTCATGTAATCCCTCCATCACTGAGCATATCACAACAAGGTTCAGTAAAGCTTCATACACACTGCAGGATAGAATCCTTTAAAACGACCAATGAACGATCAGTCAACAATCAAATCCAAAAGATCTTACGTGATTTGATGTGAACGACAGCAGAAGACTGCAACAGAAATACCAAACAATCGTTAACCAATAGGGTCGTTAAATGATGCAGGATGTAGACAAAGTGCTGCAGACTTTGTGGACACATCGTTTAAAAATAATGTATAGCCCTGTACACACTGCTGACGATTAATGATTATCTGCTGAAGTGATCTGTCATGCCAGTCATTCAAAATGCTTGAGCATCATTGTGGATTGTTTGTTTGTCATTCCCTTAATGAGGAACTTTAGCAAAAAGGGGAAAAAAATAAATCAATACATCGCAAAGTGAGAAGTTAAAAAATAGAAGAGAGATCAAGAAATGATTGATATTTGCCATGTAATTTATTCATGTTATTTGATCCACAATCAGTATGCACGGAATCATCTTTACTACTGGCAGACATGAAAAAAAACAGACAGCACCAACTGCCATTATCTATAACCACACCCCCTAACAATGCGATAGGCTACAAAGTTACTTTTTATAGGTATACATATGCACAAATGGAGATACTGGTTGTGTGGCTGGATATTGTACTGGTTAAGGGCACCGCCTTTGACATAGGTGACCAGGGTTCGAATCCTGGCTAGGGTCAGTACCTATTTAGTAAGGAGTTCAAGGCAAGACTCCCTAACACTACAGGGTGGCCTCTTGAGCACGTCCCAGTGGCTGCAGCTCTTGAATGCTTTGAGTCCGACAGGAGAAAAGCGATATACCAATGTTCAGATTATTATTATTCAGATTATTAGCAGTTGGAAACAGCTGTTATTTCCCACCATGCAACAAGGCTCAAAGACAAGAAACTGTCAGGACCTAGGTCCTGACATCACACTATGGGAGGGGTATCACCATAATATCAACCAAACCCCCCCTCCCCCCGAAGATCTATTAACGAAAAGGTTAAGATTTTCCATGGGAGAAGGGTTACAACTACTGATTGGGATTAAGTTCAATCCTTGATCAGTTCCTCTTTAAGCCATCATTTGTGCTTTGGATTGTTAAACCAGATCTAAACGATGAGTCATTCATTGTTGATTCCTAACGATTTTTTCTACCCGTGTGTACAAGGCCTGGGGACCCGCAATCATTTTGGCCTGTGTCATAATTTTTTAATCTTCAGTTTAAAAAAAAAATCTGATAAAACCGCACTGTCTCCACAAGAGAAATGTCAGCCGAAAGACACCATAATTAATTAGGCCACTAATGGAGGAAAACAGCGCCATTCAGCATTCCAAGCACAGCAAAAATAAATAACATACCCAATCTGTCAACCCTTCTCCAAGCATTGGAACGACAATGGGAAATTTAGGATAAGAAGGCATTTAACATTTCATTTGCTAGGGCAGTCCATCACAATCAGCAACACTTTTGGCAAATACAAAGTTTGCCAGCAATTTATAATGTACAAATGGAAATTATAACTGGACAGCAATAGTTATAGTGCGACCGCACTTTCATTTAAAAAAAATGATGCACACGCCCTTTTGTAATTTAATATTAGAAAAATTACCGTTCTATTTCAGTCTGTAGCCAGCTATGAATGTCTAGACAAGCCAAAATTTTAAATTATTATTCCTTAAAACCATGGCAGCAGTCCAAATATTAGTGGCAAGGAGAGACCCAGTCCCAGTCTTGCATTCCCAGCTAAAATGACTTTGATTAGCCGAGTGTTACATACCATTAGTAGGGAATATTCACATCCAGAAGAATATGTCTTTTTGTACTGCATTTGCAAACACATCGGGCCTGATTTAGCAAGCTGGTGGATTGCAAAATATGATTTATTTGGTTTAGTAGGGGTCAGCAAACAGGATTCAGGGATGGGGGAATTTGTAATGCTTATTTTTTAAAGCTGGGGCTCTCGGTCAAGTGTGTGATGGGCAAATGATAGGTGAGTATGGGGCAGCAGCATGAATGAAAAGCAGCATCAACAGGCGTTAGCTGGTGACCATAGCAGCCATCGACTGTACAACCGCTTGGAGAATTACAAAATTACAATATGGCCCTTTTTCAAATAGTAAATTTGATAGGGATTTTTTTCCTGATTATTAGTAAACACCACGTACCACAGGGCTGGTAAAACCTCCTCTAGAGGCATGAAGCTTGCTGCTTATATTATTTTAGATTTAGCCACTGAGTGATATCATTCCGCATTGGAAATAAATATTTTTTTTGCAACTTGTAGGATAACAGTGTAAGCAATTTTAAGCATTGCACAGGAAACAGAACTAAAGCTAAATCCTAAAGTGATATGATTACCTGTCATTCATTGTAAAATATGATATGTCTCTCTTAGTTCATCTGTCCAATAGATGCATCGTGCTGCAGCGTTAGCATTGCACACATTTTGAAATCTGCAAGGACTGGTGTTGCCACTATACAGTGGCGTGAAAAACTATTTGCCCCCTTCCTGATTTCTTATTTTTTTGCATGTTTGTCACACTTAAATGTTTCTGCTCATCAAAAACTGTTAACTATTAGTCAAAGATAACATAATTGAACACAAAATGCAGTTTTAAATTATGGTTTTTATTATTTAGTGAGAAAAAAAAACTCCAAATCTACATGACCCAGTGTGAAAAAGTGATTGCACCCCTTGTTTAAAAATAACTTAACTGTGGTTTATCACACCTGAGTTCAATTTCTGTAGTCACCCCCAGGCCTGATTACTGCCACACCTGTTTCAATCAAGAAATCACTTAAATAGGAGCTATCTGACACAGAGAAGTAGACCAAAAACACATCAAAAGCTAGACATCATGCCAAGATCCAAAGAAATTCAGGAACAAATGAGAACAAAAGTACTGTAATTGAGATCTATCAGTCTGGTAAAGGTTATAAAGCCATTTCTAAAGCTTTGGGACTCCAGCGAACCACAGTGAGAGCCATTATCCACAAATGGCAAAAACATGGAACAGTGATGAACCTTCCCAGGAGTGGCCGGCCGACCAAAATTACCCCACGAGCACAGAGAAAACTCATCCGAGAGGCCACAAAAGACCCCAGGACAACATCTAAAGAACTGCAGGCCTCACTTGCCTCAATTAAGGTCAGTGTTCACGACTCCACCATAAGAAAGAGACTGGGCAAAAACGGGCTGCATGGCAGATATCCAAGGTGCAAACCACTTTTAAGCAAAAAGAACATTAAGGCTCATCTCAATTTTGCTAAAAAACATCTCAATGATTGCCAAGACTTTTGGGAAAATACCTTGTGGACCGACGAGGCAAAAGTTGAACTTTTTGGAGGGTGCGTGTCCCGTTACATCTGGCGTAGAAGTAACACAGCATTTCAGCAAAAGAACATCATACCAACAGTAAAATATGGTGGTGGTAGTATGATGGTCTGGGGTTGTTTTGCTGCTTCAGGACCTGGAAGGCTTGCTGTGATAGATGGAACCATGAATTCTACTGTCTACCAAAAGATCCTGAAGGAGAATGTCCGCCATCTGTTTGTCAACTCAAGCTGAAGCGATCTTGGGTGCTGCAGCAGGACAATGACCCAAAACACACCAGCAAATCCACCTCTGAATGGCTGAAGAAAGACAAAATGAAGACTTTGGAGTGGCCTAGTCAAAGTCCTGACCTGAATCTTATTGAGATGTTGTGGCATGACCTTAAAGAGAATCTGTACTGTTAAAATCGCACAAAAGTAAACATACCAGTGCGTTAGGGAACATCTCCTATTACCCTCTGACACAATTTCGCCGCTCCTCGCCGCATTAAAAGTGGTTAAAACAGTTTTAAAAAGTTTGTTTATAAACAAACAAAATGGCCACCAAAACAGGAAGTAGGTTGATGTACAGTATGTCCACACATAGAAAATACATCCATACACAAGCAGGCTGTATACAGCCTTCCTTTTGAATTTCAAGAGATCATTTGTGTGTTTCTTTCCCCTGCATCTCTCATGCACTGAAGTTTCAGGCTGCTCTTTTCTTCCTGCAAACAGCTTTGCCCTTGTCTGTAATTCTTCAGTATGTGAAAGCCCAGCCAGCTCAGAGGAGGATTTATCCAGCTTGTAAAAGATAAGAGAGAAGCTGCTCTAATCTAAATAATACACAGGCAGTGTGCATAGAGGGGCCTGTAAGGGGGAGTTCATATCAGAACCACAACACTGAAGAACTTGGCAGCCTTCCAGACACAGGCCGACAAGTCTGACAGGGGAAAGATACATTGATTTATTACAGAGACTGTCATAGTAGAAAGTGCTGCAGTAAGCCAGAACAGATTAGAATAGCTTTTGGAACTTGTAGGATTATAAAAAACAGGATGCAATTTTTGTTACGGAGTCTCTTTAACAAGGCGGTTCATGCTAGAAAACCCTCAAATAAAGCTGAATTACAACAATTCTGCAAAGATGAGTGGGCCAAAATTCCTCCAGAGCGCTGTAAAAGACTCGTTGCAAGTTATCGCAAACACTTGATTGCAGTTATTGCTGCTAAGGGTGGCCCAACCAGTTATTAGGTTCTGGGGGCAATTTCTTTTTCACACAGGGTCATGTAGGTTTTGAGTTTTTTTTCTCACTAAATAATAAAAACCATCATTTAAAACTGCATTTTGTGTTCAATTATGTTATCTTTGACTAATAGCTAACGGTATTTGATGAGCAGAAACATTTAAGTGTGACAAACATGCAAAAGAATAAGAAATCAGGAAGGGGGCAAATAGTTTTTCACACCACTGTATGTGTTGCATTACACTTTCCAAATGCACTGTTGCACACATTTTTGCCTGACCCTTTGTGTTGCCCCATTCATTGCATTAAAAAACAGAGAAACACAGTGAACATGCATTACCGTGTACTGCTAAACAAACAAACAAATAAATAACATATGTAAAGCTCTTTTCTCCCATAGGACTCAAAGCGCATAAGCATGGCTCAGACCAATAATTGGTCGATTGGTTAATTGTGGAACAGAGGAAGAACTCTATAAGTCTGGAAATGCCAGGCTAAACAGGTGGCTTTTCAGTCTGGATTTGAATAACTCCAGGGAAGGGGCTATTTTTACTGGATGTGGTAGGGAGTTCCAAAGGGTAGGGGCAGCATGACAGAAAGCTTTGGCTCCAAAGTTTTTTAAGTTCACTCTGGGAGTGACCAAGTTTATGAACCTTGTGATCTGAGGTTGTGAGAGGTGTTGTGCAGTTTCAACAAGTCCTTCCTGTATCCAGGGCCCAAATTGTGCAGTGATCTGAATGTCAACAGTCCAATCTTGAAGAGTGTATTCCATTGTACTTGTAGCTAGTGCAGTGAGCGAATTATCGGTGTAATGTGACACTACTGTATTAACGAATGGCCTTCTGGGTTTTCAGGTGGGTATGAGCTCTAACTAGATATTACACTGCTGTTCTTTTTCAAGTTTTTCCTCTTTATTGCTTCTAGCAGAATAAATTCCTCCTACATTTTAAAGTCGACGTCTAACCTTACAATTTGCAGTTTCTTATGGACAGTGTTTTGAAAGTGAAAGCCATCTATCAGCTTTTTTATTGATATGTTTGTCTGTCCTGAACATGTAGAATATGTCATCACACCTTGCAGAAGGTACAGGGATCTCCCCAGTGAGAGCTGTGGAGCTGCTTTTGTTTCTCTAGCAATGTGGCTGGGCAATTGGTGTATGAGATAGATGAGTTGTCTGCATCTTCAGGATGAAATGAAAAATGAAATGCTAACACTTGTATAGCGCTTTTCTCCTGTCGGATTCAAAGCACTTGAGACTGAGCTGCAGCCACTAAGGGCACGCTCATAGGACAACCTTGTGGATTAGGGGGTCTAGCCCACGGTCTTCTTACTTAATAGGTACTGGTTCCAGAAATGAATCAAACTCTGTTATCCTACTTCAAAGACGGCGACCTTATCCCCTACCGTACACTATCCATCAAGGTGAATGCTGTTCAGTTTCTGTAGCAAACGAAAAAGAAAATTGTTCTTGAACTGGGAACAATCATGATTTTTTTTTAGTACTGGCTTTGTTCTAGCAACTTTTTTTGTGACAGGAAATGTGTCTGCAGCAAAAACCTGTAGTAAAAATTAAAGTGCATGTATACTGCAGTGTTGCTCTGGGAATACCTAAGCATATTTTTGCAAATTTTCTAAACTAAGCAGAGTTTACATGGAACTCTAGCCAAATGTATTTTCCTTAGCAGTGAATGGAGTTAAAAGTAGTAACACCTCCATCAGTTTTCTTTATTACTACTGTCTTTTATTTATGAAACACAGAGTTATTACGCAGAACTGTACTATAAATAGAAGGGGAAGATGACAAACATAGCATGTATGAACTATGATCCATGTCATACACTGATGAGAATCAGAAAGTCCAGAACAGTACTGTATGGATGCTGGATTGGTGTGACTCTTGTAAAATGTATAAGCTGTGGCTTCACTATACACCAGCACAGTGTGCTCCCTAGAAACTTATTCCAGCCGGGTGGCATGAATAAATAGCCAGGTGGGCGTGATGGGGGAGTGCAGGGCTGGCGCAACTCTACTTACAGTAAAGGAGGAGGATGAGGAGGTGAGCTGATGACAGCCAGGTGCTCGCCAGAATTAGACAGGTGGTGCATCCGGCTAAAAGGGCATGGGTTGAACACTGATAGCAGTTCAGGATGTGCAGCCAACCCCTTACTTCCTGTCCTGGTGAGATGTAGGTGTGGACCTTGAACGTGGATACATACTTTTATTCTCATGGAAGATCTGCTGAGGAGCCAGCCACCTGTTCTCATCACTAGATAACATAGCGACTGCACTGTTATTGTTGGGCCATGGAGAACGTACTTATTATATGACCCTGGCAGTTTGCCCCCAGGCTGAGGAGGAGGGAGATCATCGGCATGAGTACATTGCAAGGACAACATGTTTACAGAAAAGTCTCCATTTTTAGACACACTGCTGGTATTCCATCAACCAATAGGGGTTCCTTGTATCATTAGAAATTATTTACAAAGCATGAATGCAGGTTCTGCACAAGGACATAAGGGAATTCTAACTCATGGTGCCAGGGGATAAACTTGTGCTGATTTATTATCAATACCGACAGTAAAGGACACCCCTGTGGCAGGTGACTTTTGCAGAGCTGATCACAGCAAAGAGGACTTAGAAATCACCATTTGTATGGGAAATTCCAAGTTTTAAGCCAGAGAAATTTAAACATTTGATACACTACAGTGGGGCGTCAGTACTGATAAAAAATATTGTGTGCCATTTTTGAGACTCTGGTGGTTCTGGTTCCACATAAACTAAAGTGGAACTATGGACAAAATGTATCTTCTGCTCTAAAATATTAACCAAGCCAAAAAAATAATAATAGTAAAGACAGTCATTTCATAAAGTTACTGAAAAGGTTAATAGACTGTATTTCACTTTGCTAGGAAGCTCGTCAATTACATTCCCTGGAAGCTTATTACTGCTGTGAAAGCTTCCCAGATTCTTTTTGAACACTAATTGCAGTTCATAAGACTTAGAAAACATAGCACAGAGTTTCTTCTGCAGGATTCAAGGTCTATGAGCAACTCTATAAACATAACAGACAGGATTTCCCTCACCAATGAGATCTGGGAATTAATTTGAGGGTATACAGTATACATGTAATGACAGCTCTGATAGCAACTCTGAGCTGGGGGAACTTGTGATTTTTTAAATAAATGACATTTTCATGGGACAAATGCAAACAGTATACGTCTACAAGCAATAAAGAGTATGAAAACTTTTTTAATTGTATATTATAGCAGACTGTTAAAGCCAGTTCCAATGGCAGGTCGTTTAGTCGCAGGCAGCCAAACACTTTTCTGCTGCTGCCCAGAAAAGCATTTGACATAGTTTGTCATCACCTCATGTTTAGAGTCCTAGGGAGACAGAATGTAGTCCTGAATGCCTCAGACTCCAGAAGCTGTGTGCAGCGTCTGGGAAAACTCAAACGACATGGAGCTTAAGCAATCAATGGCAAATGATGCTAAACAACGTGAGATAAATGCTTCTATTCATTTCAATTATGCTGCAGTGAATCCCTAGCGGTAAACAACAGGGACAGTTGTCAGAAACCGTTACAATGACCCAGCAGTATTATGCGCCAATGTGATTTTTCAGTTCTTTGCAAAATAGAACCTTCAGTTTTTGAAAGTAATGTGTTGCAAGCTGGTAAACGGGTTGGTGTAAGAGTCGGAACCATCTCCTAAATGACAGGTCTTATGGGCTGTTCCTGCTATGCAGTGGTTAGTACCTACCAAAAGAAATTCTAGGAAGGAAGTCTGGTGAATGATCACGGGTACCCAAGGCTTAATGATACATGTAGGAAGCAAAAATTAGCCTATCTGGTCCAATACCAGCCACTGTAGCTGAAATTGCTGAAAAACTTAATGCTGTGCACACACAAAAAAAGGTGTCAGGAAAAACAGTGTACTGTAGCTTACTCTACATTGTGATGCACAGCCAGAAACCAGTCAGTGTGGTGTGCCTATGCTGACATCTGTTCACTGCCAAAACCACCTACGATAGGTATGGGTGTCAGAACTGGATTTTGGAGCACTTGAAGGTGGCCTAGTCTTAAGAATCATATTTTCTTTTAGATTATGTGGATGGCTGGGTGTGTGCTTTGTCAATCTGTTGAATGTACTGGAAAATGTAAACCAGCGCTTAGAGACTACACCTTGAATCTTACAATTCTTAAAACAGAGATCAGAATGCTATCAACCATAATCTAACCATCAATCATGTCAAGGTGATGGGTAAAGGTGGTGGCTGGATGGTGTAATGGACCAAGGTTCGAATCTCGGCTCTGCCTGTTCAGTAAGCCAGCACCTATTCAGTAGGAGACCTTAGGCAAGTCTCCCTACCACTGCTACTGCCTATAGAGCACACCCTAGTGGCTGCAGCTCTGGCGCTTTGAGTCCTCCAGGAAAAAAGTGCAATATAAATGCTATTTGTCTTGTTGTCTTTTGACTAAATCTTGTTACTGTGTAGATCCTTCATCACAAGTCCTTCCATGCTTATTGGCAGGGTGACAAAGGCAACAGCTGTTATAGCTTCCTGTTCTGGCATGCGGTCACATGATTCTTTTCAGCTGTCTACCTATGCACTGTTATGTGATGTTACATACACTCTCCTGAGATGGACATGACAAGGGATAAGGCAGTGACAGTGGCAAAGGGGAGATATAATATGACATTAATGGGGGAGCAGGAAGCAGTGAGGAAACATAATGGCTGCACCGAGACATAATTAATGATTTGGTTGGCAAGAAGGATGCACAGGGGGCAAGGTATTGGAGTGACTTAATGGTGGCAAAGGGGCTCAAGGAGCGCAATTGCCACTCACATACACAAGAAGGCATGGGGGGGGGGAATGGGGGGGAGGAATATAACGGCCACAAAGAGATTCAAGAAGGTATAGGGAGGAGGCCATAATGGCCAAACAGATGTTTAAGGAGATTAGCCAGCCGGCAAGGCCACCATTTAGTCTGGCCAGTGGGCAAGGCCAGATCCAAGTCTAGCCAGACTGAAAAACTAGCCGAGCATGCCCGCCTACAATGCCTGTTGCTCTTCCTTTATGATGAAGGCAAAATATCTTTTTGATAGTAAACAGTAACATGACTTTCATTCACTAAGAAAGAAAAGAAAGGAAATTATTGGAGACACCTCACAACACTTCATTCTAACGCTGATCACAACATTTGTCCTAAGACAGTACAGCAGTCACAACTATCGCCTCTTTCCCAGGTCTCGGCTGACAGAAAAGAAAGAAAACATTTGAGGATGTCGAGAAGATGAAATAAGTCTTTTTAGAAGTTGCTGATTCGCTCTTTGATAACTTTAACAACAAAACAGAAATAACAGTAATAAATTCCCTTCAACTGCTAAAACAGTTACACGAAGGGCTGAAGTCATGGCAGATGACATTTCCTAACTAAAACAAGAAGACTTGGATGACTGCAGCCATTTTTCTCGTCAACTTGATGAACCAGCTGATGTGACAGATACTTCACAATTAGCTATGTTTGTTGTGATGATTTTCAGTGATTTTTGAAGTGAAGGAAGAAGTTTTGAAAATCATTCCTTTGAAAGGCAATGACAAGGAGGTAAGCTATCCACTCAAAGGTGGAAGAATGTTTCATCTCTGAAAATAGTCACACACAACAGCTTGTCAGCATGACTACTGAGGGAGCTCCTGCTTTCACTGGAATGGCCAATGTAGTTCTCTGCTGAAGGGGTACAAGTTCCACCAAGTTTTCTTTTTCCATATCATTGCATCATGCACTTGCAAGCACCCTGTAGGGAGGTTTTGAACATGAATAATATAGTAGAATCTCATTATAGTAAACTCAGACATAGTAAACCTCTGGATATAGTAAACTCAGTCCTCAAGTCCCAGCAAATGCGTCTGTATAAATATACAATGTATGACCACTTCTGATATAGTAAACAACTTTTCCTGGTCCCTTGGAGTTTACTACAAAGGGATTTTACTCTATAAAGAAAAAGTGGCAGCAAACTGGTAACAAAATTCATGCCCAATGTCCTCAAAGAAGGAGATCTTGAACTGAATACCATAGATTTTCCTTCAATACTGTGGTGCGTTGGCTCAAGAAAGGCTTCAAACAGCATCTGCCAGTAACATATCTAAAAGAACATAATAAAGAAGTACCGGTACTTGCATTGAAGGTAATTCTTTCATACCATTTCAATACATTTTAAGCCACCAGCAAGCAAGTAAAAAGAATAATTTTGACAATACCTTTTTACCCACTTTTTGGTACTTTTTCATTTGCAGAATGCTGAAACTTATTTCAAACAGAAGATTAAAAGTTATCTTGTAGGAAAAAAAGATGAATTGAATAAGGGTGTTGGGGCCCTATGCAATTCACCAGCGTAAGCACTGGCAAGTTCTAAAAGTATTTGATGGGACCGTCGGCTAATTCAATTTAAATTATCACCTGGACGGGGCGGTAAAGAATTTGCTTGGGCAATTTAATTGGCCAGTGATTTCTTTTCCCCCTGTGCAGTTCAGTAAAGTGATGCTTCCTATCAACCATAAGCGAATCATCCGTATCCCCCTTGTCCCACCAGCTTCTTTGGGTATCTCGGAGCGTCCTTTACTAAAGAGACTCCAGATGCCCCTCTTTTAAATAGGTAAAGGGAGTAACTTCTGGCTGCCTGGACACACTGCTCCTCGCTGCTGGCCACCAGTACACACACTGCACGTCGTCTTCTTCCTGGCTCTCTGGCTATACAATTCAGTGAACCCCTGCAAAACATCTTTGACCCTCCTGTAAGGGCTCCCCATTGGTCCAGGATTTTAACCAATGAAAATCCTCCCTGAGGAGGATTAAAGAACCAAACTGATTCTTCTTTAGTATTACAGGTAGTCCCTGGTTAACGAACGATATAGGGACTGTAGGTTCGTTCTTAACCTGAATCTGTTCTTAAGTCGGAACAATGTGTCATATCTCTGTCCCCTGTACCTCTTGTGTGCCTCCAGTGTCCTCCTCTGTGTCACCTCTGCACCTGCTTATACAAATTTAAAAGCCATTTTTTCTTTGAATTTTTTTAAAATTGATTTTCTCAAAAATTACAATTCCAATTTGAAAAAAAAAAACATTTGGTTTGTTCCCATAGAAACACTGAATCCATGCCATTCATATCGGTGGGTCGTTCGTATGTCGAGCGTTCGTAAGTATTCTTTTTTTAGTTTTCACTTTTTTTTACTTCTTGCTTCTTTCTTCTCCTTTTGATCAAGAAGTTTTGAATCAGGATGATACCATTTATTGGCTAACTTAAAGAGACTCTGTAACAAAATGTTCAGCCTTATTTCTTCTATCCTATAAGTTCCTATACCTGCTCTAATGTGCTCTGGCTTACTGCAGCCTTTCCTAGTTGCACAGTGGCTGTGTTATCTATGTTATATAATCTAATCTTCTTTCCTCTGTCGGCTCTGTCGGGCTCAGGCACTCAGGCTGGAATGTGCAGGTCTGCTTGTGATAGGATAGAAGCTATACACACCCTCTCCAGGCCCCTCCAAGCTCTGTATGACTCACACAATGAGCTACTCTCAGCCTATCACATGCTGTTAGCAGCCATGTCTTGTTTGTAAACACTGCCTAAAACTGGCAATTACAAGCCAGGATTGCAGCAGGGAGTGGCAGAAACCGCACAGAGGGGCCAAGGAGAACATAATGAATAGAATGGTATGCTTTTTATTGTAAGAATTTTAGAGTACAGATTCTTTTTAAAGAAACACTATCGATTAACATGTTTTTTTAACCTTGGATTGAGAGAGTTTCTGAAGTGCTGGTAAATAACGATGAATACAATCCATTTGCTTATCTCTTTTTTTTGCTGTGTCGAATTCCTTTCACTCTGAACTGACAGCAGTCGGCTCTAATCTGAGGGCAGAGGGAACCATGAGGGGAGGGGGAATTCCCTCACGGTGCACCTGTTAACCCCGTGTGTGTGAGAGAAAGTCCTGTGTCCTGTGTCTCTGACTGAAAAGTGTGAAGAAAAAAAGCAGAGGAAATGTAACTTGTTATAAACACTTGTAATTGTCTGTGACACCACACCTTTTCATACTTTTTTTTTGCTTTCAGAGAAAAATACTCTGTGGTCTGATTTGCAAAAAACAACATTGGCTGTGCATTGAAGCAGACACCCCTTTTGAGAATGATTTGTCCCAATAGAGCTAAATCCTACACACAATGAATTAAAGCTTTTGCCTCTGAGATTTAACATGAAAAGTAGGAAAATGTTTACACAGCTACTTAGACATTATTTTTGGACATTATCAAACCAAGTGTTCTAAAATGACAGTGTCCCTAAAAAAAATTATCAGTAAGTTTTCGGCTATTCCGCCTTCATCAGACTTGAATCCTATTTGTTGAAAAGTTGTTACAACACACAGCCAATAAATGGTATCATCCTGATTAAAAAAAACTTCTTGCTTTTACTGATGACTAACAAGGTACAAAACTCTCCTGCTACTCCTTTAAATCATGGTAGAAGAATCTCCTTCAGCCTCTGTTCTCCATTGCTAGCCGCTCATCCTCCGCTCGCTGCTGCATGCCAGGCTATTCTAGCACTGCAGCTATCTGTCGCTTTGTGAAACCTGACTGTTCCCGCTGTAAACACTGCTTCTGCTCTCCTTTTCTTTCTCTTCCCTGGAGCCCCAGCAAAAGCATCTTCATAGCTCCCACTGGGGCTCCCCATTCATCTACAAGGTGGACCAATAAGACAGATAGACACAGAACATTTATATCGCTCTTTTCTCCTGGTGGACTCAAAGCGCCAGAGCTGCTGCCACTAAGACGCGCTCTATAGGCAGTAGCAGCAATAGGGAGTCTTGCCCAAGGTTTCCTACTGAATAGGTGCTGGCTTACTCAACAGGCAGAGCCACGATTCAAACCCAGGTCGCCTGTGCCAGAGGCAGAGCCCTTAACCATTACACGACCCAGCCGCAGAATCAGGATGATGCAGGATAAGAATCAGGATGAGTCTCATTGGTCCACCTAGTTGTCAAATGGGGATCCCCAATGGAAGCTATGAAGATGCTTTTGTCAGGGCTCCAGTAAAGAACAGAAGGAGAACAGCGGGGCAGTCACAGCAGGGCTGAGAAGGCAGCAGTGCAGTGGTGCTGAAGGACAGCTCCATAGCACAAATACCTCACTCCCATTGTTTGGCATTGCATGGGATACATGGTTATCTCTCAGGCCAATGGCTACTAGTTATGCTCCTTATGCTTGTCCATCGCTCAGGTAAAGCCAGAAATTGAATTTGCCGGTAAATCCTAAGTAATGTCAGATGATAAGACTCCTGCATGTTTTGAACATCTTATCACCTTCGAATTGCATATGGCTGTTTGTGTTTTTAGTCGATGACACTGAAGAACTCAATGATTTGAATTTGAAACAGCAAGAACAAATATTCTGGGCATGACTTCTGGAGAAAAAATCATTTTCAGAAAGACTTGGCTTTTTTAATCTTCCTCCAAATTGAAATGAGCTTGATGGAGAAATCGACAGTACGCTGAAGATAATTTTTCCACCACAGGAAGAATTTGAAAAACATTTCAGTTATATCAGAGGGATCAAATCTATTTGCCAATTTGTAGTATTTCCATTTTCAGACATAAGTATTGAAGAGATATCTGCTTCCATAGAAAAGGAATTTAATGAAGATCAATCTTCAATCTGTTGAACTTATTTCTCTGAGAAATGACTTGGTTGTAAAGAGCATTTAGAGATTCAGGAAGTGTCTGTCCTGTAGTTTATGAAGGAAAAGGCATCCCTGTTTGATCTCAGTTGTTCTGAGTGTGAAGGCCTTCTTTGCGTTCACATACCTTTGTGAGTCAGAATCGTCCAATGTAAATTGTAATAACAACAAATACAGATAACCATCTGGATTCCGGGTACATTCATTACCGTCACGCAGGGTGTAGCTGAAAGACGGCTCACTCTGTGCCTTCACAAGCTCCTGCCAGACGGTTATTACTATTCCCCCTCCGAGTTGTAGCAACTCGGGAGAGACACGAAAGTTGGGACACCAGCTATTGCCAGAGGACGAATTACCTTTTCTTTTAGCTAATTTGTGTGGCGCCCGGACTTTCCAAAGTAGCTATGTAGCCCTGGCGCTGAAATGACCAGTGCAGCGCTGCACCTAAATCAGCTACCTCACTGGAATCCTGCCTCAGATTTGGGGTGACAAATTATGCTCCAAACATAAAAAATTACTTGTTAATCAGATCGCGTCTAAGGTGTCTTTTTTCAAGGCTAGCCTTTCCTGGTGAAAGTGTCCTGCATTCCTGTCACCCTTTTGTGGCTTGTCTCTGCACTTGTTCCAAAACTCCAATGTCTTTTCTATAATGTGGTGCCCATATTACATCTGTGTGTTTCATATTCCAGATGTGCCCTTACAAGAGAGTTAACCAGGAGCAGCATTATGCTAGCATCCCACATTTTTATCTACCTTTTTTATGCATCCCAATATTTAATTTGCTTTAGCTGCTGCTCTGCTTGGTGCTGAATATGATTGTCAACTAGTACTTCTCAAAATGTGATGTTCCCATCTGTATCCTGTTTATTATGTATGGTGCTATACCATTCATATGGCCCAAGATGCATGACTTTACATCTTCCAACATTCAACTTCACCTGCCATTTTCTTGCCCACATAGCCATCCTATCCAGATTCTTCTGCAATATGTCACTATCTTCCTGTGTGTTGATAATTCTGCACAACTTTGTATCATTTGCAACAATGGCAATATTATTTTCCATTTCATCTACTAAGTCAATAATTAATAAATTGAAGGTACTAAACCCTGTACTGATGCACCTGGATCACTCAATTTTGATATGATCTATTGACCACAACTCTTTGCTTTCTGTCCATTAAGAAGTTTCCTTATCCATTCACACAGACTCTTTCCCAGTCCTTGCATCCTCAACTACTGCACCAGACTGTTGTGGGAAGCAGCAGTTTCGAAGGCCTTCTCAAAGTCCAAGTTTATTACTGTTACAGCATTCCCAACATCCATATTAGCATTCTCCACCTTATAAAAGCTTTGCATGTTAGTAAAACAACGTTTGTATGTCATTGATTTCTGACTGTCATTGGTAACTGGCTGCCTGTCTCCTGGTTGCCTGATTCATCAATAAAATAACTCTCTTCGTTTTCGCTGTGAGTTTTGTTCGTTAAAGTACACCTGAATTAACAAAATAAAAAAATAGGTACTTTCCTTAGTAGTGGGAAGCTGCTGGAAGGTCCAGAGGCTGCCTAAATCCTCCTGCAGCCCACCAATCCAAAAGGGACCCTCTGTACCTATTTGACTTAAAGCGATTCATCTGGCTTCCTTTTCGTCGTGGATGAGTACATGTGGACTAGGCATGTGTGAGTAAGGTCCGTGCATGCCCAGTGAAATTAAGCGTTCATGCACAGAGGAAAAAAGCCATGTACAAGTTTCTTTTTTCCACCATGCAAGTTTTTCATTCTACTGGACATACACAGGCCTTATTAACACAACACATTCCCTGTCCGAATGTGCTTGTCCACAGACAACAGTGTGGCCAGAAGATACCTATTCAACTTGCAAGTCAAATAGGTACAGAGGGTCCCTGTACCAGATTAGTGGACTGCAGGAGGACCCGGGAGGCCTCTTGACCATCCATAGGTATCATATTACTGAGGTAAGGGTCTTTTTTTTTTTTTTTCAGGTGAACCTTAACCACTTTACCCCGCCCGTATGGATTTCTCCGTCCCTTTTTCCATCCTTTAACCCCCAGGGACGGAGAAATCCGTACTTTGCGCACTCCCGCCGCTGCCCGCGCTCCCGCTCGTAAACACGCCGCCCGCCGCTAGTAAACACACCGCCGCCCGCTCGCCCAGAGATCAACGAACGGGAAAATCCATTCCCGTTCGTTGATCTAAGCCCCGCAATGATCCGCTGCCGCTCGGCTGAGCAGCGCGATCATTGTGAGCAATAACAAACTCCCAGCCTCTTTCTACTTCCTGCAAGCGTCCGGAAGGACGCTTGCAGGTCGCATGAAACAAAAAGTTACTGTTGCCATCTTGTGGCCAAATAGTAAAACTACACCCTAAGCATTTTTTACACACAAATAAACTAGTTTTACACAAAAAATTAACTCCTTACCTCCCACACTCCCCAATTTTTTTTTTGTAATAAAAAAAAAATAAAAAATTTACAATTTAAAAAAAATACATAAATAGTTACCTTAGGGACTGAACTTTTTAAATATTTATGTCAAGAGGGTATAACACTGTTACTTTATAAACTATGGGCTCGTAATTAGGGATGGACGCAAAACTGAAAAAAATGCACCTTTATTTCCAATCAAAATATTGGCGGCAAACATTGTGATAGGGACATAATTTAAATGGTTTTATAACCGGGATAAATAGGCATATACATTTAATGGGTTTTAATCACAGTAGCATGCATTATTTAAAAACTATAAAGGCCGAAAACTGAAAAATAATAAATTTTTTCCCACATTTTTTCCTATTTTACCATTAAAACACATTTAGAATAAAATTATTCTTGGCATAATGTCCCACCTAAAGAAAGCCTAATTGGTGGCGAAAAAAACAAGATATAGTTCATTTCATTGCGATAAGTAATGATAAAGTTATAGACGAATGAATGGAAGGAGCGCTGAAAGGTGAAAATTGCTCTGGTGGTCAGGGGGTAAAACCCCTCAGTTGGGAAGTGGTTAAAGTGAACGTCCGGACTAAAAATCTACTCAGCAGAACTGAAAAGGCTTGGTGTTTCTTTAACAGTTTCACAGCATCAGAACTTTGTTTTTCTTACCAGAGCATCATTTTTAGCTGCATTTTTAACTAAGCTCCATCCATCAAAGAAAAAAAGCCCAGGCATTTTTTCCCTTATGCTGTGCAGAGCATGATGGGATTTCCTATGTTGTTAATCATGTTGCCTAGCAACTGGGAGAGGTGCTCAGGACACAGGACAGTTGGAACTGTGTCTCATGCATCCTGTCACCTCCTTTCAACCAAAAAGATGGCTGCCATCATGAAATCAAACATTTGCCTGTTCTTTTAAAATAGTGTGGGTAAGAGATTATATTACCTATCTATTTTATTTAACATAACTAATGTAACTTAATGACAGTATGTTTGTTTAGGCTGGAGTTCCTCTAAGTAGAACTATCAGTGATGTTAGACTTAGATTAGGAGTAGTGGGTTTGGGTAAAAACTGAGAAAGATGATGGCATAATGGTCACTATCTGAATGAAATTTGACTATGGTAGGGGCTGTATTGTGAGCTCCTTTGAGGGACAAATAATGACATGACTATATACTCTGTAAAGCTCTGTGGAATATGTCAGTGCAAAATAAATACATAACAATAGTAATCACAATAAAAAGCTGATCAGCGTAGGGCTGCAGAATAGGGGTATTTGGGTCATACATCTACATGTTGATGTTGCTCAGCAAATTCACACTTCACCAGGATACTGACACCAAACCCAATATACATTGCCTTGTATGTGGCCATTACAACCTGCCACTGCTTCCTAAATTCCAAATGCATTTCAGTCTAATGAATATCTCTTATCTCATCACAAGTAACAATCAGCACAAGTAGCAATCAAAATATATGTCCCCTCCATTCAAACTATTATGCACTGGATAACTGTTCAGTGAAGCATGGCTATAGAGCCATAGGCCTCAATGCAACTCTAGGGTCTACTCCAGCACTGTATGTATAGTAATAGCTTGATACCAACCACATAAAAAGCTTTCCAAGGACAGCCAATGTGTAAAACGTGTTAGCAAATGAAAAGGAATAATTTGTTAACGATTACCACTTTTCAAAGCACACACAGAGGTGAGCATTAGTATTTACAGTTAATGCCATGACTAGAGGAAGGCCCCATGTGGGCAGGGTCGGGCCGAGGCAGAGGCTGGAGAGGCTCCAGCCTCTGGGCGCAGTGTAGGAGGGGGTGCACAATTCATTCAGCTGTCATTCCTAATTGTGTATGAAGCAGAAAGAAATAAGAAAAGGGGATACATGACAGTGACTGCAAGCCAGATAACTGGAGATTAAGGTGTTGGGGAGGTTGGGGGCCCTGAGGCACCTATTAGTCTAATAGCAATCAGTGTGTGACGGCTGGGGTGGCAGGGATGGAGGGGCACACTTTGGTGTCTCAGCCTTGGGTGCTGAAGGACCTTGTCCCGGCTCTGCATGTGGGCACCTCAGGTCCAGGGGCCCTGTTGCAGTCACAGCCTCAGCATCTCATATTTCTACACCACTTATCCTGTATGTACTTAAGACGATGGTAAAATGTACACTTTCCAGAGCAATGGCACATCCACACACCGGCGTATGGAATCAAGTTCTACTGAGTCACTGGATGAAGATGCTAGTCAATTGGGTGTCTTCATCATCATAAAGCAAAGGCCAGTATCTGCAAGAGCTTGGCATACAGTAATGGCTAGGCTTGCCTCCTTCAGCTCTCTCCATCAGTGACATATTCCTTGTAGAGTGTTTTGAGCTGTTACTTCCTGCCTTGATGTTTTGGTGATCTCTTCCACCCTTCTGTGTTTCCATTATTCTGGCTGCATCTTAATTAAATATATATCAGGTTCAAATGTAACAGATAGCATGAGATCCTTCACGAACACAAAACTATGTGTCCAAATAACTCAATCCCAGAATATATATATATATCCCTCACCAATGGATATATTTTGGGAACCATAAGAAACCATGAAACAACAACACACTACCCACCCAACGCCAAACTTCCAGATTTCTGAGGAATGACAGTTTAAACACGTTAGTACTTTTAATATTTTCGGTCTTTATTTACTATTTTTACGTCTTTATTTACTCTGTGTATTTATATACACAGAATGTATATACAATGCCGAGTCTCCAGCACGTCAGAACATCCCCTGCAAGTTCATCCAAGTCAAATCAAAGCATCAAAAATGTCATCAGTATACTACCGTATTCTATCGCAGCACTAGTCGTTCTGATGATCAGGCAAATGCATTATTGATAGAAATATATAGATATACAGTGTCTCCAAATATGGCATCACTCAGCAAATAAAATGAATCCATGCTGCAGATCAGTAACATACTCTGGCTTACAGAAACAGTGAGTATAGTAAATGTCCCTCTCAACCTCTTTAAATCCATGATGAGGAAGGCATACTCTATAAACAGTGCAACTGCCACATCTTAAGTGTATAATGTATGGTCAATGTAGATACTGCTGATTACTATACGATATAGATTTATTTTCCTGCCCAACTGTGATATAGTCAGATACCCTTAATGACCCACAGCTATGCTGTTATGAATACATATCATTTCTGTTGATATTACACCGTTTCCACTCTACTCACAGCATACTGAATAGGCTTTTTAACAGAAAAACTTGAAAATAAAGGCAGGACTTAGGCCTAGTAGACTATAATTCTGAGTAAGTGAGCCATGATGCTACAACAGGCAGTAAGACATTTCCTCTGACAGGTACAACCACACAGGGGATAGAAGAGTAATACACATTTGCTACTCACCAGGATCCTGTCTTCCAGTTTTCTGGGTCTGGTCTCCAGTTGCACTCTCTGGAGACGAAACTCTCCTCCAGCCCGGCTAAGCAGCTGTCTAATGCTGTCTGTGGAGACAGTGTGAGACAATGCGGTAAGCATATTGATACATCTTATATGGAATGGAACATCTAGCAGGAAATTTGAGCTATGCATTGTGAGTTTATTTGCCTTATTAATGCTAAGGATGACCACTGCAGAACAGCTTCCCAGGACAGTGGTATGGACACCGCCACCCATGTCGGCACAGTCATTGCTGCAAGGAGTGTGAAGATTCTCACATCCTACACATTCTGTACGATAGTGAGACTGTGCATGACAAGGTAAAACATGCATGAGTAGCACGCTACATACAGCTCTACAATGTCAGACACTCTTCACACTTTAGTCAGGAACACGCTTCAGTGGGTCTGGCAGAGAACAACAATATCACACGGACAAAACACCGCAAGATACTGAAAATAATACAACACACAGTAAAGGTTATTTTCTATTATTTGTCAGCATGGGCAACCGAAATTTTCATCAGAACTGAAAAGGCCATTCAAAGTCAGGATTTATAGGAAATTAGTAACCAAGTGACCCATGACCTCTTATATTGGCAATTCACACTAATACGGTGTGTGTACACGGATTTACTATCAGACCAATTACACACATAATCACATCGGTACAGAGATTAATAACCAGCCTATAAATAGTACACAAGACATATAAAAAGATGATATAGCGTTACACATCTACGTCAGATGGAAAGATAGGCTAGATGTATGGATAATATAGCTCACTCACCTTGCAGTGCTCTGCAGGGCTCCATACACAGCTGGTTCATGGCTGCTGCATTTCTTGCTCTGTCATAACATCAGCTGCATGCAGCTCCTAGGAGCCAATTCTGTGTGGGTTTATATTATTCAGTATATAGTGTGTGTGTGTGGGTGTGTTTGTATTTCTATGTCTATGAATATGCTTGCCTCCCCTCTATGTACAAAGGATAACTGGTTGCATTCATTCAGCACTAAGTAGCCATGTATGTATGCTGTTCATATGTCTCTATACAGAGCATATTCCCCCAATGCTTAGAGGGTTTGCTGCTGACATCTTTGCTGTGCCTGTCTGTTTGGCTGGAGGCTGGCAGGTCCCTGGTCTGGTGTGTCTGTCTCTGTCAGTCTCTTACTCTGGATGTGTGGATGATGAGTGCAGGGATAAGCAGCCCAGAGACACAGGAAACTGCGTATGTGTGTGAGAGGGAGAGAGATGGACTGTGTGCTGCTGCTGCCTATGCGTGGCTGGCTGGTGTGAGAGAAAGATAGATGAGAGGGAGAGTGTGTAAGATATAAGGAGGCAGAGAGAATAAGGGAAGTGGCGAGGCTTGGGGGTGGCACGCTGTGCCATTTTAACTCCTTCTCTCCCTTGAATAGGAAATCAGCCACAGTAACAGATGCTTGTATAAAAGACCTGTTTATATACTGTTCATATTTGAATGCATTACAGCCTTGAGCTTCCAGAGCTGCGTTAGTAAAAAGTAGAAGGCTCTCAAAGACAATTAGATGTACATTAGGACAGGCTTTATGTAAGAATAATAAGGATTGACAATCACAAATCATTTTTTGGGTTAATTTGATAACTTTGATTGAATCTGCAGGTTATATTTTTCCAGCAACATTTGACTGATCAGATTTCTATCAATTTTGGACATTTTATTGGTTAAAATGGTGATCAGGTATGTTGGGTGGGTGAGAGACAAGGACAGGCGATTAATGGTCGCATAGCTTTGTACTGCATTGAGCGGTACAGCAGTAGTGATTCGATCATTTCTCCTGCACATTTCAGCTGAAATCTAATAGAGACTGAGTAGATTAGGTGGTATAATCTACCTGGCGGGGGAATGATTAATTACTTATTATTTTGGGCTGTTACTGACCCATGTATCATGTATGGCTACCATAAGGGTTTTTTTCCCATAAGAAATGCGATCACGCTTCTTTTCCCACCTGCATGATTCTGCCACGGTTAATGTATGATCCGACGTGTGTAGGGTGCAATTGTGGCATGTTTCCAATTGTGATTTGTAATGGAAAAAAATTAAACTGTAAAAAAAAATTGCACAGCACTGCGATTGCCATGTGATTTTCCTGCACTCCTATTGTATAGAAGCTCAAGCGCACATAAAATGCAGCAGGGCCAACATTTGCGCTCAGGAAAAATTGCATTGCAAATGCATCACGCTAAAGGTGGACATCAGTGATACTATTTTTGTACAACAAGTGGTTCTGCAATTTGATCATAATATTGATTGTTCGTGCTCACTAACAGAAGAAAAATGTTATGCAATTCAATAGGAATAATTGAATGGATCCAAAATTTGGATTGATTCGATCGATATTATGATTGAATCAAATGGACACCTTAAAAGTGGGCATTAACGATACAATTCTGTGGATGATCAATCGTCCGATTTGATCGTAATATTGTTCGGAATCCATTGTTCAGGCCCACTAACCGAAGGTAAGCTGCTGACCAATTCAATCGAATTGCATAGCAGCTTTCCTTCCGTTAGTGGGCCCAGAACAATCATTTTCAATTGATATTACGATCAAATCAGATGATCCAGAGAATTGTTTCATTATTGGCCACCTTAATGGAAATGTTCCCGGGCGGTTTCAACCAGTCTTAACAGTACCTAGCGTTTTGTAATCTGCAAGCGATCGGAAACGTGGCAAAACACTGCTAATGTAAAATTGATCAAAGGAAAAAATTCTCTCAATTTTCTCACTCAATTAATTGTTTTCATCAAATTGGGGTAAAATTGTAACGTGTGGCCACCATTAGAAACAAGCTCTGCTGACTTACACTCGAGTAGCATAAGTGCAATGTTCAAGCACCCCGAATGAGAAGGTCCTCCATTGGATGTACCTATCTCCACACTAATTATATAGCGTGTTTTATAAGGCCTTGTGTAACTGCCTTAGAGCCTAGGTTCTCAACGTGTAGTATGCGTACCCCAGGGGGTACTTCTGATGGTTCCAGGGGGTACTCAGGCTTGATATACTTAACAAAGAATAACACATTTAGAGTTTAAGAAAATGATAAATCTTATTTAAACAATACCAAATTAGTATTTTAGCTAATTAAAAGCAATAGTAAATGCTTAGAAGTGGTTTACAACCAATTATCAGGTACTACAATTACTTATATATTTGTCAAGGGGTTCTTTTGATAATGTTTACAATGCTTGGTGAGTACAGGGTTTTAAAAGGGGTACCTACCAATAAAATGTTGAGAAACACTGCCCTAGAGGGTCTAATATAGCAGCTTATATGTTACACATGTGTTGGACATGCCCAAAGCCAATGCATTTTGGAACCAAATCTTCTACTTGATTACTATGCTTGATTGTAGAATTAAGGGAGATCAGATATACTGTATATTCCTGCGTCTAAGACTACTTTTTAACCCTTGAAAATCTTCTGAAAAGTTGGGGGTCGTCTTATACGCCGGGTGTCATTGATGCAAGGTGATACGCCCTATCCTGTTACCGCCTCTCAGACCTCCCTGCTGAGGGAGCGCAATCTATTCTTCCATACCGCTCTGATAAACAGGTAGACAAGGAGAGCTGACCAGTCTACTTAAGGAGAGTTGACCAATGCAACAAGTCAGTTGACTATATACACTGTTATATACTGGGTAACACATACAGTACAGCACCAGTATCTGTTCATACATAGCACCAGTATATGATTTTTTTATTTTTATTTGGTGTGCGTTGGAAGAGGGGTAGTCTTATACGGCGAGTATATCTCAAATGCTATATTTTAACTGGAAAAGTTGGGGGGGGGTCGTCTTATACGCCGGAATATACGGTACTTGCTTTTAGGCAATAAATTGAATAAGGCCGGTTCACACTGGCATAAAAAAGGTCAGTTTACTACAACTAAACAGACCGGATCCTAATGGAGGTGAACAGATCCTATGTTAATCAATAGGATCCGTTCACATTGCTCCATTAGAATGGATCTGTCTGGTCCGCAGAATGGACCACAGGTTTGGACAAAGAGCTATTTTTCTGGATCGAAGTGTCATATTGACTGCGAATGGAGGATCACAGGTGAAAAACTTTTAATAACTGATCTGTTTATACAGATCAATTTTTAAACAGATCCATATTTTATCCTGCAGTGTGAACCTGGCCCCAAGGCCATATACCCAACTCATCGGCTTATAAAAACATACTGCTATGGCAGGTAAGTCACATGTTGCTACAATCTAAAATACACTTTAGAAGCAGAAACCGCTAGAGTTTAATACTATGATGATGTCAGAAAGAATCCTAGCCACACCAGATATAGCACATTTTATAATAGATGGATGCCAGGGATCGATCATGAAATACACCAGAGTTAATCAATGATATCACTGTGTGCTAGCCAATGCCTCTAAACAACACATTGACTTGTGGAGATTAATGTACCCAGCGTCTGCAGGCATACGGTGTTGCTATTTTGAATTTTGACCTTACTCAGAAAACCGCAATTGTAATCCGTTGTTTGAGAATATGATGAAAACCCCTGCAGGCACAAGGTAACCGCCATTAGATTATGCATTGCATTATAGACAAAATAAATAAAAATGGTAGAGAATAATTACATGTTTGTAAGAATAAAGCGAATAGGCAGGTGGAGTGGGGACATGGTGCTGTAGCTGGTTTATTCAGGCATGCATGGATGGTGATGAGCAGCGATGTGATGGACCGCATTTACATATGTATATTATATTAACATAATGACTTGTATTTAACAAGGCAAAGAGCAATGTGCACGGGGCTGTGACACAGAGGCTTTCCATCTTAAGCAGCGGCGTGCGTTCCCTAGCAGCTACTTCTTCTCAATGCTTCATTGGGTAATTGTGCCTGGCAAATTCACCAACAGCTGAAAGCAACAAATGAAAACCTGCTAATAATTTGTTGCGATGAAATGGATCACTAGTAGCTGCCGTGTAATAAATACAGTAATGTAACCCACCTCTTAAATGTGTCTTAATAACGTCCATTCCTACGTTTATAAGGATTTGTTTTCAAAGTTTTGGAGCAGCCATGTTGGAATGAGGGCACAAGAGCAGTGCGAGAGGGAAGCAGGAGATTTGGGCCCCCGAATCCCGATATTTATCAGGTGCCCAAATTTCCATCCCTTGTCAATAAATGTAATGGAACCCTATGTCTCAGGCGCCATTAGGAGAGATAAAGGTCAAACACCACTGGGGGGCTAAGGCTAGGCATAGGTATCAGTATATAGGGAGGGCTCTGTATGAGAGTGGGGTTACGTTAGGTCATAGTAAAATATTGGTTAAGATTACTAATATTTTAGTATCGGAATTAAGTAGTACTATCGGCCATCTGCTGCGCTCTTTTTTCCAAGTACCTTTTTTCCATGTATGCGAGCTGGCTACCTGAGCAGGGGGTGTAATCTGGCTACCTATACTGGAGGATAATCTGGCTTCCTGTGCTAAGGGGCTAATCTGGCTTACTATACTGGGAGGCTACCTATACTGGAGGCCCTCTTGTTAATTATAGTGTAGTGCTACTTGATGCTGCTTATATGGCTGGGAGCACATCTGGTTACCTATAGGGGGGGGGGGGTACATCTGCTACCTATACTGAGGACCCCTATCTCTACCTATACTGGGGGGTACCCTAAGTTACCTATGCATAGCCTACTTACCTGTATTGGGGGGGGGTCACCTGGGGCACAAAGGTATCTTTTTTGCTCTTTTGCCACACTTTATGTGTGTGTGTGTGTGGGGGGGGGGGGGGGTGATTATTGTGTTATTATATTGGGGGGAGTGTAGGGCAATTGACCACACTTGCTACAGGGTAATGGCGGGGGGAAGGGGTTAAGGTGGTTAATTCAGATAGAGGGCGGATTTTGCCCTGCATGCAGCATTTTAGGAGCGATTCCATCAGGGGAAAACAGGGCCCAAAATCACTTTCCCTGAAATCGCTCTGCTTTTAAACGACTTCCGATGCAAATATAAAAATCTATTTTGTACTCACCTGGGGCTTCTTCCAACCACTCGCAGCCGTCTCAGTCCCTTGCCACATCCCAGGTCCTCCTCTGTGTCCTCCCTGGCCGCCCACAATGATGGCAACCCATCGGCGGGGTCAGCTCTTCTGCGCCCCGTGCCTCCATGTCATCTGGCACATACTGTGCCTGCGCACAACTACTGTGCAGACGCAGTATGCACCAGATGACGTGGATGCGCGGGCACCTACAGAAGAGCTGACCCCACTGGTGGGTCGTGATCCTTACGGCCGGCCAGCGGGGACACCGAGGAGGACCGATGCTGTGGCGAGGGACTGAAACGGCTGTGAGGGCCTGGAATAAGCTCCAGGTGAGTACAAAATAGATTTTTAAAATTCACAACGTAAGTCCTTTAAGTTGAAAACCTCTTTGCATTTTTTAAGAGTCTTTTGAAATTTGAAAAGCGGGTCCAAGGTCTAACACACACATGTAAGCTAGGCCTTACCTGACCACCACTGCTTCCTCCTAAGAAAGCTATAAGTAAGGTACTCAGTGCTTTCTTGTTTACATCTTACGGATTCCTCTTAGCTATTGTGTCCACTCATTATCTTCTTTCATATGAGCAAGGCTCTCTCTCTTTTTGAATCTTATTACTGTATTTACTGACTGAATACTCAACCGTACTTTTCATTTTGCCCTTGCAACTTGTTTGTACAGTATTTAATTTATTATAATAATCAGAAGGAAGTAAGAAGATCATCCCAGCAGGGACACAAACAGTGAAAAAAATGCCTTATAGACGCTTGAACCGTTTTCTATTTTACTAAAGAAGCAATTCATTTGTGTGTAACTTTCTGTCATGATGAGACTTGTCACTGGGTCAGTAAAGTGAGGGAAAACATCCCTAGTTGTGTCAGTACTCAGAGCTCCCTGTGCACTGCCCTGTTTGCGGTGCTGGATAAAGCAATTTTCTTCTGTGCCGCTGACAGTAATGAAAACACAAAAATCCACAGCATACCCAACAGGGCCCTCATGGAGTCTCACCCCAGATAGTGGGAAAACTCATCCCCATGTGTATGAGACCTCACTTCTAGTGCTTGCCATCCATGTGTGACTTAATCAAGAGCCTCTTCAGTGAGCTGCAAATTGGTTTTTTTTTCCAAAACTGTAACACTCCAGACACAAATAAAGTTTTAATAACAAACAGCCAAACGTTCTAACCCTTCTCTGTGCTACCCGAAAACAATCAGAACATGAAAGGCTGAATGAATCCAGAGTTGAACAAGGCAATTCCTAATAGCAATCAGGTAGACCAGTGCTGTTTCTATAGGCAGAAGAGGTGGGTCACCGATCAGGGTGCATTGCTGTAGGGGAGTGAAGCATGGCACAGAGGGGGTGAGGAGTAGAGATGGCCCGAACCTCAAATTTTCGGTTCGCAAACATGCAAACTTTTGCAAACCGCAATAGACTTCAATGGGGAGGCGAACTTGGAAGACTAGAAACATTTATGCTAGCCACAAAAGTGATGGAAGAGATGTTTCAAGGGGTCTAACATCTGAGTTTTTGCATGGATGAGTGGGATACACACCAAAAGTCACGGGGAAAAATCTGGATTTGACGCAAAGCAGCGTTTTAAGGGCAAAAAAACACGTTGCATGCTAAATTGGAGGTCTAAAGTGCTTTAAAACATCTTGGACTTGATTCACAAAAGAGTGCTAACTGACAGCACGGCCGAAAATTCGCGTTTGCGCATAAAAACCGTTATCGTTTCACGTGAAAATTCGCGACCGTGCAAAACGCGAAAATTCACGTGAAAACGGCCGTGCTGTCAGTTAGCACTCTTATGTGAATCAAGCCCCTTGCATATCTATACATCAATCAGGTAGTGTAATTAGTGTACTGCTTCACACTGACAGACCAAACTCACTGTGTAACGCACCACAAACAGCTGTTTGTGTAGTGACGGCCATGCTGGACTGGTGCGCACCATGGCCAGAGTGCAGGCCATGGCGGTTTTCAAGCTCATATGGTCGCCGGGCTGAGGTAGCTCAATGACAATACAGTGACTGTCCAGCTGATCGAATTTGGTCTGTCCACAATGAAGCAACGACCTTATTATCTTGTGTGTCCTCCCCCCTCGAGACACTCATATAGCCGTCAGTCATTGCTTCATTGTGATACGCAAGCCCCTTCACCACGGCAAGGTAACGATCACGAAGGGGAATTGACACATGTACATGCCTTTTGTTTTGTTGTTGCAGCTGCAGTGCAGCCAGAAAAATTAGGCAGTCATGTACACGCACCAGAAAAATTATTATAGCGGCCGCTGCTAGCAGCGACCTTAAAAATTCAGGAATCCGCCTGGAGTCCTGGTGGACCCTGTTGGTGGTGGAGAAGGCAGTCAAGCGGCCTGCAGGCAGAGATGCTGTGTGTGGGGACTGACTTAGTCTTCAGGCAGGCCTGAGCGTGCTTTGCAGTGATCAGGTATGCAGTGACTGGCAGTACAACAATGTGCGGTTACACAGGTGCAGTGAACAGGTTGCAGAGACTGGTATTACAAATGTGCAGCTGTCACACACACAGGTACCGTGAACAGGTGCAGCGACTGGTGGTGGTATATAAAACTGCGTGCGCTCACGTAGGTAGGTAGGTGCACTGAACAGTGAACAGGTGCAGTGATTCGGATTACAAATGTGCAGCTGCCTGTCACACACACACACAGGTACCCTGAACAGGTGCAATGACTGGTGGCATTAACAATGCGTGCGCTCACGTAAGGTATAGGTAGGTGCACTGAACAGTGAACAGGTGCAGTGATTGGGATTACAAATGTGCAGCTGCCTGTCACACACACAGGTAGTCACTGAATGTGCTGGGCCTGGCAGTGGCACAGTAGGAATTACCAAGGCTTTCTATGCAACACAAGTGTCTGTGGGACACACACACACACACAAAAAAATAGATCACAAGAACAAGATTAGCTCTCAAAATAGCTGTTGAGGGGTGCATTTTTAGCAATAAGAATCAGCAAGGAGCAAGCTAACAAGCCTACAAAAGCCTAACTAAGCTTTCCCTATAGCTCTCTCTGCAGCAGCAGCTATCCCTTCTCTAATTACTGCTGGACTCACGAGTGAGTCCAATGCCTGACGCTGCCTGCCTTTTATAAGGGGGGGGGGGGGCTCCAGGAGGGAGTGTAGCCTGATTGGCTACAATGTGCCTGCTGACTGTGATGTAGAGGGTCAATGTTGACCCTAATGATGCACTATGGGGGTGAATCGAACTTCCGGAAAAGTTCACGGTTCTCCGCGTTCGAGCCATCTTTAGTGAGGAGTGGCCTAGCAGAGAGTGCTGCAGGATGAGATGTAAGTGGCTCACCATCCATGGCCAGGAAGGACACGCAATCTGTCTTCATCTTCGGCCTGCTGGTTTCCATGGCAGAAGGACGTCGACACATGTCCCACCTCTGCATCAATTGATGACCAGGACGATGAACAGGAAGACAGATCCAGTGCTTCTCTAGCGGCCCCAGATGGTGAGTTGCTTACACACTGTGAACTTGGCCACGGTCCTGGAACCCCTTCAGGAAAATTAATCCTTGAACTGCCGGTGCTACGCCTCACTCAGGTCACCCACCTGAGGGTAGAATCATGCAAACAGTGAAGAGGCGGCACACAAAAGGCTTGCTATTTAAAGCATATATTGATGGAGCAACACTACATGTTACGAACCATCACGGTTCTTCATCAGGTGTAAAATGAAACCAAATGCAGTCCACACATTTATACGAATTCAAAACCACACCCCTTAGCTCCGGGGCGTGGTGATCTTAACTAGACACTGGCCACACCTAGCTGTCACAATTACATTCTATCTACATGTACAACTTCTCTGATAGAGAAATCAATACCACATTAGGGGAACTCCAAAATATGGCTACCCCATCTAATAAACAATTTAACTGACCGTAATCCCAGGGCACTCCACTAGGGCTACCCGTAAACTCCGACCTAAAAAAGAAAGGCAAAGGTTGTAACTGTAGTCACTACCACTAGATTCCATAATACATTGCACCGCTAACGTTACCTGGCCTAATTGAAAAATGGCAATAAAAAGCACCTTAAACGGCACAGCAAAAATCACAGTTACTATAAGTGCTCTGCAAAATGCTAACTAACTGCTATAGAAATGTTACCATAATGCCATAGAGCAGCCGAAAAAATGCTGAAAAAAAGCTGAAAAAAATGCTGCCATACTGCTATAAACAGCTGTGCAATAATGCTATATGCATGCTCTGCGAAATGCTAAATAACCGCTGTGAAAATGCTGCCATAATGCCATAAAGCAGCTAAAAAATGTTGGAAAGATGCTAAAAAAATGCTGAAAAAATGCTACCATACTGCTAAACAGCTGTGCAAAAATGCTGTATAAATGCTCTGCAAAATGCTAAATAACTGCTGTAAAAATACTGCCATAATATCATAAAGCAGGTGAAAAAATGCTGGCAAAATGCTGAAAAGATGCTAACATACTGCTATAAAACAGCCGTGCAAAAATGCTATATAAATGCTCAGCAAAATACTAAATAACTGCAGTAAAAATGCTGCCATAATGCCATAAAGCAGCTAAAAAAATGCTAAAAAAATATACTGAAAAAATGCTACCATACTGCTATAAATAGCTGTGCAAAAATGCTATATAATTGCTCTGCAAAATGCTAAATAACTGCTGGAAAAATGCTGCCATGCTGCCATAAAGCAGCTAAAAATACTGAAAAAATACTGAAAAAACTGCTGCCATACTGCTATAAACAGCTGTGCAAAAATGCTATACAACATGCTAAAAAACTGCTGCCATAATGCCATAACGCAGCTGAAAAAATACTGGAAAAATGCTGAAAAAATGCTACCATACTGCTATAAACAGCTGTGCAAAGATGCTATATAAATGCTCTGCAAAAATGCTAAGTAACTGCTGTGAAAGTGCTGCCATAATGCCATAAAACAGCTGAAAAAATGCTGGAAAAATGCTGAAAAAATGCTACCATAATGCTATAAAACAGCTATGCGCAAATGCTATATAAAACAATTATACAAAGATATTATATGAAACATTTCCACTGCATATGCTCATTCATCCCTCTTGGGAACATCACATCCAGATAACTGATCCATCGTGCCTCTTTCTGGAGAAGGAGCTTTTCTCTGTCCCCCCCACACCGTTGTAAATCTAGGGAATCGAGCACCATCCATCTTAATTGTGAGGCCCTATGTCGCGCTTCCCGGAAATGTCTCGACACAGAGGTCTCATAAATTCCTTTGCCCTCCAAGAACCCACTGATAAATCGCCTATGCTCCTGGATTCGCACGCGCACAGCCCGTGTGGTCATGCCTACATACATCATGCCACACGGGCATTTTAAACCATATACCACATGGGTGCTGGCACAGGTATATCTGCCTCGGATCTGCACTTGCCTACCCGTGTAAGGGTGGGAAATGGAGTTGCCACCTACAATTGCTGAGCACACGTTGCAACTGCAGCAGGCAAAGGTACCATTCCTCTGGTTATTCAGCCTTTTGGTGATGGTGGCAGTATCTACCTTCCTCACTGTATTCTGGATCGTTTTCCCTCTCTTGAGGGCAAACAAAGGTTGCTCTCGAAAAAGGTCTCCTATCCCCTGATCGCTGCTAAGGACCGGCCAGAACTTCCTGACTACCTTTTTGACTAAGGGAGTATTTTTTCCAAACTGCATGACAAATGGTATGCGCTTGCCTCCACTTCCTGTTTTTCTATTGTTACCTCTCAGCAAATCCTCTCTCTTTAATGCCCCAACTTCTTCTTGAATTCTAACTACTTGCTCCCTTGGGTACCCCTTCGTGACAAATTTATCTACCAAGTCCTGCCCAGCCAGAGCATAATCCTCTGGTGTAGAGCAAATCCTCTTGGCCCTTAAAAATTGGCCCCTGGGTATAGCTTTAGTAGTGTGGGGATGATGATAACTGTCTTTCCTTAGTAAATTGTTACGATCAGTGGGTTTTTTAAAAAGTTTAGTGCTCAAGCTGTTCCCATGTTTAGAGATGGTGACGTCTAGGAAATTAACCATCTCACATGACGTCTCCATGGTAAACCTGATGGTACTGTGGCCTCTATTGGCCTCATTTACCATCTCCTCAAGTAATTCCCTAGATCCGCTCTAAAAGATGAGCACATCATCAACAAATCTGAAATATTGATAGACATGCTCTCTATATCTTGGATTGTCAAAAAAGAATTTCTTCTCAAGGGACTCAACAAATATATTAGCCACTGAAGGGGCAGCTGGTGAACCCATGCTAGCCCCTTGTTTCTGGAAATAGAACCTGTCGTGAAATTTAAAATAATTACATTTGAGGATTAGCTCTAACACATCCACAAGAAAGTACACTTCAGCATTAGTCAAATTCATATCCAACAAATTGCTCTCCACACAGCTAATAGCCTCATCCTGTGGAATAGCAGTAAACAGGCTTTGTATATCTAAACTACAAAAAATCAATTCTTCTGGGACCTTATTCAAAGACTCCAATCTACATAATAAATCTGTAGTATCCTTTAGGCAATGATTAAAAGTTCTTACTATCTCTTGCAGGTAACCATCTAAATACCCCGCTAGTGGGTACAGGACACTCCCCCGGCTCGCCACAATGGGGCGACCAGGAGGATCCTGTAGCCCCTTGTGGATCTTAGGGAGAAGATATAGTAACGGGACACTAGGATGGTCGGTGGTCAAACCTCTAGCTGTTTGTTGTGAGATTGTCCCATCCTCAACTGCACATGTTAATAGGAAGTCCACCTTGGCTTTGACTTTAATTGTTGGATCGTCATCACATAGTTCATAATGCTCAACGATCCCCACTTGCTTCAATCCTTCCTGTACATAACTGTCCTTGTCTTGCACAACTGTGGCACCCCCCTTATCGGCTTTAAGTATGATGATACTATCATTGTCCCGAATTGTACTGAGTGCCTGCTTTTCTGCCATAGAGAGATTGCTGTGTGCCTTTCTATTGTCCCATTTTGCTTTTATTTCGTTTTTCACTGCCTTTTCAAACGCATCAATTGCTGGACAACAGACATCAGGAATCCACTCTGATCTATTTAAATATTTTGTAACGTTCATATGCTTATGTTCAACGCTGAGTGGCTGATCCTTAAAATGCACTTTCAACTTCAAAGTACGAATGAATTTGTAGAAAGCAACTTCCCATTCAAATAGCTGGTCATTGTATACAGGGACAAAACCTAGTCCTTTTTCAAGCACTGACACCTCAGCTGAAGATAAGACATAGTTTGAAATATTAATGACATTGCTCACCTTTGGCCGGTTTCTTGTATTGTAGCCCTCTCGCGGTGGCAGTGCCTCGGTGGGGTCAGTGCTAGTACCGGTGATAGCCCGATTCGTCTGGCTTCCTAGGGTAGCTCTTTCATATTCAGCCCCCGAGTCATCTGTCATGGAATCAGAGGAGGCCGTCTGTCTATATACTGTGCCCCTCGTACCGCCATGTCCACGGCGCACGCGGCGTCCTCGCTGTTCGCGGCCTCCTCCTCTGCCTCTTTCCATCCTGGCTCTTCCGCCATGCCGCTGCGCAAAGCGGCGTCTCTGCGGGAACTCCTCCCTAGTGCTTCCGGGTCGTTCACTTGCTCCGGACGTGACGTAACCTTGGCACACCAGTTCCTCCTCAGCTGTTTCAGAGCGGGAATAACGACTTCTCATCTGGCGTCTGTCATTTTTCCAGGAATACACTCGATCCAAGGTATAGTCCTCAAGGTCTCTTTGTATCTTTTTCTTGTCCGAAATGGCCAGCTTTTCATCCTCAATGTTATTGTCTAACTCCTCCATTATGTCAATGTATTCGCAATCCTTCGTGCAGCTTTCTAAATTATTTACAGCAGTGGTGATGTCAATCTTCAATTTGTTCAAATGCACTGACAATCTTTCTATAGTAAGTGCCATAACATCTATACTGCTTTTGTTCAGTATTTCAAAAAATCTTTGTACAAAAATAGAATCGTCGTTTAAGCAATGTGGATCTCAGTCCAATTCGATATCCCCTTGGTATCCTCCTATTCTTAACATAATCGGCCAAAAACATGCGGTGCAAATTGTATCTTAACTCTTTTCTCTTTAGGTCATATAACAACTCCTTAGCCTGCTTGACGTTTCCTCCAGTCTCCACAATCATTTCTGGCACCTCACTTAGGATTCTTTGGATGTCCTGGTCGTCATAGGCAAAGGTACAAGCTTGTTGTTTGATGTTATCTGTGGTAGTGTGGATGTTGGTTTCATCTGCTCCATGAGGTGAGTTGCTTACCTCTTGCTTCACTGCACTCTTTGCATGATAAGGGGTCTGGCTACATAATACCTGGAGTCATAACTGGCTACCCCGTACGGGGGGGGGGGGGGGGGACCTGCACCCAGCTACCTAATACTGGGGGCTTTGCTGCCAGGCTACCTATACCTAGTCTCTAGGTCTGTAATTTTAATCAATGACTGTCTTTTTGCCATGAAGCAAAGTGAATTGATGTACTCGCCAACAGATTTTGAATACTATGAACAGAATGTGTAGGTAAGGTAAGCTCTTGTACTACATGGGAATGGTAAAATTGGACAGTTGTTGGCCAATCAAAATTGGAAGTGTTAACTCACCACAAAGTGGCCACACACAAAACAGTATAAAAATTCGATTTCACAGTAATTCAATAACTATTAGTAATAATAAACGATTGTTTGTACAGAAAAATCAAAAGATTGTTTTCTTATTCAAGCGATAAATCTAATCAAATTTCTAATTTTTATCAATATACACTCACCTAAAGGATTATTAGGAACACCTGTTCAATTTATCATTAATGCTATTATCTAATCAACCCATCACATGGCAGTTGCGTCAATGCTTTAGGGGTGTGGTCCTGGTCAAGACAATCTCCTGAACGCCAAACTGAATGTCAGAATGGGAAAGAAAGGTGATTTAAGCAATTTTGAGCGTGGCATGGTTGCAATCTGCTCAGTTACTGGGATTTTCACGCACAACCATTTCTTGGGTTTACAAAGAGTGGTGTGAAAAGGGAAAAACATCCAGTATGCGGCAGTCCTGTGGGCGAAAATGCCTTGTTGATGCTAGAGGTCAGAGGAGAATGGGCCGACTGATTCAAGTTGATAGAAGAGCAACGTTGACTGAAATAACCACTGATTACAACCGAGGTATGCAGCAAAGCATTTGTGAAGCCACAACACGCACAACCTTGAGGTGGATGGGCTACAACAGCAGAAGACCCCACCGGGTACCACTCATCTCCACTACAAATAGGAAAAAGAGTCTACAATTTGCACAAGCTCACCAAAATTGGACAGTTGAAAACTGGAAACATGTTGCCTGGTCTGATGAGTCTAGAGACAGAATTTGGCATAAACAGAATGAGAACATGGAACCATCATGCCTTGTTACCACTGTGCAGGCTGGTGGTGGTGGTGTTATGGTGTGCAGCAGGGGCGTAACAATCAGGGATGCGACTCCTGCCGCCGTGGGGGGGGGGGGGGGCCCGGGGCCCCCCTAAGGTTCGCTCAGGGCCTTTTTGGGGGGCAGGAGGGGTCACAACTTAAGAGGAGAGTGTGTTGTCTATGTGTATTTCTTCTGCTTATGCAGACCTACTGTACTATGCATTATTTATGTGTCATCTGCAATATTGTTAAACGCACTTTACTGTTTCGTTTATCTGTTTTGTATTGAAAAAGTAAATAAAATTCTTTTGTGAAAAAAAAAAAAGAGGCAGTGTGGCAGATCAGCGGGGAGGGGGGACATCCTCCCCTCACCTCGGGCTCTCCTCTTAGCTCCCCCTCCTACAATCATTAGTGGCAGCGGGCGGGCGGCGGCAGGCTGGATACATACCTCCATCGCGCAGGAGGTTCCAATCAGTAACAGATTCATGTTACTTCCTGTGTAATTTCTAATTATGCCCCTGGTGTGCGGGATGTTTTCTTGGCACGCTTTAGGCCCCTTAGTGCCAATTGGGCATCGTTTAAATGCCTCGGGCTACCTGAGCATTGTTTCTGACCATGTCCATCCCTTGATGACCACCATGTACCCATCCTCTGATGGCTACTTCCATCAGGATAATGCACCATGTCACAAAGCTCAAATCATTTCAAATTGGTTCCTTGAACATAACAATGAGTTCACTGTACTTAAATGGCCGCCACAGTCACTAGATCTCAACCCAATAGAGCATTTTCAGGATTTGATGGAACGGGAGCTTCGTGCCCTGGATGTGCTTGCCACAAAGAGTTTTCAAACTCTTTTTTTTTGTAATTGGAGAAACAATTGAGATACATTGGTCAAATGCTACAGTCAGTCAGAAACATTTATTGTAATTCTCAAATTCAAAAGCAATATAAAAAAATTGTGTGTCCACCTTATGGGAGCGTACATTCAATTTTGATTGGTCAATGACTGGCCAATCTTACCACCTCTATGTAGTATAAGGCCTTCCCTACATAATCTGCTCATAGCATTCTAAATTTGT
This sequence comes from Hyperolius riggenbachi, assembly GCF_040937935.1. Taxonomy (NCBI): domain Eukaryota; kingdom Metazoa; phylum Chordata; class Amphibia; order Anura; family Hyperoliidae; genus Hyperolius; species Hyperolius riggenbachi. The sequence continues at coordinate 486,466,101 of NC_090646.1, forward strand.
TGTCCCTCATACTACACCGAACTGGTAAAATGTATGAATCATTAGCCAATTAAAATTGCATGTGTGTATCAGGCTTTTTGAATAACAGAGTAATAAGTGATTGCCGACTGGAATGCTTATGTCTAAAAAGAACAACATCATATAACGTATAATGACTGGCTTTATGTAACGTTTGCGGGTTTCTATCTCCGAGGTCAGCGCACAAGATGCGCACTGACACAGCGGAAATCCTCCACAAGCGTATAATTAGATAGTACCCAGCTTGGATGCAATGCACCAGTAGAGGGCAATTCCCACCGGCAGATGGAGCTGTGGAGTGCAGACGAGCACAGCCTCTGCACGGCCACTGATGCTAGATGGGAATTGTACGAATAAAGGCAAAGCAGGGCACGATAGCCCTCGAAGAGAGAGCACAGAGACAGACTAAATGTGTATTCCCCAATCTAGTCGCCACCCGGCGACAGCGAACACACATCCGCAGAAACAAAGCAGGAACGCAACCGCAGGAGAGAGGTGATTGCCAGAAGTGACACAAGGCCGAACAGAACAGAGCACGAGAGCAGCAACGGCACAGCAAACAACAATCAGAAAATAAAGAAAATAACAAACGCTAGCTAAACCCGAACACCGCACTCATTCGCAACAGCGAACGTGTTTCAGCACGATCACCGCGCGTTAAGCACCCAGTGATAAGCGTGCCACCCTAACTAACCAATGACACACAACACGAAATAGAGAACGCGAACGCTTGCTAAACGGTTACCTCACCGAGCCTACCGCAAGCGTTCGTATCAGACAAGACAGAGAGAAGGAGCAGCCAGCAGCAACCGCAGCTCTGGCCCACACTCCCAGACAGAGTTCAGAAGGAACCACAGCTGCTACCGCTAGAGCGAGTGCGATCCAAACAGACTAACAGATGGGGCTACCAGTAGCAACTGCTGCTCTGGTTAGCACCCCTGAGGCAGAATACAGAAGGAGGCACTGCCACTACCACTAAGGCGAGTGCGATCCAGACAGATGGAGCAGCCAGTAGCAACCGCAGCTCTGGCCTACACTCCCAGACAGACAGAATACAGAAGGAGGCACTGTAACTACCACTAGGGCAAGTGCGATCCAGACAGATGGAGCAGCCTGTAGCAACCGCAGCTCTGGCCTACACTCCCAGACAGACAGAACGATTTCCTGTCGACTGCCGCTGGCGACAGGACAATCACAGCAGAGAGACAACACAGGCAAAACAGATAATGCAACCTGACTGCACTAGAAGAGCTGCCTAGTGCAGTCCCCAGGAGTTACTCTAAGATAAACTTTAACAAACAAACAGGGCTGATACTCTAGGAGAGTTCATCAGTAACAAACCATGAAGATGACCAGCAAGGGATTCTGGGAGAACATGGTATTTATACTGCCAGCCTTCAAAGGAGGCAGCTAGGCAATCTGCATAACAAATATATGCAAATTCCTCAGCAGCAGAGCAGAGACCTGCAGCCCTCAGACTTAAGGAATGGTGAAACAGCTGTCTGTCTGTGCAGACAGCTGAGCGGATCATTACACTTTATGGTAAAGCAAACGTTTTGAATTTTGTGCATGCCTTCAGAGTTTGCTGGTTGATGGATTCTCTTTGTTCAATCAGATCCAGCAAGACAGACTGGCATGTCCACTGATGTCTGTTGTTGGTCATTAGTTTAAATGATTGTTTGTGAAATTTTTCAAAACAATTATCTCACGATTGGAAGTTTTTAGCCGTTTCAAACAAAAGTTGGTTCGCAGCTTTAGCCTAAAGTCTTTGAAAGTCCTGTGAGGCCACTGAAGTGGAAGCTATCACCCAACATCACTCAACTAGTTGCTGGGTTTCTAACGCATGTTCGTCTTGCAAGTTTTATTAAATTAGCCATTTAGTCTCTATAAGCATCTAATTTATGGGAAGCCAGCAATTAAATGCCTTGCAAATGTAAAAGGCATTCTCCACGCGATCAGTTCATTAGCGCTATCACCTCCATTTACAGCTGCTCTAACAACTCTACTAAGTTGTTATAGATATTCTAATTCTAGCTGTATGTTCCCAGGCACATCCCCAATTAACATAATGCTCCATTATGCACTATTATGTAATACAGCTCTGAACCTGTCACTGACTCTGTGCACAAGCCACCAAACTGTCAGTCACATTCTAATTGATTTTCATCTACTATATTACATACATATAGAAGTGTGAAACCTTGGCTCCTTCACAGCCTTCTGCCTTGCCATGTGTTGCCTAGAGAGCATGAAGTACCTGTGATGCCACATTACTCTGTGAATCTGAAGGATGTTTTCTTACACAATGGAGATCACTTATTACATCCAGAGAGGAGGAAAATGTTATGTTACCACCTTTAGGAGGAGATAAAATAATGGCTCTATCATCCAGGAATGTTCTAATAATTCAGCGTTTCTTACCATTTCTATAGCAAGTATCCTTGTATCTATGATGGTGATTGCCAAGTACCCCTTATTTTGGGAAATATCATCAGGAGGTACCCTTGACACACGTATAGAGTACTTTATAAGTGCGTTTAAATGCTCTTACAACATTTGTTTGTGGTTTTAATTAGGTAAAATTACTAAAATTCAGGCTTGTTTTTATAAGAACTATATTTTTTTTTCTTCATCTCAAAGCTCACTGTAACGGATTGACAAGTTAATGTACTTCTTGGACTCTACATAAGTGCCCCATAGGGTACGTGTACCACTTTCTGAGAATGTAGGTTCCAGCTTACGTAGAAATGAGGCTCACAGAACAAATGCAAAGATATATTGAAATGTTGAGGTGGGGGTAGTTAAGTAATAAATATGTACCTACACCACATAAAATGGGTATATGTAATCTGGGGGAAGTGGAAGACTAGGTGAATAATTGATGGTGTGAGATCTGGTTATAATGATCAATCGTTTGCTACATACATGCGTCCCGAAAATGATCTCTACAGATTAGTTTTGGAATAAATACTGTACATTTTGCTCAGCAGGGCAGTTTCTAGACACAATCCATCCAGGCAAAGAGCTGTGGTGCCCTTTGGTGTACAGGGCTCAATACTGCACCCTCTGTATAAATTAAATTCTGCTCTGTCTTCAAGCAAACCTGAAGTAAACTAAAAAAAAAAATCAAAACAGATACTCACCTATGAAGAGGGAAGTTCCTGAATCCTATAGAGTTTTCATGTTCCTCTCCTGGACTCCTTGTTCCAGCGCTTTTCTCCCTGTGAGCAGTCTTCGACCTATGCGAATGTTTACTTATGCTACACATAACAGATACACTCCAGCCAGCTCTGCTCATCAGTGAATAAAGTCCGAAACAGGCTGTCTACATGTGGGTTTGATTTGGCTGTGTAAAACTTAAAGCTAAAGGCTTGCTATACACCAGCGGTTCTGGATGCTTGCTTGGCTTAACAAGGGCGAAAAGGGATAAGTTACATATTAGTAGTAGTGCATTGTGGGTAACCACAAATGTTCATTTATAACTGAATCATTGCAAATTTCCTTCTGTTTTAAGAAGGCAATTACACCAAGCTTTGCTTTTTTAGTAGGAGGGCTTTTTGGTCCCTTTTATCCCCCTACACATTCCTAGTAGTTTGGGTCACCCTGAGCTGTTTGGTTACTCTGTTGTACTCGTCCAAGCCCTATTTCATACAGCCTTATCAATCCCCGCCATGTACTGATGAGGACCAAAAGTCCGAAACAGGCTGTCTACATGTGGGTTTGATATGACTGTGTAAAACAAAGCTAAAGGCTTGCTATACACCAGCGGTTCTGGATGCTTGCTTGGCTTAACAAGGGTCGAAAAGGGATAATTTGCATATTTAGTAGTAGTGCATTGTGGGTAACCACAAATGTTCATTTATAACTGAATTATTGCAAATTTCCTTCTGTTTTAAGAAGGCAATTACACCAAGCTTTGCTTTTTTAGTAGGAGGGCTTTTTGGTTCCTTTTATCCCCCTATACATTCCTAGTAGTTTGGGTCACCCTGAGCTGCTTGGTTACTCTGTTATTCTCCTCAGACAGCCATTCTTGTCTGGACAGCTCATTCAGAGAGACAAGCAGCTACAGATTAAGCTAGTGAGACCTGTCATCTGCAAAAGATATAAAGTATGAGTCACTGGTCCAACACCTGCCATCAGTGAACTGGGAATGCAATTTGGTAACATGAAAGGAAGAAATAAGCAGAAGGAACTATATAATAGTACCTAGGAACACCTAGACAAGCTACTCCCATCCCAGTTTAAAAAATATGTTAATCGATAGTTGTTCTTTAATTCTGGCAAAAATAGAAAGGAAAGGAAATAAAGCTCTGGACTGAAAAAAAAGTTTTGAAAGGTTGCAGGGGAAAAACTGAGGCCAACTTTTACAAGAAGAGTCAATATATGTACATGATTTCAGCATCCAGTATCTCTGGAACTACTGATCACGTTGACATGCAGTTTTAGTACCTTGATATCAGGTCACAAAAAATAATATCATGACATACACTAAAAAGTGTACTAGCCAAAAGCTGGTAATGTATTTCTTACGCCTTTCTTTCAATGTTTAGTTTCCCTTAAAGGGAAGGTTCAAGCAAAATAAAAAAATGAGTTTCACTTACCTGGGGCTTCTACCAGCCCCATGCAGCCATCCTGTGCCCTCGTAGTCACTCACTGCTGCTCCGGTCCCCCGCTGGCAGCTTGCCGACCTCGGAGGTCGGCGGGACGCATTGCGTACTTTTTACGCATTCCCGCTAGTGCAGGAACATTAACACATACATTTTTTCGCATTACTGGTTCAATGCGTAAAAATGCACGCATTGAAACAGTAACGCGTAAAAGTGTATGTGTTAATGTTCCTGCACTAGCGGGAATGCGTAAAAATGTACGCAATGCGTCCCGCCGACCTCCGAGGTCGGCAAGCTGCCAGCGGGGGACCGGAGCAGCAGTGAGTGACTACGAGGGCACAGGATGGCTGCATGGGGCTGGTAGAAGCCCCAGGTAAGTGAAACTCATTTTTTTTATTTTGCTTGGACATTCCCTTTAACACACTGATATAAAGAAGTCCCCAAATTAAAAGTGACTTCAGCTGCTATGTACTTATATGCCTTGCACGGACTGCCACAGAAAGACCGCTTTGATCTTAGGCGAGCTAATTATGCTTCTGATCAACCTATGTGTATTTTCTTTCAAGTCAGCCTTCACTATTCATTAGCAGACATGCAAACCAATACAGCTCTTCTTTCTTTTTAGCTTCAGCAGATCGTACAAACCATCTGTCCAATCTTTATCACAAGAACAAAGTCAAGCACTATTAACATACATTCTATGTGTTGCTGCCGCAAAAGCAGGTAAAAGGATTGCACCGCCCCAATTGCAGTATCAACACAGGAAAAAAACAAACAAAATATAAAAAGAGCCAATTATCCCATAGATAAATTGCAAAAGACAGCATACCAGTGACTGGTCCTCTTGAAAGTCTCTTTTTATATGAAAAATGTTAAAAGAAAAGTCAGCAGAGGTCTCAATAAAAAAATCATTTGAACTAACCGGTTTTGTAATGCTCAATGTAATACTGGATGGATTAATTGTGTGGGAAGAAAAAGATTTTGTGGGCACATCAGCTGTTTTATCACCCACCCTGGCATAGTGCAATGTTTTTGTAACAACGGGCAGAGGGTTATGGTAAAAACTCACGGCATCAATAAAGCAATGACAGAGAAGCAATTTTGCCCCATCTTCTGAGTACGGGGGTATTATAACTGACTCCTTAACCATCTGCCCTTCTTACCAATGTAAAAAGTAAACTGTATTTCTTCTTTATGTTAAATTACGTCTTCAGGGTTATTCTTCCAGGACCCTTTTTCTTGAGAGCAGAGCATTGCACTACCAGAGCGCAGCAGGTAATTTAAGTGCCATGTGGCGCCTGGTAATGTGGGCGTCTTTATAGACCAAAATGTTAATTGCAGCTCCTAGTGTATAATTTGGGCACCAGACATAGCTGTGGCCCAAATTTACGGCAAGAAGTGAAGGGTAGTGTTAGGCATAGGATTTACCGTACATTAGTGCTAGATTTAGGTAGAAAACCTTACTAGAATATCAACAGTATTGCGAAGGTGATATTCTACTAACGGCTGTATCCGACACCCAAATGTACTCACACCCTCCAGTGCAAAATGTTCTTTTTCAGTTTGATTGAAGAATTTTTCTATTTTGCTTGAAGGATCTTGTAAGCTTTATTGTAGCAAGCTGCGGTTGGAGAGACACATTACATAGTATGTTCTCTCTTCAAGCTCCTGCTCTGGGTTGCTCCCTTTTCACTGGCAGCCTTTGTGGCTGAGGGATAGGAATTAGGAAATCAAACACCTCTGGCCAGACTTTCCCACCTTATTTTTTTTTCAGCCAATGTAAACAATAAAATAAATCCAAGGTTTATTTCCATGTTAAAAGCACAGCTCTTTATGTTATCAGTTATTACCGGTTTCATGGAGGTCTTAAATACTGAAGCGGAAAAAAAAATATGATGGCCATACACTTATAGATTTGCAGCAGATTGGACCATCAGAGAGATTTCTGTCAGATGCCTATCAGGTCGAATCTGACAGGAATGTATCTGATGTGTGCCACACAGTAGGAATCGAATTTTAATAGATTTCAGAATGAACCCAGATTTTCCGCCCGGATCGATAAAAATCGGCTGCAAATAGATCGATTGGCTGATTTAAAAGAATCAATTTGCAATCAACCGATCGATTCTATGGAATCGATTGGTCAAAAAATAGCTGAAATCAACCAGGGTATGGGCCCCTTTAAGAAACTCCAGTTGTTATCTATGCAAATACCCAACGCCTGATGGTTTTTATCTCAACTGTATTGTTTTTTCTTTTGCAGAGAACAGTTCAGGACAGGTCAAAAGTTCACTTGCCTGCTCTGTAAAAACATTTAGATTGCTGAGTAGGGTGTAAATTGCAAATATTAGAGATTGATGCAATGTTATAAAAAAAAAGTTGTAAAACTGAAAATAAAAATATGAGAATATTTTTTTCCAACCAATGTTCTAGTAATTATCCATACTACACAACCAATTCATTATATCATAATTTTTTTCGCTTCAGTGTCTCTTTAAGTTAGTCTTGTAAGCCTCGTACAGATGCCAGATCTAAATTGGCTGAGGCAGCTATGCAGCCAAGAATCAGCATGGATACAGCTACCCAGAGATGTAACCAAAATATCCAGAGTCCCAGATCACCTTGTGCGAGTTCATTGTTCCCCTCCTTACCCAACCCGCCGGATGCTGCTCCATCATGCGCTGTGCTATCATCCCTTCTCTGACCTCCATAGAGACAATAAACGCCACTCTGATATACCAAAGCAATGCATCTGTTCCATCGCTTATTCCCCAAAGTGTCGCTCACAGGTACTCATCTTAGGCAGCTAACAGACAGACAGCTAGCTGAGAAACTGTTGTGAATCATTTGGCAAATATCAAATGAGATAATGTATGCACTACTGTGCTTATAAGTTAATTTGTATGTATACTTAGGCCTCTTTCACATGGATGTCAAAATGGTGTGGAGAAAGTGCCTATGGTTGTCCGCTCAGATGTACATGCAAGGGACAGCCACCAGTGCGGCAATCACTCAGCAGACAAGCAACAGTGGCTGACAGGCAGCAAATTGTACCTTGGTTAGCAGTCCATGTAAAAGAGCCCTTAAAGTGGTCTAACACCCAGCATTTCAACTTTGCTTTAAAAGATAGCTTACAGCTTAGAAACTATTATGCCAGATTTTTTTTGTTTAGCAGAAAATCACTGAATGAGTTAAACATGACATTTTAGTGTTGCATTTAGCTAGAAATCCTGTCCATGCTGAGGTTTAGATACAAATGTATCTATTTACAATGTAAATAAACAAACACCTCTCTGAGAGAGCACAGAGGGATTCCCAGACAGGCTTTTCAGGCAGGCTATTTGCATTCCAAACAAAGATACATTTGTATCTAAACCTCAGCACAGATGCAGATTTCTAGCTAAATGCAAAAAAGAAAATGTCATGTTTAACCCATTCAGTGAATTTCTGCTTTAAAAAAAATCTGGCACAATAGTTTCTAAGCTGTAAGCAATCTTTTAAAGCAAAGTTAAAATGCTGGGTGTTAGACCACTTTGAGCATGAAACTTTTTTCTTGGATGTTTGTTTCTGAATCAGAGGAAGTGAAGGCAGCAAAAAATTAAAATAAAATATGAGAGATCCCATGTACGGTTGGATCTGGGGCAGTGTTTCTTAATTTGTGATAATTTTGCATTGTGCATTTATAAGGGGAGTGGAAAGTGAATGGTGTAGGCAAGTACATTTCCACAGAAGGACTGTGCACGTCCTCTCTGTCTTCTCTCTGAGCATTTAAATCCATATTGCTGAGGTAAATTCCTTACTTCAGCCTGATGCATGAATTGCTGGTCATTTTGCTGTGGCAGCACACAGCAATTTTACTGGTCCCAATGCCAGAGGAGCACCGCTCATTACTCTATTAACGCCATTATCCCAGTAAAGAGCATGGCGCTAACAGAGTAACGGGCGGGGCTCCTATGGCATTAGGAAACTACCAGCGTATCGGACATCAGGCCACACCTGAGATAATGCTATAGATAATAAATATCAATTTTGTCGGACATTTTCGAACACTTGTCGGTATCCTGACAAGGCCTGATTTACACTTTTTTCCTCCTAGGCCAAGTATGTTGTGGCTTACCTTTCTTGTTCAGCAGTGCCCCTCCTATTCCATGTGCAGTGCCCTCTTTGTTTATCAACCAGGTACAGCAGCCCCTTTGTTTCATGAACCTCCCTTGAGTATCAGTTTCCATTTTTTATGAGTTGCTCCCAATTTTCAGGCGCCTCTTTCATGTATAGCAACCTCTCTTTCATGTTCAGGTGCCCGTTTGTGTTGCAGCCACCCAAGGCCTGGGCCTTTGTGGCCTATCCAGATATCCAGTCTTGTATCCTGGTTGAAACCAAATGAAAGCCCTAGTTCCACCCTCCCATATTGTGCACTCTTAGTAAAGAGTAATAGGGGACTGTGCCATTACTCACACAATTTTCATATTTTATGCCGCTGTTCCAGGGATGTCAGGGCCCTGGTGATGCTGGCACCAGTGCTAGAGGTGAGCTCTCACAGGGCATGGAGACTAGGGCTGGGAGCACACTTCATGCAAGTTTTCTGCCTAGCAAAACTGAGAACCAATGTTAATTCATGAGCTAGCTCACACTTTAAATGCACTGTGTGTGTTTTTACTATCAATTGCATGAGATGCTGTGAAAAAGTGCACTATTTGTTCACATACACATGGTGTGCAGAAAATGCATGCAGAGAAATGCAACCAGAGACAAGTGTGTGCCCAGCCTAAGTGACCACAGTCTTACCCAAACATCTTGCAAGGGATGATAGGCTGGAAGTAATAGCAGGTGGCGGACTACTTTCCTGCCTTGTGGCCACCAGGTCGTGACCCTTAGGATTGCTCTTTGGTGGCAGAAAGAAAAGGAAGGGGAAAGTCCTGCAATGTAGGGGGGGGGGGGGGGCTTGCCAGGAATAGAATGGCAGCCCTGGCAATGGCGAAATGGCACCACTGGCAGATGGACTGGTGGACAGACTGACAGGACTGGTGGGCAGACAAACAGAATTGGCAGATGACTGCCAGAAGTTAGAACAATGTGAACTCACGTTGTAGCAGGTGTTAGATGATGCAGCACTGGACGCTTACTTGGCCAAGGTTCTTCTGGACACACTGCCTAAGATGACCCCAGGAGCCAAGGAGCCCATCACAAGAATGCTGGGAGTGTGACAAATGTTTCAGTCAGTCATGTGACCCAGGAAACATTAACAAAAACTTGCAGCTGAAAGCAGGGAGTAACTATAAATCATAGCAAAAAGCAGCAAAACTTTAGTGGGCCCCCCCAATGTTTACAATCTTTCACTTTCCAACCCCTTGCGAACCTCACAGCCTGAGGCCCATCTTGTAAGGGTCATAAAACAAGTGTGGCCATCATGAGTTTCACACCTATAACAAGTGTAGCCAAAAAAAACCTGATGGTCCCAATTATCAGAGGGAGTTAAGTAGTTGTTGGGGTCCCCTTACAGCTCTGGGTCCCCCTGTAGTTGCAGGGACTGCGCCCCTCTAGATACACCCCTTGGCTGAAAGGGGAGTGGGTGTTTCCTGGCTATAGAGCAGGTTTTACTGCTGAGCACAGAGCCATGCCATCCATCTGCTGTAGCTATAGTTCTATCTCTTACTAGCAGAGGGACAATATGGACTGGCTTTGATCTAACCCCTGACTACTTAAACTTTTCCGATTTGTTGTCAGACTATGTCCGACATTGCTGCCACTGGGTGGTGCTGTTGATGCATACAATCTAGCACAGTGCCTTCCTGTACAGATCAGAGAGTCGGATAGGGAAGTACTCTGATTTCCGCCGGCCCCATCTACCGCCGCTGCACCTCATAATGAGGCTTGTTGTAGGGCTGTCACTGCTGGATCTAGTCCGGCACTGCAGCCCAAGGTGGATCAAAGTATTGGACAAAGGGCTTTATTGATCAAACTGCGCTTCTAAAGCAGTGCAGTTTAATGAGAGGAGCATTAGCTCAGCACACGCTATGCTGCAGTAGTGCAGCATAGTGAGCGCTGGTAACTAATGCATGCTCCTTATAACGAATGGGCGCTCCACTCATCCCTCCCTGAGCCCCATCGGGTCCAGTGGCTTTCTAGGACGTGATCCTGGTGCTTTGATTAGCCCAATAGGCTGCCTGTCACTTGACGGACAACCGATTGGGCCAATCAACATGCGGGTATCACGTCCTAGAAAGCCACTGGACCCAAAGGGGCTCAGAGCGGGATGAGTGGAGTGCGATTATTGGCAAGGAGCATGCGTAAGTTACCAGAGCTCACTATGCTGCACTACCGCAGCATAGTGTGTGCTGAGCTCGCGCTCCTCTCATTAAGATGAATCAAGCCCAAAGTCCATTACTTTGTGTCCCCTTCAGGAGCAGTGTAATAACATTACGCTGGTGCAGAGCTACAGTGCGTGAGCTGGTGCTAACCTTGTCCCTCTTAACTGATGCCCCGCCCCTTGCCACTGAGGCTGGGTATATTGAACCTTTTCCTGAATATCTACATCTCCCCCTGTCACACGCGACCTGGTGGCCGGACCACACAATGCCTTCCAATCAGTTCCAGCACACAGACCATGCAATCGCGTGGTCGCAATCAGTGCACAGAAACCGCTGGAAGTCGGCTGCAGACAGACTAGAAGGAGGCGTGTGATCTATGAAACACGAAATACTAGGCTGCCACCATCTCTGTTTAACTGGGACAGAGAAGCCCACTGACTGGCTCTAACACCTGCGAATACAAAACGGTGAACAGGCTATTCTGGCTAATAACAACACTTCTCGGTAGCGAATTTTCAGAAGCTAGGATTCTTTCTGTGTGGTGGAATAGTAGGTGTAGCTAAACAAATAAATAACTTTAGAGTCTTTTATTATAAATGCAATATAAATAATTAATATATACAGAAAATCATTAAAATCAACAATTATAGAGACAATAGCAGCGCAGTATAAAAATAAAAGTAAGGGAAGAAATAAACGGATACTTAAGTCCAGGTGAAAATGTCCTTCTGGGTATGCACGTTAAGTTCCTTTGTTTCCAGAGCAAAGTTCAAACAAGATGGCCGCTGCTCAGTCCTCAGAGCAACATCATGCTTTCATAACGATGGAATGTGGAGTACTGGGGGAGGAGTACCTGTCGAGTTCTTTTGAATGACCCACATTGTTGGGTGGGGTCTCAGGATCAGCCCCTGGGCTGGATAGGGTGCGGTTACCCTTTTGGTTGGAGCATTGGAGTCCACAACAATATGAGATTTTTATGTTTCCTCGTGCGTTCGTCGCACACAAATAACAGTCACGGATTCATAATCCTCAGAATATGACAATTCCTATGACATCATACTTGACTACCATATTATGTTTAGTTCCTGAGAGGTTTAATACTTTGTCGTGGCTTATCCCTGGCCCCCCAAGACTGGTATCAAAATGTCCATCAAGACACCACAAATCAAATGATATAACTCACATAACTATCCTAGGTACGGTATTCCATAAATAAGCAAAAATCCTATACTACATTTATGTTTAATGCTGATGGGATGGCTCCAGCGGGTCTGGAGCCCTGCTGTGTGGAAGGCTTGTTTCAGCCCTGTACCAAATGGCTCTTGTCAGCTCAGCAATTCACACCTGTTATGATCGCTTCTGCAGCGTTTACTGCTGACTGCACTGGTATTGCAAACCAAGCAGTTCTAATGTCATTACATGCATTTGCTTGCATAGTTTGGTTTGCACTTAAACTAGTTGCTGATTCCATCTGCAGTCGCTCTGAGGTTTATGACAGTTTAATATGCTTTTGTGTAAACAAACATTGTCTGCTGCAGTGGAGGGGCGGTCCCTTTCCTGCAGGCTGCATATCATTGTCTGCCTTTTCCTGCTATCAGCCTGTGATTAATTACCATTCACTTGTGTGGGAATCTGCAGGTCTGCTCCCATTGGATGACCTCAGTATAAAGAACTGCTTCCTGCAATGCCTCATGGGCTATCATAGTTTCAGACTCTATCTGTTACTCTGCTCGTGCCCCACCTCGTTCCTGGTCCGTGTGGACTGCGCTGACTCCTGCGAAGGGGTCAGCGAGTCCTCCTAGTTCTGCTCTTGTTCTAGAAGTTGCTACTTGCTTGTCTTGTGTCATATATTGGTTCATCGCCAATATATACGCATACTTGCGCATTTTGTTATTTTCCTTGTATTCGTGTTACGTTAATATATCAGTGTCGCTGATATATACGTACACGAACTGTTTATTTCCTGTGTTCAGCTAGTCAGTTTTCCAGCACGTTTTGGTAGTTTGCGCGTATCGTGAACACCCGTGCTGAGCTAGTTATCCTGTTCCTGGTCCTGTTTGTGGATTGCGTTCATCTCTGCGAAGAGATAACGAATCCTTCTGAATCCTGTTCCTGGTCCTGTTTGTGGATTGCGTTCATCTCTGCGAAGAGATAGCGAATCCTTCTGAGTCCTGTTCCCTGTATTACTTCAGTCTTAGTCAGAGTTCCTGCTTATGTCATATATTGGTTCATTGCCAATATATACATATGTTAGTCAGACGTTACGAATAGTTTCATTGATAGCTGTAATTGTAATACGCTAGGAAAACATACTTATTGTATATTTATCTGTGTTACGTTCATCTATCTCGATCCTGCTATTTCCTGTCTCTCCTGTCCTGTCTTTGTGAGGCACGCCATCGCCGCAACGCATTGGCTGCCTCATTCCAGTCTGTCTGGTTGGACGCTTGCTGTCGCTAAGTAATCGCTAGCTAGCAAGCGTTCATTCTGTCTACCTGTCTTGATCTCCTCAGTCCTGGTTTATGCGCTCAGCGCTACCTTGCGCTGAGACGTTATTACGAAAGTGTTTGTGGCTGTTCAGATCTGCACCGGCTCTGTGCACCACAATCTCCTATTGGAGTCAGTCCTCTCCTCCACTAAACTGGGGATATCCTGATCCCTTGTGCTGGTGTGTGTACCTCCTTCACGTCAGCTTATGTGTTGTATGCTGACTGTGGAGATTACACCCCCAAGCTTAACATTATGATAGCCCCATTACCAATCCCCATTGTGGGGGGGGTTCCCAGCAAAAATGACACTGTTTGTTATGGTTCCTGTTCCTTTAAGAAATTTGAGAAGCTCAATTCTGAAACAGAAAATGAGTTTTTTTCTGAATGTGCCAGGTTCCTGGCCAATCCTGAGCTCCAGGCTACTCCTGTTTCAACGTGGGCCCCCCAGCTAGTTTATGTTTTATTTAAGGGAAGATTGTTTCAGTGGGCCTACGATGTCTTGGATCATACCAATTTAAAGGAAAGACCACTGGAATTTCTAGCGTTTGTGATCCATAACTGGCTGCGCAAAACCGATTTGCCTAGCCCTTTTGATAAGCTCCTGGCAGCTTGTCAATCAGCTGCTCCTTCTACTGCCTACAAAAATAATCAGCAAGCAGATAATTGTTCTGATAACTTTTCTTCTGCTAAGGCAGCAGGGTCTAAAGCCAAACGTAAACGCTCCAAAAGAAAAGCGTTACAATCAGCGGAGTCGTTGCCCTTGGCGACTGCGCATCAGATCTGTAACGAGACTCCACCATTAGCAGATAATGAAATTCAGTCACCATTCAGGGGAGTCAAATGGACCTATGAAACTACTAATGAACTTTCATTGCTAGCCAGGGAAAATAAAGGTTCTTGTTTAAATGAATTATCTGAATATGATTATGAAGATATATTACAGAGTATTGAACAGATCAATTTATTCGTGCAGCAAGGGAAATTTGCATACACTACAGTTCAATACTTGCTACAGGTATTGGAGATCCTTAGGAATAAGAAATCGGCCAATCACCTGCTAAATAACCCAATGTATGTTTCTGCCACTAACACATTTGCAAACTATGATCAGCCGGAATGCTCAGCTGTTAAATATGCATGGGATCCTCCATTTGAGAAAGGAGAGATGGAAGCTCTGGTCTATGAATGGAAGAAAGATGCAAGTTCATTTTGTCAGTTTTACAGTGCAAAAAGTGAATTAGTATTGAATGCATGCATTAAGTCTGCTTATAACCTAATAAAAACTGGTGTGTGTGGGTATGACTTTGTGGCTCCATTGATCGATGTGTGGAGAATGATTCTGGACGATTTTTATGCAATTCAATCAGTTGATACCAGGGAAGACACACTGTCAAGTGGAGATTGTTCCACTTCCTCAGTTCCTGAGGACTCGCCTGCTTCAGCACCTTTGGCTGATTCAGCGAGTGATTCTGAGCTCCTTTTGTGTGAAATTGAAGTTCCTGTAATTCCACCCTGTACCATGGATAACTCAGTGTTACTTCCCAGTAAGACAGAAATTACTAATACTTCCTTAATCTTGCCCTGCACAAATTTCTCAGCAGAGGACCCAGAGGTCCTGCTGACTTTCGAGTCCAGCCTAGCCAGTACTCATGACTCTTTGTTTAGTGAAACAGACACCAGAAAAATCTTGCCTGTCTCTGCAAACACTTCTGCAGAAATTACCTGTGTTAATAAAGTTCAACTCCTGTCTGATCCAGCAGATGCCAATAGATGCACTACATCAGTTTCCGAGCCCCAGCAATCCTGTCTAGTAAACTCAGAACCCCAGCATCTGAATTTTCCAATTTTACAAATGAATGGTGATTCAGATGCGCAAACATTGTGTCTTGATCTTCCTGTTTCTACACCTCGCTCTAGTTTCGTGAATAGCTCAGAGCATCTGCTATGTGAACCTGAAATCGCAGAATTATTACCTTGTTTAGAAAATTTTCCAATAAATTTGCCCTGTACCATGAATTGTGCAGTAGATCTCTCCAATGAAACTCAGGTCACAGAATCATTATGCTGTCCAGCAGGTGCTTCCATGGTTTTGCCCTGCAATATGGACTGTTCAGTGATCCTGTCCAGTGAAGCTGTGGTCGCAGAGTCTTATGCTTCACCCAGTACTTTGGATACTTTAAACCCTTTAGCAGAGGAGGCTGAAGCACTGCTTACCTCAGTTGGTGTTGCAGTAATATTCACTTGTCTAGCAGCTGTTTTGGAATTACAGTCTGCTCTAATAAAACTTGATGAATTTCTGCCCAGCGAAGCAGAAGCCATTGAAATATTGTCCTCGTCAGCAAGTGTGTTAGATACCTTGCCCTGTACACAGTCTGATTTAACCAATGTTGTTGAGTCCCTCTCCAGTGTTGTAACAGCCGAGGAACTCCAGCCCTGTCCTCTGAATGTTTCAAAAGTCTTGCCCTGTAACATGGATAATTCTGACTCGCTGGAAAAAATAATAGAAATCTCAGAATTTCAGTCCGGGTTAATAAGTGTTTCTGAAACCCAGCCCTGTATCCTGGAAAATTCTGGTTCTCTGGCCGGTGTGGCAGAAGTTCCAGAGCCCCCTTCCTGTCCAGTGAGTTACTCAGTTTTGCCTAGTTCAGTGGGGATTGCTGCAATATTGACTTGTTTTGCAGCCCTTCATGAGCTCCAGTCCAGTGTATTTGATGAGTCTCTGTCTAGTCCAGAAGAAGCTATGGGAACCCTGTCTAGTTCAGTGCATACATCAGAAGATTTGCCCTGTCTTGTAAATGCCCCTGAACATGATTTGTTAATAACCCTGCTGGAATCAGCGACATCTAAGTCTGATCCTGCAGTTTTTAGTGAGAATCCAGTAACTATGAAGCCTAGTCATGATGAATTTTTTTTGCCCAGTTCTGGTTTCGGTCCTGTCTTGACTGACTTTGAGGTTCGCAGTTCCTTGACATGCCCAGAGGTTTCTCTTGTGCCGGTGTGCCCAGATGTGCTTCGTATGCCAGACTGCCCAGATGTGTCTGTGTTAGCGTGCTCACGTGCTTCCCTAGTGGAGACATGTTCTGATGTTGCCGGTTGGCCTGCATGCCCGGAGATGGTTCTGGTCCCTAAAAGCCCTGATCTTGATGTTTGTCCTTGTGACCCTGACTCTGGAGTTGCCCTGGGTTCCATAGGGGTTCTTGATAGTTCTCCATGTGAGCCTAAGGGGCGTTCTGACCTGTGGGGATCTCTTTGGAGCTTCCAAGTGTTCTGGGAGATCTCTGAGGAAACTTGTCCTGGTACCTTGGACTGGTTCAACGGTGGGTTTTGTGTTGGTAGGGACAGTTCCGGTGGGCATTGCAAAGGCTTTGGCGTTTTTGGACAGTCCTTGGAAGGCGGTGGGTATCGCGCAGAGAGTTTCTTGGGGTTGTTTTCTGGAAGTCGTGGTTCTGATGGGTGTCACACTGAGGCTTGTAGTGCTGACGGGCATGGTTCGGTAGGTTCTGGTTCCAATTGGTCTAGTTTTGGTGAGACTGATTCGGGAATTTGGTTTTGTCGGACGGATCCGACCTTCATGAATTTTCAGTCAGATCAGTTTGCTGGATTTCCCACTTCTGATTTTTTGGTTTGGGTGGTTCAGGAGAAATATGTCAGTTTTCATAGGCGTCCAGAGGCCGCGTTTAAGGGAGGGGGTACTGTTATGATCGCTTCTGCAGCGTTTACTGCTGACTGCACTGGTATTGCAAACCAAGCAGTTCTAATGTCATTACATGCATTTGCTTGCATAGTTTGGTTTGCACTTAAACTAGTTGCTGATTCCATCTGCAGTCGCTCTGAGGTTTATGACAGTTTAATATGCTTTTGTGTAAACAAACATTGTCTGCTGCAGTGGAGGGGCGGTCCCTTTCCTGCAGGCTGCATATCATTGTCTGCCTTTTCCTGCTATCAGCCTGTGATTAATTACCATTCACTTGTGTGGGAATCTGCAGGTCTGCTCCCATTGGATGACCTCAGTATAAAGAACTGCTTCCTGCAATGCCTCATGGGCTATCATAGTTTCAGACTCTATCTGTTACTCTGCTCGTGCCCCACCTCGTTCCTGGTCCGTGTGGACTGCGCTGACTCCTGCGAAGGGGTCAGCGAGTCCTCCTAGTTCTGCTCTTGTTCTAGAAGTTGCTACTTGCTTGTCTTGTGTCATATATTGGTTCATCGCCAATATATACGCATACTTGCGCATTTTGTTATTTTCCTTGTATTCGTGTTACGTTAATATATCAGTGTCGCTGATATATACGTACACGAACTGTTTATTTCCTGTGTTCAGCTAGTCAGTTTTCCAGCACGTTTTGGTAGTTTGCGCGTATCGTGAACACCCGTGCTGAGCTAGTTATCCTGTTCCTGGTCCTGTTTGTGGATTGCGTTCATCTCTGCGAAGAGATAACGAATCCTTCTGAATCCTGTTCCTGGTCCTGTTTGTGGATTGCGTTCATCTCTGCGAAGAGATAGCGAATCCTTCTGAGTCCTGTTCCCTGTATTACTTCAGTCTTAGTCAGAGTTCCTGCTTATGTCATATATTGGTTCATTGCCAATATATACATATGTTAGTCAGACGTTACGAATAGTTTCATTGATAGCTGTAATTGTAATACGCTAGGAAAACATACTTATTGTATATTTATCTGTGTTACGTTCATCTATCTCGATCCTGCTATTTCCTGTCTCTCCTGTCCTGTCTTTGTGAGGCACGCCATCGCCGCAACGCATTGGCTGCCTCATTCCAGTCTGTCTGGTTGGACGCTTGCTGTCGCTAAGTAATCGCTAGCTAGCAAGCGTTCATTCTGTCTACCTGTCTTGATCTCCTCAGTCCTGGTTTATGCGCTCAGCGCTACCTTGCGCTGAGACGTTATTACGAAAGTGTTTGTGGCTGTTCAGATCTGCACCGGCTCTGTGCACCACAATCTCCTATTGGAGTCAGTCCTCTCCTCCACTAAACTGGGGATATCCTGATCCCTTGTGCTGGTGTGTGTACCTCCTTCACGTCAGCTTATGTGTTGTATGCTGACTGTGGAGATTACACCCCCAAGCTTAACAACACCTGGGTGTCATTGGTTCCTTGAAACTTCTTGTGAACAAGTTAATTAAACAAACATGCCTTATCCGAGAGCAAACTTGGCTCTCATGAAAAGAGCTCTGCTAGCAGCTATGAAAGGGCAGATTCCCAAAAGAAGACCCCAAGGCTGAAGTCTGCGAGGCCCTAAACATCCAATTTTGATCTGGCATGTCAACGACAATCGGTGCAGAAAACCGATTGCGATTGTGTTTTCTTTTCTCACGGCTCTTCCGAGACACCTCCCCCCTCCCAGCACCTTGGGGGATGTGGGTGATTGAGAAAAAGGATTGGAAAGGGTGCATATGGGTAAGGATAGGGGGAGGGGACTGGAGTTTTCTGTCCAGCATACTATCATGCAATTTGGTGCCTTTTTGTATACATTTGCAATTGTGTTTGATGTTAGCGGTTTGATACAATTTTTGTGTATTTCACATTTTTGCATTTTTATTAATTTCTCTAATAAATGGAGTAAAATACAGTAACATATTTAAAATAAACGTATTTTGGTTGGGGCAAATGGCCCACACTAATTGACCTAGCCACTTAAATGCTCCTCCCTCTGAAGTATTTAGATGCTGCCATCTACACCATTACCTTCATTCCCTACCTAGCCCCTCCCTAGACACCCCCTACACATATTTCGAGACAACTTGTCTTCATGACCCACTAATGCCAGGGCTTATTTCCTGCCTCTACTCTGCATAGAACCAACCTTTAGAGTTAGGAAAATACCCCTTCATGAGGTCCTGGGAGCTAGATATGGCTGAAACCCTCTTGTGGAAAGAGTCTTCACTTTCTAATGCTCCAGACTCCACATCTCTATATATTGTACTGTTTTTAGTTCTTCTACCTCAGTGACCTTATTGTTTATGTCGTATACCGTTCTGCGGATGGGTAACCCCCTACCCGCTTTGTTGTGTATTTATCACAATTCTTTGTTTGGCCAATTATTTTAAACTGCGTTTATTGACTTAACTGTACTATTGGCTACTTGACCTTGAGCACATATTGCTTTTCAATCATATTTCTGTATGTAGCCTTTGTGTTCTGAACAAAGACTCTTTTGAACACTAAAATAGACGTATTTAAATACACATTCCTCTGCATCTACATTGAGTTACATTATGTGCATTTTACATGTGTTTTTAATGTTTTTAAAAATTATACAAGTTGTACATCATCCAACACACAATGTAAATGTGTTTTTACTTGCGGCTATAGCCTTTCATTAGTGGAAAAAAAGCTAGTGTTTTCTGCACTGCTAGTGTTAAGAAATCCTACATAATGCTTTAAAGGGACTCCTGAACTGAGAGGGATATGGATGCTGACATTTTTATTTTCTTTTAAACAATACCAGTTTCCTAGCAGTCCTGCTGATCTCTTTGGCTGCATTAGTGTCTGAATCAAACACCTGAAACAAACATCCAGTCAGAATTCATTCAGAGCATCTGATCTGCATGTTTGTTCAGGGGCTATAGCTACAAGTATTAGCAGCGAATGATCATCAGGATAGCCAAGCAACTGGTATTGTTTAAGAGGCATTAAATATGGAAGTGTTCTTATCCCCATCAGTTCAGGTGTCCTTTAAGCTCCTGACACACTTTAAAGCGTGCAGGAGCACATAGCTGACAGCATAGAATGTAAGGCCTGAACGATAGCATTGAGTGAGGGCCTCTTGGGACTTTGTGGCCATACAAAATATATGTATTCAGCTTAGTTTATTTCTAGTAATGTGTATATGGTCTGTGTTATGTTTCTGTGGTACTGTTTTTCCCTCCTTTTCTTTCAGGGTCCTGGGATGTTACTGAGGCTGTCATCTCTGGGCAGAAAGTGGTTCAGTTAATCTGTCCTGATTGTCAGCTGTCAGAGGGAGTGGTGAATCGGCAGCCAATGATCAGTGACTGTCTCTCACAGCCTGAGTGATGCTGTCAATTTCTCCTCACTTTCAGTCAGGACAAGCTGCGATTCCCTCCCTCCCACCCTTTTTTTTGGGATTTTGGACTGTCGGAGGCTACTGTCTTTATTGGCGGTAAAAATTGCCCACGGTGGTGGGCGGGCTAAGTTTTGACCTTTACGTTTTATGATGATTTATGATTGATGATTTGTTGGATGATATTCTTGTTAAAAGTTTCATTAAAGTTATATTGGTTTATTTAAACGAATAATATAAATATTTACATTTAATAAAACCGCAATAAATAACACCTCCGGCCAATTTTTAATCCACATATGGTTGTTGTGTGTGTTCTTTTAGTTTTGCATTTATTTTGTATATGTGCCTCTTAAAGTCCCAAGCACCCACTGGATTTTCACACTTGCTTTGGGACAGCGCAAAAAGCATTGCTGCATTTTTAATTATTTTTTTTTTGTGGTGCTTAGCTCATGTCTGAATTGCAGATGACAGATTTGCTGCATCAGAAAGATTGTGTGCTGCGTTACAACGATACACAATGCACACTTTATGGTGTGAAAGGGTCCTTAGTGTTCACTGAACCCTGTGGACAATGCCCAACAATTGTTGCTTTTCTCTGGAATAGGGCATATTGCTATTCAGATATTTTGTTTTTGACTTGCCAAGATCCAAGAGATATGTGATCATTACTTCCAGAAGCTAAGAAAAAAAATTAAACTCAGCTTCAGTCTGTACAGAAGTCACAGGAATCTGCTGTGAGAGGAATAGAAAAATCTAGGCTATTCTATGATGAAGAGAGTCCTCACAGGAAACAAGGTGCTGTGGCACAAAGTTCAACATTCACAATGTCTCAAGCGTTCTTTTATAACATTCTCATATCTCTATCAAAACATTTCATGCGCGGTGAATGTTATATCCCACTGCATGTGTTGCTGTTTAATTTGTTTGATCAGTAAGATGAGTTGTGCTCCCACTGTCAGCATTGCATCTGGAAAGAAGCCTGTTTGAAAAGGTATGTACTGAAATGATTATATGATTATATAAGTCTTCACAGATACGAAGGATGCTGCAGCTCCAGTGACCATGGAAACAGTTTCCATGGGACCCGCCTCTCTCATCATCCAGCTGCCATGGTGACTGTATCCATGGTCCAGCTGCAGGTTTTTACTAGAAATGGTTGGAAGAGTATTCATATTAATAGATCTGCATGTTTTCTGCATTCCTTTAAATCTGAACATATGGATTACATTCTGAAATAAATATACATTTTTTTTAAAAGCCTGTATGATTTTGGCCTAAAATTATTTTATTTTGATAATTTTGCATCAAATGTTTGGTGTGCCAAGTAACCTTTTCACGGTGATACTAAATGGTTAGCCTATTTAAATCATCGAGGTTGAAATCTATTGTCATTGATATTTGATAGATAATATCACAACGTGTGTGTGTATGCCACATACAGTACATATACTGCATCTATTTTATCATTATAGATTATAATGATCTGTTTGTGAGATATGAAAATGTCACAATTGTGTAGAAAGCCCTGCTCAGGACATACACTGACTGTGCATGCATGGCTTGTAACAGTAATGCGTACAGTAACAAGTGTAGTTGCACAGCAAATAATTCCAGACTGAACTTCAGATTTAAAGCCCAAGTCTCTGCAGAAACAACAACAACTAACATGAAATGTAAATCTGTTGCTTTCAATATTGTTAAAGTGTTTTATACTAATCTCATAAAGCTTATTATGACAACTAAAAAAGGTGTCTCTGGGTCTTGTACTTATACTTAAAGGATACCTGAAGTTAGAGGGATATGGAAGCTGACATGTTTATTTACTTTTAAATGATGCAAATTGCTGACTGTCCTGCTGATTCTCTGCATCTAATACTTTTAGCCATAGCTTGAACAAGCATGCAGATCAGATGTTTCACTGGATTTGCCGCATGCATGTTTCAGGTGGCTCAGACACTACTGATAAATGGAAGAAGAAAATTTGAATGTTGGAGGCACCGCACAAGTTTGGGAAGCCCATAAGTGCCTATCTTATTATTGGTAAACGATGAAAATATGTATTTGTAACCGGCATTTGGCATAGTAGGCATCTTACCCAGTGCGGCGAGCATTCAAATTTCCATAATTTACCGATATTAACATGGGTGCTTATGGGACGCCCAAACTTCAATGGTAACCTCAAGCGTGGTAATCTGCAGGATTGCAGTGAGGGGTGTTAGGGTTAGGCATTGTGGGGGAGTAGGTTAAGTTTAAGCATCGGTGGGTGGTTGCAGTTAGGGGATATCAGTTAGGTTTAGACATCCTTTGGGGGGTAAGTTAGGGTTAGGCATCAGTGGGGGATTGGTTAGGGTGAGACAATGGTAGATGGAAGACACTGTGTGGGAATAGGGTTAGGTTTAGCGATAGTAAAATATCAGAATTACCACTGTACAGTAGTAGAATATAGGTAAATTTACCAACACTGATCTCCTAGCGGCTCCTTCTGGAGCTCAAAAAATAAATATGGCAGCCTCCATATCCCTCTCACTTCAGATGTCCTTTAAGGACTCTGGACCTGTGCAAATCATGTGGGTTTATATTTTGTTTTTCTTTGTTATATTTATTCAAAATAATAAAAACATCTTTCATTTAAAAAAAAGTAGCCGTGTATTTATACAGTAGGTAAATCCTGACACCTCCCACAGTCTCTCTCTCTAGTCATCCCAAGACATGTTGTACTGCACATGTGCGTCATGACCGGACGCACCCCCATCGTGCTCATAACCCCACCCACTTTTAAGACCACGCCCTCTACATAATAAAATTGTTAATTAACCTTTTCCATTAACCCTTTCTCTCTTATTTTTTACCATTAAAATACTTGTACTATTTTTTCAGTTCAAGGCAAAAAAGTTACACTGTAGCAAAAACCAACCTTTATTTAAAATCGAATATCATCACCATAAATTGTGACAGGAACATAATTTAAAGAGAACCTGAGCTGAAAATAGCCATACACAGGTCATACTTACCTCCTGTGTAGTCTACTATTCAATCTATTTCTCCTCTCCTGCGTCCTGTTTGTCCACTGTGATCAATGGAATTTTCTGTCCTTCATTTTAAAAATTGCCATTACCCCATAACAGCTACCTGGTCAGCACACTGTTAAACTGTAATATCATCCACCTGAGACATAGGGAAACATGAACATTACCTTGCACATTCTGTTTTAACTGACAGCTGCTGATATACAACTGACAGCAACTTGTATATTTCAGTTCTGAAAAAATATTGTCAAAACTGGAAGGGGTCACTGTAAGAAGAAAATAGTGAGCTTTTGAGAGGAACTGACGGTGAGGTTAGTATGTAATATTCATTTGCAGCTACGTCATGTGTTTATTTTAAATAATTTTACTCGCTTCAGGTTCCCTTTAAGTTTTGTAATAAATGGGAGAACTAACCCATTACATTTTCAGTTTTTTTATGTACAGTAGCACTTTTTAGTATACAACTATAATGGGTAAAAGCTAAGAAATCATGTATTTTTTCAGTTTTTTACTTGTTTTTTGCCTTAAAACAGCGTAGAAAATAAGATAATTCCTGGGGAAAAAAAACTTCCCAATGAAAGACTAGTTTGTTCTGAAAAAAATACAAAATATACATACATATAATATATATACATACATATAATATATATATATATATATATATATATATATATATATATATATATATATATATATATATATATATATATATATATATATATATATATATACAGTGGGTTGCAAAAGTATTCGGCCCCCTTGAAGTTTTCCACATTTTGTCACATTACTGCCACAAGCATGCATCAATTTTATTGAAATTCCAAATGAAAGACCAATACAAAGTGGTGTACATGTGAGAAGTGGATCGAAAAACATACATCATTCCAAACATTTTTTTACAAATAAATAACTGCAAAGTGGGGTGTGTGTAATTATTCGGCCCCCTGAGTCAATACTTTGTAGAACTACCTTTTGCTGCAATTACAGCATCCAGTCTTTTAGGGTATGTCTCTACCAGCTTTGCACATCTAGAGACTGAAATCCTTGCCTATTCTTCTTTGCAAAACAGCTCCAACTCAATCAGATTAGATGGACAGCGTTTGTGAACAGCAGTTTTCAGATCTTGCCACAGATTCTCGATTGGATTTAGATCTGAACTTTGACTGAGCAATTCTAACTCATAGCTATGTTTTGTTTTAAACCATTCCATTGTTCCCCTGGCTTTATGTTTAGGGTCATAGTCCTGCTGGAAGGTGAACCTCCGCCCCAGTCTCAAGTCTTTTGCAGTCTCCAAGAGGTTTTCCTCCAAGTTTGCCCTGTATTTGACTCCATCCATCTTCCCATCAACTTTGACCAGCTTCCCTGTCCCTGCTGAAGAGATGCACCCCCCCGAGCATGATGCTGCCTCCACCATATTTGACAGTGGGGATGGTGTGTTCAGAGTGATGTGCAGTGTTAGTTTTCTGCCACACATAGCGTTTTGCATTTTGGCCAAATAGTTCCATTTTGGTCTCATCTGACCAGAGCACCTTCTTCCACATGGTTGCTGTGTCCCCCATATGGCTTGTGGCAAACTGCAAACGGGCCTTCTTATGCTTTCTGTTAACAATGCCTTTCTTCTTGCCACTCTTCCATAAAGGCCAACTTTGTACAGTGCATGACTAATAGTTGTCCTATGGACAGAGTCTCCCACCTGAGCTGTAGATCTCTTCAGCTCGTCCAGAGTCACCATGGGCCTCTTGACTGCAATTCTGATCAGCGCTCTCCTTGTTCGGCCTGTGAGTTTAGGTGGATGGCCTTGTCTTGGTAGGTTTACAGTTGTGCCATACTCCCTCCATTTCTGAATGATCGCTTGAACAGTGCTCCTTGGGGTGTTCAAGGCTTTGGAAATCTTTTTGTAGCCTAAGCCTGCTTTAAATTTCTCAATAACTTGATCCCTGACCTGTCTTGGACCTGTCTTGTGTGTTCTTTGGACTTCACGGTGTTGTTGCTCCCAATATTCTCTTAGACAACTTCTGAGGCCCTCACAGAGCAGCTGTATTTGTACTGACATTAGATTACACACAGGTGCACTCTATTTAGTCATTAGCATTCATCAGGCAATGTCTATAGGCAACTGACTGCACTCAGATCAAAGGGGGCCGAATAATTATGCACACACCACTTTGCATTTATTTATTTGTAAAAAATGTTTGGAATCATGTATGATGTTCGTTCCACTTTTCATGTGTACACCACTTTGTGTTGGTCTTTCATGTGGAATTCCAATAAAATTGATTGATGTTTGTGGCAGTAATATGACAAAATGTGGAAAACTTCAAGGGGGCCGAATACTTTTGCAACCCACTGTGTGTATATATATATATATATTTATATATATATATACGTAGTAATCTTAAGTAGTGGTAAAGTTATTGCTGATTGCATAGAAGCATAGCTAAAATGTCAAAATGGCTCTTTAAGGACACCTGAGGTTGTAAGAATCTATATGTTGGTTGCTATTGGCAACAACACTACACCTTCGTTCGGCACCATATCACAGGAAGTGTGATAACTCGACTCTCATCACAGCAACAGCATAGGAGATAGAACTTCTTAGACATCCTCAAAGTTTCAGGAGTTTATTAAGTAAACAGATATACAGATGCTTATCTCTACACAGCGAAGCAATTGTTCTGTAGTGAGTCCTCTTTGCGTTACAGCTCTTGGTCCCATTGCAGGGAAACCAGGTTTTCTCTTATGTTACATCTATCCTACGTGGCACTTAGGACTATATACAGCATACAGTTAAATAATATGACAATACATTACAAAAAGAATAAAGGGTGGGAATCATTAGCCAGAAATCAGAAGCAGCAGAAGAAGTAGCCCCCTCGAGAGCTCGTTACCTCTTCTTATACTAAACTCTAAAGAATTAAATGTGACATCATCTGAGCAGGGACGGATCAATACCTTATTGTCTGCTATTAGCTGATAACACATGACAAGCACAGTCTTTACTGCGCATGACCTGTAAAATGTCATGTTCCAGGCACCGGTCATCTTGTTCTGAGGGATAACTTTGTTTACTGTACTTGGCTCGATGTTCACAGAACAAGATTGCCTCTCTGTCTGTACATCGCGTAGCCTTGTACAGTCCGACTCACACTGTTCTTCAGTGCTTCTAGAAATCTTCTTTAAAGGTATACTCTGCAAATCAAGTATTTTAACTAACCTCAGTTAAAGTAACTGAGGCCTACGAATTTAATTATATAATACTTAAATTCTAACAGAGGTGACATGTGACATGATGAGATAGACATGTGTATGTACAGTGCCAATCACACAAATAACTTGGCTATGCTGCTATGCTCCTTTTTTACTTTCTCTGCCTGAAGGAGTAAAAATCAGGTATGCAAGTGAAAGTTTCTGTCCAGGTTGGATTATAGTGTAACTCTCACTGATAAGGAATTACAGCTCTAAAACACTTTCGTAGCATAAAATGGCTTCTGAGAGCAGAAAAGAGATAAAAAGGGACAATAGTTCATATATTTTAGCTTTGGCATACTTCAATGAATGTGTCATTGAGAAGAGGCCATCAGGGATGATCTCCGTCCTTAATCACGAGTAATCACGAGTGATTACTCGTGATTCAAATGAGGATTAATTACAACAGCTGAGCGGCGGGGATTGGAAGGGTTATTTACCCATAAATGTGCATCCTCCCCGCGCTTCATATAGGTCCATGCATCTTAGTAGTAGAGTTCCAAGCCTTGCTGCCGTCCTTCTTCAAGCCGGAAGGAGGAAGTGACGGCAGAGAGGCTTGGAACGCTACTGTTAGGACGCATGGACCTATATGGAGCACGGGGAGGATTCGGATTTATGGGTAAATAACCCTTCCAATAAATCCCTTAAAAAGGATTTTTTTTTTCATTGTGGTTCCTCCCTTAGTTTCAGTTGTGCCAGTGCCACGGAAAAGGCAGTCCTCAAGTGTCACACTGGCACGACCCCTTGTCACATCACAGCCTATGTTACACCCTTCCTCTGGATTGGTGTAGAGAGGTGGTCTGAAAGAGCCCATAGCCTGGCAGCATCAGATCACACTGTGTGCAATTACATCATCCCAGTCACATGCAATCATGGAGGGCAGGGCAGAACAGGAGGACAAGTTGGGCCTCAGAGCAGCAGTGAACAGTAAAAAAGACAAATAAGGATGCTCAGATGCAACCTTACTATCTATAGATGTGGAGCGCTGCAACTCTACAAAGCATCATGGAAATGTTCTATTTTGTAAGCAGTGGGTGGTTTCTTATGAGCCAGAGCTCAGAAACACCACTCAGTCAGAGACCAGAGTTGTGACAGTGGTACCCACCTCCATTCCAAGCTTGA
Organism: Hyperolius riggenbachi; assembly: GCF_040937935.1. NCBI lineage: Eukaryota > Metazoa > Chordata > Amphibia > Anura > Hyperoliidae > Hyperolius > Hyperolius riggenbachi. The sequence continues at coordinate 486,493,957 of NC_090646.1, forward strand.
AACTGCCTGTGGGCTCCACACACAGTCCATCCTCCTAGATGACATCATCTGAAATAAGAGCAGAAGAGCTGGGACCAAAATGATAATTAATCAGTATAGGTGTGTGGCTAATTTATTATTATGACTGAAATGTGTAGCAATAAATGAGGGATCTGTAAAGTTCATAAACATATATTTCTTACTTGCCTAGATTCAGTTGTTAAGAGCAGATTAATAACGACCGCCTAACGCCGTTAGGCGGCAGCAGGTCGTTAGTGGTTTTACATGGAAAAAGCAGCGCTGTAAAGGAGATCGGCGATCCCCGGCCTCTGATTGGCCGGGGATCGCCGCAGTCTGATAGGTTGAAGCCTATTAGAGGCGGTGCAGGACGGATCTCCGTCCTGCGCCGCCCAGGGAAAGGAGGGGAGGGAAGCACAGGGCGGAAATCGCTGTGGAGGGGGGCTTTGAGGAGCCCCTCCCCGCTAAACGAAAATAGCCGGTGGCGATCAGACCCCCCCAGCAGGACATCCCCCTAGTGGGGAAAAAAGGGGGGAAGTCTAGTCGCCCTGGCTGTCTGCTGATCTGTGCTGTGGGCTGGAGAGCCCACGCTGCACAGATCAGCTCAAATTGGCCTAGTCCTCAATTGGTTAATGCAAGGGATTTGAGTAAACATGTATTTAGTACATTGGATCCGATGCTTGATGGACAGGGAGTAGGAAGTTAGAGATCTGAGAACCAGGGCAGAACACAGCATATAAAAATTATATTTCCTGCCGGCAAACAAGGAACACACTGCAATTCATCCCAGGCAGGCCCAGCAGTAAATTGATGGATGAGAAGAAACTGAGACCTACTTGAAAGCTTAAAAAACCACCCAGCCAGAATCATGGCAGGAAAGGATCAAGGGGCGTGGCATTGAAGAAGGCAGAGGAAAAGGAACAAGACAACCATGCAGAGGTAATACCTGGACACATACTCTTCTTCAGCTGATGAATCATTTTCAGTCATGCATGAAAAAGGGGTGCAAGGAACTTTGGGCATCCAGTACGTCTAGTAGGATATAGATAAAATTCACAGATATTCTACATTTCTAAAGTGTAAATTATCGTAGTCAAATATGGGATAATAATTCCGATATTTTAGTACAACTTAACCTAACAGTACTCACACAGAACCCTCCCTTACCGGTGCCTCGCCTATAGCAAAAACTTGTAAAATTTAAAATATGTGCAAACAGACAAATAAGAAGTACGTTTTTCCAGGGTAAAATGAGCCATAAATTACTTTTCTCCTATGTTGCTGTCACTTACGGTAGGTAGTCGAAATCTGACATTACAGACAGGTTTTGGACGATTCCATCTTTTCATAGGGGATTCTCAGCAAGGCTTTTATTCTTTATTAAGATATTCCCTTGCCCCTACTAGACCCACTCCAGTTCGCCTACAGAGCAAACAGGTCCACTGATGATGCTCTAAACATCTGCCTGGAATACATCTACAACCATCTGGACAGGAAGGATGCATATGCCAGAGTACTGCTATTGGACTTCAGCTCGGCATTTAACACCATATGCCCACGCACCCTCCAGAATGTTCTGGCCGCACTTGGGGTCCACCCCACCCTACGCCTATGGATCGTTGACTTTCTCTCTAACAGATCCCAAGCTGTCAGGCTGGGGGACATCTACTCACTAGAAGTGATAACCAACACAGGGGCACCCCAGGGCTGCGTCCTGTCCCTGCTGCTCTTCTCCCTCTACACTAATGATTGCAGATCCACGGCAGACTCTGTCAAAGTCATCAAATTTGCGGATGACACCACCATTGTTGGCCTTGTCACCAATAACAACATCCAGGAGTACCAGCAGCAGGTAGAAAGACTATGCCACTGGTGCAAGGAGAACAGCCTGGTGCTCAACACGGCCAAAACCGTCGAACTTATAATTGACTTTAGAAAGTCGGCTCCTACCCCTCCTCCCATCTACATCGATGGCACCGAGGTGGCCAGAGTGCCCTGCGCTCGCCTGCTGGGCACCACTATCTCCAACGATCTCAGTTTGAGGGTCAACATCACGTCAACCCAACGGAAAGCCCAGCAGAGACTCTTCTTCCTCCACCAACTGCGGAAGTTCGGCATGGCGCAGGAGATCCTAACATGCTTTTACACTGCCACCATTGAATCGATCCTCTGCTCTGCCATCTTGGTCTGGTATGTGGGTGCCACCGCCAGCGACAGGCACAAATTACAGAAGATCATTAGGTCGGTGGAGAGGGTGATTGAGAGACCTCTGCCTCCACTTGACTACCTGTATAACACAAAACTGCAAGCCAGGGCACTGAGGATTGCAAGTGACCTCTCTCACCCAGGCCACTGTTTTTTCACCCCACTTCCACTGGATCGGAGGCTTCGAACCATCCCCACCAAGACCACCAGACACAAGAACTCGTTCTTCCCGATGGCCGTTAGCCTCCTGAACTCCCTTAATATTCTACCACCCTCTATCAGCGCCCTACCACCTACATAGGAGCGGTAGATTTCAGTAGTGTGTGTTTTCGTAAGATGAATACTGAGCTATATGTATATCTAATGTTGACTGTAGATTTGTGTATGTCTATATTTGAGTATGAGGTATTACTGTCATTCTAACGTTTCTTTCCTGCCTTTCTTTCTATGTACTGCTCCATTGTGCCAAACCCAATTCCGGGCTTGACCCAGTCATGCTTGGCGAAATAAAATGATTCTGATTCCTTGAAAAGGATTTATACATTGATGCTGTCCAGCTCCCCTGCTCGCTACACAGTTTTTGGCAGTTGGACAGAACAACTGCCATTCACTAAGTGCTTTTGAAAATAAATAAATCCCTGAGAATCCCCCCATGAAAAGATGGACTAGTCCAAAACCTGTAGCTTCTGTCAGATTTCTACTACCTACTGTAAGTGACAGCAACATAGGAGAAAAGTAATTTATGGCTCATTTTACTCTGGAAAAAATGTACTTATTTGTTTATGCTTGCACATATTTTACATTTTACAATTTTTGCCATAGTGCTCCTTTAACCAACCCCCATGCCTAAACCTAAAAAACACCTCTCCGCGCCTAATCCTAACTCCCCCCCCATGCCCAACCCCCCTTAAAAAAAACCTCTCCATGCTTAACTATAATGTGTGTATACTATTAACCTCAGAAGGAATAGGAACAAGCAATTTCCCAAAAATGAGAGAGAAAAAGAAAGAGAGAAGCAAATGGATTTTGGCAGTTACACAAATAACAGTGAAGCACATGGGCATATGCTGGCCTGACCTGATACCTAATTAAGGTCAGCTGGGTCCTTGCTGCTGCCGGTGTCTCCTTTCTGTTGCAGGTGCTGCTGTATCTCAGGGGAGGCTTATTCTGCCACCATTAGCTCTGGATTCTGATTGGTACTGTGTTTGGCGGGCCTTAAAGCTGCCCAGTCAGTTCTGAGGGAAGCTTATAAAAGGATGGATTCCATTGTCCAGAGGTGTTGTGGAGGGCTCTTGAGGGCTGCTCTGCCATGATAAAGCAATTTATGGAAGACTTTGTAAAGGCAGAGTGCAGGAGGATTTGAGAAGGCCTGTAACATTTGCATTAGTGCTAAATTTATTTGTAGCATTACATAAAGTTTGTTTCTTTGAAGAGATGAAGTTCTTCAAGGCAACTTTTGACCTAGCTTTCTTTTGCCCTTTGCGTATATCTGAGTTTGCAGCATCTTCTAGAATGGCTCAAGCTTGATTACATTCAGGGGATGTTCAGTTTAGCCAGGGGGGACTGAAAGTTTTTTATCACCTGTGTTTCCCCAAAAATAAGACAGTGTCTTATATTAAATTTTGCTCCATGTTGTGCTAGGGCTTATTTTCAGTGGCTGTCTTCTATCTCTATGAACACACAAGTTCCTGTGCTGTGTGTCCTCCTGCCTTCCCCACTGTGCCGCCTCTTCCTCTGCTGGGTCCACGCCTTGTGTGCCTTGGTGTCCCCATTGTACCTTTAGTGTCCTCCTGGTGTCCCCCTCTGTACCTGTGTCCTCCTCTATCCCCTAAACTCCTATGTCTCCTATGTCCCATGTAACCCTATGTCCTCCTGGTGTCCCCTGTGTCCTATAATGTCCCTCTGCATCCTACTCTTACCCCTAGCTCCATGATGCGCTGTCCACCATGGTCCTGTGATGTCCCCCTAATCCTCTTCTTCCCCCCAGCATCATACTGCTGTGTCTCAGATCTTCAGCCTATGGGGAAGAAGTATGGCAACTTGCTGAGCCTTGGTCCTGCACGTGAGACCATCGGCTCCAGTACAAACACAAGTTGCCATACTTTTTCCCCTTACTGCAGCTAGGGCTTACTTTTTCAGGGTAGGGCTTATATTTTGAGCATGCTCAAGAATGTTGCTAGGGCTTACTTTCAGGGGATTTCTTAATTTCAGGCAAAGAGGATAGACTTTCAAAGAGGGATCAAAGGGGTAAAGAAGTGTGGCTGTTGCTATGCCCAGGGGCATAACTAGAAATCACTGGGCCCCCCCTGCGAATACTTGGATGGGGCCCCCCCATAGGTGCCAAATAATCGTAATGGGGCAGCGTTTCACTGTAAATTTATCGTAAAGTGGGCAGCAGTCACCAGAAAATCGTAATGTGGGCAGCATTCACCAGAAAATTGTAATGTGGGCAGCAGTCACCAGAAAATTGTAATGTGGGCAGCATTCACCAGAAAATTGTAATGTGGGCAGCAGTCACCAGAAAATTGTAATGTGGGCAGCAGTCACCAGAAAATTGTAATGTGGGCAGCATTCACCAGAAAATTGTAATGTGAGTAGCATTCACCAGAAAATCCTAATGTGGGCAGCAGTCACCAGACAATCGTACAGTGGGCAGCGTTCACCAGACAATCGTACAGTGGGCAGCGTTCACCAGACAATCGTACAGTGGGCAGCGTTCACCAGAAAATCGTTATATGGTCAGCGTTCACCAGAATATCGTAATGTGGGCAGCGTTCAGCAGAATATCGTAATATGGGCAGCGTTCAGGAGAATATCGTAATATGGGCAGCGTTGACATGAATATCGTAATGTGGGCAGCGTTCACCAGAAAATCGTAATGTGGGCAGCAGTCACCAGAAAATCGTAATGTGGGCAGCAGTCACCAGAAAATCGTAATGTGGGCAACAATCACCAAAAAATGTTAATGTGGGCAACAATCACCAAAAAATGTTAATGTGGGCAACAATCACCAAAAAATCTTAATGTGGGAAGCGTTCACCAAAATATCGTAATGTGGGCAACAATCACCCAAAAATCGTAATGTGGGCAGCAGTCACCAGATTATCGTAATGTGGGCAACAATCACCAGAAAATCGTAATGTGGGCAGCGTTCACCAGAATATCGTAATGTGGGCAGCAGTCACCAGAAAATAGCAATGTGTGGGCAGCAGTCACCAGAATATCGTAATGTGGGCAACCATCATCAAAAAATTGTAATGTGAGAAGCGTTCACCAGAAAAAAAATGCACCTGTTAAAAAACAAAACAAAACAATTCACTTACCTGTCAGAAGTTGCCTCTCCCGGCCTCTGGTGCACAGATCCCCCGACGAGCCTCCTGCAGCACATCTCCCGCGCTGACAGGCAGAGTGCAGGGCTACAGCAAGATGGCTTCCGAACCCCTGTACTGGAGACACAAATAGTCTCCAGTGCAGGGCTTCGGCAGCCATCTTGCCATAGCCCTGCTCTGCCTCCCGGGAGACTGCGGGCTGCAGGGATTCAGGGAATGAACTGTCTGTTAGACGCTGCGGCCAGTTGAACACCTGGCTGGGGGGTCTCAGAATCGGGCGGGCAGTAGCGCTCCCCCCGCACACCGCTGGCGGGCCCCAGAGTGGCCCCGGGCCCCCTGCGGCTGATGGAGTCGCATCCCCGGTATGTACGTCGGTGGCTATGCCCATTACCGGGTTCACCATGCTGTCCAATACAGTCAGGCCCGTATCTCTTAAGAGGCACCCGTGTCTAGTTAGTGACGTCACTAGACCAGGCGGCGGCATGCAGAGACCTGAAAGTGGTAAGATGTTCGCCGGCCGCTGCCACTCTGCACTGAGGGGAAAGCTTGGAAGGGAAAGCGGGAGCCCCAGGTGTGTGAGGGGGGGGGGGGGGGGGGAGACATCCCCCCTTCCCCTCTGCTGTGTGTGCCTGCTCCCCTTTCCAGGCTACCTAATCTTGGGACACCTATAGACCTATAACCTAACTTGGGACCAGTATATACCTACTACCTAACTGGGGAAACCTATTTACCTACTTCCTAAATTGGGGGACACCTATATACTTACTATGTAACTGGGGACACCTATATACCTACTACCTAACTGGGGACACCTATATACCTACTACCTAACTGGGGGACAGCTATTATTTTCTGCAGAAATGCTGCCCACGTTGCGATTATTTTATGGTTAAATGATGCCCACATTGCGATTAATTCCTGCTGAAATTCTGCCCACATTGTGATTATTTTCTGCTGAAATTCTGCCCACTGTACGATTATTTTATGGTGAAATGATGCCCACATTGCGATTATTTTCTGCTGAAATGCTGCCCACTGTACAATTATTTTCTGCTGAAATGCTGCCCACTGTACGATTATTTTCTGATGAAATGCTGCACACGTGATTATTATCTGCTGAAATGCTGCCCACGTTGCGATTATTTTCTGGTGAAATGCTGCACACATTGTGATTATTTTATGCTGAAAAGATGCCCACATTGCAATTAATTTCTGCTGAAATGCTGCCCACATTGAGATTAATTTCTGCTGAAATGCTGCCCACATTGCGATTATTTTCTGCTGAAATGTTGCTCACTATACGATTATTTTCTGCTGAAATGGTGCCCACGTTGCGATTATTTTATGGTGAAATGATGCCCACATTGCGATTATTTTCTGCTGAAATGTTGCCCACTGTATGATTATTTTCTGCTGAAATGGTGCCCACGTTGCGATTATTTTATGGTGAAATGATGCCCACATTGCGATTATGTTCTGCTGAAATGCTGCCCACTGTACGATTATTTTCTGCTAAAATACTGCCCACGTTGCAATTATTTTATGGCGAAATGATGCCCACATTGCGATTATTTTATGGTGAAATGATGCCCACATTGCGATTATTTTCTGCTGAAAGGCTGCCCACTGTACGATTATTTTCTGCTGAAATGCTGCCCACTGTACGATTATTTTATGGTGAAATAATGTGCACATTGCAATTATGTTCTGCTGAAATGATGCCCAATGTACGATTATTTTCTGCTGAAATGCTGCCCACGTTGCGATTATTTTATGGTGAAATGATGCTCACATTGCGATTATTTTCTGCTGAAAGGCAGCCCACTGTACGATAATTTCTTGCTGAAATGCTGTCCACTGTACGATTATTTTATGGTGAAATGATGCTCACATTGCGATTATTTTCTGCTGAAATGCTGCCCACTGTACGATTATTTTCTGCTGAAATGCTGCCCACGTTGCGATTATTTTGTGGTGAAATGCTGCCCACATTGCGATTAATTTCTGCTGAAATGCTGCCCACATTGTGATTATTTTCTGCTGAAATGTTGCTCACTGTACGATTATTTTCTGCTGTAATTCTGCCCACATTGCGATTATTTTATGGTGAAATTATGCCCACATTGTGATTATTTTCTGCTGAAATGTTGCCCACTGTACGATTATTTTCTGCTGAAATGCTGCCCACGCTGCGATTATTTTAAGGTGAAATGTTGCCCACTGTACGATTATTTTCTGCTGAAATGCTGCCCACATTGCGATTATTTTCTGCTGAAATGTTGCCCATTGTACGATTATTTTCTGCTGAAATGCTGCCCACGTTGCGATTATTTTATGGTGAAATGATGCCCACGTTGCGATTATTTTCTGCTGAAATGCTGCCCACTGTATGATTATTTTCTGCTGAAATGCTGCACACATTGCTATTATGTTATGTTGTTATGCTGCCAACTGTGTGATTTATTTTCTGCTGAAATGCTGCCCACATTGTGATTATTTTCTGCTGAAATGTTGCTCACTGTACGATTATTTTCTGCTGTAATTCTGCCCACATTGCGATTATTTTATGGTGAAATTATGCCCACATTGTGATTATTTTCTGCTGAAATGTTGCCCACTGTACGATTATTTTCTGCTGAAATGCTGCCCACGCTGCGATTATTTTAAGGTGAAATGTTGCCCACTGTACGATTATTTTCTGCTGAAATGCTGCCCACATTGCGATTATTTTCTGCTGAAATGTTGCCCATTGTACGATTATTTTCTGCTGAAATGCTGCCCACGTTGCGATTATTTTATGGTGAAATGATGCCCACGTTGCGATTATTTTCTGCTGAAATGCTGCCCACTGTATGATTATTTTCTGCTGAAATGCTGCACACATTGCTATTATGTTATGTTGTTATGCTGCCAACTGTGTGATTTATTTTCTGCTGAAATGCTGCCCATGTTGTGATTATTTTCTGCTGAAATGCTGCCCACGGTGCGATTATTTTATGGTGAAATTTTGCCCTCATTGCGATTGTTTTCTGCTGAAATGCTGCCCACTGTATGATTATTTTCTGCTGAAATGTTGCCCACGTTGCGATTATTTTATGGTGAAATGATGCCCACATTGCGATTATTTTCTGCTGAAATGCTGCCTGCTGTACGATTATTTTCTGCTGAAATGCTGCCCACGCTGTGATTATTTTATAGTGAAATGATGCCCACATTGCGATTATTTTCAGCTGAAATGCTGCCCACTGTACGTTTATTTTATGGTGAAATGATGCCTACATTGCAATTATTTTCTGCTGAAATGCTGCCCACTGTACGATTCTTTTCTGCTGAAATGCTGCCCACGTTGCAATTATTTTATGGTGAAATGATGCCCATGTTGCAATTATTTTCTGCTGAAATGCTGCCCACTGTATGATTATTTTCTGCTGAAATGCTGCACACATTGCGATTATTTTATGATGTTATGCTGCCCACTGCCTGATTTATTTTCTGTTGAAATGCTGCCCATGTTGCAATTATTTTCTGCTGAAATGCTGCCCATGTTGCGATTATTTTATTGTACTTATGCTATTTATTTATATAGCGCCAACATATTACGCAGCGCTGTACAGAGTATCCGATCACTAACTGTCCCTCAGAGGGGCTCACAATCTGATCCCTACCATAGTCATATGTGTATGTATGTATCTAGTCTAGGGCCAATTTTTAAGGGGAAGCCAATTAACATATCTGTATCGTATGTTTTTGGGATGTGGGAGGAAACCGGAGTGCCTGGAGGAAATCCCACACAGACAGGGAGAACATACAAACTCCTTGCAGATGTTGACCTGACTGGGATTCGAACCAGGAACCCAGCGCTGCAAGGTGAGAGCGCTAATCACTATGCCACCGTGCTGCCATACTACTGTACTATATTGTACTGTCATCTTCAGCAGTACTTCACAGAGTACGTAGTCATGTCACTGACTGTCCTCTGAGGAGCTCACAATCTAATCCTGCCATAGTCTAATGTCCTACCATATTATTATTATGTATTTATATAGCACTGGCATCTTCTGCAGCACTTTGCACAGAACATAGTCATGTTACTGACTTTTCTCAGAGGAGCTCACAATCTAATACATATCACTATTTTGTGCGAGAGAACACTGGCTAATGTGTGTTTGTTTGTTTTTTTGTTTTTTGGGAACATTTCCTACTTGCTTTTTTAGGGTCACTTTACTCATATCCGAGGAGAAAACACGGCCCCACCGACTTTGAGTTGCACTCTTACTAGGAAATTTTAATTGGTTACACCCACTGTATGTTATAGACACGCCCACTGCATTATGTGGCCACGCCCATTTTCACCGCGGCGCGCAAACGCCAATGTCTTTTTGGGGGGCGTCATAGGTTTGGGATGCCAAGGGGAGCCCAAACCCTAAATACAGCCCTGAATACGGTTTATATCTGAGTTTGTGGCTATCAGGTATCCTCCTCAGTATAGCAAATGCCAGCACCGGGTTGTAATGTGTGTGTGGCAGTGTTCGGCAAAGATCTTTGATCCAGACCTTAGAAGATATTGAGGAGGGGCATTTTCAAGGATGTTACCAAATGAGACCAGGCATGTCTTTTTGGGGGGCGTCATAGGTTTGGGGTGCCAAGGGGAGCCCAAACCCTAAATACAGCCCTAAATACGGTTTATATCTGAGTTTGTGGCTATCAGGTATGCTCCTCAGTATAGCAAATGCCAGCACCGGGTTGTAATGTGTGTGTGGCAGTGTTCGGCAAAGATCTGCCAGACCTTAGAAGATATTGAGGTGGGGCATTTTCAAGGATGTTACCAAATGAGACCAGGCATAAGAAAAGACACGCACACACGAGTATACAAACTCACACCTGGGAGTTGTGGCAGAACTCTGGGCATTTGAAGTGGATATAGAAGACAGCCACATATTAGCCATAATGCTGTGCAGTTTACCTCAATCATACTGTAGCAGAACTGATGCTAGAATGTGTCCAAACCAAGCTAATAGACAAGAGGAACAAACAATTGACAGTTCAAGAATGTTAAAGCCACAAATACAAAGGCGGGGATTTTTTTCAGTTTAAAAAACAAACAAAAAAACAGGACATTTGAGAAAGACTGTTTATTGTGGAAGGTAGAGCAAATGGAAAAATGTCCAAGAAATTCTAAGCAAACAGTCATAAGTGACAAAGACAAAAAATCAGTGGCAGGGGCCCTTTAAAGCAAAAATCTGTTAATAAAGTTGTCTTTGCAAACATTTTCCTGTACAAGTCCATTATTTCCTACTGGTGGTAAAATAATTCTCGAAAACATTATCACTCTTGTTACATTTGCTTAGCAAGCATTATAGATTATAGTACTAGTCAGATTACTTTAGTAATTTGTTAATTTTAGTAATTTGTTAATAGTTAATTTTAACTTTAGTTAGTGAATTATGTTAACTTGATTTATTGTTGTATTTGTGCTAAAAAAAAAAGCTGCAGGCCAAGTGAAGAAGACACTACACTAGTTTTTGGCCAGTAGGTGTCTACAATTGTAAATTGAAATGATATGTATTGATGGGGAACCATGGTGGTTTGGGGGCCCCGGCCAGTGAGAGAGTCCGGGGCCCCCAGCTGTCGTGTGAATCAGTGTTTGTGGTTGTTAATTCTTTTTTTCAGCTTCCAAGGTGCGGGTGACAGGTGAGTGGTTAGGGAGGGACCCCTGTGGGAGGGATGATTACGATTATGTCTAACCGAAGCCTCCCACCTGAATGCTGCCTAATTTATGCAATTCCTGCTAGATTTGGTAAGGCAGGCAAAGGGTGTATAACTGTGCACCTGATTGGCTGACAGGCGCCTGCTGACCAGATAAAGGTAGGAAATTGCTAGAGCTGGGAGTGAACAATTGTGTGTTGCAGTCATCATTCAGTATAGAGGCAGTGGGGGTGAATTCCCTGGTGGTGAGAGGTCCAGGGCCCACCCGCACTTCCCGGGCCCCCAGCTGTCGTGTGAATCACTGTTTGTGGTGTTGATGGGGAACCACCTAGGTAAAGAAGAATGAATGGAAGGAAGGAAATGCTCTAGCCTGCAGGTGTGTGAGGACAACATTCAGCAGAGATGGAGAATAAAGTGTTGAATATAACCTTTGCTATAGCCTATTTGATCCTCGGGAGCAGCTGCCACGGCCACAGGAGAGTTTACGAAACAGAAATGCTCGAAAGTTGGAACATTCAACAAAAACCATTGCCCTTCCTCCACTGTTAGAGTTGTGGGTCTCAGACAGGAACCTGGCAGCTTCTAACTAGCAGCTAAGCTAAATGTCCGCCAAGAACGCAGACATCATAAGGTTCCTGCATGTGGTACACATACATTGTAAGATTCTCCTGCATGTGTTACATACACATCATAAAGGTTCCTGTATGTGGTACATGCACATCACACGGTTCCTGCAAGTGGTACATGCACATCACACGGTTCCAGCAAGTGGTACACGTACATTGTGAGGTTTGCATGTGTACATGCATATCATAAAGGTTCCTGCATGTGGTACACGTACACAGGCATGGACTCACGACTAATTACAAGTGTCTAAGCACTCAAATTCGTGATTTAAATGAGCGTTAATTACCTCAGGTGTGCAGCAGGGAAATATGCTGTTATTTACCCATAAGTCCTTGGTATGTCGTGCGCTCCAAATAGCTTGCAATAGGACGCGTGCAAGCTATTTGGAGCGCATGACATACCAAGGACTTATGGGTAAATAACCCCTTATTTTCCCGCCGCACACCTGAGGTAATTAAGGCTTATTTAAATCACGAATTCGAGTGCTTAGACACTCGTAATTACTCGTGAGTCCATCACTGCACGTACATTGTAAGGTTCCTGCATGTGGTACACGCATATCACAAGGTTCCTGCATGTGGTACATGTAAATCGTAAGGTTGCTGCATGTGGTACATGCATATCACAAGGTTCCTGCATGTGGTACACGCACATCACAAGGTTACTGCATGCGGTACACGCACATCACAAGGTTCCTGCATGCGGTACACGCACATCACAAGGTTCCTGCATGCGGTACACGCACATCACAAGGTTCCTGCATGTGGTACATGTACATCGTAAGGTTCCTGCATGTGGTACACGCACATCACAAGGTTCCTGCATGCGGTACACGCACATCACAAGGTTCCTGCATGCGGTACACGCACATCACAAGGTTCCTGCATGTGGTACATGTACATCGTAAGGTTCCTGCATGTGGTACACGCACATCACAAGGTTCCTGCATGTGGTACACGCACATCACAAGGTTCCTGCATGCGGTACATGCACATCCTAAGGATCCTGCATGTGGTACACACACTTTAAATCATTCTTTTAGCTGTCCAAATATTTATTTTATCCTTCTTTCTTTGGTTTTAATTCAGAAAGCATTTCTCATTAATTATCTCACCAAGGGCCTGATACGCGAAATCGCAGTAAAACTGACATGCACAGACAGTGCCCGGCAATATTACCCTTACTTCCAATAGCAAGTACTGTGAGTTACACTAATAGCACAACCCACAGTACTTGAATAGCATGACCTTTGTTATTGGTAGACTGTTGCTACGCTCGTTAGTAGTGCGCATTACCGTAGCATCGCTAATAGCATAACTCGCTGTATACACTGCCAGAAGGAAGGGTTATATTATGCGTTCTCTGTGCACGGCAGTATTACCGCGATTTTGTGCATCAGGCCCTATACCTGTTTTTCATATTTTCTATGTAAAACCTTTATTTTTAGTTTAGAGGCAAGGATAGCCAGCATACCTTTTGTAAAGAAAACAATGAAAATCCATTCACTACATTTGGTATGCTAGTTATGCCAGGCAATTATTGCAAACCGTAAGAGTATCCTTGGGAGAGCACACAGCACTGTGTGGGGTGCTTGACTGTGAAGTGGATGGCATCACTTGTGTTGAGTAATAGGCAAGCACACCTTCAGCATTCTCATGTTTATCATGGGCATATTTATCTATTGAACATAGGGATGTTTATATTTTTCTAATTTCAATAGATACATGTAACATGAGAGAGATGCATACTGCTGGCCATGAAAATGGTGGGTAATAATACATATGTCATCACCTAGAGTTTAAAGAACAACCCTCAGACAAAGAAGACTGTAAGATAGGTGTGGGCAGCTAGTAATGCACCCTTGTAGTTATGCCTTAATGCAGGGCAAGAATTCCCAGGCCTTGGGCGGCTGCTGCCCAAGAGGTTGGCTGGACATGGAAACGAGATTGCTAAATATGGAAGAAAGCCTGCAAATAGAAAGGGAGGGTGCAAATGGGAAGCAATATATGGAATAGGAAGGGTTGTGCATATACTACAGGTAGTAGTATATGCCTGCTCCCCCTGTTTCTCCAAAGTTTTTGAATCTGGTATCCTTTAAAGAGGAACTGTTAGGTATAAGGTCTCAGAGAAAACAAAACACATATATCAGTAGCTAAAGATTGGCTGTACTTACATTACATATGCATTTCACTGTCCACGTTTGGATTTCACAGAATTTTTATATAGTATTTGCAGAGAATGATGCTCCTGACAGCTCATGGCAGGTTCCATGTTTGTCTGTCTCCTATGAAGCCAATTGTGTCGTCATGTCCTCCCTGCTTCCTGATCATTCGACTCAGAAAAAAGACAACACAACTGTGCAGTGAATATTAATTAGCCATGTGGCTAGGAACAATAGTGGACTCATGCAGTATACTCTGCCCTGTGATTTTTCAGTGCTGTGAGCTGGACTGCGTTACAAGCTGTTGTAACATGAGCTTGTAACTTCTCACTAGCAGCAGAGGGGAGGACCCAAGGTGGGAAGAAGCAGCCCCAGAATGCTTTGCAGTATGGTATGCGGCATCTCGGCCTCTTAAGAGCTTGGGTCTAACAGCCTTGCTGTTCAGCACACATCAAAAGTAAGAGAGATTTTTAACTTCAGTATTGCCTTTTTGGCTTCCTTCTAAACTGTTTAACACAGGAAAATAGAGGTTTAAATTAGCTTTTGCAGCCTGACAGTTACTCTTTAAGGAGTAAAACTCTGGAAGGTGAAGTGGTTAAAAAGTGTCTATTAGGTGGCAACTGGCAAGTTTCCAACCCTCCCTAAGGTCATATCATGATAAAGACAGCATTGCTGAATGATTAGTAAATATAGAGCTTGGGCTTAAGCTGGCCATACACTGGCCCGATTTGCCGCCGTTTCGACAGCAGATTCGATCACTGGGATCGAATCTGCTGCCAATCGTTCGCACTACACGCCGAATTTCGATCCATTTCGTCCGATCCTGTCGATTGCTCCTTGCGGAAAATTGCCGTCGATCGCCCGCGGGTAGGGAGCGCGTCGCTAGCGGTGTTCGAGTGCCCGATGACCGACGCAATAGAGAGGCAATACATTACCTGCTCCGCCGGCGCGACTGTCACCGCTGCTTCTTCTCCGCTCTGGTCTCGGCATGCTTCAGTTCCTCCTGCCCAGTAGTAAGTTTAAACAGTAGAGGGCGCTCTACTGTTTAAACTTCCTGCCGGGCAGGAAGAAGTAAAGCATGCCAGACCTGGAGACCAGAGCGGAGTAGACAGCGGAGATCTGGGGACTGGAGTCGCGCCGGCAAAGCAGGTAATGTATGCGTGTATGCGGGCATGCAGGCGGGGGGGGGGGGGGGGAGCGGCGGCAGCACCACCACCACCACCACAGATTGTGAACGGTTTCAGGCTGAAATCGGTTCACAATCTGTTTGCAGTAAAGGTAGCCATACGATCCCTCTCTGATCAGATTCGATCAGAGAGGGATCTATCTGTTGGTCGAATCTGATGGCAAATCGACCAGTGTATGGCTACCTTAAGAGTAACTTCCAGCACCCACAGCAAGAATTTACATCCAGTTTAGAGTTATCACTGCCATTGCTACACAAGACTGCTAATTCACTAAGCTGTCAGAATCCTGACTGATCTGATGTGATCCAGGAAAGGCTCACAGTATTTGCCACCTAATGGTCCAATCTGGTCTAGGTTTTCTGGATCACATACATTTACACTGTACAATTTTCCATTAGATTAGATCTATTAGATCATTTCCAACCGGACTAATCAGATTGCGTTAGATTTTGCAATAGATTTTGGGTGCTTATCAGAGCAAAATCTATCGCAAAATTTATCTGAAACAATTTGGATGTCTACACACGATGCAAATTCTTATTAGATCTATCTAATAGACCCGTCTATCTAATGGAAAATTGAACCGTGTAAATGAGGCTCAAAGCCTGGTACATACCATGCAATTTCACGTCAGATAGATGGGTCGAATAGATCATTTCCCACAGGTCCGATCAGATTTCCGATCGATTTTCTGATTGAATTGCATAGAAGTGATCAGAAAATCGATAAAATAAGACCTGTCAGAAATTATCTATCAACCCATCTATCTGACGTGAAATTGCATGGTGTGTACCAGGCTTTAGGGCTGGAAACCACTGAAGCGATTTTTTGATCATTTGGCAATGTTTTCAAAATGCTAGCGATTTCCCTAAATGCTCAGTTAATGTTATTGGATGGGCCAAATTCCACTGGAGCGATTGCGATTACCAAAATCACAAACGCAGGACATGCAGCATTTTTGAGCATTAGCATTTTGCGTTAGCGTTTCTGCAATGTAAATGCTGGCGTAATCACTCCTGAATCGCTATAAAGAGCTAGCATTTTTAAATTACTGTACACTGTAAAAAAAACAAAAAAAATTAATTGAAAGGACCATTCAGAATTAAAAACCGCTCATCGCAAATCGCTACACAATCACTAGCAAAAAGCGTAACTTTTTAAAATCGCTACCAAAACCGCCATAAAACACTCATGAAATCGCTTACAAAACTCTTATTAAAAACGCTGGGGATTCTAATTAGCGATAGCGCTTTGTAGTGGGTTCCAGGCCTTAGGGCTCAAATCCACTGGAGCGATTTTGTGAGCGTTTAGGAAGCGATTCAAAACGCTAGCGATTTCCCTAAACGCTCAGCTAATGTTAATGGATGGGCCAAATTCCACTGGAGCAATTCCGATTACCAAAATCGCAAATGCAGGACATGCAGCATTTTTAGCGTTTAGTGTTTCTGCAATGTAAAGTATATATATAAACGCTGGCGTAATCGCTCGTCAAAACCTACACAGAGCGATTTTGCTGGCATTTGAAATTACTGCACACTGTAAAAAAATTACATTTAATTGAAAGGACCAATCAGAGTTAAAAACGTTAATCGCTACACAATCGCTGGCGAAGCTGTTACACTTTTTAAAATCGTTACCAAAATCGCCAGAAAATGCTCATGAAATCGCTTACAAATTGCTCATACAAATCGCTAGCGATTGCAATTAGCGATTTGTAGTGGGTTCCAGGCCTTAGTCTGACCTCAACATGAGCCAGTCCTGCCCCTGCCAAAATCCTAGATCATCACTGCTTGGCAGAATTATGCAGAACTTGTGGAATTGCAGTGATTTTCTGGGCAGCAAGGATGAGCTGAGAGTTTGTGCTTTAATGTTTTTTGTATATGTAGCGTACAAAGATTCTTTCCTTCTCAGCGAGTCCTGCCTCAGAATCAGTAATAAGAGGATGCAGAAGAGTCTGTCCGATGAGCAGTTCGGGTTTTTGATCAAAAGAACTCTCAGTGCATTTATATTTCAGATTTGTTTTTCTAAAGCTTCATACTCACTGCAATGACCCAGAAATATGGATCCAGCGACGGCTCCCTCATGACAAGCTTCCAGCGATTCATCTTCCTGCTGGGGGGGGGTTATGCGATGTTTCATGTCGGCGCAAACAAGATTTCTACCGATCACAGTACTTTGGACGGTTTCGTTGGAGATCTTAAAGATCCGATTCACCTTGACGGTCTTTTATTGCTGCGCAAGGCTAAGCGACGTTCATGTAATCGTGCGCCTGAACCCATGTCACAATGCCGTGTAAACAACAGCTCAGCGCTGAAGAAATCGCTGGCCGTCTGGTCAATCGTCGGGAATATTGCCACGTGGGTACACAGCTTTACAGTGCATGCTGGGTACACACGTTACGATTTTCTGTACGATAGATACATCCGATTGATAAATTCCCTCATGTCCGATATTACTCCCGATCGTTTCTGCGCTCGATTTCTCATAGAAGTGAATGGAAAAACATAAGAAAAACAAGCGAAGATAAGAGAATCGAGTGCAGAATCGAGTGCAGAATCGAGCGGAATAAACGACCGGGTGGGAAAATCGAGCGGAAAATGTTAATGTGTGTGTCCAGCATAAGGCCCTTGTACACACCTCATTGCAAAGGCTATAAAATCAATGGAACATGTTACACGTCCTGCAATGTGATATGCCTGGAATTAAACACATTTTAAGTAAAAAAAATACAAATATTTACATAGATCTTTACATCAGTCCTGAAAAAGAGACAAATAAGCAAGATAGGGTCAAAGGAATTTGGTTTTCAAAGAGGGACTGTCCCTCCAAAAGAGTTTGGAGCTATGTGTAATGGTGCAGTGCGATACAGTGCAGCAGCCATTTTGCTGCGCACAAATGCATTGCATCAAATCTAAAAGGACCCTCAGCTACACCTTGAGTTTACATTGCCATAAGGGTATCATTTACTTGGTTTCACCCACTGTACTAAGGTAATGCATTATGGATGTTGCTTCTTGCACCTGTGGAAGTGTCAATTCCTTATGTTTTGTTTGGATTGTGCCATTAGTTACAGTACTTTCTACATTCTACGCTGGGGTTGATGCGGCATATATGGGCCTCCTATGTTCACATCTCTGTCCCGACAACAGACAGCCAAAGCAAAATACTAAACCATCAGAAGTGTAATCTGTCAATAAATAACAGAGGTTATTGTAGGCTTTGCTGGGGCAGAATCATTACACAGGCCGGCAGACAGTCACGCTGCACAAGATGGGTAGCAGAGATCAGGCTGAGATAATAACCAGAATAGGAGACAGGATACATAGAACAGAATTTTAACACCTGGCACAGAAGCGGACGCAAACTTGCTTTATCTATCAGCAGAAAGACACTAGGGGCCAGGCATACCTATGAATATGCTGCTGGGAGATTTGGGCGAAGGATTAAGCCGATATACAGTGGTTTGCAAAAGTATTCGGCCCCCTTGAAGTTTTGCACATTTTGTCATATTACTGCCACAAACATGAATCAATTTTATATATATATTTGATAAGTGCGAATGACTAAATAGAGTGCACCTGTGTGTAATCTAATGTCAGTACAAGTACAGCTGCTCTGTGACGGCCTCAGAAGTTGTCTAAGAGAATATTGGGAGCAACAACACCGTGAAGTCCAAAGAGCACACAAGACAGGTCAGGGATAAAGTTATTAAGAAATTTAAATCAGGCTTAGGCTACAAAAAGATTTCCAAAGCCTTGAACATCCCATGGAGCACTGTTCAAACGATCATTCAGAAATGGAAGGAGTATAGCACAACTGTAAACCTACCAAGACAAGGCCGTCCACCTAAACTCACAGGCCGAACAAGGAGAGCGCTGATCAGAAATGCAGTCAAGAGGCCCATGGTGAGTCTGGACGAGCTGCTGAGGTCTACAGCTCAGGTGGGGGAATCTGTCCATAGGACAACTATTAGTCGTGCACTGTACAAAGTTGGCCTTTATGGAAGAGTGGCAAGAAGAAAGGCATTGTTAACAGAAAAGCATAAGAAGTCCCGTTTGCAGTTTGCCACAAGCCATATGGGGGACACAGCAAACATGTGGAAGAAGGTGCTCTGGTCAGATGAGACCAAAATGGAACTTTTTGTCCAAAATGCAAAACGCTATGTGTGGCGGAAAACTAACATTGCACATCACTCTGAACACACCATCCCCACTGTCAAATATGGTGGTGGCAGCATCATGCTCTGGGGGTGCTTCTCTTCAGCAGGGACAAGGAAGATGGTCAGAGTTGATGGGAAGATGTATGGAGCCAAGTACAGGGCAATCTTGCAAGAAAACCTCTTGGAGACTGCAAAAGACTTGAGACTGGGGCGGAGGTTCACCTTCCAGCAGGACAACGACCCTAAACATAAACCCAGGGCAACAATGGAATGGTTTAAAACAAAACATATCCATGTGTTATGCTGGGAATACACGATGAGTTTTTGCGTTCGTTTTTGCCGTCGTTTTCGCTTTCGATCGATTCTACTCTCGATTCACTGCTCGATTCCCCTCTCGATTCCTTATCTTTTCTTATCAATTACATTCACTTGAATGAGGAGAATCGAAACGAAAGTAGAATCGACCAGATCCAACAGGTTGGAATTTATCTATCGAACCCATCTATCTAAAGTAAAAACTTAACGTGTATTCCCAGCATTAGAATGGCCCGTCAAAGTCCAGATCTAAATCCAATCGAAAATCTGTGGCAAGATCTGAAAACTGCTGTTCACAAACGCTGTCCATCTAATCTGACTGAGCTGGAGCTGTTTTGCAAAGAAGAGTGGGCAAGGGTTTCAGTCTCTAGATGTGCAAAGCTGGTAGAGACATACCCTAAAAGACTGGCAGCTGTAATTGCAGCAAAAGGTGGTTCTACAAAGTATTGACTCAGGGGGCTGAATAATTACGCACACCCCACTTTGCAGTTATTTATTTTTTTAAATGTTTGGAATGATGTATGATTTTCATTTCACTTCATTCTTGACATGTACACCGCTTTGTGTTGGTCTTTCACATGGAATTCCAATAAAATTGATTAATGTTTGTGGCAGTAATGTGACAAAATGTGGAAAACTTCAAGGGGGCCGAATACTTTTGAAAACCACTGTACTGCTTACTCTGCTCCTGCACGATTCCCGGGGGCGTTAATTACTATTCCCCCTCCAGGTCCTGCCAGCCGAATGACAGTATTTTAAAACGTAATCTGGGCTCTGTCTTCTGACGGCGCCAAATTTACTCACTGAGCGCCGCTATAGCCGTAATTCCTAATATGGCCTATGGTGGCACCGGTCGTGCCCAAATCTCCTGCGCTGTTCAACAGCGCTCGGGGGCCAGATCCTATTCCAGGTGGTAAGTATCATGCAACATGCAAGCTACTTCTCATATCTCCTGGATATTACATGAGGATTAGCTGCTAATCCCATTGCCAGCTTCACTTGTGCGATAGCTAAGCATTAAGAGTGTTACTCAGGCGAATACTATTTATTCACCCAAGTGATGCTCCTCTATACTGAGCGATGGGGAGTGAGGGTTTTTGCTGTGAAGCTGTCATTTAGCACCACGGCACTGCTGCCTGCGCAGCCGTCACTGTTACCTGACGTCCACCGCTAGAGCCAGCAGGCCTCCTGGCACGTACCCGGCGTCTGCTGCATTTTGCAGTCCATGAATGCACACAGTATGCATGGAATCGCAGGTGAAAGCTTCAGCTAGATTGCGGTGGTATACTCCTTTTGGTCGACAATTGATGTGTGTGTATACTGTATGCCTCTGAGGAAGCGGCTCTAAGCTGTAAACACATGTCAGGCAGTCTCTTTATGTGATTTGGAATTCCGAAAGTGTGTCCACAACTTTGAAGATTTATGAATGAAGAGATAAAAGACAAGCTGTTCATAAAAAAACCCTGTGGCTTTTGCTAGTGGAATTTGTATAGTGTTCGTATTCTGGGGTGGAACAGAACAACTTATTTTATTGTCATTTTGGTGGCGTCTGCTGCTGCATGCCAGGTTCTCCTGGTACCAATGCTCTGAAGCACTGGAGCCCCAGCAATAGCATGTTTGAAGCTTGCGCCTGACCACCCCATTGGTCCATGGTCTGGACAAATGAGAATCCTCCCTGGCTGTGGAAAATTTTCATTGGTCAGTTTATTAGACCAAGCTAGTTTACAGCCACTTTGCAGCAGAGAGCAAAAAACAGTAGTGAGACTGGCACTCAAAACAGGACTGGAAACAAGCAGCTGGACCCTGGTTCAAAGCAGTACGTGCTCTAGGTCTCATACAATTCAGTATCTCCCATAGAACAAACAGCAGCCCTGGCACCGATTTGCAATATTCCAAGAGTTTCCTTTAATCCAGCAGGTACAGGCAATACATAAAGAGCAAGTAGGTGGTCGGCTGTTTGTTCTATGGGAGATAGTTTACAGCCACACAGGAGTCCTGTGCCAGTTGTTAGAATTAAGATAAAAGATACAATCGCTCAAACAAGTTTTTTTAACTCCCTTCCGGATGCTAAAGAAGAATAGGATCAGAAGACGTTATTGTCGCCTGTTTTTAGACCTGCCAGTGCTTAACTTTGACAAGTTTAAACGGAACCTGAGATGAAAAAAAAACCAACATACATACCTGGGGCTTCCTCCAGCCCCCTCCGGCCTGATCGCTACATCAGCGCGTCCTCCTCCTTCTGTATCCTTCCTCTGTAAGGGCTCCCAGTATCTTCGGCAGCCGAGGCTTACGGCACATGCTCCGGAGGGGGCTGGAGGAAGCCCCAGGTATGTATGATTTTTTTTCTTTACATCTCTGGTACGCTTTAAGAACAGGATGTGGACCTATATGTTACGGATATACTGTCTGTACATTGCTTCCTTTGAGTGTCTGTTGTAGTGCCAGTCCTATTAATAGATAAAGCGAGTCTTGCAGTCAGTGGTGTCCCACTTTAATCTTTTTTTTTCTCTATGGGAAGGTTGGTTACCTGGAGAATCAAGTCACCAGCAAACAGATTTTCCCTGTAAAATGACCCCTTCAAGCATCTTTATTATTTGTAGTACGATGGCACTGCAGTACCGTACTTTAGCCAGCAGATGATGCAGACATACACTTGGCAACACTACATCTTACCTGAAAGAGAAGATGCTGACTTGCAAGCCGCTGATATTATTATAAATTATTTATACAGTGCCACGATCCTCTGATAGAGAGGTAGACAGCAACATGGATGTGACAGTAACTAATACAGACTTACAGACCAGCCAAGGGACAACTGGGCCAAGAAGGCATTTGCACCCTTTGCCCAATTTAGCCCCCAGGCCATTAGAGTTTAGACTTTTGTGATTAGTCCTTTGGCTGCAAATGGTATTACAAGTACCTCACCCTTAAAGGGATCTGAGCACAGGCATTAATTAGTCTGTCCTCTATCTTCAGCATACCTGATGCAGCTTTGCAGCTCTTTGACATACCATACTAAGTACTAATAATAATAATGTGTAACTGTCACGGGAACATTCGAGTGTAAGCTCCTCTGATGCAGAGATTACAAGCATGAATTATTATTTATCTCTGTGCAGCTCTGTGGAATATGTCATGACTGTGTTATATAATTAATGTAATCAATTCAGACATTACTCACACTAACAAAATAATAATAAAAAGTAAGGAAGAAATGGAGAGAAATAACAACAGCAGGCACACACGCATGCACACACACATACAGTGCTGCCCATAATTATTAATATACCCTGGCAAATTTTGATCTAAAGTTACTTTTATTCAACCAGCAAGTAATTGTTTGACAGGAAATGACATAGGCGTCACCCAAAAGATAATAAGACCATGTACAAGAGGCATTATTGTGGGAACAAAACATTTCTCAGCTTTTATTTACATTTGAGCAAAAAGTGTTTAGTCCAAAATTATTCATACCCTTCTCAATAATCAATAGAAAAGCCTTTATTGGCTATTACAGCAATCAAATGCTTCCTATAATTGCAGACCAACTTTTTGCATGTTTACACAGGTATTTTTGCCCATTCATCTTTAGCAATGAACTACAAATATTTCAGGTTGGAGGGTCTTCTTGCCATTACCCTGATCTTTAGCTCCCTCTACAGATTCTCAATTGGATTCAAGTCAGGACTCTAGCTGGGCCACTCCAAAACGTTAAGGCTGTTGTCTGCTAATCATTTCTACACCACTTTTGCTGCGTGTTTTGGGTCATTGTCATGCTAAAATATCCACTGGTGCACAAAGCCAAGTTTCTCTGCAGACTGCCTGATATTGTAGTTGAGAATGCTGATGTATTGCTCTTTTTTCATGGTGCCATTTACTGTGATTAGGTTTCCTGGTACATTGGCTGAAATTAGCAACATTGAGATTACAGTGAACTTGCAGCAACACTGGCTATTATCTCATATGACTCGGGCAAGGAATGTTATTTTTTTACTCCCTAAATCCAGACAATCTTAATTAATCTAATTTAGGTTTGGGTGATTACTGGAGGTGCTTGGAACGGAGGTCTCTACAGATGCTGTCCAGACATTCTAAAGCTGAACTTATACTCACCTCTATAACACTTTGTCAAACAAACAAGCACTAAGGGCCCTTTTCCACTAGCAATCGCTAGCGTTCACGCTGAACGCTAGCGATTGCTGAATCGCAATTAGCGGCGATTCCCCGACGTTCGCGGCCGCGATTTTGCTATGCTATGCACTGCATAGCAAAATCGCGGCAAATATCGCTCCGCCGCGCGTTCGCGTTCCCGACAAAAACGAATCGCGGTAGTGGAAATGACCTACCGCGATTCCTATGTTAAAAAGCAAACCGTAGTGATTGTAAAATCGCTAGCGGTTTGCGTTTTTGCGATTCAGCCAGCGCAAACGCGCTGGTGGAAAAGGGCCCTCAAGGTAGACAATTAAAATCAGGGACTCCTTGACCCCTCCCTCCCCCTCCACAAATGAAGCATTAGGTGCTAAAGCCCATACTCTCCCCCATTTGGTGGCTTCTTTTTTCTAACCCCCACTCCAATTGTGCTAGGTTATCCCTTGGGACCCCAGAACCAGCTGAGGTGCCCCTAGGTCTGCCCCCCCCCCCCTAACTGATAGTGCTCCCTGGAGCCCCTGCAGAGTATAAGGTCCCATGACTAGGAGCTGATGCTCTATGCAATTGCCCAGTTTGCCCTTATAGAAGCACCAGCCCTGCTAAAAATACGCAGAGTCTTCAGAAATACTCTAATTCCATCTTGAAGTCCAGTGTAGGTTATAAGTCTAGTATAAGGGCTTGTTTCCACTATTGCGGTGCAGATTCGCCTGGATTCCACCGCTGATGAAATCACATGCAAATGCGATTCCCCATGCGTTTCTTGCCGCGAATTCGCATGCGAATTCGCATAGGTGAGGGTATATGCGATTTTAACCATGTCACTGCCTGTGTGAATTTACATTCGTACCTATGCGAATTTGCGGCAAAAAATGCATGGGGAATCCGCATGCGATTTCCCTATTAACCACTTGATGACCCAGCCTTTACCCCCCCTTAAGGACCAGCGCTGTTTTAGCTGATCTGTGCTGGGTGGGCTGTGCAGCCCCCAGCACAGATCAAACACCAGGCAGAGCGACCAGATCGCCCCCCTTTTTTCCCCACTAGGGGGATGATGTGCTGGGGGGGTCTGATCGCTCCTGCCTGCCTGGGTGTTGTGGGGGGGGACCCTCAAAGCCCCCCTCCGCGGCAAAATTCCCCCCTCCCTCTGTGCAGCCTCTAACAGGCTCCTGCCTGTCATGTGACAGCGATCCCCGGCCAATCAGCGCGTACAACGCTGCTACTGTTAGCAGCGTTGTACAAATGTAAACAAAGCGGATTATTTCCGCTTGTGTTTACACTTAGCCTGCGAGCCGCGATCGGCGGCC
The DNA here is from genome assembly GCF_040937935.1 of Hyperolius riggenbachi. Taxonomy (NCBI): domain Eukaryota; kingdom Metazoa; phylum Chordata; class Amphibia; order Anura; family Hyperoliidae; genus Hyperolius; species Hyperolius riggenbachi. The sequence continues at coordinate 486,519,096 of NC_090646.1, forward strand.
CGCAGGCTATTCACGGAGCCCCCCGCCGTGAATTGACAGGAGGCTGCTTCCTGATTAATTAGCCTGCAGCCGGCGACGCAGAACTGCGTCGCTGGTCCTGCAGCTGCCACTTTGCCGACGCGCGTTATGAGTGCGCGGTCGGCAAGTAGTTAAATACATTGCATGCGATTCGCATGCATTCCACTCGCAGGCGAATTCTGCGGCTCTTTTGTGCGTTTTTTCACCGCTGAAAAAAACGCACCTCAACAACGCTACAGTGGAAACAGGCCCATCCACTTGCATTACATGTGGAAATCCGCATGCGTTGGACGCATGCGGATTCGCGATAGTGGAAACGAGCCCTAAGACAAACATTGTTTAAAACATGACACAGGCTCTGACTCTGCTGGACTTCAATACTGTACAATAACAATGAACTGAGAAGAATGACTTCCCAAGAGCCTGCAACAAATTCTACATCAAAAGAAATTCTACTAATCTGTGTATTAAATTACCAGCTATTCATTTACAGAAAAATGTTACAATAATTTACAAACTGCCACTGTCTAAAGCCTATTTCAGCCTGGAAACATGACTTAACCCTGTAATATCTTAGTTTGAAAAGAAATTGATGTGAAATTACAAGCTTTAAATGATATGAACATAAAAAAAGCACATTTTCCTAAATATCCCTTATTATCCAAGAGTAGCTCAGTGTCCAATCCCACTGTCTTGCAAACTATGTGTCCTAGTCACTCACAGCAGTCCATAGCAGTGTACAAAGCAATACATTGGTATCCCAGCACCTAAGGCAACTGAGCCTATTCACTGAAAGTAGCAACCTAGAGAAAGATCTCATAGGTCCAAGGCACCCATGGAGACTAATGAAAAAGTAATTCTTTAGCACACACAGTGTACCATGGTGAAAAGTGGGTGTAGTCATAACAGGTTGTGGTCAAGGTCAAAAAATGTGCATGAACCAAGAATGTGTGTAATTTAAAATCAGCAAGCTCTCCACATGCCCCCTTCCTATAAGAAGAAAGAGGGCTTCAACTGCTGGGACATGACAATATAGGCAGTGTATGAAGAGTTTTCCACAACAACCACGTCTATCAAGCTTAGATCATAACTAAGCAGGCATTTCCTTAAAAAAATATAATTATGTAAACATGTCCCTAAAACAACAACTAGGCACCATGTCCATTCATGTAACTTAAAGCCTCCTCTACACGTGTAGATGAGGCGGCGATCCGGCGGCTCTATTAGCTGCCGGGTCGCCTCTTCCGCGTTCCCGCCGCGTCCCCGCTCGCCGCGCGTGCGCCGGATTCGATTCCCCGCTCGTCCCCGCCGGCGTCGCTTATCTTTCCCTCGATTCCCTGCCATTGTCCCCTCGCGGGGAGCGAGCAGGGAATCGGCGGTGGGGAGATACGTTCTGTCGGATCTTATCAATCGAGCCGTTGATGCGGCTCGATTGATAAGGAACATCGCCGCCGCATCTACGCGTGTAGATGCGGCTTTAGACTTGATTCAACTGCTCTGCATCTTGGTGCCGGTGTCTGTGTGAGGTAAGCCTTGCACTGCACGGTAAACTAATTATTCACAATTCAGGGGGTATATGATTGAGATGCGGGGCAATCTCTAAACAAGATGCTGAGCATGGAGCTCATCACATCAGTTTTTATATTTTATTGAATTATTTAACCCTTTGTCCCCCATGCAGGGTAGGATATCCAGTATTGGTGAAACAGACTATATGCGTCTCCACCATGCACATCCATACCAGCCAATGTAGTCCATGACATGGAGGAGACTCTGCATAAGAAGGGCAGAAATACTTTCCTTCTTCCACAAATCCCCTATCCATGTTAAGCACATAAGGCTCATCCCACCTCAATTCTGGAAAGGTGGGATAACTACCAACGAAGGATGTGGAGGAAGAAGGTCATGGGTGGATTTATGGTGGAATCCTGAAGCTCCTATTAAATAATAAAGGAACCTTTAGATATCTGACCCTAAGTCCCAATAAATAGGTAAAGAGGGTGATTTTTAATCTCCAGTTTGTTTAGAGAAAATAGTTACAATTTCTAACTTTTTTCTAAATCTGTTTACTTTCTTTTTCTGTATACTTATTCCTTCTGTCAGTATGATCTGATTTGCCCTTCCTTCTTTTTTCACCTACTCTTCTTCTGTTCTCCTGCCTTATTTCTTCTAAAATCTTGCTTGCAGGTCATCCTACCAGTTGTTGCCCACCAGACTCCTGCCACAACTCCACGGAACCTGACAACACTGCTCCCGGTAACAGCACTGCCAATACTGCCATCCACCACTGCAACAATGCAAACACAAACAGGACCTTCACCCCACTGCCACTACAAAAGCACAACAGGACTTCCCATTGGTTCATTTATGAACTAATGAAAATTCTAACTGAGGAGGATTATCAGTCTTGGTAGGCTGGCTGTAAATTCAAAGATCCTTTCTGTAGGTGTTCCCTTTTACCTTGCGCTATTGTTGCTAGTCTAGAACAGCTGACAAGACATCTTTGAATTTGTTTTCATGGTTTCCTATAGGCTATGCACAGACCAATATGATTACTCAAAGATGCTTTTGCTGGGGTTCCTAGTATAGCTGTAATAGTAAGTATAGGGGTTCCCCATTGGTCCATTGATCTGACCAATGGGAATTCTCAGGAAGGATTCTCATTGGTCCAGTAAAGGAACCACAATGGTGAGCCCTGGTGTGAGATTTAAAAATGCTTCTAGTTGGGCTCACTTATCTATATTTCAGCGGGGAGTGTCAGTAGGCGAAGGTCCCAGCAGAGTTAGCGGCGGTTCCTTTCCTGGCAGTGTCAGTTGTGCTGAGGTGGGGAGGTGGTGCTGAAGTGTAGAGAAAAAAATGGCAGGAGGACAGAAGTAATGAAGGTGAAAGTAGAAGAAAGAAGTACACAGAAGAAAATGGTGTAAGAAGCTAGAAGTATGCAGATAAAAGAAAGAACACATTAAAAAAAATCAATTTTGTTTTTGTTGTTGTTACTTTAACAATGTTTAATACTTTAACTATTTTATGTTAGTGGGCACATAGCCCTTCAGACACCCCTAGCCTGGTGAGGGACCCAGTAATTAGGGCTGAGAGATCATGGTGTTCCCGAATCTCCCTAGTGTAAAAGTAATCCAATGAAAACCCCCACCCTGGCTAGTGTGTGCAGGGTTCTTCCAATAACACATTAAAGTATACAAATTACAGAGTCAATAAAACAACAGGGGGTGTGATATTCATGATCTGTAGACATCATTAAGCCTCATATTCGCTGCAACGACCCAGGAAGATCGGTCTAGCATTGGGTCCCTCACCATGAGCATCCAGGGATTCATCTTCCTGCCGGGGAGTCACGCGACCTTACACAAGACTTCCAGTGATCGTTGTACTTTGCACGCCGTCATCGGGGATCTTAAAGATCCGCCGTAATTATCTTTTATCACTGTGCGATGCTAAGCGACGTTTGCGTAATTGTGCGCCTGTACCCACATCGGGTCATCGCGTAAACGACCGCCCGTCACTCAACATATCGCTGGCCGTCGGGAAAATCGTTGGTAAACTTACAACATGCGTACATAGCTGTAGGGTTCTTCCCTGCAACGCCCACCTTGTTACATGTAAAGAAAGGGACCTGGAAAAAAGGGAACTAAAATTTGTGATATTCTACTGCTGAACTCCGGTAGTAAAATATTGGTTATGTTTACCGAAATGATACTATGGCTAAACCTAACACAGCTCTCACACAGAGCCCTCCCTCTATTGATGCCTAACCCTAAGACACTGCCCCCCCCCCCCCCGGTGGTGCCTAACTGTAATCCCCCTCTCTCCAGTGGTGCCTATCCCTACCCCCTCAAACTTCTGCAACTGGATATTTACCCTGGGCTTACGGAAATGCAAATTGCAGCTTCGCACCCTCTATGCAATGCCACAATTTGCATTTCCGCAAGTCCCCGGCGCCCATGATTCTATCGGGTGCCAAAATTTACCTTGCTTACCACAAGGTAAATTTACCAGGCACCTCCAGGCATCGAAATGTCTCTTCTTTGCTGCATATTGCTGCCATTATAAAAGTTGCATCAAAGAAGGTAAATGTTGGTGCCTACATTTCCGTTCTTTGCCACCAATCACAGCTTTTATAATAGATGCCTATGGTGATGCTGTTTTTTACATAGGGCTAGTTACACACCAGGACGTTGCGTTTAGGGGGCGTTATAGGGCACATAACGTGCCCCTAACGCAATGCCTGGTGCTCTCTGGTGTGGACGTCGTAGTGAGCCGCGTTGTGCAGCTCACTCTGGCGTCCGTGATGCCGTGATGCGTACTCTTGGACGCATGCGGCATCACGTGGTCCCGCCCGGCCAATCGCCGCACAGAGCGGCCGCTCCAGGAAGTAAACACTGCACGTCACTGAGTGCAGTGAATATTAATTAGCCATGTGCCCGGCCGCTCTCCCCGCCTCCCCAACATGACTGAGCATGTGCAAGCAGTCTAACGCGGAGAACGCACAGCATGCAGCACTTTGCTGCGTTACAATGTAACGCAACGTGGGCAGTGTAAACAGCCCACTTGTGTTACATTGCTGTGCGTTGGGGGAGCATTACAGGCTGCACTAACGTGCGCCTGTAACGTCCCTGTGTGCAAGAAGCCTAAGGGTTCCTGCACCTTTTCTTCCTTATTCATCTTGATCTGCCACTTCACTTTGGTGCTGATTCCAGGCTTCTAGCTTGATTGAAATTACTAGAGGGAGGTTGTCCTCTTAAAGCTCTTCTGCTCAAGAGATGTCCTGCTGCCAGCCCTGCCTAGACTCAGCCAAGGCAAACATTCAAATAAAGCTCCAAGCAAAAAAATAAAAAATAAATAAACAACAAAAAACAAACAAACCAAAAACAGGCTTTAAAGAACCTAAGTTCCTAGTTTCATGAAAGAACATACCTTAACCACTTCACCTCCAAGGGTTTTCCACTTAAAACCAGAGTAATTTTCACCTTTCAGCGTTGCGTCCATTCATCTGCCAATAACTGTATCAGTACTTATCACACTGAAATGATCTATACATTGTTGTTTTCACCACCAATTAGGCTTTCTTTGGTTGGTACTTTTTGCTAAGAATTATTTTATTCTAAATGCATTTTATTGGGAATAATAAGAAAATAGAAGAATGGGAATAATAATTAAAAAAAATCATTATTTCTCAGTTTTTGGCCATTATAGTTTTAAAATAATCCATGCTACTGTAATTGAAACCCACACATTCTATTTGCCTATTTGTTTCAGTTATTGTTTAAAATATCTTCCTAGTACAATGTATGGTGACGATATTGTATTTGGAAATAAAGGTGTATTTTTTCAGTTTTGCATCCATCACTAATTACAAGCCCATAATTTAAAAAGTAACAGTATTATACTCTCTTGACATACATATTTAAAAAGTTCAGTCCCTAAGGTAACTATTTATGTAATTTTTTTAATTGTATATTTTTTTAAGTTTTTTCACAAAAGTTTTATTTGTGTGACTTTTGGGGAGTGTGGGAGGTAAGGGGTTAATTTTAAAGGTAAATATAGGTCTTTAAAAAAAATGTGTAGGTGTAATTTTACTATTTGGCCACAAGATGCCCTCACGCATAACTTTCCTTTGCATACTATTAGTACGCAAACAGGAAGTAATGGGTGGACATGTAAGTATCGACTTTTGTCAATGACACAGGCATCTCATCTATGCCAGGCGACCATTCACACGGGGACTTAGATCATTAAATGGGAACTGGGTTCCCATTCATTGATCTTCCCACTAACGATCCGCAAGGAGAACGAGCGCGGGAGCGAGCAGTAGCGCACGGCGGCAAGGGATGAGGTACCTACGTCCCTGCGAGATGAAGAGGTATTTTTCATGGACGTAAATGCTCATCCTGGGGAGGTCAAGTGGTTCAATAACATTAATAATAGCAATAACAGTTAATATAGTTAATATAAAAAGTGCATGAACCATCTAAAAACAATTCTAGCCGTGTCAAAGAGAAAAAATACATCTATTTTTTCTAAATGTTGCTATTTTCATACAATATGTTTTGTTTAATGTGTGGGATTAAACATATGGCACCATAACAATGCTTTATCTATCCTGGTACCAGGAGTGTCTATGTCAGGAAAGCGAGAGCTTTGATCAGGGAAAGCATCACTGTGCTAGAATCAAACAAGTGGTGTGGTACTAAGAAGTGCCTGTACTGCTGGGAGTTATGCGGTTAAAGAGAAGGAATTCCATTCACACAAGTGGATATTTTCAGTAAAAACACCTTCATTTCAGCACAGCTTTCATTAATGCGCATTCACTCCTATGGGAAGCACTTTGAGTCCTACGAGAGATAAGTGCTTTACGAATAATGTTATTGTTGTTAAATGACTGCCTCAGGAAGAAGATGGTGATCTAAAAAACGTTTCCTGTTTGAAGAAGAATCGATATACACATTGAGCCTAGCGTTGTGACTGACAGGGCAAATTTAACATGCCGAGATATTTCCAGAGCTTCATTCACCATTCTACCGTAATACTTTTATTTAAATAAGAACATGGATCCTCATACACAATGCAGTAAAAGTAAAACAGTGTAATACTGGTTTGATTTATAAAGCCAAACATTAAAGTGGAACTTACACTTTTTCTTTTGTTGTTAATGTAAGGAAGGCTAAGAATTTTTAGACTATAATAGAAACATTAAGGTGCCCACTATCGGTACAATTTTCAGCAAAGAATTGCCCAAGCATTCAGATAAGCAGATCAGCAGTTAAAATTAGTAGAAAATATACCTCATTGATGTTCTAAATCGACTGTCAAAAATTCTAATGGTGATCGGGTAATGACAATTTAGTTAGTTGAAAAAAACGTTTTTATAATTGGCTGTGATGGACAAGAAGTACAGATTGGTTCGTCCATGGCAAAATAATCGTTGTATTACGACATTTTGTTTCCAATTGAATATATATCCAATAGGTCAGGCGATTCTTCACTGAAAATTGTATTGTTATTGAGCACCTTTAGACTATGACTCTGGAATTAGATCATAGCCAGCCTTTGACCTGAGCGACTGAAGCAGTCGCTAAGGGAGCCGGCTTCCAATGGGGCGCCTATAGCTGGTTACCTATTCTGAGGCCACCTACACCTGATTTCCTATACTGAGGGCACCTATAGCTGGCTAATTTTATTGAGAGCACCAACACCTGGCTACCTATACTGGAGGCACCTATGCCTGGCTACCTATGGGTGGGATGGAGACCTTCAACTGACTTCCTATACCAGGGGCACCTATGCTTGGCAACCTATATTGAGGGCACTTACACATGAGATCCTATACTGGGGGCACCTCTGCCTAGCTACCTACCTATACTGAGTCTGAGGGCATTTTTTTTTGGGGGGGGGGGGGGGGGGCTGCGGTTATAATGCGTGGTGCAAATTGTGGGTGCTGTGGTATCATTCTAAATGGAGGGTGGTGGCTAACTGTCCCACTGTTTTTATTAATATTCCTGAAAGGTTCTAGCCTTCATTTTTAGGTATATTCAGGATAATGCACTCTTTCCATCCATTCGTGGTTGTTAATAGTATTTTTTCCATTATACATATCTGACATGTCACGGAGATCTGAGCATGATGTCTCACGATATCAAAAAGGTTGGTAACCACTGACCTAGGAGATATCTCAGGAGAAAAGGTGAATTGCATATGAGCCTATGTATGCATGTGTGTGTATATGCACGTGGGAAGAAAATGAAGGGGGCACAAAAATCAGGTTTCGCTCAGGGCGCTGTGAAACCTAAGGCCGGCCCTGAATTAGATTGTGAGCTCCCCTGAGAGACAGTTAGTGACATGATTATGTACTGGGGAAGATGCAAGTGCTACACAAATACACAATAGTAACAATAACCCTTATCAGGTTCAGCACTGGGAGAGTTCCTCACTGGAGTTTATACTCAACTCCTGTGCCAATGGCAACGATAATACTATATATTGGAATTCATGTCATTTTCTGTCTCTGTGCCAGCTATCACTGAAACAGTGAAAAGTTATCATTCCCGGGGGTAACAATAAGGTGCAAAAAGTGCATAGAAGAGGCAAACTGCTAACTTCTCTGGATTTTATCCAGTGTCAGTGATGTATACAGGAATGCTTATAGACTATTTATGCTGTCACAGTGCTTATCTGCTGGGTCTACACCGGTCAGATTCATTCTGTTACAATGAACTTGGGTGGTCAGTTTATAATAGAGCGTGACACCTTCTACATCTGGTGTTTTGCTGCTTTTAATACACTGCAAGTCTGCATTGGAAAGGTGATTTACTATCATATTATAAAGATCTAAATGCTATAAACAGCAGTGCGGTCCGTGCAATCTGAGATGGCTGGATGAGTATCCACTAAGGATTTGTTCACATCTAAAATCGCAACCGCTGAGGCCAGCAATTTTGTGAGTGTTTTTTTATTTTTTTACCTGCGTGCTACAATTTTTTGTAAAGCGATTTTCTAAGCGCTTTTGCGGAGCGATTTGTTCTTTGACCCGGAAAAGAATAAATACAATGTATTTATTCTTAAAAGAGCTGGGGAAATCGCTATACAAAGCGCTTTTTCAAGCATTTTGCGATTTCGCTATACCTTCCCTTGAGGCAAATCGCCCCAAAAATTGTACAGGCAGCGCTTTGGTGAGCGGATCGGAATCGAACCGCTCAGATTTGAACACTCTCATAGGGAATCATTGACAAGCGCTTTTAGCCCTCATTCACACCTAAAATCAAAAACACAAACGCTTTGCATTTTTGTGCGCTTTTTTTCCCCCTCCCAGGTGCTCCACTGCACACTGCGTTTCTGTTAAAGTGCTTTTCTAAGTGCTTTTTCAGAGCGGTTTTGTAATTCACTCCCTGGCGCAAGTCAGGAAGTGAACTCTTTGACCCGGAAAGGAATAAATACAATGTATTTATTCTTTAAACCGCTCACACAATCTCTGCACAAAGAGATTTTGAGAGCGTTTTTCTTATACCTTCCATTGAGGCAAAATCGCCTCAAAAATGGTGCAGTCGGTGCTTTGCTGAGCGGATCGGAAACAAACCGCTCGGCTGTGCACTCTCTCATAGGAAATCATTGCACAAGTGGTTTTAGGGCGATTTTGAAAATCGCCTGCGCTTGAAAAAAGGGCAAAAACATCCTTAGTGTGAACGAGCCCTATGGGCGATTTTGAAAAGCCCTAGGTGTGAACAAGCCCTAACTGTATCCAGACCTTAGCAGGGTTGCAGTTCTCATCTGCTGCACTAATGCATTTACAGGATTTGGGGGTGGGGGATTTTATACATATAGGCCCTTATTTAGCTCTCTTTTTCTCCTAAGTTTTCCACCAAGAGATAATTTTAAATAACTTTTCAGCACTCTGCTTAACTACTTGGCAACCGCGTCACACCGATGGGCAGCCCCAGGACCACCTAACGCCGTAAAGTCCTGGGGCGGGGATTTGCAGGAGCTCGCGCGCCATCACCGCTTAGATGACAGAGCAATCGCTGCTGGGAGACTGTTAGACGCGAAACTGCCCTCTATTTACACAGTACAGCGCTGCAATCCTGGGACGCAATCAGCTCTCATTGGCTAAAGCCTATGACAGCCGATCGCTGGTGTGGGGAGGGAGGGATACCAAAATTATAATAAAAATAGGCAGATTTATTTACAAAATAAGCACAAAAATATTTACAAAAAAATAAACTAACATTGGGGGAGCAATCAAAGCCCACCAACAGGGAGCTCTGTTGGTAGGCAGAAAAAGGACGGGGGAAATCACTTGTGTGCTGAGTTGTACAGCCCTGCAACGAGGCCTTAAAGCTGCAGTGGCCTATATTGTAAAAAAATGGCCTGGTCACTAGGGGGGTTTAAGCCCATGGTTCTCAAGTGGTTAAAGAAGTAGGTAAAAAAAAAAGTATTGTCAGGATTATTCTAAATATTTCCTTGCTTGCTGGTGGCTTAACCACTTGCCCACTGAGGGGACCAGAACAAATTTCACCTTTCAGCGCTCCTTTCATTCATTCGCCAATAACTTAATCACTACTTATCGAAACAAAATGATGTATATCATGTTATTTCACCACCTTGGTCTTCCACTTAACTTGAACTGAGCCTGTTGTCTTCCATTTCCTCAATATGTTCCTAACTGTGGACACAGACAGCTGAAATATATGAGACAGCTTTCTGTATCCTTCCCCTAAACCATGACGGTGAACAATCTTTGTCTTCAGGTCATTTGAGAGTTTTTTTGAGACCCCCATGTTTCTACTTTTCAAAGAAATTTAAAAGAGGAGGGAAACGTACAATTGACCCTCTTAAATACTCTTTCTCATTATTGGATTCACCTGTGTATTTAGGTAAGGGGTCACGGGGCTTACTGAGCCAATTTGAGTTCCAATAATTAGTTCTAAAGGTTCTGGAATCAATAAAATGACAACAGTGCCCAAATGTATGCACCTGCCTAATTTTGTTTAAACAATTTTTGCACACTTTTTTAAAACCAATAAACTTCATTTCACTTGTCAAATATCACCGTGTGTGTCTCTTATGTGACATTTTTAACTGACATTTTTTATTGTAACAACCAACAATTTATACAGGAAAATCATGACAATTAACAAGGTTGCCCAAACTTTCGCATCCCACTGTATTTCTCTTCTTTTCATCAATACTCTTTTATTTCCATCTGTATTCTTCTTCTGTTTGTAAATCTTTTTTCCACTGTGGCTCCTTCAGCTAAAAATTCTGTCTTTGATCCTCTGGCTTGAAGTAATAAAGCTTTCAAGCTCTGTGGAGGAAGCTGCGGCTAATGCCTGGGTGTCATCACACTACAAAGGGGGAAGGCAGAGACTGAATATGTCAGAAGAGATTGCGAGCTCCAGTCTTTAAGGGCCATATCCATGCCAGTGTTTAGTATGGACAGAGAAATAGAGAAATGTGTTCTACTTGATGATCCACACATTTCCTGATTCCCATCAATTACATTGAGCTGGGCCAAAAATGTGTGAGGACCTAGGCCCTTGAGGACTGGAGTTCGACAACCCTGGTCTAGCCATTCTACTTTTATTGCCTGAGATAACCAATGAGGCGCTAATAATTCTGAATTTCACACAAATTTAATGCAAACTGTATGCAGCTTGAAAATGGGCCAATAAAAATCGGCAGGAAGTGCATCTGATTGGTTCAATTCCAAGCCGCATACAAAATATTAAATACCCAGTAGTAAACAATGGTTAAAAATCCATACAAGGTTTGCCAGATTAAGCTCCAGTGTTCTGGACTTGCATTAAATTTACATGAAATCCATATATATTATCATTTTATTGGCCAGCTGTATTAGTGTAATGATCCGCTTAGCTAGCTGCACAGGCAGACAGCTGTTTGACCATTCCTCTAGTCTGTGGGCTGCAGGTCTCTGTAAGAGAGACCTGTCTTTCCTTTGCAAGTTTCTGATCTGCTCTGCTGCTGAGGAATTTGCATACATTGGTTATGCAAATCACCTAGCTGCCTCCTTTGTAGGCTGGCAATATAAAAGCCATGTTTTCCCAGAGTCCTTGGCTAGGTGCATTGCACCTAGCCTGGGTTTGTTGAAACACTCCTAGAGTGTCTTAAGCTATTGCTTGTTAAAGTTATCTTAGAGTAATTCTTGGGACTGCACTAGGCAGCTTCCCTAGTGCAGTTAGGTTGCTATCTGTTTTGTCTGTATTGCCTCTCTGCTGCGATTGTCCTATCGCCACGGTGGTCGTCAGGAAATCGTTCAGTCTGTCTGGGGATGCTAACCAGAGCAGCGGTGGCTACTGGTAGCCCCTTCTGTTCATCTGTCTGTCTCGTTTGGATCGCACTAGCCTCTAGCGGTAGCGGCTGTGGATCCTTCTGATCTATGTTCTTGGAGTGTAAGCTGGAGCAGCGGTTGCTACTGGCTACCTCATCTGTCTGTCTTGTTTGGATTGCACTAGCCTCTAGCGGTAGCGGCAGTGGATACTTCTGATCTATGTTCTTGGAGTGTAAGCTGGAGCAGCGGTTGCTACCGGCTACCTCATCTGTCTGTCGTGTTTGGATTGCACTGGCCCCTAGCGGTAGCGGCTGTGGATCCTTCTGATCTGCTATCCTGTTCCTGTACCCGGATCGCACTCGCTCTGGCGGAAAGAGCAGTGGATCTTCCCTATCCTGTTCCTGAACCCATGTCGCACTCGCTGTGGCGGAAAGAGCAGTGGATCTTTCCTAGCCTGTTCCTGAACCCGGATCGCACTCGTTCTGATGGAAAGAGCAGTGGATCTTTCCTCTCTTATTCCTGTTTTCCGTTTGTCTGTCTTGTCTGATACGAACGCTTGCTGTAGGCTCGGTGAGGTAACCGTTAAGCAAGCGCTCACGTCCTATGTTTCATGTTTGTCTGTCAGTGGTTAGTTAGGTGTGCTTGTCTCTGTTGCGCTTAACATGCGGAGATCGCGCTGTAAACGCGTTCGCTGTTGCGAATGAGTGTGGTGTTCGCGTTTAGTTAACGTTTGTTATTTTCGTTATTTTCTCATTGTCGTTTGCTGTGCCTTTGCTACTCTTGTGTTCTGTTCTGATCAGTCTTGTGTCACTTCTGGCGATCGCCTCTCTCGCGATCACGTTCATACTTTGTTTCTGCGAATGTGTGTTCACCGTCGCTGGGTGGCGACTAGTTTGGGGAACACACATTTAGTCTATCTCTGTCCTCTTCTCTTTAAGGGCTGTTCAGCCCCGCATTGTCTTAGATCTGTACAATTCCCATCTGGCATTTGTGGCCGTGCAGAGGCTGTGCTTGTCTGCACTCCACAGAGCCATCTGCCGGTGGGAGTTGCCCTCTGCTGGTGCATTGCACCTAGCCTGGGTTCACCTAATTATACGCTTGTGGAGGGTTTTCGTTGTGTCAGTGCGCATCTTGTGCGCTGACCACGAAAACGGTTCCGCAAACGTTACAATTAGCTAATAAAATGCTTGTAGACAGATAAAAACAAGCTCTGGAGCCGAGTGCCTACAGAGATCTAAGAAAACAATTGTGCCTGGAATGGGGTCTTCAGTTTCATTCTGACTCATTCTGTGTAGCTGGCTGTCCTACTTTCTTCATCTGTATTCCTACCGTCATTCCTATTTTCTTATTGACGCCACAAGCCTGTGGAAGTGCATGGCGGATATGAAAGACATACAAATATAACATATTTTAAAGAAAAGAAGAAAGATTGCGTGTGTCAATTATTTATTAAAGGCATGCCTATAAAAAAAATGTATAGTGTGTGGCCACCTTAAAATGGTTTTTGGCTATCTGGGGCTGCCTCTGCTGAAAATCAAGCATGTGTATAATGACCTCCAATCCTCCCCATTCCCGTCAGCGAGAGAAATCGAAACTGCCGGATCATCTCACCTGAACCTTGGCCAGATCGATTGTTCTCCCTCCTTACCACTCCTGCTCCATGCCACTTCGTTGCCCTTCCTCCCCCACCATTGCAAAACCTCTGTACAGCATTAGGTCCCAAACTTCACTCAATCACTTCAACCACCCAAGGGATAAAGTTTGGATCCCTGCGGGCAAGGCCGGATTTCTAGAAAAGCCACAAGGGCACCTGGACATGGAAGAGTGGTAGCTACATATGAAAGAGGAGGCTGGTATTGGGGAGCAAAACATGAAAAGGGGAAACTGATGCTCAATGGAGTTGTTAATGAAAGAAAGGGACTGCTGTACATGGATAATATATATGGAAGAGGGGCTGCACATGGAATGGCAGGGGTGCTACTGCACTAGAAAGGGGAGCCAGAGTATACTTGGCCTAGGGGCACAAAAAGTATAAATCCATCTTTGCCTGCAGTTGGCAGTGTTTGAAAATGTGTACATAGCTTAAAGTGAACCTTAACTGAGAACAACAAAAAAAAAGTTTCTCTTACAGTCGTTGGGCCAGTGCGCCTGCGTGGCTGCGTCCCTCGGTCCTGCACAGGACAGCCACGGCGACAGGAGCGCGATCAGGTGCACTGGCTCAACGAAACTAGCTGGCTGCAGTGGACTGGAGGATCAGTTTTTCCCAGAGCAGGCACAGGACATCTGCAGGGGGCTGGTGGAAGCCCCAGGTAAGTGAAACTTTATTTTTTTTGTACTCGGTTAAAGGAGTTCTCAAGGCTTTTTCAAAGAAAATAAGTGATACTTACTGGGGGCTTCGTCCAGCCCCAAGCTCCCAGCATGTCCCTCACCGCAGCTCTTCCCGCAGCCATTCACAGCCGCAGCCATTCAGGCCGACCTGTCAATCACCGCCACGTGGACCGGAGCATACTGCGCAGGCGCAGTAGTTATGTGCCAGCGTAGTACGCTCCGGTGGACATGGCGGTGATTGACAGCACCGCTCGCGCAGGCGCAGTACAGGCCGACCTCCAGGTCAGCCTGATGTCATCACCAGGGACCTGGAGGCAGCGGCGGCGAACGGCTGCGGGCAGAGCTGTGGCGAGGGACATGCTGGGAGCTTGGGGCTGGACGAAGCCCCCGGTAAGTATCACTTATTTTCTTTGAAAAGCCTGATAAACTCCTTTAAGGTTATCTTTAAAGCTGCTCAGATGCAGCCTTTACTGTTTACTCAAGATAAGATAGAATACTTTTTAATTATTAATCTGCAGTGCCAGATGCAACTTAAAGGGAAGGTTCAGGGAGGGGAGTGAAAAAATAAAAATCAATTTCCACTTACCTGGGGCTTCCTCCAGCCCGTTGCAGGCAGGAGGTGCCCTCGGCGCCGCTCCGCAGGCTCCCGGTGGTCTCCGGTGGCCGACCTGACCTGGCCAGGCCGGCTGCCAGGTCGGGCTCTTGTGCGCTCCAAGGCCCGGCACTTCTGCGTCCCACGCAGCCGCGCTGACGTCATCGGACGTCTGCCGGGCTCTACTGCGCCTGCGCAGTAGAGCCCGGTGGACGCCCGATGACGTCAGCGCGGCTGCGTGGGACGCAGAAGTGCCGGGCCTTGGAGCGCAGAAGAGCCCGACCTGGCAGCCGGCCTGGCCAGGTTGGGTCGGCCACCGGAGACCACCGGGAGCCTGCGGAGTGGCGCCGAGGGCACCTCCTGCCTGCCACGGGCTGGAGGAAGCCCCAGGTAAGTGGAAATTGATTTTTATTTTTTCACTCCCCTCCCTGAACCTTCCCTTTAAATGCTGCAGGACATATTTTCACAAACCAAATTGCAAAAAAAAGTGAACAAATACTTAGCTAAGTATACAAGTTTAGTAAGATATTTGGCTAATACACTGTGTCTGATTCATCCACAGGAGGTGCTGCTGGCAACTGCCAAGCTCCTTTATTCAAGGTAGTTGTGGTTTACACTGAATCTCCTATTAAGGAAAAGGACACATACAGCTTTAAATGTTGCTAGACTTGAATCAGATAGCCTATTATAAAATGTAATTGCTTTCATGAGATTGTGCAGTGTATCTGCCATTCATCGGGAGTTCTGTGTAATAGTCTCTGACCCCAACTTCTCCTTCTGTAGCCTCTGGATGAGTAGGTCAGCAGAATGCGTTGTAGCCACATCTTATATTATCTGTGTCTGATTGTGTGTACAAACAGTGAGTACAAAAAACAGAATCCTCTTTAGAAATATCCATACTTTTGCTTTGTAGCCTAAAATAAAGACTCCAACAAAAATACATTTCACAGGTGTATTTATACATTACAATTTAATACAGCCAAATGAAAGTTATAATAGCAACATTTCTAAAAAAAAAAATACAAAACAAAAAAACAACCGAAAAAAAACAGAATTGCTGAAATAGATAAAATATGACCCCCAACCCCCCCCCCCCCCCCCCCTTACTATTTTTTTTTAAATACTTGTAAGCACAATCAGGTATAAACAATCACCTTCTCCATTGCATATCAAGCTAACTGCCTGCTATCGCTGGCGGACGAATTACAGTGTTTTAAAAGTAGTAGACAAGTGGTAAAAGGCAGCACCCAACAATCCAGATGCGACGTGCTTTTGGTCGTTGTCCCTCTGCCACCAGGAACAGCAAGTAGAAACTCCAAGAGAAGAGACCCAGCACCGTCTTCAAATGTATTTCAAGCTCTTTATTTTTAAAGCATTAAAGACATAAAAAGGGCAAGTCTGTGCAACGTTTCGAGAGGAGCCTCCTCTCTTTTTCAAGCCGACATGCCCTCTGAATACATACAAGTTCAAATGGCTTTAAATAGTACTTGCTACACTAAGGAGCCAATCAGAATGGTCTTGACGCCCTGTCGTCAACCAATCAGGCTAAGTTCCTGCATATAAACCCTCCCATACAGTGGAGGACCTGATGGGGAACTGCATCTATTTTTATGCTCCAATCACTTTAAAAAGGCCACTGGAGCGCCGATCAATGACGGCAGAGCATGTCCTGAATGAAAAAGTCATATAACTGAAGCATGCTTAAATCCGCAATGAAAATATGCATGTGGCTATAGCAATGCGCATGCGTAAAAACGTACACGTAAAAAAACCCGGAAGCATAAATCGTCTAGGACATAGATGTTACAATCCAATCTCCTATTCCGGTAACGCATAAAATTTGCCTTTTCAAGCATAAAAATGGACATGCTCCTTTCCCTTAATTGGTTTGATGTAAACGATGCAGAATAAATCACAAATTATTAAAAGAAAAAAAATTTAAAAATGTTAAAAACGTCCGCTCGATGTCTGGTGGCCACCCAAAGTGGCGGCCAGACACCGAACGCCACAGAAAAAAACACAAAATGAAAATTATCCCACTCTCCCTAATAGCGGCGGCCAGTCTGAGCTGATTGGTTGACGACAGGGCGTCCAGACCATTCTGATTGGCTCCTTAGTGGAGCAAGTACTATTTAAAGCCGTTTGAACTTGAATGTATTCAGAGGGCTTGTCGAAACGTCGCACAGACTTGCCCTTTTTATGTCTTTGATGCTTTAAAAATAAAGATCTTGACATACATTTGAAGACGGTGCTGGGTCTCTTCTCTTGGAGTGTTGTAAAAGTAACTTAAGCTCTGTCTTCTGACAGCACTGAAGTTAATCACTGTGCGCCGCTATACCCGTAATTCCTACTACGGCCTTTGGTAGCGCTGGCTGCGCCCAAATCCTTCTGCGCTGTTTTAACAGCGCTTGTTCTTGGGACACCCCAGTGCTGCTAGTGCAATTAAAACCAAACAATCAACTATGGATGGCAAGGCACTGTCAAAAGATCTTAGGGATAAAGTTGTGGATGGGCAAGTCAGGAGTACAAAGAAAAAAAATGCTTTATCAATCTCTAGAATCACAATAATTCTTTAATTAAAATGCAGAAAGTGTTGTTACTAGCAGGACCCTTCTGACCATCCCTCAAAACTGATCAAAAGGAAGAGGAGAAAGAAAACTGGCCAGAGGAGCTACCAAGAAGCCTATGGCAGGGTTAAAGCAGTTACAGAAATGTATTGCAAAGTGTTCATTGTATGCATGGGACAACAATATCACAAGATCACAAGTGCTCCACAAATGGTGCTTATATGGGAGACTTGCGAGAAAAAAAACACTACTCAAGGAAAACCAAATTAAGTCTTGAATGAGACTTGCCAAAATGTACCGTGAAGATTCTGGGGCCAAACAGGAAAAGTAATCAGCACAGTGTTTTGAAAGTGCCCAAATTGCTGTCTGAGCACCGCTATACCCGTAATTCATATTACAGCCTATAGTGGCACATGGTGCGCACAAATTTCCCTGCGCCGTTTTGCACTGTTTCACTGACACTAGTCACTAGAAAAGTATAAATGAATGGGGCGTCACTCATTGACACCCCCTGTTCTGTTCGACTCGATATCTTAAACATTATTTCTGGACCCTCCCCAAATAAGTTAATTTCTGCATTATATAACTCCCTAGTGTTACCCAACGCTAGTAACCGAGGGTATAATAAACAATCTACCTGTGCCCGAGACGTGGGGGATATAACAGAGGAAGAATGAGAAAAGTTATTATCCATGCACTTCAAGTCTCCTCATTTATCAGATAGACTAATTTACTTGTACTTTGTACATAGGTCCTTCCTTACCCCGGTTATCCTTTCCAAGTATAGCCCCAAGACTTTGTTTCCCAAATGTTCATCTGTATCAGGTACGTTCTTTCACATGATTTGTGAGTGTCCTCCAGTACACACTTATTGGCTTCAGATAACTAAATTCATGCATGATGTGATGGGAACTCCAATACCATGCAGCCCTAGAGTCTGTCTCCTGAACCTCCTCCTAGATACTGGGACAAATGGTGGGACAAATTCCACAGCCCTTCTTTAACAAACTCTTCACCTCACTAGGAATATTCTTGCCAGGTTCTGGATACGTCCCATTGTCTCCACCTGCACCAAGTGGATCCGTTCTCTATCGAAAATTAAGACTGTATATGAACATAGGGGATCCTTTCCAGATTTAATAACATTTGGTTAGCTTGGAACCAGTGTCTAACCCAGGCATGGGCAAACTCGGCCCTCCAGCTGTTACGGAACTACAAGTCCCACAATGCATTTGCCTTTATGAGTCATGACTGTGGCTGTCAGACTCCTGCAATGCATTGTGGGACTTGTAGTTCCTTAACAGCTGGAGGGCCAAGTTTGCCCATGCCTGGTCTAACCTCTCAACATGTCTGAGGCATACAAGTGTCCCAACTGGTTACTTATTTGGCCATACATTTCTGACCTAAGGTTGTCCTTTGACTCGCTCTCTTTTGTTGTAATCAAAGTGCAAGGTGTCAACTGGTTGTGTGTTTTGAATTAGTTATCACTCACAATAAGTGTTTCCCTTAATAAGCATATGTCTAATTGTCAGCTGTATTGAGTATTTTTGCACCAGTATGATAATGACATTGTACATAGCCGGCCTTTGACCTGAGCGACCCGAGCGGTCGCTCAGGGTGCCGGCTTCCAAGCGGGCACCTAGAGCTGGTTATCTAATGAAGGGAGGGCACCTATTCCTCGCTACCTATACTGAGGGAACCAACACCTGGCTACCATACTGGATGCAGTGATGCCTGGCTACCTATGGGGGGAGACCTACACCTGACTTCCTATACTGGGGGCACCTATGCTTAGCTACCTATATTGAGGGCACCTACACATGAGATCCTATACTGGGGGCACCTATACCTGGCTACCTACCTATACTGAGTCTGAGGGCATTTTTTTTTTGGGGGGGGGGGGGGGGGGAGGGATGACGCACTGCAGCTATAACATGTGGTGGAAATTGTTGGTGCTCTGCTATCATGCCAATTTGGGAGGGGGGGTCTAACTGTCCCACCGATAGTTTTTATTAATATTCCTGAAAGTTTCTAGCCTTCATTCTTAAGTGTATTCAGGATAATGCACTCTTTCCATCCATTTTGTGGTTATTTGTATTTTTCTATTATACATATGTGATGTGTCACGGAGATCAGAGCATTTGGTGTGATGTGTCACAACTTCAAAAAGGTTGGGAACCACTGTCCTAGGAGGTAACTCAGGAGAAAAGTTGAATTGCATATGGTCCTGTGTGTGTGTGTGTACATACGAAGAGGATGTACACAAACACAGGTACACAAACACAGGTACAGGAGCACCAAAATCAGGTTTTGCTCAGGACGCTGTGAAACCTAGGGCCGGCCCTGACATTGTAGCTCTCATTCTGTTATTTTAACTTATGCCAAATTTTGTCAATATTCCTCAATAAACTTGATGTGATGAGTAAAAATAAAAAATAAAAAAAAGAATCGTGCAAAAAACTGTCAAATTCTTGAGGAACACTGTTTCCCTCAGCTAGATTGTCAGTGGGAAGAAGGTTCACTGTCCAATATAACAATGAACTGAAGCATACTGCGAAACTGACCACACAGTGGCTGAAGAAAAATATCCTAGTCGGAGCCCAGACTTAAATCTTTTTGAAAACCTGTGGGATGACTTCAAGATTGCAGTTGATCAACAGTCACCATGCAATCTGAATGAGCTTAGGTCTGTAAGGAAGTGTGGGCAAATATTGTGCAGTCTAGATGTGCTAAGTTGGTAGAGAAGTATCTCATCTCAATGACTGTTTTTTTTCTCTGAACTGTTGCTATTATAAACCAGAATATACCATAAAAGCGCGCTACCATATAAAATGCCCCATTTATACTGTACTTAATCTGCACAAGTAATAGAATTACAGTTCTGGTCAATATCAAATAGTCACGGCAAGGATCCTCTTGTCTCTCCAACTCCAGGTGTAGTACAGTTTCCCTCGTAAGAAAAGAGATAACATATCCCTTGGAAGAAAAGAGAGACAAATTAATACTGCACACTGTTGAACTGTAAGATTACCACCACCATTGGCTAGAATAATAGACCATGTTTGCTAGGGGATCACCAGCCTGTATCCAGTGCGCCCACCACCGGCAGGAAATGCACTCACCTACACCTATATGATTGGCTGCCCAGACAGCTCATATGCATTGCCCCTATCTCCCTCTGCCTTTTGTTTCCACACACTTCAGGCAGTAATACTTCACCTAGAGCAGTGTTCCCAAACCCTGTCCTCAAGGCCCACCAACACTGCATGGTTTGTGGAATTCCACAGAGGTAGTTAATCAGCTCTGCTGAGACGCTAATTACCTCACCTGTGAATGTTTGTGGTTTCCTGCAAAACATGTACTGTTGGTGGGGCTTGAGGGCAGGGTTGGGGAGCTCTGACCTAGAGGCTAAAGAACTCATTATAGTGTAAAACTATCAAAATGTATTTGCATAAAAGTAGTACTATCCACAATTGGACTGTAAAATCAAGCATATAAAATGGAGGATGGCTCCTCCACAGCATCCAGCTGATCACTTCCTGCTCTTAAGCCACGCCCAATGCGTTTTGTCATCCAACTCATCAGGGGATGTGTTGCTATTATATCCTTATAAGTTGCATTGAGTATGTGAAGCTGGAAAAATTATGTTTTTCTGTGTGTCTTCATATGATTTTCTGTGTGACTTTATTACAGGCTGCAAAGCAACAAAATGTGAATATTTTGACGGTGATGATTCCTTTCCATACTTTCTGTATTCTGACAAGAGTTGAATTAGCCCTGATCACCCGATGCACCCAGCAACATTCACATAGCTGAACTTACATGGCAAGCTGTGTAAGGGAATTATACTTCACAACAGAAGTCTGAAGGAGCAGAGGTGGTATCCTGACATCTAGTGGTATAGCTACAGACCTATGGGCCCTTGTGGAGGTCCTGGCTTGAGACTGCAGGAACAGCAGAGTAAAATACCAACCGAGTAAGGTGTGTTCTTTTTGTAGGCACAATTAAACATCGATGCTTAGGAGACAAACGGCATTGTTTGCCGAAAGTACTTTTTAGGAGGACATGCGGCCTAATTGTTATTTACAGGGACATGCTGTCTAATTATGATCTAAGATTTCTGGTTGCGGTAAAAAAGGACATTACATGACTATCTGTTTACACTGTCTAGTTTATTACGTCTCATATGGCTGTTAGTAATGTAGAAGGGGGCCCCAAGAAAATTTTGTGGGGGTACCCACTGATTTTTTGTTACATCTCTACTAATTTTGTTCACTTTTATGTAATGCCCATTGTTTTGCCCCACTCACAATCTAAATCATGGTGACATGCATTGCAAAATTCCCTCGCCATTTCTGCTCAGTGCCCTGGATTCTCAGAACATGGCAATACCTCTGTTGGATTGTGAAATCATTGCACATATTTGAACAGGCCACCTTGTAACCTAAAGCCGACCCAGGCTGCTAACATGTAGCCTTTGGATCTAAAAAAGGTAATTGGAGACACCTTTATTTAGCACACCTATGCCTCTCAGATGTTCAGGGGAAAGGGAGACAGTGTAGATATTAAAAAAAATTACAGAATTCAGATTTAGAGTTAAATTGATAATATAAACATGCAGAATCATGTTGCGGGTCACATAGTAGATGATTATTCTTTGTACTTCTGATGCTGGCCTTGGAGACAATGGCAATCTGCTAGGAAATCCATGCAGGTGATAACTTTTTCATCCAAGATGAACAAGCCCGGGGATAATGTATAGGATTGTTTCCTTATCAGACCATGCTGTATTTGATTGATAAGATGATTATAATTGTCTACAAGTACCTTTCATATATAATCAGATTGGTTAAGGAGAACATCCATCAGAGAACATACTCTAATGAATGAGAGCATATAAAATGGTTACTCAAATGTTTACAACAGGTCATCGCTACACAAGTCATTTTGTAGCTGAATACCTTAACCCATTCGCGTTCCGTCGTTTTCACTTGAGAAATGTTCACCTCCCATTCATTAGCCTATAACTTTATCACTACTTATCACAATGAACTGATCTATATCTTGTTTTTTCCGCCACCACCACCAATTAGGCTTTCTTTGGGGGGTACATTTTGCTAAGAGCCACTTTACTGTAAATGCATTTTAACAGGAAGAATAAGAAAAAAACGGAAAAAATTGATTATTTCTCAGTTTTCAGCCATTATAGTTTTAAAATAATACATGCCTCCATAATTAAAACTCACGTATTGTATTTGCCCATATGTCCCGGTTATTACACCGTTAAAATTATGCCCCTATCACAATGTATGGCGACAATATTTTATTTGGAAATAAAGGTGCATTTTTTCTGTTTTGCGTCCATCACTATTTACAAGTTTAAAATAATAAAAATATAGAAATATTTCATCTTTACATTGATATTTAAAAAGTTTAGACCCTTAGGTAAATATTTACATGTTTTTTTTTTTATTGTAATGTTTTTTTTTTTATTAAACATTTTATTTGGGTAGTTTTGGGAGGGTGGGAGGTAAACAATATGTTTATAATGTAAATGTGTGTTGATTTTCATTTTTTTTTAACTTTTAGTTGTAGTATTACTTTTTGGCCACAAGATGGCGGCCATGAGTTTGTTTACATGACGTCACTCTAAGCGTAACACACACTTAGAGCGACGCATGGAGGAGGTAACAGCCAGAAAAGGTGCAGCTTCCGAGAGAAGCTGTCGCTTTTTCAGCGGGGGAGAGGAATCAGTGATCGGGCTCCATAGCCCGATTCACTGATTGACTGGCTAGCGAACTGCGGGCCGGGAGCGCGCGTGCACGCGCGCGATCGGCCGCGGGAGCGCGCATGGTTCCTGGACGTAGTTTCTACGTCCAGGAACCAAAATAGGTTAAAGAAAACCTGAACTGAAAATGAAAAGCCAAAATAAACATACACACGTCATACTTACCTAGCCTGTAGTCTACTCCTTGACCTCTTTCTCCTGTCCTACGTCCTGTTTGTCCACTGTGATCAATGGAATTCTACATCTTCCATTTTAAAAATGATCATTACACCATAACAGCTTCCAGGTCAGCACACTGATAAACTGCATTATCGCCCACTTGAGCCATAGGGAAATATGGACATTACCTTGCTCATCAGTTGTCCTTTCAGTTATAACTGACAACAACTGATATATAACTGACAGCAACTGATGTATTTCAGTTCTGACAAAATCAGAATTTTGCGCAGCTCAAATTCATTGATGGGACTGAATCAGGAGTGATTCATCAAGTAGGACACATTTCTCCATTTCTCAGTCCATCCTAAGCACTGACATGGATATGGCCCCCGAGGACTGGAGTTCCACACCTATGCCTTAAACATTATCTTTTAACTTTAAAAGTATATTTCCTTATTTTATCCAAGAGAATAAATATCAAATTGTCTTGTGTTTGAATAACCTGCATTACACAGACATACTTGTGATTAGTCTGATGTTTTAATGTTTTCCAATGAACCCCTCCATATGCTTCACTGAGAAAGCCATGTGGCACCTGTTACTGAGATTGGAGTGACTACTCACAAACCCAGTATATGTATACACCTTCCAGAATCCATACATACTGAATGTACAGTAGATCTATCTGCCCTGTGGAAGGAATGTGTCATTGCAGTAAACCCAGGTCAACGTGGCCAATGGGTAGCATTAAATTGTACCTTCTTCTTTGAGGAAACTTTTGCACCAATGAAACAGAGAGAAGAGAACTCTGGGTGTCTTTGAAATTATGCCTGTTGCCATGGTTTCCAGCAAGTTTCCAAAACAGTTATTCCACCAGCAGAGTGAAATTGTCTATACAATGATATATAGATTATTCATATTTTTGTACTTAAGTAAAACATCCCTTTAAAGTCAGTATTCATCCACAGCAAATTCATTTATTTTTGTTTCTACAGTAAGTTATAGCACAAAATAAAGTTTTCAGATCAGCCATTCTAAAGTTTTTTGTAAGTTTATTTTAGCTTTTTTTTAAAATCACTTTTTTTTGCATCTTTTGGGTTCATTCAAAGGCAAAATACTGCTACAAAATAGAAGTGAAGTGCATGCTTTGAAAAAGGGGCATATAGCATGAGGCAACAGGGCACAAGGCAATTCAAGGATAAAAACAGGCAATAGATTAAAGCAAGGGTTCAGGCATCTGGACAGGACATAAAGCAACATGTGCAAGTCAGTAAAGGATAGATAGGGCACATGGTAAAGCAGGGAAGTACTGGGTCAGGACAGGGGAAAGAGGGTGATGCAGGAAAGGGTACAGCATAACCATGACCGGGTCGGTTTTGAGGCTGTAAGAGGGACAAATACAGGTAGAAAAGTATACTGCAATGGAAAATAAATCTTGCAAATATACTGAGCTGGATCATCACATTCTTTAAAAGCATACCCAATACTGAGAAGAAAAAGAGAGAAACAGGATATGATTTAGACAATGCGGTGATGGAAGATGCACAGAAATACTGAAATAGAAAAATTGATAGAACAGTTTCAACAGTCATTGTCCATTTTGTGGTTTGTTATTGGGGTTGATGATTCTGCCATAATAAATCTGATTAAACACGTTACATTTCTCAGTGGCCACTTTGGCCGATGTCATTAGAGCTCTTGCAGCTTGTGTGGCCTTATCCTGCACGGTGAACGTCTGAGGAGAATGGAACATCACATCTGATGATTGGCAACAGCTTATAGTGCAATCATTGACCAGCCATGCTGCATGGGCTACAACACCACCTGCTCATTCTATCTGGCCTACAATAAGGCAGGCCTGTGTAATGTGCACCTCTGTCTGAGTGGTCACAGGCCCCGCCCTAGGGAGGAACAGACACATAGCAGACATGTGCACTGGAGAGAAGGGTGGGAGGAGTGTGGCTGTAGGACATAGGCAGACAATGAGAGACACGAGGAGGGAGGAGAGACAGAGTAAAGCCCTTTTCATGTAAACATTAGGGATAGAGAGGTAGAGAAGGAGCGACACGGAGGAGAGATGATGTGAGAAAGTTAAAAAGGAGCACTTTTTCATCTCATGTCAAAAAATACGAGATGAGGAATGCGAGCGAAACATCGAGAAACAGCACGACAGCCACCACGAAAGGATCAGCATCCTGCAAAAGGAACACAATGGTTATCAGAAAGAGCTGTAAGAAAAGGAACCACACAAAGGAGAAAACACCAGACTTCAGACTGGACTGCCATCAAGGTCTTACCCTTTGCATACGTGTTTTATGGGGGGACTCGTTTGTCCCCCCTGCATCCACAGGCTCCTCCATGCATCCTATACTGGTTGTAGAGTTATTTAGTTCTTTCTCAGAGATGGGCTCGGTGGGTCCCTGTTCCTCTGAGTACTCTGGCACATGAATGGGGGTTCCCACTTGGGAAGGGATTTCCTCTTCCTGAATGGGAGGGCATGGAGTTCCATCTCGCAGGTGACAGCATGAAAGAGCTGGAGGGGTGTCAGGGTGGCTTGGAGGCAAGCTTGGTTCTGGGGTTTGGTCTAGAGGAGTCTCATCAAGACAGATTTCATTGGGGCACTGCCTTAGCCACGGAATGTCTCCATCAGTAACGGGCTCCTCTTCATCTTGCACACAATTCGAGCCTGTTGGGAAGTGAAAATTAATGGAATTAATTAAAACATGGTTACACAGAAAACAAAATATAACCATCAAAGTAAATTAAAGACGATTTTATCCATCTAGCTCAGGGGTAAGGAACCTTGTTGGCTGAGAAAGCCATATAAGCCACATATTTTAAAATGTAATTCTGTGAGAGCCATACAATATGTTTCAAACTGGGACAGTGCGCATGCGCAGCAGAGGGCTCACGACCTTGTTGCTATGTTGATGTGTATACAGTTGATTCGCCGGGCAGCGGAAGTGTCAGACACGTCTTCAGCTTCCCTTGGGTTTCAGCAACATCAGCAATTTCCCCCGAGAGCCAGACAGGAGAAATACCGACTAACAGCTTGTACTATTAGCTAGCTGACTTGGAGGTTGATTCACTTTGTAGGACGAGATCCCCGCACTTTGGCCCAATAGGCTGCTTGTCAAGTGACCCGCAGCCTGTTGGGCCAATCAAAGTGTGGGGATCTTGTCCTACAAAGTCACTGGACCTGACAGGGTCCAGGGTGGGACAATTGGAACAGCCGTTAGTTTTGGGGTACCACGAGTAAGTTAGTAGAGCATGCTACAGCAGTAGCGTGCCGGCTTTGAAAATGTTACTTGCGCTGCCACACTAAGCCGTGCTGCTTGAGCAGTATAGCTTAGTGAATCAACCCCTACTGATTTGTATGTGAGCCAGATGTAGCCATCAAGAGAGCCACATCTGGCTCCCAAGCCATAGGTTCCCTACCCCGATCTAGCTGTACAATATATGGTTATATGGTGTAAATGTTAATTCCAGCTGTATCTGTCACTAGGATCAACCAGGTTAGGTATGGCCTAAGCTGCTGCTGTGCCCTGTAGTGGCATTTGATGAACCATGCTCAGGGATGTTTGAAATTCATGTTCTGCTTAAAACAACTTTATACCGTACTTGAGAAAAGGGATAACTTTACTCCATTCACCTGCTTTTTATAACACACAGGCAGAGTCAAACTGTACATGAGGCAGGATACTGGTAGTTACAGCGTCAAAGTGGACATTTGAATTTGAAGCACTGTACACCTCAAGTTATTGCACGACCAGTGACTTCATGTTAGCAGCATTATAGCACAAAACAGCTTAGGCTCGGTTCACTGTGCGATGTTGCATTGCATTTCCTGTATAGTAGGAATGCAACGGAATGTAAATTCATACTGCACATTATCCTACCATTGCGTTGCATGCAGTGAAGCATACAGTCAATAAAAAGTGTGCTTCACTGTCACTGTTACGCACGTATTTTGCAGCAGCATACTGCTTTGCTGTGCATTAGGCAGTGAAGGTCACATAGGTGGTGTAATGCAGTGTGGGAAGCTGCATCTGATTGTGATTGATACAATTGTATTTGTGTGCAAATAGCAACACAATTTGCATCAACTTGGAAAAGAACGTATCTCAGTGATCTCTAGCTCAGATGAAATCTAAAGGTGGATTCAAAAATTGCTTTATTACGGACGGAAATGACAGAAGAACATGAGTGATCCAGCAAATCCACACTGGATGTTTTGAAAGTGTCTGCTATTAGAGTACCCAGCAAGCTTATAGTGAACCAGAACTCCCAGGAGTGTATAAGGGGCTACAT
The DNA here is from genome assembly GCF_040937935.1 of Hyperolius riggenbachi. NCBI lineage: Eukaryota > Metazoa > Chordata > Amphibia > Anura > Hyperoliidae > Hyperolius > Hyperolius riggenbachi. Next base: position 486,546,653 of record NC_090646.1, read on the forward strand.
TAGGTGACAAACGTTTGCCCCTTATCAGGGACATAAGAGAATACAGTGAGGTTTCTGAAAGGTTAGTGATCCAGCAGTTGTGTGATATGTGCAGCATCCCCAGTGAGAATCATTTTTCAATAACTGCAGGTCGTTGGGGGGGGGGGGGGGGGAGTGTAAGCCTATGGTGCTGAACTGGTTCAGGTACACCATGTTAGCTGAGTCATAGATCTGGCATTAATTTCCTGCTTTCGGAATAGATGTGTGAAGACGGCCTTCCCTGCAGGCAGGAGGATGTTTAATTTTGTGCTGTCCTAATTGAGGGGCTTCTCGCAATTAGCGGATAATGATTGGCTGACTGTCAACATTTTTAGAGTGGAGCTTCAGGGAAGATCTCCCTCTATCTTTCTTATGAAGTTGTTTGGCAATTGTTCTTAAGATCCCCCGACATGAGTTGCTGATGAGAACCAGTGAGACCCACTCCTGATTCTGTCTATATGGCAGGAGATCAGTTCTGTTGATAATGCTTCCTTTCTTCATTTGGGTCTGGGGCACTGGCCATACCAGGGCTGTATCCTTATTTAATGAAAGTTCATTTAAGGTACTCTAGGTGCTTGTTTCTGTCATATAAGCAGATTTGGTTGCACCCTATAACTTGGCTGTAGAATAATTGTGTCTGGGCTAGACACTGTCATTTCTAAGGTATTTGGTTCGGTGTATAGGTCTATGATAAATACAGATCTTTAAATTACTTCTTCTAATGTGTATTTTTGTATTCAGAAAATGAATCTAAGTGCAACAGTTTAGGTTTTATTGTTGGATCTC